>NC_135899.1:55579499-56179499 GCF_964194155.1 Cetorhinus maximus
AATGGAGGAATGAATGGGGTGGTCATATGACCTGCTTTGAATTCTGCCTGACAAGAAGCCTGGGTGGTTTGGTTGCTATGGGGACAAGAGGGGCCCAAATCAAGAGACTTCCTGAAAAGGTGCAAGATGCTCACACCTATGGACAATGGC
This sequence comes from Cetorhinus maximus, assembly GCF_964194155.1. Lineage (NCBI taxonomy): Eukaryota > Metazoa > Chordata > Chondrichthyes > Lamniformes > Cetorhinidae > Cetorhinus > Cetorhinus maximus. Next base: position 55,579,650 of record NC_135899.1, read on the forward strand.
GAGAGCACCTGAGCTGACTGTAGATAGATAGTTAGTCTCCAATTCTCACAGGCAAGTGTTAGGAATGTCAGATTTTATAAATGGTTGTACTTTTAGCTGTCTATTTAATTCCAAGATAGAATGGAGTTGGGGATCTAGAGGATAGCTAATTAGCATTAACCTGGATACAAGGCCGATATGATTCATGTTACCAGGGAGATAGGTTTTAAGAGGGGAAGAATCCATACCAAGCCATTGTCATGTAGGGTCACAGGATTTACTAAGGTATCACTGAACCTCTTGGACACAAAGGAGTCTGCAAGAAGTTAAGAGGGAGAGAGAGAGGGTAGGACATAGAGGGAGCTAGTCCTGTACATAATGCAGAGAAAATGCTGACCCTAATATTCAGCACATAGAATGTGGGTGGGAGCTCATGCTCAGATTGAAGAGACTAAAACTAAGCCAGGACTTAGAGAAGGCTAGAAGATTTGCCCAGCATGGGCTAAAGAGAAAGAATTTCCAGTGTAACCCTTAAAGTGAAAGTCAGTTCTGGAATTAGAAATTACACGACTAGGAAAGGATAAAAGAAAGCAGGCCACTGGGAGCGGAGAATAGCTTTGGATTGGTTCCAGAAGAATAAACTGTCCACTTAAGGGATGTGGCAGTCAGTCATGTTAAAAGTCATGTGGGGGAATATTTTCTGTCATTTAAATCACATGTTGCCTACTAAATAGCGGTTAGTCAATGTTGTTTTTCATTTATTTGTTACAGTTGATGTGCTAAAACTTGAAATCTTGACCTGTGATATTTTCAGTCACTGGAATTCAAATGTCTTTTTAAAAAATTATTGGTCTCTACAGAAATCATAACAAATTGGAGGCTTATCTTGAACTTGAATCCACAGGTTCAGATGAGGGCACTGGGATTCGCCAGAGCCTAACGAAAAAGATTTCACAGTGACCATGGCTGTATTTGTTGTAGAGTTAATGTGGCTATACCTATTGCTGAGGCATTTCTTGAGAGAGAGGACCCACCTGTGAGTTAACAAAGGTTCATTCGAAGGCTGTGGCAGAGACATTGGAAATAGATTTAAAAATAGGCACTAAAAAGGCGGAACTTGTTGAAGTATTGGCTCAACATAAGAATCTGGAGGAGGAGAAAAGTAATCCAGATAAAAACTGGCTACGGTTCAGTTGCAAATGAAGCAATTGGAATTTGAGGAATAAAGGGGAACGTGAAAATTTGAATTCCAATTCCAAAAAAGCATGTGAAAAGGAAAGCTGTGATTTGTAAAGAGAGGTGATGGCCAGAAAATTTGAACAGAGCAGAGAAAGGCTTCAATTACACAACAACACGAGAAATAAGAGCACTAGTAGACCGTATGGCCTGTCGAGCCTGTTCCACCACTCAATATGATCACAGCTGATCTTGGGCATCAACTCCATTTTCCTGCCCCCTCCCCATATCCCTTAATTCTCCGAGAGACCAAAAATCTGTCTATCTCAGCCTTAAATGTATTCAACTATGGAGCATCCACAACCCTCTGGGGTAGAGAATTTGAAATCTAATTCCCTTGCAATACAGGCCAACATGCCATGTGCATTCCTAATTGCTTGCTGCACCTGCATGCTATCTTTCTGCATTCCTTGTACCAGCAATTACATGAACATGGAGTAACAGGCAAACTTGACAGTATGTTAGCTTTAACTCCTGGTTTTGATTGAGCAAGAATATTCATCTGGTGCCCAGATATAATGTCTAAATATAGTGAGGAAGGAGTTGAAATATATTTTGTATAATTTGAGAAAATTGCTACAAAGACATAACAAACACAACAGCGTAGTCATCAGAGCTGGGGGTGAGATAAAGAACAAAACAGAAGAGAACTGATAAGACTGAGATGGCAGCTGTAAATAAATTGAAGCTGTCTGAATTAATCCTGCTGGCAGAACCTAAGCACCAAGTAACAAACCAAACAACAGCCACACTTAAGGCTGACGGAGGAATAAAGGAAGATATTGCTTTAAAACAAAATGACTTGATGTTGTGGAACTACGAGGATGAATTTGGGTCTATGCATGTAAACTTAAATTTCAGGATGATGAAGCTGCTGCTCTTGTGAGAGATGAATTGAGCAAAGTTCATACTGAGTAAGGAGAAGAATTTAAAAGAATTTGTGAACTTGAATCAGACTTATTTTTCATCAACGTGACCTTAAATATATCCTTAAAGCAGCAAAGAAGAACTGTGATCCTGCATTTAAACAAGAGGATGATGATTCAGCTGTTTGGCTGGCTGAGACGTTCTTAATAAACTTAAACATTAAAAAAACTATAGCCATGAAAGAGAATGGAGATCCAGAGTTAAAACCTGAACAAGGTGGTTAAAAACTGTGTGAAAGGTTAAAAACCCTGTTGACAAAGAGGCATATTGAAGTCACATGAGAACAGGTATTGTGACAGAGGATTTCATCTCAATTTACAGTTCCCACCAAATAGAATTCAAAAATCACAGGGATTGCCACAGTGTATTTCTTAAGTTACCCAGGCTGAAACAATTGTGCTATCTTTTAAGCAAGGATACGGGAAAACTATACAAGCTGTGCAAAGTGAGAAGGGTGATATTCTGTGATGCATAATGGAAAGTGAAACCACTAGCAGTGAACCGTATTCTCATTTTTATCAGAGAATGTTGAAAAACTAATACAAGATGGACTGTAATCTTAATTGTCACATCTAATTGGTGGTAATGGGTTAATCCATGTAAAGTTGTTGATTTGTATTGTTTAATGGTGAAGTGTGACAACAGGGATATTACTTGTATGTAAGAAGTTAGTTGATAAGGTATTTCCAATGTTACATTTTGATAGTGTTGCTGAAAAATCATCTTTTCGAGGGGAGGTGTCACTAATATGAAGTTATAAGATTATGTTTTGGGACTGCCCCTTTATTTGAAGGTAATATGGAGGAATGGGGGTCATGTGATCAGCTCGACAACAAGCCTGGGTGGTTTGGTGGCTACGGGGATAAGAAGGGCCAAAGTCAAGAGACCTATTGAAAAGGTGCAAGATGTTCATACCTATGGACAATGACGAGGGCATCTGTGCTGACTAGGTAGACTGTTTAGTCTCCAAGTCTCATGGGGAGGTTTTGTAAATGGTTATACATTGAGTAGGTAGCTTAATTCCAAGATAGAATTGATTGGAGAGTCTGGAGGATAGCGAATTAGCATTTCTACCTGAATACAAGGCCCACATGATTCATGTTTCCAGAGAGATGTGCTTTGAGAGGGTAAGAGTTCACAGCAAGCCATTGCAGTATTGGGTTACAAGGTTTCCTAAGATATCACTAAACCTCACAGACACAAGGGAGCCTGCAAGTATTTGAGAGACAACAGGAGATAGACACAGCTAGACCTGAACCTTAAGCAGATAAAATGCTGACCCTATCGTTCACTATGTGGAACACAGGTAGGATTTTGTGCTGAGATTGAAGGGACTGAATTTGTGAGGAGTTAAAGGAGGCTAGAAGATTCATCTAGCTTGGGTTAGAGGGAAGGAATCTCCAATATAACCTTCATGGTAAAAGTCAGTTCTGGGGTTAGAAGTTACCTGGTTGGGAAAGGCAAAAGGAAATGGGCCATCAGGAGTGGAGAATAGCTTTGAACTGATTCCAAAAGAAGCAAGTGTCCACTAAAGGGTCAGCATACAATGTAACAGTGGTGGGGGATTGTAGGTTGTGATAAAAGTCAAATGGGGGATCTTTTCTGCAGTCTAAGGCTACTCAGTTGTGGTTAGTCAATGTTGCTTTTAGTTTGTTACAGTAAAAATCTTAAAATTTGAAATCTTGACCATAATTTTTAGAAATTATATAGTGGACTAAAAAGGTGGTGTTGGTCTGCATGACTAGGTACCTGGAAGGTAGAAAGCTACAAAATGAATTAACCTGGGTAAACACCACTGATGCTAAAGAAACAAACACAATAGATACACAATAGACTACCAAAGCAGCAAACTAAGGAGGATAATGTGCTTTATGAAGAGACTGGTAGAGAAAAACTGGCAAGTTATTTTAATTGGTGATTAATAACCTAATATAAACAGGGCAAACCTAACTGGTTTAGGCTTGAAGTTGGTTGATATGCCAGCTGAGATCTTGATCTGATATATTATGAAAACCATGAGAGATAATCTTGATCTGGTCCTCAAAAATGACTGAAAAAATGTACAGGCCATAGAGCTCATAGCACTACCTGGGGAAACAAACAAACCACAATTTGTGAGGACAGAATTTAACTGCCAAGGGGGAATGGGTTCAGGTGTTTGTTATTGAATGTCACTGCTGCATTTCCTGTCGCTTTCTGGAGTTCTCTATTCTCCTCAAGAAGAGAAATGAAAGTGTTCTGAGTGTGACTAATAGATTATATAGAGAGGATAGATGGACAATATTTGTGGAGGGTGTCTGTCAGTGATGGATGTCAGATGGCACAAAGATAAGGGGTGAGCGTTGGTGTTGGCTGTTCAAATGTGGATGTGAGGTTGTGCCTGGAGAGAATAAGTAAAGATGCAAGCTGTGTTGGTCTGAGGAGTGCTGTAGAGGGAAATGCCTCAAAAGTCTTGGCACCTGAAAGTGTTATGCCACTCATCCTTTCTGCCCTTCTGAATTCCTTGAACCCTGTTGGCATAATGTTTCCAGATTGCAGGGATCCCATTCCATTGACCAGAAACTGAACTGGACTAGCCATATAAACCATATATATAGTCCATATATATGGACTAGCCATATATATTCCTCCTACCCCACCCGGACCATGACCCCACCACTGAACATCAAGCCATTGTTTCCAGGACTGTCACTGACCTCATCTCCTCTGGCGATCTTCCCTCCACAGCTTCCAACCTCATAGTCTCCCAACCTCAGACGGCCCGCTTCTACCTCCTACCCAAAATCCACAAACACGACTGTCCCGGCAGACCAATCGTGTCAGCCAGTTCCTGCCCCACGGAACTCATTTCTTGCTATCTTGACTTCACTCTCTCTCCCCTTGTCCAGTCCCTTCCCACCTACATCCACGATTCCTCTGATGGCCTACATCATATCAACAATTTCCAGTTCCCTGGCCCCAACTGCCTCCTCTTCATCATGGACGTCAAATCCCTCTACACCTCCATCCCCCACCAGGATGGTCTGAGGGCTCTCCGCTTCTTCCTTGAACAGAAGCCCGAACAATCCCCACCCAGCACCACTCCTCCATCTGGTTGAACTTGTTCTCTCACTGAATAATTTCTCCTTAAACTCGTCTCTCTTCCTCCAAATAAAAGGTGTGGTCATGGGTACCCGCATTGGCCCCAGTTATGCCTGTCTCTTTATGGGGTATGTGGAACATTCCTTGTTCCAGTCCTACTCAGGCCGCCTCCCACAATTCTTTCTCCAGTATATCGACGACTGCTTCGGTGCCACTTCATGCTCTCATCTAAACCTGGAAAAATTTATTAATTTTGCTTCCAATTTCCACCCCTCCATCTTTTTCACATGGTCCATCATTGACACTTCCCTTCCCTTCCTTGACCTCTCTGTCTCAATTTCTGGTGATAGACTGTCCACCAATATCCATTACAAGCCCACCGACTCCCACAGCTACTTCGACTACAGCTCCTCACACCCCGCTTCCTGTAAGGACTCCATCCGATTCTCTCAGTTCCTTCACCTCTGTCGCATCTGTTCTGATGATGCCACTTTCCAAAGCAGCTCTTCTGACATGTCTTCTTTCTTCCTTAATCGAGGTTTTCCACCCATGGTGGTTGACAGGGCCCTCAACCGTGTCCAGCCCATCTCCTGCGCATCTGCCCTCACACTTTTCTCTCCCTCCCAGAACCATGATAGGGACCCCTTGTCCTCACTTATCACCCCACCAGCCTTCGCATTCAAAGGATCATCCTCCACCATTCCCACCAACTCCAGCATGATGCCACCACCAAACACATCTTCCCTTCACTCCCCTGTGGGCACTCTAGGACACCCTGGTCCACTCCTCCATCACCCCCTACACCTCAACCCCCTTCCACGGCACCTTCCCATGCAACCGCAGAAGGTGCAACACCTGCCCCTTTACTTCCCCCGTCCTCACCGTCCAAGGGCCCAAACACTCCTTTCAAGTGAAGCAGCATTTCACTTGCACTTCCCTCAATTTAGTCTATTGCATTCGCTGCTCCCAATGCGGTCTCCTCTACATTGGAGAGACCAAACGCAAACTGGCCAGCCGCTTTGCGGAACACCTTCGGCCCGTCCGCAAGCATGACCCAGGCTTTCCTGTCACTTGCCATTTCAACACTCCACCCTGCTCTCATGCCCACATGTCCATCCTTGGCCTGCTGCAACGTTCCAGTGAAGCTCAACGCAAACTGGAGGAACAGCACCTCATCTTCCAATTAGGCACTTTACAGCCTTCCAGACTTAACATTGAGTTCAACAACTTCAGATCACAAATTCTCTCCTCCATCCTTGCCCCCTTTTTGATCCCCTTTTTTCTAATAATTATTATATATTTTTCTATATATATATTTTTTTCTTTTCCCACCTATTTCTATTATTATTTAAAAAATGTATTCCCATCCATTGTTTTATCTCCACCTTTTAGCCTATTTCAATCCCTTTCCCCCATCCTACCCCCACTAGGGCCATCTGTCACCTGCTCATCCTGCTTTCTACCCTTAATGTCACCATTAGCACATCCTTTAGTTAATATCACCACTGTCAACACCCCTTTGGCCTTTTGTTTATGACATCTTTGGCAATCTCTCCTCCACCTATCACTGGCCCTCTATCCAGCTCCATCTGTCCCACCCCCCTTAAACAGCTTATATTTCACCACATTTCTATTTCTCTTTAGTTCTGATGAAGAGTCATACGGACTTGAAATGTTAACTCTGTCTTCCTTTCCACAGATGATGTCAGACCTGCTGAGTTTTTCCAGCAATTTTTGTTTTTGTTAACCATATTAGCACTGTGGCTACAAAAGCAGGTTAGAGGCTAGGAATCCTGTGATAAGTAACTCACCTCATGACTCCCCTCCTGATTGTCTACCATCTACAAGGCACAAGTCAGCAGTATGATGGAATACTCTCTACTTGCCTGGATAAGTGCAGCTCCCACAGCACTGAAGACCTTTGACACCGTCCAGGACAAAGCAGCCTGCTTGATTGGCACCAAATCGACAAACATTCACTCCCTCCACCACCGAAACACAATAGCAGCAGTGTGTATCATCCACAAGATGCACTGCAGGCATTCACCAAGGTTCGTTAGACAGCATCTTCCAAACCCACGACCCCTACCAACTAGAAGGACAAGGGCAGCAAATAGATGGGAAAAGCACCACCTGGAAGTTCCCCTCTAAGTTACTCACCATCCTGACTTGGAAATATATCACCGTTCTTACTGTCGCTGGATCAAAATTCTGGAACTCCCTTCCTAACAGCACTGTGGATGTACCTATACCACATGGACTGCAGCGGTTCAAGAAGGCAGCTCACCACCACCTTCTCAAGTGCAATCAGGGATGGATAATAAATGCTGGCCCAGCCAGCGAAGCCCACATTCCATGAATGAATAAAAAAACTCCTCACTTCCTTGGTCACTTCCATCCATACTTGCTTGATTTGAGAGCCTGGCCTCTTCCTCCTTTTATTGGGGAACATCAACATCTGCACAGTACCCACCCAACCTCTGTGTTTTGTTGGGAAACTCAGAAACAGACAATGCTAATGACAGGAGTGAGTTAAAGGGCCACGGAAAAGCTCACTTTAATTATACATGGGTTCCTGATCCACTACCAGCTGCATTTGGGTTTGCTAGGATGAACTGGGAGTCAGGAATATCTAAAACTAGGATCCAGGTGAACAGCTTCAGGATGGCTAAATTCACCGATTGGAGGTAGCAGCTAAAACAAACAGATTGGGGGAGTTATGCAAGAAGACAAATGGAACATCTTTAAAGGTATAATGCTAAGCATGCAGAATAAAGGTATTCTCAAATCTGACAAGCCAAGGTTGAAGAAATATGGCCTTGAGTGGATCAGAAAACAAACTGACAGTACTCAGGATTTAAACATGCCATTCTTTTCTGCCAGAAGAAAGAAGAAGAGGCTCACTGGAATTGATACAAGAATTTGCAGGAACAGATTGAGAAGTTGGTTAGAGAAGTAAGGAAAGATCTTGAATTTTCTTCAACTTCATTGCTGTGTTTTTTTCAAGTGCCACAGAGGCAAGAGGACGGTCAGTGAAGGGTGAACACCGTGCTAAATGCAAATGGACTTGAATATAAACTCAAGTTAGCAAATGTTCTGAATGACTACTTCCTTACAGGACTCATAAGGGAAGACATGAACAACAGACCTTCCCCAAAGATATCCCGGCCAAATCAATGACAAATGAGATGAAAGTCCAAGAGGGTCTAATTGAGCTGAGAACATGTAAAACCCTAGGGATGGATGATATTTAACCTAGATTGCTGAAAGAGACTAGAGAAGACTTATGAAGCACCAAGAATCATTATGAGGGAGTTATTGGGAACTGAGGAGGTGTCAGATGATTGGAAATAGGCTAAAGTGGTGCATCTAATGAAAAAGGTGACAAAACAGACACTGGCAATGACAGATGTGTTAATCTTACTTCCATTGTATGTAAAACAATGACATTTATCATCAGAAGTAAACCTGAGGATCAGCTGCACTACAATGACCTGGTCAACAGCAGCAAGCATGGCTTTCAAAGACCCAGTCAGACCTTCTGTAGTAATTATGGGCAGAATTTTGCCTTTGATGGGCGGGCAGGCCCCACCAGCTCGGCGGCGGGCAGGCAACCGATCGCTGCTGCCGAAACGGGCCCTGCCGCCATTTTGAGTGGGTGAGCCAATTAAGATCCGCCCAGCAGGCCACCCGACGGGAAGTTCTATGCGCTTCCTGTGCGGGGGCGAGGGGAGGAAGGATTCCCCAACTGTCAAAGTGCGCTCTTTCGTGCATGCACACGAAAGGGTGCACATCTACCTGAGACTCAGTGCTGTCTCAAGGAGAGCTCTGAAAGTTTTATAAACTTAAAAAATAGAAAAATAAAAAAATTATTAACATGTCCCTCTCATGTGACAATGTCACACAAGATGTGACATGTTAATAAACATCACATAAAGTTTATTAAAGTTCTTTAAAACAGACATGAAACCTCATCCCGCCGGTGGATGAGGTTTCATGTTTTTTCAGAAGCCCGCTGGGGCTCCTGGCCTGCCCGCCAGCCTTAAGGTTGGACGGGCAGGGTCTTTAATTGGCTTAATTATCCTGTCAATGGCCTCAACTGATTTCGCTGTCCGCCCGCCTTCCTGAAAATTTAAATTGGGCGGGATGATGTCGGGGGTTCCTGCCGACAACATCCCGTGTCATTTTCGCGTCGGCGAGCGGGCCCTGCCCCCAACTCGCTGACGGGAAAATTCTGGCCTGTAGTTCTGACAAACATAAGACTGTAGCTTTAAGAATAATCCTGTGTTGTAAGGTCACATGATCTATGTAAACCAATGGATTAGCAGCTCAGGAAACCTCTAAGCGGGAGCTCTCCTTTAGTTATAGAGTTAGATGCACACATGTAGTTGCCGCTGCTGCTTTGTAAATAAAGTTCAAGAAAAGTTGCCTCGAAAATCAACTCTATAACACCTTCCTTCTCTACTTCTTTGCGCTGGTGGACTGTGGAAAGGCCCATCATGTAATATGTATCCTGGGCCTCACAATATCCTAGGCTTTATTAATTGAGGCACAGACTGCAAGAATAAGAACCTTGTGTTGAACTTGTATAAGACACGAGTTGTGCTTCAGCTGGAGCAATGTGCCTAGTTCTAGGTGCTGCACTTTAGGTAGGATGTGAAGGCATCGAAGGAAATTCATAAAAGGTTCACAAGAATTATTCTAACGATGAGGAACTTTAGTTATGAAGATAGATTGGAGAAGTTCAGACTGTTTTCCTTGGAGAGAGAAGGCTGAGAGGAAATTTGACAGAGGTAGTCAAAATCATGAGGGGTCTGGACAGAGTAGATAGAGAGAAACTGTTCCCAATGGTGAAAGAATCGAGAACAAAAGGGCACAAATTTAAAGCAATTGGCAAAAGAAGCAAAAGCGACATGAGGAAAACCTTTCTCACAAAGCGAGTGGTTAAGATCTGGAATGCACTGCCTGAGAGTGTGGCGGGGGCAGGTTCAATCGAAGCATTCAAAAGAGGGTTGGACTGTTCTCTGAAAAGGTAGAATGTGCAGGGTTATGGGGAGAAGTGCGGCAGAATGGCAGTAAGTGAATTGTTCATTTGGAGAGCCAGTGCAGACACAATGGGCTGAACGGCCTCCTCCTGCGCTGTAAAAATGTTTTGATTTTTGTGATGTATCTTGATGAAATTTTTTTTTATAAAGCTCCACATGAAAGGCTATTTATTAAACTCCAAATCTGTTGAGATGTAAGATTAACCGTGTGAATGGATAAGAAACTGGTTGGATGGTAGAAAACCACAAGTACTCATTAAAGGGGTTATTTCAGAGTGTGCTGCTACACTGGGTAAAGATCTGGACTATACTGGGATGACTACTATGACAGAAATGGGCTAGATTCAGAAACTCAATGCAAAGTTGATCCGATTTGGAGCTGATGCTAAACTATGGGGGTAGTGGAATTGGAAGAAGCAGCTCAAAACTACAGAATGAGTTGGAGAAAATATGTAAATGGGCAGAGCAATGATGAATGAGAAATTTAGTACAGATAACTGTAAAGTGCTACATAAAGGAAGGAAAAAGAGATGACAAGCATCCTTTATGAACGGTGTTGAGTTGGATGGTAGATGAAATTGAAACAAACTTAGGAGTCTTAGTAAACTCAACACTAAGCATGTTCAAGCAATATGAAGCCAATTAGATGTTGAAATACTGTACAAAGCCAACAGAGGTATTGGTCAAACGCTAATGCTCCTCCAGTCAACTCCCTTCCATGCTGAAAAGTGTAAGTTTCTTCTCTATTTCCTCATAACCCTTGAGCACCACATCTATTTTTGTACATTGTAAAACAAAGGAGAGATTCGGGCATTGAAGAAAGTGTGGAGAAAAACCACAAGGCTGACCTTCCGTGTCAGGGCTAAGAGTCAGAAGGAAAGGCAGAAGAAACTTGGACGTTTCAGTCTGAAGGATGGTCAGAGGCGATATTATGTCATACTGATAACAAAAGTAGCTCACTCTAACTTTGTCTAATTTATGTCTGTAAACTAATGTGATTACTTTCTGCTCCATATATTTTAACTCAGATATCATTGTTGTTTAACATGCCTGTTTAAGTGTAGCTTAAGTGTGAGAGAATCCCACAATGAAGTTTACAATTTTCACACTAGTGCAGTGAAATTAATTAAACTTGCCTTTTAATTAGGAATGGTCCAGCTGGTCCATGTACAATTTGAAATATTGCATTTGGTCTGGTATTGTAAAAACAATTCAAAAACTATTGGTATGGCGAGCCAGAAACTGAAACATTATTAAGTGGTTTTCTGTTGATCCTGGCCAGTTAGCGTACCAAACTCAACTACATCAGGGGTGATTTTAACCCTTTTGGCTCAATGGGATTGGGGTGGGGAGTGGTTGCTGAGGGATGCACTAAAGATTGGGGCAGCTGTTGCAAAGGCATTGTGGGGAAAGGCCACTGTCTCAGGCCCTTCAGCCTTTGTACATGCAGGGGCTGGAAACTGAAAACCCGTCACGCAGTATATGTGACATCTGATGAGTATGATTAATATTAATTATAATTGTAAATGTAATGAGTAGCTTACAGTATTCAAAAAAGTTGATTTGGTTCAGCTTATGTAAAGCCACATTTGAATGGCATTGTAATGTAATGCTATGTATTTTATGAATAAAATATATTTGGGAGAAAAAATTGGGGCAGGTAGTTGTTTAACATGGTAGTTGTGCAATTCCCTTTCCATTCTGGATCACTTTTCGCCTGCCGCTATTTGAGCTATAGGTTTTTGGCAGCATCGGGGGACAGCCTCGAAGTTGGGTGGGGAGTGGGCGGGGCAGTGCCTGCTCAGTATATAAACATCAGGGTTCTATGATGCAACCATGATTCTAATGCAATTCTTACATTAGTTGCGCACAAGGTTAGATCCAACAGTGAACCATGCCAACAAATAGGATGAGCCTGGAAGTCAATATTTTTAATGCCTTGAGTGTCAGGAAGAGCAGGAGTGCTCCTCCGGGCCTTGCAAGGAAACTTGGGCCTCTCCTGCCTTTCCTCCATTGTGATTACCTCCAGAATCCATACCACAGGGCCTCCTTTCACCCTCACTGCTCTGCTGTGAATTTTTTAAATTCTTTCATAGGATGTGGACATCGCTGAGTAGTCCTGTATTTGTTGCCCAACCCTAATTGCCCTTGACAAGGTGAGGGTGAGCTGCTGCCTTGAACTGCTGCAATCCTATGCTGTAGGTACACCCACAGTGCTGTTAGGAAAGCAGTTCCAGGATTTTGACCCAGTGACAGTGAAGGAACGCTGATGTAGTTCCAAGTCAGGTTGGCATGTGGCTTAGAGGAGAGCTTGCAGGCGGTGCTCTAGCCCTTCTAGGTTGTAGAGGTCATGAGTTTGGAAGGCGTTGTTTAAGGAGTCTTGATGAGTTGATGCAGTGCCTTGTGTAAATGGTACACACTGCTGCCATGGTGCATCAGTAGTGGAGGGAGTGAATGTTCAAGGTAGTGGATGGGGTGCCAATCAAGTGAGCTACTTTGTCCTGGGTGGTATCGATCTTCTTGAGTGTTGTTGGAGCTGCACTCATCAAGGCAAGTGAAGAACATTCCATCACATTCTTGACTTGTGCCTTGTAGATGGTGGACAGGCTTTGTGGGGTCAGGAGGTGAGTTAGTTGCCGTAGAATTCCTAGCCTCTGACCTGCTCTTGTAGCCACAGTAATTATATGCCAATCCAGTTCAGTTTCTGGCCAATGGTAATCCCAGGGTGTTGATAGTGGGGGATTCAGTGATAGTAATGCCATTGAATGTCGAAGGGCAATGGTTGGGTTATTTTTATTCTTTCAGGTGATGTAGGTGTCACTGATGAGGCCAGCATTTGTTGCCCATCCCTAACTGCCCTTGAACTGAGTGACTTATATTTCAGAGGGCAGTTAGGTCAACCATATTGCTGTGGGTTTGGAAGCACATGTAGGCCAGACTGGGTAAGGGTGGCCGATTTCTTCTGTAAATGGCATTAGTGAACCAAATGGGTTTTTACAACAATCAGTGATAGTTTCATGGTCATCATTATTAAGACTAGCTTTCAATTCCAGATTTTTTATTAATTGAATTTAAATTCCACCAGCTGCCATAGTGGGATTTGAACCCGTGTCTCCAGAGCCATTAGCCTGGGCCTCTGGATTAACAATCCAGTGACATTACCACTACACCACTATTTTCTCTTGTTGGAGATGATCATTGCCTGGCACTTGTGTGGCACAAATATTACTTACCACTTATCAGCCCAACCCTGAATGTTGTCCATATGGACATGGATTGCTTCAGTATCTGAGGAGTCGTGAATGGTGCTGAATGTTGTGCAATCATCAGTGAACATCCTCACTTCTGACCTTATGACGGAGGGAAGGTCATTGATGAAGCAGTTGAAGATGGTTGGGCCTAGGACACTACCCTGCAGAACTCCTGCAGCAATGCCCTGGGACTGAAATGATCGACTTCAAACAACCACAACTATTTTCCATTTGTGCTAGGTATGACTCCAACTTCGTCAAAAGAACTAGAAGTCTGGATCTCTTGGTTGATTCCTTTGGTTTTTCCCATGTTACATGGGGTTGCCACAATGCTGGTTGATCACCTTCATACCAACCATCAAATCCAGAAATGGAGGGTGGATTTACAGCTGGAAGATCTTCCTGCCGCTAACCCTCCCCATTTACCTGGGTGTACGTATTACACTCTCCATGACCAGTGATATATTCAACAAAGTAAACCCATCCAGATACACAGTAAACAGCTGTTGATTGTATTGACCACACCATATCTGGAGTGCACAAATATCAAGTTCATTAAAAGCTAAGTTACAGTACTTCAGCGTTTGTCAGCAGGATGTCCTGGTGATGTTTTAAATGCATTCCATCAAATCTGATCTGCAATCATAGGGAGGTGATGGATGAGGCTTATTTAGTTTAATTGGACCCCCTGCCAGCTCCAATCAGCACCAATGGCACTGCTTAATATTTAAGGGTTGCCAACTAAAAACAGGTAAATGTCTCATGGATTGCAAGCAATTTAAAACCCATCAGTGCAAAATATGCTCCTTGAATAGTGTTGTTGAAAGTCTTAGGGATGCTTATTGATTTTCGACTGGTTTCTGACAAGTAACTATTATATCTGAAATAACATTAATAACATCTTCAGTTGTGCCATTCGGTTGAGAATTTTATAAACCAAAAGTTACAGTTACAAAGAATCTGCTTTGCTTTCTAACTTTTTAAAACTCACTATTAAAATATTGAGCACCCCATGTTAATAAGAGGGGTTAGGATCATGACCTTAACTAGCTTTCAAATTCAAAAGTTACCCAGTGACCAAGTTTTTTTAGTCAGGCCACTAAGTGGTAGCACAGCACCCAACCTTAAGAAAGACACAGCGATCTTACATTTAAGTACATAGCTGTGAAGACCTTTGATGGTTGAGAGGAGGCTTGGAGTCCAGAGAAGGGGATTTGAGCCTACCACTGGATGCAGAGCCTCGTACATGTGAAGCATATGGAACATATCCTAAAAAAAATCTTGAATATGTAAACATTGTGAAATAGTGTATTCATAGGGAATTCAGGAGAAATCTCTTTACCCAAGGAGTGGTCAGAATGAGGGGCTTGCTACTACAAGGAGGAGTTGAGATGATTAGCATAGTTAGGGGAAGTTAGTTAAGCACCTTAGGGAGAACAGGATAGAACAATGTACTGAAGGTGAGATGAAGATGGGGTGGGAAGAAGGTTGTGTTGAGTTTAAACATGGTGCAACCCAGTTGGGCTGAATGGTCTGATTCTGTACTGTAGACTGTGTGAAATTCTATATAATTGTAGAGTTCGGTTGTGCCTCGATCTCAGCCTTTCTCAATTCTTTTTGCCACTCATACAGCATACAGATCTGTATAACTACATCCCATAATGATGACAAGGGAAAATAGCTTGTATAGTAGTTAAGGTGGTGGAGGGAAAAGCATTAAAAACTTACCCCTGGTCTCTTGGATTCAGTAAGCCTTTTTTCCAGATATAATATCATACGCTGTCAGTAATTAAACAAAAGTACTTTTTAAAATCAACTTGATGGTTATTTGTAATGGATACAATTTTTAAGGTATGTGAATGGTGAAATTCCTTTTGTTTTAAATACTTCCAGTTGTCAGTGTTGTGATACAGAAGTATCATTGCAGTCTACATACAGTGGAAGTTGCCAAAATGATTGCAAGTGCCTTTCTACTGATGAGTTTAGAACATTTAGAACACTATCTCTAATCATTGATTTAGACAGGAGTGCAGTTGAAGAGAGGTTTGATAGGACCGCCTCACTCATTTGGCCAGGGCGATTGCACTCCTGGCTTGCTGAGTTTGGGATCAATTCCATTTTATGCTTCTCCCAACAGTGAAATGAAAACACTGAAACTTGCCCCAGTGTCAACCTGCAACCAAGCTGGAGGACAGAGTGATTTCCATTTAATACGATTTTAGATCGAATGGGCTTGGCTCAATTTGGATACAAATATGAGGATGTAAGAGTCTCACTCCTTATCCTGTATGAGAATGAATCAGGCTTTAAGACAAAATACTGCAGATGCAAGAAAGTGTTAGAAAACACTCAGCAGGTCAGACAGACTGCATCCGTGGAGAGAAGAACGGAGTTAAATCAGGAAAGGGAGGGGGAAGCTCTGGAAAATTACAATCACCCCGGAAATATTTTTTTATCTTATTCATTCATGGGATTTGGGAGCTGCTGACTCGGGCAATATTTATTGCCCATTCCTAACTGCCCTTGAGTAGGTGGGTGTGAGCTGCCTTCTTGAACCGCTGCAGTCTCTCTGGTCTAGGTACAGATACAGTGCTGCTAGGGAGGGAGTTCCAGGGTTTTGACCTAGCGACAGTGAAGGAATGGTGATATATTTCCAAGTCAGGATGGTGAGTGGCTTGGAGGGTAACTTCCCGGTGGTGGTGCTCCCATGCATCTGCTGTCTTTGTTGTTCTAGATGGGAGCAGGCGTGGGTGTGGAAGGTGCTGCCTAAGGAGCCTTGAGGAGTTTCTACAGTGTACCTTGTAGATGGTATACACTGCTGCTGCTGTTCATTGGTGGTGGAGGAAGTGAATATTTATGGAAGGGATGCCAATCAAGTGGGCTGATTTTTCCTTGGTAGTGTGAAGCTTCTTGAGTACTGTTGGAGCTGCAGTAATCCGGCAAGTTGGGAGTATTTAATCACATTCCTGACTTGTGCCTTGTAGATGGTGGACAGGCTTTGGGGAGTCAGGAGATGAGTTACTCGCCACTGGATTCCTAGCCTCTGACCAGCTTTTGTAGCCACAGTATTTATATGGCTAGTCCAGTTCAGTTTCTGTCATTGGTGACCCCCAGGATGTTGATAGTGGAGGATTCAGCAATGGTAATGCCATTGAATGTCAAAGGGTGATGGTTAGATTCTCTCTTGTTGGAAATGGTCATTACCTGGCACTTGTGTGGCATGAATGTTGTTTCCCACTTGTTAGCCCAAAACTGAATATTTTCCAGGTCTTGCTGCATTTGGACATAAACTGCTTCAGTATCTGATGAGTTGTGAATGGTGCTGAACATTGTGCAATCATCAGCGAACATCCCCACTTCTGACGTTATGATGGAAGGAAGGCCATTGATGAAGCAGCTGGAGACGGTTGGGCCTAGGACACTACCCTGAGGAACTCCAGCAGTGATGTCCTAGAACTGAGATGATTGACCTCTAACAACCACAACCATCTTCCTTTGTGCTAGGTATGAATCCAACCAGCAGAGAGATTTCTCCCTGATACCTATTGACTCCAATTTTACTAGTGCTCCTTGATGCCACACTCGGTCAAATGCTGCCTTGATGTCAAGGGCAATCACTCTTGCCTCACCTCTGGAGTTCAGCACTTTTGTCCATGTTTGAACCAAGGTTGTAATGAGGTCAGAAGCTGAATGACACTGGCAGAACCCAAAAAAGCAGGTTGCTGCTAAGCAACTGCCGCTTGATAGCACTGTTGGTGACCCCTTCCATCACTTTACTGATGATGGAGAGTAGACTGATGGGGCAGTAATTGGCTGGGTTGGATTCATTCAGCTTTTTGTGTACAGAACATACCTGGGCAATTTTCCACATTGCTGGGTAGATGCTAGTGTTGTAGCTTGGCTAGGGGCACGGCCAGTTCTGAAGCACGAGTCTTCTGTACTATCACCAAAATATTGCCAGGGCCCATGGCCTTTGCAGTATCCAGTGCCTTCAGCTGTTTCTTGACATCACATGGAGTGAATCGAATTGGCTGAAGACTGGCAAATTGTTGGGTCTGCAGGCTGACAAATCCTCTGTTCTGGATGGACTTCACCCTAGGGTCTTGAAAGAAGTGGCTGGTGAGATAGTTGATGAATTGGTTTTATTTTTGCAAAATTCCCTGGTTTCAGGGAAGGTTCCATTAAATTGTAAAATAGCAAATGTAACTCCTTTATTCAAAAAGTGGGGGGAGACAGAAAGCAGCACACAGGCCAGTTAGCCTAACATCTGTCATAGGGAAAATGTTAGAAGCTATTATTAAAGATGTTATACAGGGCACTTAGAAAAATTTAAGACAATCAGGCAGAACCAACGTGATTTTTTGAAAGGGAAATCATGTTCAACCAATTACTTGGAGTTCTTTGAAGACGTCATATGTGCTGTGGATGTACTGTACTTAGATTTCCAGAAGGCATTTAATAAAGTGCCACATCAAAGATTGCAGAAAATAAAAGCTCATGGTCTAGAGGGGTAACCTATCTGCATGGATAGAAGATTGGCTAGCTAACAGGAAGCTGAGAGTTGGCATAAATAGGTTTTTTCCTGGTTGGCAGGATGTGACAAAATGTGTGCCACAGGGATCAGTGCTGGGGCCTCAACTTTTTACAATTTATATAAATGATGAATGAAGGGACTGAAGGAATGGTTGCTAAATTTGCTGCTGACACAAAGATAGGTAGGAAAGTAAATTGTGAAGAGGACGTAAGGAGGCTACAAAGGGACATAGGTTAAGTGAGTTGGCTAAGATCTGGCAAATGGACTATAATGTGGGCAAATGTGAAATTGTTTATTTTGGCAGGAAGAATAAAAAAGAAGCTTATTATCTAAACGGTGAGATGTTGCAGAGCTCTGAGATTCAGAGGGATCTGGATCCCCTAGCGCATGAATCACAAATGCTAGTATGCAGGTACAACAAGTGTAGTAATTATGCTTTCGTTTAGTGTGTAATATACCTTTAAGAATAATACTTGTTAGACGAGATCACATGATCTGTAGTAACCAATAGAAGAGTAGCATGAGCTACCTCAGCAGTGTAGAGATGGAGTTGGAGTTGAAAGCACCCGTGTAGTTGCTGCTGAGTATATTGTAAATAAACTTAATGTTTCCACCAAGAAGTGTCTGCAGATCAACGCTATCATTAATAGTGCAACTTGGCCATCCTACAAGCAAGTAATTAGGAAAGCTAATAGAATGTTATCATTTATTGTGAGGAGAATTGATTACAAAAGTAGAGTGGTTATACTTCAGTTGTACAGGGCACTAGTGAGACCACATTGGGAGTATTGTCTACAGTACTGGCCTCCTTATTTAAGGAAAAATATAAATGCATTAGAAACAGTTCAGAGAAGGTTTACTAGACTAATACCAGGAATGGGTGAGTTTTCTTATGAAGAAAGTTTGGAAAGGTTAGGCGTGTATCCACTGGAGTTTAGAAGAGTAAGAGTCAACTTGATTGAAGCCTTTAAGACCCTGAGGGATCTTGACATGGTGGATGTGGAGAAGATGTTTCCTCTTGTGGGAGAACCTAAAACTAGGGGTCACTGTTTAAAAATAAGGGGTAGCTCATTTAAGACAGAGATAAGGAGAATTTTTTTTCTGAGAGTTGTGAGCCTTTGAAACTCTCTCCTTCAAAAGGCATGGAAGCAGATTCTTTGAATATTTTTAAGGCAAAGCTAGATAGATTCTTGATTAACATGGGGGGTGAAAGGTTATCGGGCATAGGCAGGAATGTGGGGTTGAGGTTACAATCAGACCAGCCATGATCTTATTGAATGGTGGAGTGGCCTACTCCTGCTTATAATTCGTACATTCGTATGTAGCATTTCAGGTCACTGTCCTTCCATCAGAGCAGAACAGTGTTTATTGGGCAAAACTGTCACGCAAAAAAATCAGCTATATTAATGAAACAGCATGGTAATGCAAAGGTTAATTGCCTCATCTTCCATAACTAATATTGAAATTTGTGGCATTTGCTGAATTCCATTGTTTCAACTATTAATAACATGCCAATTCCCTTCTTTTACAAATCTAATTAAAGTAAGATTGATTTTAAAGGGGAGGGCCCATGCAAGTTTGATGAGATGAAACTAACAGAACCAAATAATCCAAAAATCTTTCAATCCGAATCACTTTGGTCTGTGCTTTGTGAGAACTTTTATAATCCATGGTAGTGGCACGATAGCTTCAATACCTTTTTGAATGTAAAATCTGATTTCAACCTTTTGAGGAAAGTGATCAATTAAAGCATCACCACTGTAGAGAGAGAGAAAAGTAATACTCACAGTAAGCAAAGTGAATTGTCCTCATAGACCCAATCCACATATGTCAAAGGTTACTTTCTCAAAAAAAAAATTGGCAAATCATTCGTTTTTCTGTAAAAGGAGGGTGAAAGCAGCTAGCTTTCATTTTTATCATCAAGACACAATGTCCAACAGATGCACAGATGCATCTCAATATGATTTACCTCATTTCATAATTTGCTTGATAAACCTTAGTCCTTGAAATAGACTAACAATCTAAAGTGTGTTTCAAGGATATAACGTATTTTGAGTTGAGATGACAGTGATAAATTGAGCTTACTATTGTGATTTATGATATACTTGGATTCTTTCAATGTGTTATTGCCTTGTATTGCCTTTCCTTTATCTGTTATCCACTATGTATCCAGCGACAGAAATCTCTAGTGAATGAACATTCCTGTCGCAGAAAAGAGATGCACTTGCAGACTGAAGTGGAAGGACTGCCCAAACACTCAAAACAGCAGGATGTTATTGAATCACTGGCTGCTGAGGCAGATTCTACCTAGTTTAATCCTAATCATTCTATTCATAACAACAGAGAAGAAACCTATTTACATGGAGTCAATTGTTTCTACAGTTTACAGCTAGTGTCAAACAGTTTCAAACATTGTCTGCAACTGTCAGTTAATGACGATCAGTTACTATCCACATGCGGCAACAGGCAGAACTGCAATTAAAAGCCAATTAACCAATCAATACCTGTCTGCCATGGGCACAGACCATACACTGTGGCTCGAGAACTTGTTGGTGACAGTTTTCAAATATTGCTTTCAGCCTTGAAGTGTGTGTAAAAACAAAATTACTGCAGGTTGTCCATTTACATGATACATTTGATCTCCTCTCAGTGGATATGATGAATGTCATGTCAACTGAGAGTACACTGGAACAGATTATGTCCAAGCCTGGTGCTAAACTGGATTTATGGACTTCAGTGGTATATAAATAGAAGGAACTCGACTCATCTGCTTTCTGTGGAGAAGAGTGATATCATTCATAAATTACATGGTACTGAGCAAGTTTTAAATGCAATCACCGTTGAGGTGATACATTCAAAATATTAACCAAAATGCTAACCCATCTTTCTGTTTCCAAATGCTGATCTAATTGTGGGTACTTACAACATTATTTCAAAACAATTCCTACGGATCCCTTTTCACTCATGGAATCAACCGGATGTTAAGCAATATGTACTGTGCTCCATTTCTACAATCGCTTACAATTCTGTATTACAGTTTCAAATTAGGATTAAAATTGAAGTGCCTTCTAATCATGTACCATGTCTTGACTAGATCCAATCCATACACTGAAACAAAGAAACTGACTTTTTGCCAAAATAGCAGTTTTAAAGCATCACATTCAAGTTGGAGAGAGAGCATTGGTACTATTTGTGGTACCACAATCCCTTTCATATATCGACCATTGGAGGCCACAAAGGTGCAGTAAAAAGTAGCCCTGTTACAATAAATATTATAACTAACTATTGGGGAAAATGAAAGCCATTGTCTTGGGTCCCTGCCACAAGCTCAATTTCCTAGCCTTTGACTCCATCCTCTCCTTGCTGACCCTGACTGTTGGCAATCATTGTATAATATTTGGCCCTGAGAAGAGCTTCCGATCACACATGTGTGCCATCACTCACAGTGCCTGTTTCCACTTCTGTAACACCGCCCAGCTTTGCTCCTGCCTCAGCTCATCTGCTGCTACTACCCTCATTCAAGTCTCCTTTACCTCCAGGCTTGACTACTTCAACACATATTCCTGACCAACCTCCCACATCCTCCTTCTGTAAAAGTGAAGTCATCCAAAACTCTGCTGCCTGAGTCCTAACTTGCAGCAAGTCCCATTTGTCCATCACCTGTGTGTGCACCTACCTACATTATTGGCTTTCAGTTAAGTAATAACTTGATTTTAAAATTCTCCTCCTTGATTTCAGATCACTCCAGCCCCTCAGCCCAATGAGATCCATTGCTGATGACCCATAAATCTTTACCTATGATGCAACCTTCACTCTGCTTGTGGTAGTTTGAAATTGCCATCTTTAAAACTATGCAAAAGGGCCAAGACAATTAGGGCACCAAATTTTTGCTTTGTCCCATTTACTAGATGCTGTTCATACAATGAATCAAAATACATGATGGGTGGAATTTTAATCCCTGAGCAGGTTCAGGATGAATGAGGCAGGAGGTGGGTTGTTGGGAGATTAAAAATGGGGAAAGCTGACCCTAAATCACCTGAAATGTGGCCACTTCCATTTTTAACAGAGGCAGCTAAGAGGTGGCAACTAACTTGCTCCCTGGAGATGGGAAGCTCATTAAAATGCTTCAACATGCCTATGATTTGATCTCTGTTCTAGATTTAACGCTGACAGCCTCAGGCCTCTGTGCCTATTAATATGGGCTCCCATGCCAGAGTACTGTTGGCATATTACATTGCACTTTCTGGCATCTTGTGTCCAGTCACATCCTGGCGGTTATAATTTGTAGGTAATGTGGTATCATTCAATAAAATTTCAAAGCCAGTGTGCATTTTTTAAAAGGATTCTGGCCAAAAAACATTTGGTAGAATAATAGCAAATTATGCATGTCAGCAGTTTAGTTTGTGGCGTTCTATCACATGAGGGTGAATTATGACACATTATCATCTGTTGACATAATTCTTACGAAAAACTGTACCCTTTCATCAAAGAACAAGGTTGTGTATTTACTTTCTGAGAAGCATTTCATCTCCATTATGAATTGATTAGTTTCAATGGGCAGAATCTTCTGCTCCCGCCAGCTGCGGGAAGTGTGGCAGGTGGAGGAACTTAATTTGGTATGAGGCCAAAAACCAGTTTCCCAACGTTGGGATGAACTGTAGGAATTCTGTTCCCGGGACTTTAAAGGCGGGTGAAAGGTGGGCCGAGAAATAGCATGTCATGCGTGCTCATTTAAAGGCCACCACGTTGGAATTTAGTTCCCTGCTAGTCAAAAATTAGAACGTTCGCTTTTACGACTGTACTTAAGTGGATCACACCTGGCGAGCTTGACTTCCTCCAACACTTTGAGGTGAGTAGATGCTGCTTTCGCCTCCTTGGGGACTGCTCACAGCTCATATTGGGTGCAGGTAGCAAAAGCTGTGCGATGGCTGGACCTGGGAGGCAGGCAAAGGGTGGAGGGGGGTTGTAGGGCAGAGGGGTGGAGCAGTGGTTGGGCATAGGTGGAAGGAAGAGTGCAGGCTGACTGGGTGCTCTTAAATATGCACCCTGACATTTGACCCCATGAGGTAATTGCAGGGACGGTGACTTCCTGCCCACCCCTGCCACAAGGCCCACCATGCACTGCACGGATGTATAAGTGATAAGCTGAACAGCGCAACATCACATGTGGTCAGCCATCTTGCCCTCCAGTGGCAATCACTCTGACTTCTTCTCCCGCCACTGAACCTAGACTTCAGAATGGAAGATGCTGCCTTATATGTAGGGCTTCTATATAGTCCCTCATCAGGAATTTAACTGGGAAATTTAATTCTCCCTCTCACCCAAAAAACAGTTCCTTTCTCTCACTGCACCAGTGTTTCTTTCGTTCTTCAGTCAGGTGACTCCTCTGCTCCATAGCCAGTTTAGGAAAGCAATCCCAGCATTCATGAAAGGCAATGTAACTTAAAAGTGTAAAATTTTAAAGAGGGTGAGGGGACAGAGAGCCCTGGGGGTGTATGTATACAAATCTTTGAAGGCGGCAAAAAAAGTTGGTAAGGCAGTTAAAGCATGTGGGATGCTTGGATTTATAGTTGGGAGCATTAGAGTGCAAAAGCAAGGGAACTTAGGTGAACCATTATAAGTCATTGGTTAGGTTTCAGCTGGAGTATTATGGCCAATTCTGAGGGCCACACTTCAGAAAGAATGTCAAGATCTTGGGGAGAGTGTAGAGGAGATTTACCAGAATGGTACCAATGATGAGGCACTTCAGTTATGTTGAGAAATTGAGAAGCTGGGTTGTTCTCTTAAGAGAAGAGAAGCTTAGGCATTGCATTTGATAGAGATGTTCAAAATTATGCTGGGTTTTTATCTAGTAGATCATTGGAAAACAGTTCAATAACCAGATAACACAGATGTATGAGAATAGCAAAATGCCCAGGGAGGAAATGAGCAGAATTTCGTTTACACAGAGAGTTGTTCTGATCTGGAATGCACTGTCTGAAAGGTTGGTGGAAACTCATTGAATAGTAACTTTCAAAGGGAACTGGATAAATACTTGAAAAGGAAAAACTTTGCAGAGCTATGGAGAAAGAGCAAGGCTCTAATTGAATAGATCTTTTGAAGAGCTGGCAAGATTTGATGGAAGGTGACATCCTTCTGCGCTATATTATTGTATAATTTTGTTATCAGGAACTAATAGTTTTGCTACTGGCAGCCATATTCACTTCTGGTTGTACTGTCACCACTGCCCTGCCCCCAACCCACACCCACTCCAATCTTCTCCACCATGAGAGTCCCATTATAAATAGATTTGAAATGGGCTTGGATTCATATGAAGGACACTCTTGAGACTCAAAAACATTGCAGCAATTTATTGGGCCAACCTCCTGGCCACGTCTGTAATTTTATTTTCCGAATTCATTTTTGAACCAATAGAAAGTCTTCATAAAACATTACAGTAAAACCCCAACCCCTCAAGTAAAGTATAATCGAACTGCTGTTTTCATGATGAGGACAAATAGTTGGTGTCAATTAAGTTTTGCTGGAAAATGGATAGGTACAATTATGTTCACTATTGCTGTGCCAACTCATGGTGAGTTGACTTGCCTTTGTGTGATGAATGAGAATCAAGAGCTCAAATATTTAAAGCTACAGTTAACTGCTACAATCATTTGTCACATTTTGGCACAAAGACTTCAGCTTATGTTGTTCCGAAACCATGTTGCTATGGCAAAATAATATTATAAAAACTGCTTGTTATATTAAACTGATGAAAAAGCGTTTTCTAATCAATTGTCAGCCATATTTAGCACCACTCATTACAACTGATGGGCCTTGCATGTTATCTTGATGAAACTGAATTAACACAAGGACAGGAACTTACAGACAAGAATAGGCACTTAAGCCT
The DNA here is from genome assembly GCF_964194155.1 of Cetorhinus maximus. Lineage (NCBI taxonomy): Eukaryota > Metazoa > Chordata > Chondrichthyes > Lamniformes > Cetorhinidae > Cetorhinus > Cetorhinus maximus. Next base: position 55,604,589 of record NC_135899.1, read on the forward strand.
GTTCTGCCATTCATTGAGATCATTGATTATCTCTACCTTAACTCAATCCATCTGCCTTGGCTCCATATTCCTGCAGAACTTTGTTCAATTATTTTAGAATTTTCAACTTCATTTTGCTCCCTATCTCTCCCCTCCTCAAGATGTTGTCCTTGCTGGTGTTACGATCTCCGTCAAGACCAATAACCTTTAAAGAGAAATTCTAACTTCCAATTAACAGCTGAAAGAATGGTGCACAATTGCATTTAAATTTTTTTTTACTGTAACAAATGACTGAAAAACACTTATTACTAACACTTTTTTAAAGTAACTTACATTTAAACTAAAATAAAATTTATTAAATTTCATAACTTTCTTTAAAAATGCTGCTACTACAACCCTATAAAAGTGTCAATCAACCAGGCCTTTAAAGTATCAATAACAGAAACTATAAGCACTTGACACCTCTTTATCATGTATAAATAAACATTGAGCCATTGACAAAATAGATCTAAGATGGTTTGAGCTAACCATCAAGCAATGTTTTCCCTAATGCCCACCTGTTTCAACAAATTAATGGAAGCCTGGGCTCCCAGCCAAGCCTCATTATGCGCGCTTGTGGTGGTGGGTATCTGTTGCGGGGGGGGGGGGGGGAAAGATGGGTGGATGGTGTCCCTCCACAATGCAGCCTGTGGCAATTGCTAGGGAGGACCCCTGAGCCTGCCTGCGGCACTGGCCTTACAGATTGCTGTTGGGAGGCTTCCTCCAATCAACTACATTGCCTCCCCCCGACTGCCTGAAATGGCCAGAAAACAAACTTAAAATTCTGTGAGCCTCTGACAACAGGCTTTAATATGCCCTTAGCAGGTGAATTGGCTACCACCTGTGTCCCGCCCCATCTAGCCTTCAGGAAAATAACCGAGGGGCGGGATGGAGCTGATGTACAGTGACATGAAATCCTGCACCCTTTCCCCTACCCATTGGAGGCTAAAATTCAGCTCACTGTATTTGCTGATCCATCTCGTGTCTTGCTCATGGTAAATACTTTGGGGTTCAAATGGCTAAACGGGACCTGGAGTATTGATACACCCTATTTACAAATCTCATATTTTAAAATTATTGGAGACTTAAACATTTTCTTTTTTTGAGTCAATTTAAGACTTTTATCCTGAAAATAACAGAGTTGGTCCAGCTACTGAGAGGATAATTTTGGAAGCCCACACTTCCAAATTTTAACAGCAAGACCTGTTTTAAAATTTTCAACAGGCTTCCCTGCTTCAAAACCTCCTGGTACAGGCCTGGAGGGGTGGAGACCAATCCAAAGGGTTCAATCATACAGGTAAACTTGGTGAGCTGGGGTGAGGTAAGCACCCTTGTCCTTCCTGGTCCACAGGCACAGGATTTGGCCCTTCTCACCTCCCTTCAATGCTGGATTTCTTGAGGCCAGGAAACCTAGCCTGAGGGTGTTACATCTAACAATTAGGTTAAATTGGGGGTGACAGGCTCCTTAAAATATTTGAGTGACTGACTTTCTCCTGTGGGCAGCTTGGTCTCTGACTCCCACTCCCACTCATCTCACTGACTACTTGTTCTGGTTAAATTTAACCCCTTTCTTTCTACGTCTTTATGGGACAGGCTTGGTTTGTTAAGGGGCCTGAATGGAAAATGTTGTTTTATTTTTTGAGGTATTCATCCTCAGGATGTGCAATTTCTGACAAGACCAGCATTTTATTGGCCATCGCCAGGGGACCTGAGGAGACAGTGGTGGTGCACCTTCTTTCACTGCTACAGGTGGAGTGGTTTGTTACAACTTTGTAGCTTGCTGGGCTAGTTTGGATATGTTTAGTGTGGGACTGGAGTCGTATATAAGCTGGGTAATGATGGTAAGTTTCCTTTGTGAAACAGCATTAGTGAACTAGTTGAGATTTTATGACAGTTTGACAGTTTAGTGTTCACTTTTACTGATTTGTAAAAAACCAAAGGGTGGATTCATCCTAGATTTGTACTAAGTGCGGTAGCGAGCGTGAAAAACTATGTTTTACCTGCTGGCTGCAATGGTGGATTTTTGCGCCGCATCGTCCTCTTCCCAGAGTGTCCTGCCTCATCAAAAATGCATTCACAGGAAACATGCCAGATTGCTGACACGCGGGCTTGAATATGGCCACCTCTCCATGACCTCAGCACTCCCTCGCTCCAGACGCCATGTTTAAAGCACACCACACCGCAGTCTACTAAATGTCTACAGACCAGGACTGCTCCAGGCAATAGATGGCCCTGAAAGCAAAGAAGATGGTAGCCCCCAAATTTAGTGACGCTTCTCTGGGGTGCCTGCTGGATGCAGTGGAAGGCCGCCGTAATGTCCTCGACCACCACTCTGACTGCAGGAGGTCCACCAGAGCCACCAATCCGGCCTGGGAGGCAGTGGCAGCGGCGGTCAGCACCACCGGAGCACATAGGAGGTCAGCCAGCCAGTGCAGGAAGAGGATGAATGATCTCATCCATTCCACCAGGGTAAGTCAACCACCTCATCACTCTCAACTCTCACACTCACAAACCCATCACACATCCACAGGGATTTCACACTTCAAGGGTCAACACCACTAACTCTCTCACACACCCTCACATCTCCATCAGGCTCATATCCTCTGGAGCTCGCACCTTCATCCATGGCTCCGCTCACCACACAAACATTCCATGCAGTGCCATGCATCCTGCTCACACTCTCTCCATCTGTTTTCATGCAGGAGAAGCCTGCTCACATCAGCAGGGAGAGGTCCCAGACCAGGAGTGGGGTAGAGTGGCCCACATTAGGCCCCTTACTCACTTTGAGGACCGTAACATTGTGCTGACTGGTGAGGACATGGGCCCTGCCTACAGTGACGGTGAGGTCGGCGGCGAACAACCACCTGAAGATCCTGCAGCACATCATCCCTCCCTCAGAGCAACTATGCGTGCTCTCTCTCCCGCTTTTGACTGTGCTGCCTTGCACTAATTATCTTTACTTTGGTTCACAGGGAGCTCTGCCAAGCAACCGACACCCTCAGCCAGCCAGTCCCTCAGCCCCATCCACGTCCTTACCTCTAGCCAAGAGGACACCTCCTCCGTTGAAGAGCTGGAAATAAGCACCCTGGGAGACCCATCACAACATTTACCCACACCCTCCACCAGCGCAGAGACACACACCTCGGTGGGACCTAGATCTAGAGCAGGCTCGTGTTCACAATCTGCTGGTCACTGCATGGGCTTGTGCCCGCAGCAGGAGGAGGCAGGTTCAGCCAAGCTCCCTGGTAATCGGAGATCTGCTGGGGAAGAGGCATCTGCGATGACTGAGTCAGATGACAAGCCTCTGGATTCAACCTTCCTACTCATCGTGGAGAGTCAGCAGAAGGTGGGAGAACATCATGCAGAACTGTTGGAAGTGCTCAAGAGTGGCACGCGGGTTGGAGGAGTGCATCCGACAGCTTTCTGAAGCGGAGCCCACACGTGTGTGTGTATGGAGGTCTCAATGGGAAGGATGGCAAACGCCATGGAGACCCTGGTCCCATAGAACGTGGAGATACGCGCAAACCTGCAATCCATATCGGTAGCCATGGGTGAGTTCCTGCAGTGGCAACACCAGGGGGAGACAGGACACCTCAACGTCCCTCCAGATGCTCCTTCCCATCGAGCTGTCAAGCCAGGGCTCTCGGGCACCTGAAGGCAGGAGGAGTTGCAGCTGGACATCCCAGGGTCATCAACTCAGGAACCTCAGAGGCTGTCCACTCCCTCCGAGTCTCCTTTGCCTGTGGCCCACTCAACCTCATCCTCTGTCACTGCAGAGGGAGCAGCTGGCCCACAGGAGGACAGCCAAAGCAAGCTGGGGTCCTCAATGTCTCGGCTGTCCGGAGGACTCATGCCAAAGTCATCAGAGGCAACAGGGCCAACCATTGTACAGGCTGCCTCCGGGTGAACACATTTTATCACTTTTCAGTGCTGCCTGCTGGGGTTCGCTTTCAGTTGCCCATCTGAACTGACCTGCATCTCTGCCCATCCACTGATCACACTCCCATGGAGCACGTGTGCCTTTCCAACATTAAGCTGTGCTCACTTTCAATTTTCACAACCATGGTGGTGGTCAAGTACCTCGTCAGCTCCCCTGTCCTCTCCCCTCCCCTGGTCACTCGTGTCCTTTCCCCCATCAGTGTTGAACCCCCCAGCGTCACCTTCCACCTCCCCACCATCACCTACCAGCAGAACCCTTTTCTTTCCAGGATGTCCAGGTGAACGCGCACGTTCCCTACCTTCCCGAGAATCCCACCCCCATTCACATTGACCTGCCTGATCATCTCCTTTCCACCCCCAGCGCCCGTGCCTGCCTCCGAGTCCCGAGCAACCACCCTCGCCATCCCTTCTACTGTTACCGATGCATCCTAACCCCCCCACCCCACCGGCTCCCTCTGCCCCCCTCTCACACTCCCCATTCGCTCCTACCATGCTCAACCTCAGTTTGCTCCCCAGGAGGCCGTCATTGACTCTACAGACCCCTTCCTTGCATGTTCACCTGGACATCAACACCGCCCCCTTATTCCCTCCTCCACCCTTATTCCCTCCCCCACCCTTACTCCCTCCTCCACTTTTACTCCCTCCACCCCCAGGGCAGCTTCCTCCCTTCGAACTCTGACCTACCCCCCCACCTCTGAACTCCCTTACACCTTCCTCACCCCTTACACCTACCTCCCCACTTGCAGCATTCTCCCTCGTTACACCGCCCTCCCCCATACTCCCTCCTCCACCATCCCAGCCTCATCCCGCTGTAGGGCTCCAGCATCTCCTTCTCCTCAGATGTCCACAATCTGAGCAAGGCCCTAATGGCGGGTCCTGACTTCTGCCCATCTTGCTTGTCCAGACCTGTCCTGGGCCAGCGTATTTTCCTGCCAGCGTAACAGTAAATCTGATACAGGGGGACGATCCTGGTCGGGCCTTACTTTGCATTCCAGTGCCGGGATGCAAATCGGGTTGATGCCAGCTTCCAGCAGGGTTCATTTCCCACCACGGCGGACGCCCATCGGATGAACCTGCAGTGATTTTGTTCCAATGTGACACCAATTTCTGCCCCTCATGTTGAATTGCCACCCCTGCCCGCTATGATGCCCGCCTCCAATGAGACCGTTCCACCCAGTTTTTCCAGCCTCTTTTGAAACTGAATTCAAATTCTCAAACTGCTATGGCATTATTTGAACTTATGTTCCCTGGACATTGGCATCTTGGTCAATACTCATTGTTCAACCAACAGAAGAAAACCAAGATTATTTGACCAGTACCATGTTGCTGTTTATGGGAGCTTGCTGTACACAAAATGGCTACCAACAATGACCAAATTTTAAAAGTACTTTATTGGCTGCAAAATCCTTTGGGACATCCAAATGCTAAATAAATACAAGTTTTTCTTTCTTCCTTCCAAGCCCCAAACCTATGTACTGTAACCACTACTCTACCCAGTGACGTAACCACTACACTAATCTACCCAGTGATGTAACCACTGCACTACTCTACCCAGTAATGTAACCACTACACTAATCTACCCAGTGACGTAACCACTACACTAATCTACCCAGCAATGTAACCACTACACTAATCTACCCAGTGATGTAACCACTACACTAATCTACCCAGTGATGTAACCACTGCACTACTCTACCCAGTAATGTAACCACTGCATTACTCTACCCAGTAGGTTATGTAGGTACCACTAAGGCCTGATGATCAGGCCTGTCACAACCAAGTGCAGCAACTGACTCACCAGGAACAAACCACTCACATGAGCAAATATTGAACATTTACTTTGGCGTTGCCTTTGGCAGCATAAGTCTTGCCTATTGGGAGATGGAACCTGAGCACAGTATTAACACTACATAGAAATGGCTGGTGTGAAAAGCTAAATTGCCACATGCAGTCGACTTAATGATGTGATTTCAGTTGTGGACTCTTCATAGTGACAGGCAAAGCACTGAGGAGGTTCTACACACAAAGGTAGGCTTTGTTATTCTAGACTATTTGACAAATGCTAATAGGTTTGTTGAGGTTTGAAGAGAAATTTTGAGTTACTGTCTACTTCATAAATACTTGGGCATGGAGCATGGGACAATAATTCCTTGGAACACCAGTGCAGCAACATTAATACGGTTGACACCTGAAGTGGAATTTTGTGATTTTTTTTATTCGTTCACGGGATGTGGGCTTCGCTGGCTGGACCAGCATTTATTGCCCATCACTAGTTGCCCTTGAGAAGGTGGTGATGAGCTGCCTTTTTGAACCGCTGCAGTCCATGCATTAGCTGTGAACAGAGTACGGGACACCTTTGACTATCTAATTTTCTCACCTGGACCACGATTATGCTGACTGTAGTCATGGCTTTACCAAGGCCTTGAACCAACTCCTATTCTTTACACTGCTAAACCAGGCTGTTTTCTTCTGGTAGCGGATTTGTAGATCCCTCCCAAAAAGAAATTGGTCAGCAATCCTCCAGCGGACAGGTAGGAACAGGATTTAGTCATAGAGGATGTGAGGTCGGAAGCTCAGATGCGGGTCAAAAAGAACGCCAAGGTTGCAAGTCATCTTGTTCATCCTGAGATGGTGGCTAAAAGAGGAATGGAATGGAATCAATGGGAGAGCGCAGCTTGTGTTGGGAATTGAGCTTCAGTTTTGCCAATGTTTAACTGGAAGTCAGGCAAATGGTTTGACAGCAGAGTCAATGAAGTAGCAGAGAGGTAGAGGTGTGTATTGTGAGCGTATGTGGAGACACTCACCTCATGTCTACAGATGATGAGCAGAATTTTGTGGAAGCGATGGGGTCTTGGCCGTTGGCTGGAGAGTTGGCAAGAGCTGCACATAGCTTCTTTTAGGGAAGTCCCGCCGTATCTTGTTCCACTCAGGCACCTGACAGGCCAGTGGTGGGCCTTCCCCCAGGATCAACGATCCTGGAGGTGCTGGTCCCACCTGCCGAGAGCTCTATTGAACGGCAGCGCCACCAAGGAGGCAGTGGCTGCTGCTGGTATGACACCCATCTGAGGCCTAGGATTGTCGCTGGGTCCCAGGCCAGAGGGGAGTGTTGGTGGGGCGGTGAGCGGGGCGGGGGGGCGCTCATGGGGTTGGAGTTGCGGGACAGATGGGGAGGGGGAGGTTGGCAGCAAGGGCGGTGGGCAGCTCTCATTGGGTCCCCCTTCCCGATGTGGGGTCCCTCAATCAGGTGCTGAGTGCCTTTGAACAAGGGGCCACACCTGGGAGCTAGCAATCAATCCCCCTGCCCCGCTTATTGCTGTGCTAATAGCGGTGGAAGCAGGATGAGGCCTTCTAAGTGGGCATTAATTGCCCACTTGGCGGTGGGGTGAGATGGGAATCCACCCACAGGCCTTCCTTTCACAGACTTAATTGGGGTGGAGGCAGGAAGCTGACGGTGTTCCCATTCATTACCCTCCCAGCTGATTAAATGCCCCAGCCACCAAATCTGCCACGGGGGAGGGCACAAGATACCGCCTGATAACACAGAGGGGTGGCTTGTAGATGAAGACAGTGGTGGTGGTGGTGGGGATGGTTGATATCCAAGGACAGATTTCTGAGAAACTCCAGAGGTGGAGCTGTGAGGGCTGGAAGAGATACATTGCTGCAGGTTTTTTGGCTCGCTTTTCACCCTGTTGTGGCCACCTTGCAAACTTGAATATCTATTTTATGGGGCAGTCTCAACATTGGACAGTAAACAAGCTAGCTCACAAATTTCAACATCTGACATGAGGACTTTATTAACATTTAACTGAAAGTTTTTAGCCAATATCTTTGTTCTGAGCATTCCCACTGATATAACCTCTAGCAGAGAATTGGAGAATCGCAAAAATAATGCCTGACCCATTTTGCTCCTTTTTTGTTGATTCAAAGTCACACAAAGTAGATTTTTAAAAAAGATTATTGCAATTTGTTTCATGAGGCTTATTGAAATAATTGTAGTTATTCTGGACTACCTCATCTTTTCTGTCATATATCCACTTCACAACTATTGCTGGAAGTCTAGTGTAGTTCATTCTTTTGTTGGCCTGACATATTTACAGAATGATTATTTTACAAATGGAACAATGTCATCTCATGGTAACACATGAGCTAATACAAAGCCAAATTTTAATTCTATTTTTGTAAGTGCACTTATCATTATGAGGAATGAAAGTGCTCGGAGAACTGAGCAGTGTTTCTGTATTGCATCAAATACTCCAAGCTTAATGAGCTGCTATGTTAGGTTCCCTCTACATTAGATGGTTATCTCTGCATATAATATATGGATGCAAATATCTAATTATAGAAAATTGTGGAAATGTTCTTGCTAGCAAGAATTCAATATGGTTTCAATAAAACAATGAACATTTGTTTGAGATTGAATCATTGAAAATAATTTATTCTTTCATACAGTGCTTAGTGTTTAAATAACCAGTAACAGGTTGAATGCTTGTCCCTCTGTCTATCCTAACATATGTATTCTTGTATAGCCATTAATACCCACTAATGATGATGTGCTTAGTCCTCAGAGTAATGAGCTGCAGTTCCCATAAATGGATCATAGATATATCTAAGAGGTCTTTCATGAGTACACAATTGAATGTATATCACCCTGCTTACATTAACAAGCAGGTTGTGGTGTTCCCATTGGTGTACCACCTGCTTTAAATATTGCAATGGGTGTTTCTAAGAGGAGGCTGCTTAAATGTGCAAAGCAGAGGCTGGATGTAGGACCCCTGTTATAATTTACAGCTATGAATAGGTGGAGTGTATATTTCTCCCATTTGTACCAGGTGTTGAGTGATCTAACCTTCTGCCTTCAAAGGGACCACTGGATCTGTTCAGACAACGACCCAGAGCATTTTATGTATATGGGTGGAGAAACCAAAGACCAACAATTTATTGTCAGTCCTTTCAAGAGCTGCCCTCTGGGAGCACCTTTCTGTACCCACCCCTTCTCTAGTCACCATCCTCCACTTCCCACAACGAGCAAACAACGGCAGGGGACCTGCACCTCACCAGCGACTATCAAATGAGGCCCTCACTGAAAATGGTTCAGGCCTCCTGAAGCTGGCGTCAGGCTCATAGCACATCCCCTCTGCTGACCCAAGCCCATTTCAGAAGTCAATGAGCAGCTCCATATTCAAATAGAGAAATGACGAGTACTGTACTTGTATTGCTAAAGTTAGCAGCTTGGGTCAGTAAGTACTCTGAATGTTAGAATCTTGTAGTTCAAGAACCATCATGGAATTAAACACAGAATTTTCACCGTTAGAGGTGCTACCCTTCATATGAAATGTTAGCCCATGGTCCATCTTCCATAACCCCACAGCAAGGCACTGTTTCAAGGTGAATGGACGGGTTCATTCTGGCTATTGTATGGCTCAGGCTGAGACAAAGGGATTGGGGTAGGATCGACAGTGAGTGTACATAGCTTGTGGCCTCAATCATCTTCAGTGTTTAACTGGACAGAATTGCAACTCAACTAAGACAAACAACAGGCATGCAGTCTGCCAATGCAGAACTGGTGTAGAGTTTGGAGGGGTGTTGATGGTTGGAGGGCTGTGAGGGATGGTAGGGAGGTAGAATTATAGAGTTTTACAGCATAAAGGGGACCATTTAGTCTATCATGTCCATGTCAGCTCTTTGAAAGCTGTCCTGTTTAGTTCCGCACCCCAGTTATCCCCTGTAGCTCTGCAAATTACCCCATTTCAAGTGAATTTTCGAATTTTCAATGGGATCTGATTCTACCATCCTTTCAGGTAGTGCATTCCAGATCATAACAACCCTCTCTGTGAAGAAATTTTAGCTTGTTTCCCTTCTGGATTTTTTGCCAATTATTTTAAATCTATGACCACTTGCCAGAGGAAATAGTTTCTCCCTACCTGCTCTATCAGCACCCTTCATCATTTTGAATAGCTCTATCAGGTTTCCCCTTTGCAATCTCTGCTCTAAGGAGAACAATCCCAGCTTCGCCAATCTCTCTTGGTATCATTTTATGAAAATCTCTACCCTCTCCAGTCCCTTGACATCTTTCCTGAAGTGTGCTCTCCAGATTAGCTGACAATAGGCCAGTTGAGGCTTAACTAGTGATTTGTAAAAGTTTAATGTGATTCCCTTGTTTTTCTAGTCAATGCCCCTATTTACAAAGTCAACTATCCCAAATGCTTTTTTTTTAAACTGCCTTATCAACATGCCCTGCTCCCTTCAAGGATTTGTCAATATGCTCTCCTAAGTTGCCCCTTATCTTGCACCCATTTAAGGCCATTTGGATCATACTGCCTCTCCATGTAGTTTCTCATAAGGTTCATTACTTCACATGTATGTGCACTAAATTGCATCTGTGGATCTTTCTGTAGTAATTATAGTTCTGGGAAATGTGTGAATATAGTTTTAAGAATAATCCTGTGTTGTAAGATCACATGATCTGTGGAGGCCAATGTGTTAGCAGCGCTGGGAACCTCTACAGGGAGTTATTTTTTAGTTATGGAGTTTGATGCACATGTGTGACTGCTGCTGCTGTCTTGTAAATAAAGTTGAATATTTCCACTAAGAAAAGTTGCCTGAAGATCAACTCTATAACAAACTGGCAATGAGGATAAATCAGAAGCGGTGGTGTACCTTGCCCAGCGATTGTAAGTATCTAAGTTCGTTAAAAATAAAAGAAGGTATATTCATCCAAAATGCCACAGTTTGGCAGAATCAATCCCTTTGAGCCAGCCACAGATGATTGGTCTCAATGTATAGAATGTCTTGCGCTCTTCTTTCAAGCAAACAAAATCATGGGGCAGGAAAAGAGGAGAGTGAGCCTCCTAAGTACTTAAGTGCTTGTGGGAGAAAGACCTAAAGTTTAATTCGAAGCTTGAAGTCCCCTAGGCCCCAGATTCAGATTTAGCCCTCGATGGGCGGGCAGGACCCACTGGCTCGGCAGTTGGCAGGCAGCCGAACTCCGCCGCTGAAACGGGCCCCGCCGCCATTTTGAGTGGGTGGGCCAATTAAGGCCCGCCCAGTGGGCTGCCCGACGGGAAGCGCTATGCATTTCCTGTGCAGGGGGGGAAGGATTCCCCATCTGTCAAAGCGCGCACTGCTCCCTGAGACTAAGTGCTGCCTCAGGGAGAGCGCTGAAAGTTTAATAAACCTAAAAAATAGCAAAATAAAAAAATTATCAACATGTCCCCCTCATATGACAATCTCACGCAAGATGGAACATGTTAATAAATATTGTATAAAGTTTATTAAAGTTTTTAAAAACAGACATGAAACCTCATCCCGCCAGTGGATGACGTTTCATGTTTTTTCAGAAGCCCTCTGGGGCTCCTGACCTACCCGCCAACCTTAAGGTTGGTTGGGCAGGCCCTTTAATTGGGTTAATTATCCTGTCAATGGCCTCAATTGGCCATTGACAGGTCGGCGGGCGGACAGCTGATTTTGCTGTCTGCCCGCCTTCCTGAATATTTAAATGGGGTGGGATGACATCAGGGGTTCCTCCCGACGTCATCCCACGTAATTTTCCCATCGGCAAGCGGGCCTCGCCCCCAAACGCCGACGGGAAAATTCTGGCCAAAATCTTTCAGCGAATCAGTAGACCTCATTCAGGGACATTTTCAACCCAAGCCCTCAGTCACAATGCAGAGGTTCAGGTTCAATTCACGGAATAGAGCCCTGAGAGAGATAATTGCTATCTACGTGGTGAAATTAAAACAACTAATGGAGTATTGTGATTTCGGTGAAACCCTGAATGACATTCTCAGAGATCGTTTGGTATGTGGCATACTGGAAGACACTATTCAGTGAAAATTGCTAGCTGAAGTAAATCTTGATTTTAAGAGAGCAGTAGAAATAGCTCTGGCAATGGAAAGGACTGTAAGGGATTCACAAGTAATTCAAGATGCGCAAAATGGCGCCATTCTCCTAGTCAGGCAGGAACAGCAGCCAAAAGTGCCACTAAAAGCTGGGATTCTGCCGCGAAGTGGGCTAATCGAAAAATGACGTGAAAACAGCTTAGCAACTAAATCGAAAAATAACTTTCACTGACATGGAAATGATCAGCCTTCTAGTGATTGGCAATTTTAAAAAGTAGAATGTTACTTTTGTCACAGAAGAGGACACATAATGAAACATTGCAAAGTGAGATCTAAACAGGCCTCCAAACAACAAATGAAGTCCAATGAAGTCTATAGTGTAGAAGAACCAGTAACAACCAATTCCGACATTTATTCATTATTCAACATGAAAGTTGGAAAGACAGAGCCAATATTTGTCACAATACAAGTGAATGGTAAACCCTTAAAAATGGAAGTAGACATAAATGCTTCTACCACTGCAATAGGAGAACACATTTTTAGATATTTAAATAAAGGTGAACAACAATACAACTTGGAACAAACATCTTCCAATTTGAAAATGTACACACAGGTGAAGAAATCCAAGTAAAAAGTATCGCCAGAGCAATTGTTCATTATAGAAACCAATCGGCACATCTACCAGTGATGATATTGGAAGGTAGAAGACCAAGCCTTCTAGGTCGAAGTTGATTGAGAGAAATTAACCTTGATTGGCCAGTGAGATTTCAAAAGGAAGCAGGAAGAGTTCCTGAGTTGGAAAAGGAACAAGGTAAGGTACTTTAGAAAGAGCCTGGAGAGTGCAAGGATGGCAACTGGATGAAAAAGGAGTGTGTAAGCATTCAGCAACCTGAAGAAATGAAGACTGTCTTAAACAACGACATGGAAGAACAGCAGAAGAAACCCAAAGAGACTCTGCTGAACTACAAGATGAAGTGAGCAAACTTCGCAAAGAAAAGAAAAATCTGTTGAAAGACCTTCACACACTCTACATGGATCCATCTGGTCAAAATTTGTGCCTCTGAAAAATGATGAAGAGAAACAGGAAGAATTTAACACCTCTCTGAACAAACTGAAGAACCAGTTGGCAGAGAAGACGTAGAAATGTTCAAGTTTCCAGGAGGATGCCAACAGGTATAAAGAGACAGAACAGCTGAAGGATGAGCTAAATGAAACTAAAGAGGCTTTGAAAGCAAAAGTCTAAGAACTTTCCAAGATTTGAGTAGATAATGAAGTCAGGGGTAGCTGAAATACTGAACTAAGACAAGTTGAGATTGCAACTGAGAGAAGTCTGGCCAACAGTGAAATCAAAAAGAAGGCTGAGACTATATTCTGTCATAAAAAGTACAAGACACTTAGAAAGAGGATGCAGAATTACTGGTGAAGTGACATCTTCGTACAAAACTAAGCCTAATACTTCCCAATTTGGAAGGGAAGGTGGAGAAACGTCAAGGGAACGAAAAAGCGACTCATGATTTGCATAGTCATGAGTGACAATTTACTGTTGGAGAAGCAGTATATGTAAAGAGTTTCAGTGGAGGACCGAAGTGGTTACCTGGTAAAGTGAGTTCTGTGACCAGACCATTGTTGGACCATGTGGAAGTGGAGGGCCGGATCACCCATAAGCATATGGATCATTTAAGAAGAAGAGAGAAACCCCAGCAAAATGATGTTCCACCTGTAACCATTGCTGAGCCTGTGGTTCCTGTTGAAGTTGCTCAACCAAGGACAGACATGCCTGATGTCTCTGTCAAAATGGAAGACACTGAACTGCATGTGCCTAATGAGGTACCTGATAATGTGGTTCCAGAGAATGTGGTTCCGACAAAAGAATCTGAAGTCGTGGAACTGCGACATTCCACACGGATCAGGAAACCACCTGAAAGACTGAACTTGTAATTTCACGACAATATTTGAAGTGTAGCCGTGCGCACACCTATGTGCTTGTAGCCCAGGGCTGCTGCATGGAAGACATGGCCCCGAAAGGCAAGAAGACATGGCCCCCAGGTTTAATGACGCATCCCTCGAGCGCCTATTGGACACAATGGAGGCCCACCATGATGTCCTCTACCCCCGCTCTGGCCGCAGAATGGGTAGCAACATCACCATGGGAGGTGGTGGCAGCGGTGGTCAGCACCAATGCCCTGCAGTGGTTCAAGAAGGCAGCTCACCACCACCACCATCTCAAGGGCAACTAGGGATGGGCAATAAATGCTGGCCCAGCCAGCGAAGCCCACATCCCGTGAACGAATAAAAACAAAAGCCACCCAGTGCCGAAAAAGGATGAATTATCTCCTCCGTTCCACCAGGGTAAGTCGCTCTTCTCATCACTCTCAATTCTCACACTCACAAACCCAGCACACATTCATAGGGCTCTGAAGAAGAGTCATACCGATTTGAAACATTAACTCTGTTTTTCTCTGCACAGATGTTGTTAGACCTGCTGAGTTTTTTCAGCATTTTCTGTTTTTATTTCAGATTTCCAGCATCCACATTATTTTGCTTTTATCAATGCATGTATAGGGACCTCACTCACTGCCAGTTCAAGGGACATCACCATTCACTCTCTCACACACACCTTAATTATCCTCATTCCATCCATGGGATGACTCACCACCCACACATGCCAGGCATACTTATCATCTGGCCTGGCAGGCATCTTGCTTACGCTCTCTCCATCTCAATTTATGCAGGACAAGCTGGCACACAAGAGGGAGAGGTCACAGACTAGTGGAGGAATGCCTGAAATCAAGGTCAAGGAAAACTGAGCCATCCAGCTGGTCGGCGAGGATCTGTACTGTTCCTGTGCTGACGATGAGGTCGGTGCTGCTCTACCAAGTGAGGATCCAGCAGTGCAACATCCATCAGACAACCATGCTGTGAATGATGTGTCCTGTTTCCCAGGACACTGCCATGCACTAATTATCTCTCCTTGCTTTCACAGGCACATCTGGCAAACAGCCGACAGAGTCCACGACCCAGGACCTCCAACCAAGCCCCGAAGAAACCTCTGAAGAGGAATCTGAAGGCACCCTCATTGAAGACCCATCACAGCGCAGAGACACACACCTCGGTGGGACCTAGCTTTACAGGAGCCTCGGGATCACAATCTGGTGAGCACATCAGACTTTCCGATCCACAGCAGGCAGCTCAGGGTCTTCACATGTCTCCGTCACTCAGACGACTGCTGGAGGTGAGATATTTGCTGGGTCTGAGTCAGATGATGACCCTCTGGACTCAGTCATACCTCAGTTGCTGGAGCTGCAAAGGCAAGTTCGGGAACACCAGGAAGGGATGTCCGCTGCACTCCTCAAATTGCAAGATGGAGGAGTCTGTCTGCATTCACTCTGAGGTGATAGAACTGGTATACCAACGAACACCGAGGTCAACACTGGTAGGATGGCGGCCACCATGGAGACCTTGGTCCAGGATGTCACATCCGCACTGCTGCGTGGGCTGAACTCCATCACTGCTGCCATAGTTGGACTCCAACAGTGTGCACGTGAGAGGGGTGCGGGGGAACTCGTTATCATACCCCGGGACCATCCACCCAGGTGAATCCGGGAGAGTCTGGCCCATCCAAGGAGGGTGCCACTGCCACACAGCAGGATCCCGAAAGTAGGCCGGGGCCCTCCAGGTCTCGGCCCTCCAGAGGATGCCCGCCAAGGTCATTGCAGACAGGGCATAGTAGCAGTCAGCAGGCGGCCTTCACCTCTGCTGTGGATGTCCGGGGAGCACCAAGACATAGCGTCAAGGTTAGGTAGGTTAAAAAGATGTAGTTACACAGCCTGGGAACGAGTGTTAATTATTTGTACATAATGTTCATTATTATAAATAAACTCTCAAGAATGTCTCCCTGCCAATGGCTCCTTGTTCTGATGAGCAGTGTTCGTGTCATTCAGATGTGAAACCTTTCTGCACAAGATAAAGGCAGGTGTCTCAGTCCAGGGCCTCTTCTCTGTCTTTGTGCAGCCTTCAGGCCAAAGTGATGGTCCGGCCTCCCACTCCTTGGACACATTGTTGATGCCTGCACCTCAACGGTGCTGGTCATTGCTGCCAGAATGTTGTGGGCAGATGTCACAGAGTTCCGTTATTCTCTCTGTGTGCTCTCAGCACCTTTAAGGTGGGGCTGGTCCCCATCTCTTTAGTATCTGTAACCAGTGACGCTGTGCTCCTGAAGGGGTCAGGTGCTGAAGGCGGACAAAGGATCAGGTGCATTTAAAGTTTCATGGCTGCGTCTCTATATGATCCACATCACAGAGCGCAAGTGAGCTGCCCTCGGCCAGACAGGAGTCAGACATTCTCAGAGGCTATGTGAAGATCTATGGAATGTCCTCATTGCATGTTGCCATCATTATCCTCTGGAATTGTGTGACTATTAGGGCCTCTGCTGCGTCTCCATGACAGGAGCCTTATCACAGAGGATAAGTGCACTGCCATAAGCCAGTCTGGAGTCAAATGTTTGCAGATGCAATGTGAGGATCTATGTATCCCCTCACTGCACCTCGTCATCATCCTCCACAAATCTAGCAGCTATGATGGCCTTCTGAGCATGCCTGCCTTATCTGGCTAGTGCGAGGGCCTAATCGCTGTCATCGTCGCCTTCAAGGACCTCATCACCCTCACCCCTGTTGGCTTCCTCCTCACCGGAGAAGACCTCCAGCTCCTCCATCTCCTCCTCAGCCAGCGCTTGCCCCCGTTGCAGCGCCAGGCTATCAAGGATGCAGCAAGTGACGATGATGCGTGACACCCTCTGCGGACTGTATTGCAGGGCTACACCAGACCGGTCCAGGCACCAGAACCTCATTTTCAGCATCCTAATGGTCTGCTCCACCAAGTTGCGAGTTGCAGCATGAACCTCTTTGTACCTTCACTCTGCTGCTATCTGAAGCCACCACATGGGTGTCATCAGCCATGTCCCCTTGTCCCCAAGGAGCCATACATGCAGCCTCTGTGGACCCTGGAAGACGTCGGGGATCTGTGACTAACTGAGAATGTAGGAGTCGTGGACAGGCCTGCAGGATGCATTTATAGTCATCACACTCCAGCTGCACATTCAGCAAATAAAAGCACTTGCGGTTGACCATAGTTGACCGCGTGTTGCCACGAAGATCTGAGCACCACATGAGTGCAGTCGATCACGCCCTGCGCCTGTGGGAAACCCGAGATCTGGGAAAATCCAATCGCTCTTGCATCCTGGCTTTCCTGACACCGGGCAAATGCACAAAGTTGTGTGCCCTCGCAAATTTGGCATCCATGACCTCATGGATGCATTTGTGAGTGGAGACTTGTGATATTCCACAGAGTTCTCCTGTGTAGCTGTGAAATAAGCCATTGGCATAAAAATTGAGTGCTATGGATGCCCTCCATATCTCCGTGACACAAAAACCTACGGTAGCTGGCAGATGTGTCCGACCAGTTCTCTAGACATGCGCAGTCTTCGGCGACACCGGCTCTTGATCATCTGCAGGGATTAAAGGCGGCCCCTATAGACCTTGGGTCTAGCTAAGTGCCGACCTGCAATGGCTCGCTGTGGCTCTTCAGCAGTGCGTGCGGGAGCCTCAGCTGCCCCGTCTTCCTGAGGGTGCTGTTCCTCCCTTTGCACAGCCAGGCACCTCAGTCGCTGTCTTCTCCATCATCTTTGCGCTCTCTGTACGCCACGAGGCATACAGCTAGTTCACCAGGTTCCATGCTCCTGATGTACATCTGCAGGATGAAAGAGAGAGATATATGGGTTAGCTCTCTTGGTTAAGTCTGAAGGCCCCTTCACACATCCCGGAGAGTGCTGGCCATCACTTGGATGACCAGAGATTAGTGCGTTACATGGCTGCCCAAAACCCCACTCTCCTCCGCCCCACTCCACCTGACTAACTGGCGGCAGCTTTGCCCGTTGGGCTGCATGCTGTGCTCTAAGCTCAGGTGCAGGCATTCTCCTAACCCACACTGCAAGGCTGCACTGTTAGCTTGAACCATGGGGGAGACTGGTCCAAACCGGGATGCTGACATTGCAAGGGGCTGTGAGCACCTCCACCGGTGGCTGCTCCCTAGCCAGCTTTAGCAAGGCAATTATACAGCATGCCCAGTCGTCCAATGGTGAAAAGCTCTGGAGCACTTGGTGGCACTTTGATGCCTCTGCATTGCTTGAGTGGGCAGATAAGCTAGAGGCCCGACTCCATGCATGTCAATGTGGCTGCACCTGAACAGTTTCAGCTGCAGAGGAATGGTCACTTTATACAAGGTTTCCCTAATGTGTGGCTTCCCTCCCCGTGCTGCCACACCTGCCACCCAACCCCGCACTTGCTTGTGCACTACCTTCAACCGCTCGGCAGTCCTTGCTCCCCCCCACCCCCCAAGTCACCTCAACTGCAGGGCAGCTCTTGCTCTCCGCCTCACCCAGTCGCCTCAACCTTGAAGTCCAACAGGTGACCCTTGTGAGCATTGCGCAACATTACTGTACATTCACCTCTGAGTTCCCCTCAATGTGCAGCCCGCCACGTGCACGCTTTATATATGCAGTTTTGAAACACGTCGGCATGCAATTGTGCTCGGATGATCCAGCGGGGGGATGATTCCAGCAGTCTGGGCCTATGCAGATGTATTACAATGAATTCCCAATGTCCAATAGCGGGAAACATGGGTTGCCATTTACAGGTTGAGTGGATGATCGCAAATTGGTTTCATAATGTCACAAAATCAATTTTTGGCCTTCTCACCATATTGTCCACTCGTGCCATTGAACACGCCCAATGCCAGCGGACACAGGAAATTCTGCCCTATGTTCACATGGCCCTGCTGAGTTTGGGTTTCCTTCTTGTGTGAAGCATGCCCCACCCCTCTTCCCCTACTGGCAAAAATGGTATCTATTGGAAATGGGGGTGGGTCTTCCACATTTGGGTCCCACCCGCCATCTTTAAAGGTCTGCAAAGTCTTTCCAACTCCACAAAAATCCGGCCCTGTCTATGATCGGACAGGTAAAAATGGAATTGAGTAAGAACAATCACATCAATCTGGAAAATGGAGTAAAGACATTTAAAGAGAATGATGTGTCAGCCCTCTCAACCTCTCTGCTGTCTTTGAAATAGTCAATCATAGCATCCTCCTTAGCAGGAATGGGATCAAATAGTCAGGAGGTCGGTCTTAAGAAGAAACTAAGCTTGGAATTGGGGAAGAGGAGAGATGGGAGTGAAATTATAGTAAGCTGTGCACTCAGAGTTAGAGCGTGGAGCCAGGGGTAAGGTTTGGCTTGGTGGAAAGCGGGGTGGGTTGGGAAGCAGAAGGGGGCAATAAAACCAATGCTCTCGATTCATGAGCTTCCATGCCTGTTGTTCGAGGTTATGCGGAAGGGAGAGAGTTTAAAAGAAATTGTTGGTATTGTTGGAGAAAAGAAGTCAAAGTCATCTTTACTGCGTGGGTTGAGCACTTGATGTGATCCAATCTGGCAATGGACAGCTAACCTAATTGAGTGCCTTATTTGCTCACATCTGTGTATCTTTGAACTTGATGGAGCAAAGATGGGGGCTGTGTAGGACCACACATGTCTATGGGTTACATCAATCATGTATGTACAGTTCAATCAGCTTAAATTTCATGAAAGTTATTGTATCTTATTTATAATAGATACAGTGTTGGAACTCTTATCTTGCTATTGTTTTGAAGTTTTAAAGAATACCGCATGTGGCGGGTGAACTCCACTATCCAATAAACTATTAACGGGTTAAATTGGACCTGGGCAATGGCTGCAAAATGGGCAGATTTGGTTTTGCTACCCTTTATGCACATATCCGATACTCAATTTAATTAAAGATGTTGGAATGGAATATCAGCTGGGCAGAAATAATAAGACATCAATGCAATGCCACCTGTTTTGCTGATGTCCATTTTCACCGCTAAATGCCTGTCTCTGCGAGTTGGTTTTAGATATTTGAATATACAATATTATAATGAGTTTTTCTAATGCAGATCACTTTTGCTATGAACTCGGTGAACTCGATTGTTAAAAAGTTGGTAACTATAGCAATAGTTAAATTTTGAGTGGGTTTAATGCAATTGATGAGCCATGTGACATATACAGAATGGGGACTATCCGTAAAATATTGTTGCAATCTTTGAACATTCACACCACAACAATTGGGCATGACCTTTCTGAAGAAAATCGCACCAAAATTGGAAGCACTCAAGCAACAACCTGATCCATTTGATCTATGATGTTGCTGGATTTTCTTATGTTTTATTCCTGCCTTGCCTGCTCTCATCCACTATTTTCTTTCCTTTCCTAATTCCTGATTCCTCACGGTCTTCCCCATTGGCCATCTTTTATTTGCTTTTGCGCTTTCTCTTTCTGCTCCTCCTTCTCCAATTTATTCTTCCTTCTCCCCTTTTCTTCCTATTTATGCCTTTCTTTTTCCCTTTGACTTTATTGTTTTTTCCCCCTTCCCCTTTCCCTGTTTTGTCTTCCCTGTTATCTACACCCCTTGTTTATTAGTTCTCCTCTTTCAGTTACATTATCAAAATTCACTTGAATGGCATTTCTTATAATGCAAGAGCCTGACAGATCAACTCCACTAAATATATTGAGTAATGACTTAATTCTTCCAAAGCATTTGGGACTCATTTGGCTGTTGCTAAAATTGAATATGTCCTCTTGAATGTTGTTCCCAGTGGATGTTGTCATTTGGTAGCCTTTGTCATTGTACCTCATTTTACTGTATTGAATAATACAATTCTAGAGCAACTGCTTGCATTATGCAGCTGGCTCTGTAAAGTTCTAATCTGCCACTTACTGGGGCAAAAAACACACCCTGTGCTCAATCTGACTGTGTAAAATTCAGATTTAATTGGAAAGTGCAAATGTATAAGAAGCCCCAGGTGACAGAACAGAGCCTTAGGTGTAATGCTGTAACATTTTTTACATGTTAAGTGACAGGACGCGTCTGGACTGGATTTAACTATCTATGTTGTGGGATACTAGGATTAACCATGCTGGATCTCATGTAAGAAAAATGGAATCTAATCCACTTTCACTACTGCAAGCTGTGCAGTGACATCCTTATAGAGTAGGATTTACAATATTTATTCAACCTTACTTGATTTTATTTTATACCCCCTCTCTTGATAGGATTCCTCCTGCTCTTCATCCACTTGAGTGGACAGGTTAGCATCTGATCTGAAAGATGGCACTAATGACAGTGCAACATTCTCTCAGTACTGTACTAGATGTGTTAGCCTGGATTTTGTGCTAAAGTCTCTGGAGTGGAACTTAAAACTATAACCTCCTTACTCAGAACCAATGACAGGTCCACTGCCATGGCTAACACTTGTGTTAAAATCCCCTTTTAAAATGATCTCTAATGGTGATTTTTAGTTTATTTTAGCAAACAGTGGTGAGAATTCAAACAATACAGACACTCCTTGCATTGTCTGTAGACCAAATGTTTCTATCAATGTGAAAAGCAAACTGGTAGTTGGAACAGATTAGTTGTCAGAAAAGCTGTCTTGTGTCACTGTGTAAAAAATATGTGCTGCACTAGTCTTTAAATACAATAAGCTGCTCTTATTTTATTTATTATCTAATTTGGAATGACTCCATACAAAAAGGTGGTTGATTATGTATAAAACAATAAATAATGGAGAGCAAAACTATTAACAACTCACAAAATTTGGAACCACTTGCATAGCATTGTGTCACTGTGGTCAGGCTAATTATTTGCAAATATTGAAGAGATGACAGTGACACAATGAAATACATTGCATCTGAGATGGTTCTGCTGGCACCAACAGAGGAATGTCTTGAATTAGATTTTATTTGTTGATAAGAAGGGATAAAAACTTGCTGGTCGTGTGGGCTGATAGCAAATTGAATATCAAGCTTGTGTTTCATTTTGTGCCATGTTTTACTCCCACCTTTGTAACATTCCTAAGACACTATATCCCTTTCTAACCAAGTTCTTTCTTTGATCAGGCTCATACTGCAGTTAATGATTTTTTTAATTCTTTCATGGGATGTGGGCATTGCTGGCAAGGCCAGTATTTGGCGATCATCCCTAATTGCCCATGAGAAGGTGATGGTGAGCTGCCTTCTTAAACTGCTACAGTCCATGTGGTGTAGGTACTCCCACAGTACTGTTAGGGAGGAAATTCCAGGATTTTAACCCAGCGACAGTGAGAGGCGATACAGTTCCAAGTCAGGAAGGTGTGTGGCTTGGAGGGGAACTTGCAGGTGGTGGTATTCCCGTGAGTCAGCTGTCCTTGTCCTTTTAGAGGTCGCGGGTTTGGAAGGTTATGTCGAAGGAGCCTTGATGAGTCGCTAGAGTGCATCTTGTAGAAGGTACACGCTGCTGCCACTGTGTGTGTTGGTAGTGGAGGATGTGAATGTTTACGATGGTGGATGGGATGTCGATCTAACAGGCTGCTTTGTCCTGGATGGTGTTGAGCTTCTTGAATATTTTTGGAGCTGCACTCATCCAGTGTTCCTGATTTATGCCTTGTAGATGGTGGATATTTTAGTGAGTCAGGAAGTGAGTAGTTTGCCACAGAATTCCCAGCCTCTGACCTGCCCTTATCACAACAGTATTTGGCTGGTCTAGTTAAGTTTCTGGTCAATGGTAACCCCCAGGATATTGATGGTGGGGATTCAGCAATGGTAATACAGTTGAACATCAAGGGGAGATTGTTAGATTTTCTTTTGTTGTAGATAGTCATCACCTTGCACTTATGTATTGTCTTATGTTCCAGTGCAGCCTCACAACATTCTGCAGGTATTCCTGAAATCATATTAAAGACCTCTTGGGCTGAAATGGTCATCAAGGAGAGAAAAATACTTTTGCCCTCTTGGTGGCAACAGTTTAATTAAGCATTGTTTGTGATAATGATAGTGAACATGATTAATAGAATTAATAGATTAATAAATGAATTGAATGAGACTAATTACGTTGAGGCTTTTGCCCTAATATTCACTCTGATCCTGATCTATAATCTGTTCTGATTATTTGTTCATTATCACATTGCTGTTTGTGGGATTTTGCTGTGGACAAATTGGCTGCTGCATTTGCTGCATGATAAGAGTGACTGCACTTCAGAAAAAAAGTGCTCAATTGGCTGTAAAGCATTTTGTGACATCCTGAATTTATGATAGGCCCAGTATAAATGCAATCAATGATTTCTGTTGAACTAAATTTTGGGCTTTCTTGGAGCATACATGGCTGTGGATTATGATAAATAGGCAGTGTTGATGTAATATAACATTTATAATCAGCTTTGAGAGTCATATAAGTGCTCTCGGTACCATCCAATTCTTCCTTCCATAAACAGTCTTGTCAATGTCATCAAAACTGATACTGCCTGTTACTGCTTGCACCATTGTCTATAGAGTGACCATAAGACCATAAGACATAGGAGCAGAAATTAGGCCATTCGGCCCATCGAGTCTGCTCCGTCATTCAATCATGGCTGATAAGTTTCTCAACCCCATTCTCCCGCCTTCTCCCCGTAACCAGCGCTGTATCTGCTGGATATTTCTATTAGGTGAGGGTGTTAAGGGATGTTGAGCTAAGGCAGGCAAATATAGTTGAGGTACAAATCAGCTTTGATCTAATTGAATGGTCAAGCATGCTTGAGAGACTGAATAGGCTGCTCCTGTTTCTTTCCTATAGACCAGCAGTAGCCAAATCACTATACGTAGAAAGGGACAGAATTAGGCTGGGGAGATAACTGGGTGTTATCTTCAGTGCTAAGGCAACTTAACCAATGACTCCATAATGGTGGTAAGCTGTCTTCAGTTACAGGCATTCAGTTCCTGCATTACAACTGGGTGGTGAATAAAAATTGAAAAGCAGACTTTAGGGAAATTGTCCATTGTCCATGGTATGCAACATCAGTGTTTTACAAAGGATGTCTGGCCAGACTGCAGAGAAAAAAGATGTTGGGTTTTTCTTGACTCATACAAAACCAAGCTTTTAAGATGTACCAGTGTACTGTGTTGAGATAATCTGCTCTCCAATCAAATGTAGTCTCCGTATGGAAATGTGGTCATATTTTGGAGCACTCAGAGACCTTTTCTGAAGACAAATGAAAGAGTTGTTGGTGCTTTAACCAGGTTTTTAGACTGTCATTGTCTAGAAGTTTGTCCTTACTGTATGGACAGTTAGGCATTGATAAAACCATCATTTGCTGAATTATAAAAGCAAAATACTCCAGATGCTGGAAATATGAAATCTAAACAAGAAATGGTGGAAATACTCAGCAGGTCTGACAGCATCTGGGGAGAGCAAGACAGAGTTAATGTTTCAAGTCAAATGACTCTTCTTCAGTTTTTACATGTTTAATACTGTGAAAACTGTACAAAGTGATATCCCAAAAAATGGGCTTGCATTGTAATGGATACGAGCTGCATCTTGAAACCATGGGCAGTCGCAAATTACAAACTATAATAAAGCAAATCTGTTTGCAACTTAAAAGGTGGAAAATGTTCATAATACCCACTGTATGGCAGACTGACGATTTTGTCCATCCCCTGCAGCTTCTGTCCCTATTGATCTTCACAATCCGACATGCCTATCCAACATCAAGCTAGCGTTCCTCCCACCCCAACTGCACCTCAACCTTCAGTCCTCAAGGAACAATCATCGAAACCCACCACCGAAAGTCTCTGCTGAGCTCTGCCGTCATTAAGATCAGTTCAATCCATATTCACTGCCCTCCTGCCAGTGAAATTTCCTGACCAGTCACAGGCTTGATACCTCTGGCTGGAATAACGCCTTAGTATGGCAGGTCAAGCTGTCCACTGTCAGCAAGGGCTTCAGCGGCTGCAGTTCCCTCTCTGCGTAGAAGAAGCCGGGGGCCATCTGCCACACCTGTCCTCTACGCCATGTTGCTGTCCTCCCTCACCCCGATCCCCTCCGTGTCAGCGGAGGAGTTTGCCTCCTTTGGCCAAGTCCTGGGAGCAATCAATTCCTTCACTCACCTAAATACCCCAACCTGTGTCAAAGACAGCCATGATGACCCGGAAAGTAAGCATGTACCGAAACCCACATCTATCAAAATTCTCATATTCCATGAGGCTTTTGCAACTGTATCTAAAATTTGGTTATTTGCTTCCCACAAGGACTACAACTCCTTCCTTTAACTAAATTATTGTGGATGTGTTGGATGCGCCAAGCTGCTAGTCCAAAACCATAGTGTCCAGGCGTCAATCACTGACTAGCTCATTAAGTGACTCTTAAATAATGAATGAACAGTATTTATTTTATTTTTGAAAATAAAGACATCATCTAATAAGCAATTTATTTACATGAATATATTAACGCAGTACTGTAAATACCAGGTAAAATTCATCAATAAGCTACATATCATGTGAATAAGCATATTTGGACCACAGATTCTTATCTCTGGCTAAAATGACTGTACTGTATGTATGGTACATAGAATGGCCATTTTGAAAATGAGGATGCCTGAAGCAAGTCCCTAATTTACAGGCTACACTGTGCATACTTCAAGCAACAGGAAAGTTTTGCCACAACACAATCTGGTTTTTTTTAGCATTCTGCACAACTACCAGGCCTGCTAATACTCCAGACTTCATTCACAGTGTGGACTTTAAAAATGCTTTACCTCTGCATGGTGTAGCCCTTTAAAATCACTTCAAAGAAGCACCATAGAACGTGGGTATAGTCTGAATATGGGGCATAGTTGGTATGTAACATTGGAGAATTCTGCGCCAACATGGTTGGACAACACACAAGACTGTTGCAGCAGAAATAATAAATCTTTGATCCTTTGTGTGCCAATTGTAGCTATTCTGGGAGGAAGTTAACTGTGGGATTTGCACACTTGAACCACAGTGAAAAAGACAATATTTGTCAAGGACATAAAGCATGTAGTGGATTTGCCATCACTGCTATAAAGAACAGCGGTCACGCACCTACTACCCAGTGTTTTGTAGCTCATTAAACCAAGAGTTTCTGTGGAGGAGACTCATGAAGCCCCAGAGACTCCTGAAACACAGATTATTGAAAATCATCATTTTTTATCATTTTGTTTTATTTTCAAAGGGTTTTTGAGTTCAAGGCCTTTTGGAATAAAATATCATTTATATGGTGCAATAAAACCCTGAGAGACCCATTTACTTTCATGTGGTTGTGAAAAGTAGCTTTTCATACCATTTTCTGCTAAGCAGACACGCTTCCACACATACCTAACAACTTCAATGACCTTTTTCAACTCAGCAGAACATAATCACCTGTGGCAAGGCCAAATATTTGTACTGGACGTAATCATTTATTTATTTAGGTTAGTTGTCTGCACATTCTTTGCTTGGCATCATACAGTGCATGGAACTGGTGGCACCTCCCTTAAGGATAAACCAAAAGCCATAAATTGTAACTTCATGTTTAGGTAGAAAGTATTTCTTTTCTGCTTCTCAAGGTGAGGGATGTCAGTGCTGGAGAATGAAGCAATTTTTTTTTTTACTTTGCTTTTGACATTCAGTTGCAGTGTAAGCAATCAGTTACAGGACTGGTTAGGTCCTGAGTTAAATTTAACAGTCTCTGCCCAACACCCTCAATGTCACTTTGTAATACAGCACTGCGTTTTTATTTCCTATACAAACATGAACCTTCCAATTTAGTGGCATATTGGGGATAGTTTATGTCATGATCAACCATTTTCTATTCATTGGTTGAGACTGCCCAAGCTAATTTGACTTCATTATCTTGCACCCATCAAAGAGAGGGGATTTTGATCCTCTCAGTGTGTCAGTCCCAGATGTGGAAGGATTCCAACTAGTCCATTTGGTCCCTATTTGAACCAATTAATCTACTTTGAAAAATACTGTTGCTTAAATCAAAAAAGTGAACTCCAGAGGTTAAATAGGTACAATGAAGAGTGCAGGAGCGCATGCCAGGAGCAGCACCAGACATGCCAAAAAATTAGGTATCAACTTGGTGAAGCTACTTGCGTGCCAAACAGTATAAGCAGCAAGTGGAGGTGTCAGCTGTGGCTCAGTTCATAGCACCCTCGCCTTTGAATCAGAGGGTTGTGGGTTCATGTCCCACTCCCGGAAACCAAGAACTGTGATTGTGCTTGAAAGAGTTGCAATCTGTGACTGTTGATAACTCGGAAGTATAAGCAGCAAGTGGAGTGAGGAGCTCCAAGAGGTGAAGGGCCAGCAAGCCTCGCACTTTGCCTCGGAGGCCTCCAAGATCATCTTCCGTTCCAGAGTCCGCTCCGTGGAGCAGGATGAGACGTGCTCACGTTTCTTCTTCCAAAAGGTACACAGAGAGCGCTCTGTGATCAGCAGCCTGAAGGAAGAAGACGGCTCAGTAAAGTCATCACGGTCCGACATTCTGAGGATCAGCAAATCCTTTTATGCCGGACTGTATGACGTGAAGCCCACGGACAGCACGGCCTCCCAGTCCTTCCTGTCCTCTATCACGGAGGTCCTAGACCACAGTACGCGGGAGAGCCTAGACAAACTGCTAACTCCTGACGAACTGACTAAGGCCCTCGAGTCCTTCGAGAAGAGTAAAACCCCCGGAAGCGACGGCCTGCCGGCGGAGTTGTATTCGGCTCTGTGGGACTTGATCGGCCCAGACCTGCTAGAAGTGTACGAGAGTATGCTCCTGGCCGGCAGCATGTCAGAATCCATGAGGAAAGGCATCATCACCCTCATCTACAAGCACAAGGGGGAAAGGGAGGAAATTAGGAATTGGCGACCCATTTCACTGCTGAATATGGACTATAAGATTCTGTCCAAGGTCATCGCCAACCGGGTCAAATCCGCTCTGGAATTGGTGATTCACCCTGACCAGACCTGCTCTGTGCCAGGCAGGAAGATCTCTGACAGCCTGGCGCTGCTCAGGGATACGATTGCCTATGTACAGGACAGGGGTGTGGATACCTGCCTCATCAGCTTGGATCAGGAGAAGGCCTTTGACAGAATATCGCACACCTACATGGGGGATGTGCTCTCCAAAATGGGCTTTGGGGAGGGAATTCGAAATTGGATCCAACTGCTCTACACTAACATCAGTAGCGCAGTCTCAATCAATGGGTGGGAAACAG
Organism: Cetorhinus maximus; assembly: GCF_964194155.1. Lineage (NCBI taxonomy): Eukaryota > Metazoa > Chordata > Chondrichthyes > Lamniformes > Cetorhinidae > Cetorhinus > Cetorhinus maximus. The sequence goes on from NC_135899.1 coordinate 55,632,479, forward strand.
ATAGCTTTCCGATTAAATCTGGAGTCAGGCAGGGCTGCCCTCTCTCGCCTGTCCTTTTTGTGTGCTGCATAGAACCCTTTGCCGAGTCCATCAGGAAGGATCCGGGCATAAGAGGAGTGACGATCCCAGGCAGTGGAGGCACTCAGGTAAAAGCCTCCCTGTACATGGACGACGTCGCCGTCTTCTGCTCGGATCCGCTGTCGGTGCGCAGACTGATGCACGTCTGCGACCAGTTCGAACTGGCCTCGGGAGCCAAGGTAAATCGTGGGAAGAGCGAGGCCATGTTCTTTGGGAACTGGGCTGACCGATCCTTTGTCCCCTTCACTGTCAGGGCTGACGGCCTGAAGGTGCTGGGGATATGGTTCGGAGGGACCGGGGCATGCGTTAGAAACTGGAAGGAGCGAGTGGCTATGGTGAAAAGGAAACTGGGCATGTGGGAGCGACGCTCCCTCTCCATTGCGGGTAAGAACCTGGTCATCAGGTGTGAGGTACTCTCGCTGTTGCTGTACGTGGCGCAGGTCTGGCCCATTCCACACTCCTGCGCGATGGCGATCACTCGAGCCATCTTCCGCTTTATCTGGAGGTCGAAAATGGATCGTGTCTGCAGGGACGCGATGTACAAGCCTCTAGATAAAGGGGGAAAAAACGTGCCCAACATCGCCCTCATACTGATGGCCACCTTTGTGTGTGGCTGCATCAAGCGGTGCGTAGACCCTCAGTACGCAAACACCAAGTGTCACTACGTGCTGAGGTTCTACCTGTCCCCGGTGTTGCGAAGGATGGGTCTGGCCACGCTGCCGCGGAACGCTCCAAGTAGTTGGACCGTGCCGTACCACCTGTCCCTGGTGGAAAAATTTATGCAGAAAAACACCTTTGACCACAAGTCCATCAGGCAGTGGTCAGCACGTAACGTCCTAGAGGCCCTGAGGGATAAGGAGAGGGTGGACCCTGTGGGATGGTTCCCCGAGCAGACTGTCAAAGTCATTTGGCAGAATGCCTCATCGCCAGAACTTTCCAACAAGCACCAAGACGTAGCTTGGCTGGTGGTGAGAAAGGCCCTCCCCGTCAGATCCTTCCTACACGCCAGGAGTCTCACCCCCTCTGCACGATGCCCTCGAGGTGGCTGTGGTGGGGAAGAGACCGTTGTTCACCTCCTTGTGGATTGTGCCTTTGCAAAGAAAGTCTGGAGAGAGATGCAGTGGTTGCTGTCGAGGTTCATCCCGAGCAGTTCTGTGACACAGGACTCTGTGCTCTACGGGCTGTTCCCAGGGACACACACCGAGACAAACATCAACTGCAGCTGGAGGATCATCAACTCGGTGAAAGAGGCGCTTTGGTCTGCCCGAAACTTGTTGGTCTTCCAGCACAAAGAGTTGTCCCCGACCGATTGTTGCGGACTGGCACAATCCAAAGTCCAGGACTACGTGCTGAGGGACGCACTAAAGCTTGGGGCAGCTGCCGCAAAGGCGCAATGGGGAAGGGTCGCTGTCTAAGACCTTTCTACCACAGCGCACCGAGAGACTGGGAACTGTTTAGAGCCCCTCGGGCTGTACAGATCAAAATGAAAGGCTGTAAATGATTGTAATATTGTTTGTACTGATGCACCTGGTGATACATTTTGTAAAAGTTTAACCTGGATTGTACCCTTGTAATGTTGTTTTTGAAATGGTTCTGAATGTGATTGAAGATTTTTTATGAATAAAGTATATTTTTACAAAAAAAAAAGTATAAGCAGCAAGTGATAGACAGAGATAAGCGATTCCACAACCAACAGATCAGATCCTGCCACATCCAGTCGTGAACGGTGGTGGACAATTAAACAATTCACTGGAGGAGGAGGCTCCACAAATATCCCCATCCTCATGGAAAAGCCCAGCATATCAGGGCAAAGATAAGGCTGAAGCATTTGCAATAACCTTCAGCTAGAAGGGCAAGGTGGGTGTTCCATCTTGGCCTCCTCCGGAGGTCCCCAGCACCAGTCTTCAGCCAATTCGATTCACTCCACGTGATAACAAGAAATGGCTGAAGACACTGGATACTGCAAAGGCTATGGGCCCTGACAATGTTCCAACAGTAGTACTGAAGGCTTGTGTTCCAGAGCTAGCTGCACCCCTGGCCAAGCTGTTGCAGTACAGCTACAACATGGCATCTACCCAGCTATCTGGAAAATTGCCTAGATATGTCCTGCATACAAAAAGCAGGACAAATCCAACCTGGCTAATTACCACACCATCAATCTACTCTTGATCATCAGTGAAGTGATGGAAGGGGTCATAAGCAGTGCGATCAAGTGGCACTTCCTTAGCAATAACCTGCTCACTAGTGCTTAGTTTGGGTTCCACCAAGGCCACGTAGCTCCTGACTTCATTACAGCTTTGGTTCAAATATGGACAAAACAGCTGAACTCCTGAGGTGGGGTGAGAGTGACTGCCCTTGACATCAAGGCAGTTTTTGACCGAGTGTGGCACAAGGAGTTCTAGCAAAACTAGAGTCAATGGGAATCAGGGAAAACACTCAGCTGGATGGAGTCATACCTTGCACAAAGGAAGATGGAAGATGTTGTTGTTGGAGGTCAATCATCTCAGCTCCAGGACATCACTGCAGGAATTCCTCAGGGTAGTGCCCTTGGCCCAACCATCTTCAGCTTTTTCATCAATGACCTTCCTTCCATCATAAGGTCAGAAGTGGGGATGTTTGCTGATGATTGCACAATGTTCAGCACCACTTGCGACTCCTCAGCAACTGAAGCAGGCCATGTCTAAATGCAACAAGACCTGAACAATATCCAGGTTTGGGCTGACAAGTGGCAAGTAACATTCACACCACACAAATGCCACGCAATGACCATTTCCAACAGGACAGAATCTAACCATCGCCCCTTGACATTCAATGGCATTATCATCATTGAATCCCCCACGGTCAACATCCTTGGGGTTACCATTGACCAGAAACTGAACTGGGCTAGCCATCTAAATACTATGGTTACAAGAGCAGGTCAGAGACTAGGAATCTTGTGGTGAGTAACCCACTTCCTTACTCCCCAAAGCCTGTCCACCTTCTACAAGACGTAAGTCAGGAGTGTGACGAAATACTCCCCACTTGCCTGGATGAGTGCAACTCCCACAACACTTAAGAAGCTTGACACCATCCAGGACAAAGAAGCCCGCTTGATTGGCACCCCTTCCACAAACATTCACTCCTTCCACCACTGATGCACAGTAGCAGCAGTGTATACCACCTACAAGGTGCACTGCAGGGATTCACCAAGGCTCCTTAGACAGCACCTTCCAAACCCACAACCACTACCATCTAGAAGGAGAAGGGCAGCAGATAGGTGGGAACATCGCCACCTGGAAGTTCCCCTCCAAGCCAATCACCATCCTGACTTAGAAATATATCACCTTTCCTTCACTGTCACTGGGTCAAAATCCTGAAACTCCCTCCCTAACAGCACTGTGGGTGTACCTACACTACATGGACTGCAGCCGTTCAAGAAGGCAGCTTACCACCACCCTCTCAACGGCAATTAGAGATGGTCAATAAATGCTGGCCTAGCCAGGGCTGTCCACATCCAATGAATGAAAATTTTTTTAAAAACCAAAGGTATACAGCCTCTCACCAGCTAACTCTAGCTGGAAATAATAAATAGACAGTTTTATCTGTGTGCATTGGGAATTACTCATTTTGTTGCAGATTGAAAATCATTGTGCTAATTACACAAAAGGAAAATTGAAAACCTTAAACCAAATATTAGGAAGAAAGCTTTTTTTACTAAAAAAAAGTTCAAGTCTAAGCTCTAAAGAAGAGTGGAGTTCCCCCAATGTCCTTGTTATTATTTATCCCTCAAGCACCTTCAATAAAATGGATTACCTGGTCATTTTCTCTGCTGTGGGACCTTACGCACCCAAATTAGCTGCCACATTTGCTATGCTACAACAGTGAATAGGACATAGGAACATAGGAGCAGGAGTAGGCCATTCAGCCCTTTTAGCTTGCTCCATCATTCAATAAGTTCATGGCTGATCTGGTTGAGATCTCAGCTCCACTTTCCTGTCTGTCCCTCAAACCCTTGACTCCTTTGCCTAACAAAAATCTGTCTAACTCTGCCTTGAATAAATTCAAAGACCCAGCCTCCATTTCCTTCTGGGGAAGAGAGTGCCACACACCAATGGCCCTTTGGGAGAATACAGTTTAAAAATAATGTTCTGAAGTCAGAACAAGTAAAAAAATCTTTACTTTATTCCTAGGCAAGATTTTCCAATGAATGGAATCTTGAATTTGCTCACCAAATATCCAGAATAGCCACTGATGAACAATGAAACCTTGTGACTATAGAGTAAGCTCTGCAAATAGTGTGCAGTTCTAGACAACAGTGGATAAGAAGACCCCACTTTGGTGAGTACAGTGCTGGCAGCATTCACATTCAACAATCTGCCCTCCACAAAATTAAATTCTTCTTTTAATCCAATGCCAATGGTGACCTATTTTTTGGACTGATTGTTAGCATTACAGCTATAAAATGTTGGTCTTGCATTAACAAACGTTATTTTTTCAATGTACTTCTAATACTGAAGCTTCTAGAAGAAAAACGGTCAAAATATTCAAAGCAATAAAGAGCAGGGTGCATGCAACACCAGTAAACCAGTAAAATCTTTCAGCAGCACCACCACAGCAAAGAAGCTGGGAGAAGCAGTCCTTTGATACCAGTTTTATTGTCTCTTGAGTTCAGTAACCATGGTGACCTAAATTGGAACCTTGTGTTAATTTTCAGAGTGATGGCTGTTAGGAAATAGAGATAGTTTAAGTATGTTAAATTTGTATTTGTGGGTGTTAGGAATGAGTTTTAACTTTAAAGTTTAAGTTTGAATTGTATTTCTGTATGTGTGTGTTAAGAAAGGTCAAATGGAGTTTTAGTTTCTCTTTAAAAGGCTGCTTGCATTTTTAATGAGAAGTTTACGACCCCTATAAAGTAAAAGTAGACACAAGAGTAGAAAGAATAGTGCTGTTGCTTCGCAACAGGGGGCCAGATAGGCAGGTTCCTCCTACAGACATATACACAGAACTAAAGAAACAGCAGTTTTAAGTTAGTTAAAGCCAGGACTCCAAAGAGTCTGGTTACTGGGTGTGGGAACTGCAGATTTCCCGAAAGAACAAAAAAGGCCCCAAGCAAAGAAAAACCCCAAACCCAAGGGATTGGAAGAGGGGAAAGTCCAAAGGAGACCTCGTAGTCAAAGGAAGGACTGGAACCTGGGAAAAAGGTCCTGTTAAGTGAAGTTAAGAATGAGGGGCAGAGAGAAAGGCTCCAAGCTTCAAATTTAAAGAGACAAAAGCTGCAGAAAACAGATTTAAAGCAATAACAGCTTACAAGAGGCCAGGATGTCCAAAGAGACAGATGAAGACCTGTAACTCTTTACTATAGGTATGTGAAGTAGTGGTGTACTGTTGACAGCTGAGACAGAGATACAGAGTGTGTGGAAGTGCTACCTGAGCACTATCGGCCGCGCGTTACACTGGGCGGGCTTTAATTGACCCGCCCGTGTAAAATGGCAGCGCGCAGCCAATCACGGGCAGCAATCGGCTCCGCACCCGCTCCCACCCAGCCCACCCGCCATAGGAAAAATTCTCCGCATTATTTCATTACATCAGTCTAGAACAAAAATGAAGCTTTATTGTTATTAAAGTTAGTAGAAAGTTAAATGTTTCATCAACAAGTAACCAGTGATGTTGGTGCTGAACTGGATTCAGGATCTGAACTGCACTAATGACTGGTGACCCTTTTGATCCTCATCAAAGTGATGAACCCTTTCTGTAGAATCCCACCACTGACCCTTTTTCACCTGAATTTCAGCTTTTTCAATAAATGACAATATCTTGCCACTGCTGTGCCAGGTGGCACATTGCTCTGTAAATTCTAAGATCTTCAAGCGATTGAAATCTCATTAAAGGAATTTTACATTCTAAAACAAAACCAAGGACAACCATAAGTTCACATGGGTGCATTAACTTTCTGTATTCAGAGAATGCAAGAAATATAAAAGATGGGCATACAATTGTCTATGGTGCACTTATCCATTATGTATGGCCAACAATGCATCGAGCGAGTGGGTTAAGAGTGTTAACATACTTTCCGCTTTTGTGTGCTAGTTTGCTTCTCATTTTCAATCAACACTGCTGGCTAGCAGTAATATGAAAAAAGAGAAACAGAAGTCTCTCCCTGTCACTGCATGGCCTCTCGATCACCAAGTCCTCAGCTGTGGCTCCTTGTGTTTAGTTGGTATGCAGGTACAGCAAGTGATTAGGAAGGCAAATGAAATGTTGTTTATTGCAGGAGGAATGGAATACAAAAGCAGGGATGCTTTGCTACAATTGTACAGGGCACTGGTGGGACCACATCTGGAGTAGTGTGTACGGTTTTGGTCTCCTTATTTAAGAAAGAATATAAATGCTTTAGAAGCAGTTCAGAGAAGATTCACTCAAGTGATACCTGGGATGGTGGCGGGGTGGGTATCTTATATATCTTATGAGGAAAGGTTAGGCAGGCTGGGCCTGTATCCATTCTAGTTTAGAAGAATGAGAGATGATCCCTTAAAGGCATATTACAACATCCCCCTATCTTTATAAAGATCCTTTCCCAGCTTCCAAAGAAGTAGAACTATATACAATTAATGCTCATGCTTAGTTGCCTTTACTTAAGTGCTTAGAACTGATGCATTTATGAGCCCCTAAAGCGTAGAGGTAATTTGCTGCTATACCCAGATCTTGTAATGTTAACCTTGTCTGGCGATTTCTTTAATTGCCCTCAGTGATCTGAAGGATTGTCATTGTTCGATATTGTTCTGGTTGCAGTTGAGATCTTATCCGAGGTACAATAGGACTTCATGGTGTTTGAGGAGCTGGGATGGATCTGATTTGCCCTCTGTCATGCCTCACTGTTGCACCTTTGTGTGTAATGACTAACAGGGCTTTCATTCTTAACAAATCCGTGTCATTTCGGCTGTTTGCCACATACCTTCTGTGGGATCCTGGACATGAACTTATTGTCCCAACCGTAAACTTGGCAATTCTGTACCTGCACTTTTGTCATGTGCATTGGTCATCTTCTCTTGTAGCTTTAAAGTTGCTCTCTAGTTTCTGAGAAAGTTGAATGGGTCAGAGTAGCCAAATTGGTGCTCAATGGTCTGCCAAACATGAGCTCTGCCAGTGATGGAATAGTTGCATTTAAAGGCGTCGCTCTCAGATGTAATGTTGCAATGTGTAGGTCCTGCTTGGTCTGTCTAAAACTGAGAATTAGAGATTTCACTATATGAATTATTCATTCAGCTAGGTTGTGAGATCTATGGTAATGAGGAGAAGTAGTAGTGTGATCAATATTCCACTTCTCACACATATCCTGCAATGGCTTACAAATAAATTGCAGACTATTATCCATAATGATCTCTCTAGGCACACCACTTAGAGTGTGGGCGACAGTTGTGCTTGACATATCATGCAATTGTCGAATAATGGGGTACCTGGTAAAGTAGTTGATGATGATGATGAAGTCGGTGCCATGGGTATGAAAGAGGCTGGAAGTGATTTTGGACCAAGGATGGGTAAGAACTTCATGTGGAATCAGTGGTGCTTTGTGCTGACTTGGCACATGCTCTTGACATGCCTTGCACTTCATGACTTCAATGTCATTGTTCATACCCAGCCAACAGACTGCCTTTTGTGTGAGTCTTCTTGTCCAATCTATCCCCATGTGTGAGTGATGAACTTGAAGAATACCAGGTCACAAAAATTCCTGTGTGATGACCTGCTTCCCTTTAAAAATGACTGCCTGGGAGATGCCTAGTTCATCCCAATAAGGCCACAATGGTCTCACATGTTCGTGGGCATGCTGAATTGAATCAAGCCATCCTTTGTTGATGGTTTTCCACAGATTCTGTAGTGTATTTGCTGTTTCTGTTTGTAGCTGCTGGCATTTGCATTGCACAAAATGTACCAGCTCAGTTTGGAGAATATCATCATGTTCGATGTCAATGAAGTCAACTTGTAGATCTAAGGGATATGTCTTCTGTTTCCACTGGGTTAGGCTATTTGCTAAATGTATCTGATGTGATCATCAAGTTACCTGGCTTGTACCTAATCTCATTGTTGTAACCTTGAATCTTTAGCAAGAGACATTGAATCTTGGTGGTGCACTGGTCAATCGGTTTTCATCGAAACATCTCCAGTGGCTTGTGTTCAGTTTCTGCCACAAATCTTTTACCGAATGGATAGGTAAGAAAATGCATTTTTCCAAATACTAAAGCTAATGTTTCCCGCTCGATGTTGGAATACTTGGATTGTGTTACAGACAGAGATTTTGAAGCAAATGCAACCTGTTTGCTTCTTTGTGGTATGCATGCTTCCAGACCTTTTTGTGAGGCAATTATCTCCAGGGTAGTTGGCTCCCTGGCATCGTAAAAATTGCAATGTCGAGGCTTCTGATTTTGACTGTTTCTTTGACTGTGCTCTTTGTGCCACAGGAAAGGGACATCCTTTCTCAACAATTCCCATAACCATGAAGATTTTTGAGTGAAATTCGGAATGTATGAAGACAAGAAATTAAAGAGACTTAGATATCTTTGAAGACTGTCCTTATCTTAAGGAGCTGACATGGTCTTAAAATCCTCTATTTACTTGGATTGGGTCATATTTAATCCAGAGGCCCAGGATAATGCTCTGAGGGCCCAGGTTCGAATCCCACCATGGCAGATAGTGGAATTTGAATTCAATAAAAATCTGGAATTAAAGCCTAATGATGACCATGAAACCATTGTCGCTTGTTGTAAAAACCCATCTGGTTCACTAATGTCCTTCAGGGAAGGAAATCTGTCATCCTTACCTGGTCCGGCCTACATGTGACTCCAGACCCACAGCAATATGGTTGACTCTTAAATGCCCTCTGAAATGGCCTAACAAGCCACTCAGTTGTATCAAACCACTACAAAGTCACAAAAAAGGAATGAAACCAGACGGACCACCCAGCATCGACCTAGGACCGGAAACGGCAACGGCAATCTCAGCCCTGTTGACCCTGCAAAGTCCTCCTTACTAACATCTGGGGACTAGTGCCAACCATCTAGAAGGACAAGGGCAGCAGATAGATGAGAACACCACCACCTGGAAGTTCCCCCCCCCGAAGCCACTCACCATCCTGACTTGGAAATATATCACCTTTCCTTCATTGATGCTGGGTCAAAATTCTGGAACTCCCTCCCTAACAGCGCTGTGGGTGTACCTACACCACATGGCCTGCAGTGGTTCAAGAAGGCAGCTCACCACCACCTTCTCAAGGGCAACTAGGGATGGGTAATAAATGCTGGCCTAGCCAGTGAAGCCCACATCCCGTGAATGAATAAAAGAAAACACGCAAGCACTGGAACAAATAGGGCCAAAGATGTGATCTGCCGCACATTGATGTCACATTTCAGACTGTTGACCACCAATGCTTCATTACATGCCGCTTGCATTAATAAGTGCAGATTACGGCCAACTTCTTGCATCATTCTTCCCACAACAACTATGTCATCTACAATACAGATGCATCCTGACACAGTGCATGTAATGCAAGCCATTTGAGCTTGAAAGAAATCCTGGCTAACAGTTCAAAAGGAAGTTGTTGAAAACAGTATCATCCAAATGGAATATGAAATGTAATAAGCTCTTTGCACTTCACCATGAGATGTATTGACCAGTAACCATGCTTGACATCAAGACTGGAATTTCCAGTACCCTCATGGTGGATTTCCCCGCGGTGGGGCTGGTAAGCCATTGAAATTTCCGTTCACATAGGCAGGACCGGAAGATCCGCTGGTGTGAGGGGCTGGAAAATTCCAGCCCAAGTTTCAAGGAAAATTTTGCACCTGCAAACCACAGGTTTAACTCTCCTAATGTGGGTATTTTTTCAGGACAATGTTTCACAGCTGTGTTTAAACGTCATGGATCAAGGTATACTCTTAATGATCCATGCTTCTTTATGACACGTGATTGAGCTACACCAATTTATGTGCCCTTGTACTCTTCTGATGATTCCACCTTTCTCTATTTTGTCTAGTCGACCTTCAATTTGGGCTTGTCTAGCAGATCTTCTTGCAATGCTTCCATGGGAATGGATGCAGTCATCAAATCAACAATTCTGTCTGCTAGCTCTGCATTTGAAAAATCACAGTATTTACCCCTTTCTCTGCATCTGCTGATGAAGTGGCCTATAGGTTCTGTAGGCTGTTGTCAAAATTACAGGAACTCTACTCGATGGATACAGAAGTTTAACCTGATTCTGAAACGGTCTTCCAGTGTAGACTAAGTCTTTTGGGGATCCTTTAGCTCTTCTTCTGTTGTGTTCAGCCTGTGTAGACCTTCATTCCCAATTGTTAAGTGAATTTTGATGGCTTGCTTATCTGGTTCAGACACACCTGAATGTGGATGCCATTCTTACGTGATGGATCAATTGACATACTTGCACTCTCCTGCAAGTGCAATGTTGCAGCTGCCTTGAAACTGCCAGTTTTAAAAAACATTCTGGATATTTCCATGTTAAGTTGTAAACTGAGGCAATAGGAGTAGTTTCTGAGGTTGATTTACCTTGTGATGTATGACTGATTCCATGGATTATTACTAGTGTGAGGTCACGACATGCTATAGACCTGCAATTGCTGGGCCTTTACTTTCCATGATGTAGAATATCTGGGACACACAGGAAGATTGATTGTACTTGCACTCCAGGACTATGGATCCTGCAGATGGAATTAATAAATTGTTGTACGCTGGAAGTTCCACAGTAGCAGGTTTCACCATGGCCTTCCAAGTCTGTGGATACATGTCTTTTAGAATTTGCAGAGGTAGAATGTAGGCACTTGTGCCTGTGTCAATCTTGGCTAATAATGAATATTTACCAACATTACTAGGGCAGGTAATTTGAATCTTGGCAAGCACTTCTGATGGTGTGATGACATCTATGTTTTCCATGAGATTGACTGTGTGAAACCATGTGTTCACTGTTCATCGTCTCATTGTGCATATCATTATCACTTTCTGATTTGTCAATCATCTCATGTAGATGTTTCTGATGGGATACTGGATGGTCATTCTTATTGCTTGAAGGTACCCATTGTGTATGGGCTGTTTGGGTTAGTGCACAGCTCTTTCAAGCAAAGGTTGATGCAGCTACAGTGCACTGTAGCTGCCAATGGCCCTTTTTTCCACATGCTTTGTAGAATTGATGAAAAGCTGGGCATGTCCTTGGTGTGTGTAGAAGTCCACACCTTTTACATGTTCTGCTAAATTTGGGTGTTCTAGTGAGTGCATCAACAATTGGGGTCATCCTTAGGACCTGTAAGCTTTGTCAACCTGCCAGGATTGCTTTACACTTGCATCCATCCTTGAATAGCTCTTCAATGGTATATGTTTTGGGCTTGTCTAGCAGATCTTTCTGCAACACTTCCATGGGAATGGATGCGATCACCAGCTCAACAATTCTGTCTGCCAGCTCTGCATTTGAGAAATCACAGAACGTACCGCTTTTTCTGTATCTGCTGATGAAGTGGTCTATGGGTTCCGCAGGCTGTTGTCAAAATTATATGAACTCTACTCGATGGATACAGAAGCTTAACCTGATTTTGATCCAGTCTTCCAGTGTAGGCTATGGTTCAGACATGCCTGAATCAAGAAAGCAAAGCTCTGTATGCTGTGTAAACATTTTGAATTTGGTTAGTAGGTCAGCTGCACCCCAGTTCAAACTGGGGAATTTTGTGGACATTCTGACAATATTCCTTTGACCTTCCTTCTTCTGTAGTACCTAGGATGAGTGTCACTGTAGCTGCTGTCACTGTAGCTCCATGCACAAAGATGCCAGGAACGCACCACAGAGTAATGGCATCTCTGCTTTTCATTCAATTTAATGTTCAGCAATTTCCGAAGCCACCCGTTATAATTGAACCTTCTCTGGTCCGTTTTTTATGATGGTTTTCTTTTTGTTTTTGTTTTTGTTTGACTCTCCCTTGATTGCTATTGATCCGGCCCACATCCTGTTCACTCACATTTCCCAACTGAGCTAACTTGGTGCTGGTCCTCTCAACGTGTTGTCACACTCACGGAACTGACAGGCTATGAGCTGCAATCTCAACACGAGGAATCCATCTGCTTACTAGCTCTGTACTTGAGCTCTAGCTTGGTGCTGTGTCTTCAAAGCTTTTCTTTGCAGTCATCACAGTACGTTTTCAACATTGCCCGATGCTGCAACTTCGTTGTGGTGTGACTAAAACTTAGAGGGTCTTCTTATGTCATGTAGCACAATCTAAGGCTGTTCACTACGTCGTACCCTGTAATGAATCTTGCTGAGTCTCACCACCACTGATAACCAACCGTGTTGTGTTATTATAATGATACAATACCCCGGGCTCATTTACTGAACAAGACACAAGACACAAATCACTCATGAGGGATTTGGTAAACGTTGTGGGTTCATTTATTAAGACAAGGCACACGAGAACATTTATACATAGGTATAAAGCTTGAAGGCATCAGAGCTGTATGTGTGTGTGCTCTGCTCAAGTCAAAAGTGAAACTAGGGGCAGAATCGTCCCAGATTTACACTATGTGCAGTAGTGGGCAAGTAAAACAATGCTTACCCGCCGGCCGTGATGCGAGTTTTCATTCCATATCATCCCAAATCCGCTGCATTACTTATGCATTCCCCGGAAACACGCCATTTCCATGGCGGACAGGCTCTCATTCGCCCACCATGCCATTACCGCACCGCTTCAGCACGCTGGGCACCATATTAAAAGTCCAGCCTTGCGCGCACACCTCAGTGCTTCCAGCCCAGGACTACTGCAGGGAAGATGCCCACAAAAGGCAAAAGGACTGCAGCCCCCAAGTTTAATGACACTTCACTGAAATGCCATTTGGACACCATGGAGGCCCACTGTGGTGTCCCCTACCCCCCACTCTGGCTGCAGGACGGGCAGTGGCATCACCAATCCAGCATGGCAGGTGGTGGCAGTGGTGGTCAGTACCAATCCTGCATAGAAGATGTTGGCCATCCAATGCAGATCGAGGATGAATGATCTCATCGGTGCAGCCAGGATATGGAAACCACTTCACTCACTGCCAGCTCAAGGGACATCACCACCTATTCTCACACACATACCCTCACATCTCCATCTGGCCTCATCACCTCTGAAGACTGCCTCCTCAATCGTTACCATCTTGAGGCCAGTTGCACAGATCAACATGTCCCCCCGCACACACTCTGGGATACCCTCCTTTCCCAGCACAGCCGTCGTCCTGCAGCTTATTTCCTTACCTGAGGCCATTTTTCCCTCTTCCCCAAGCAAGGCCTTGCCCTGCAGACATTGAAAAGCCACTCACTTATGGCGGATCTGGTAGGTAGAGACCTCCCCGGAAGCCCCCTAAAAGTGATGTGGTGCTGTCTGTGAAACCTGGCGCTGATGACTGTGACTGCTGACTGAAGCAAGGTAGGCAAACAAACCTTGAATCCCGAGTGAATGCAGCCCGCCAGGTGCATGATGCTTGTGTGCTGTTGTGAAACACATCAGCGTGTTTTCCCGCCGACGTGGGCAGATGATCCAACGGGGTGGCGGGGGTAAGTCTGGTGGGCTGGCCTTATAATGATATGCTGATGTATTACAATGAGGTCCCCGACATCCGATGGCGGGAAATGCCATTGGTGGGATGAGCGAACGATCGCAAACTGGTTTCATGCCATTATGAAACTGATCGTGCCACATTGTTCACTCACGCCACTGAGCACGCCCGACACCAGTGAGCATGGAAAATCCCGTCCTAAGATTGGATCACTTGGTATATTTCCTTCTAGTGATGTCATGCTGATAACCCTTAAGAGCATATCAAACCAATCACCAGTAGATCACATCTATGTTGGTGCTGGAGGGGGCTGAAGCAAGGTAGTTTGTGTTGTCAATGCTACAACTATATGATTTTTATCATTGGTGTCCAGTTTTGAGAGAGTGACATATAGGCTAAGATTCAGTCTATTTCTTTAACAGTTTAACATCACCAAGGTCATCCCAAAATCATGTCAAGTTTGCTGCTGTCTCCAATGGCTCAGACAACTTACAATGCACCGTTTGCATGAGCCCTTTGATCCGCTTATTGGAATTTTTTGTTGGCTATTGGTCATTGCCAAGTGTTACTAACCTATTCATGAGTGAGGCCATCAACATGCACAAGAATGAGATGGACAAACAGCTTTCAGCCATGCCTACAATATATTGTACAGTGCTAAAAAGCTAGTTAATGTGTTCATATGTGTGCAATTACTCTTCTTAAGAAGTCAGGTGATGCTTGTTTGGATAATGTGATGAGTTTCATCCGTGACATGTTTTATGGGTCAAATACTGAACTGTTTGATGAGCTCACTCTATTGCACTTGCTTTCATCCTTCAAGTCGTTTCAATTAAGGATTAATGAACCCATGTCTGAATTGTAAACAAACTGATGTCAAAGTGAATGACTGCCTTTGGGGAACAGTATATGCTTGGAATCCTAACGCTTGAAACCCGACCTAATTATGATTATCATTTATTTACGTATTCTGCCTAAAAGATAATCCAGGTGTGCCATCGTATATAGTTGCCAAAAGTGTATGCCTGGAATTTTATGACCCCCCATAGGCGCAGGTTGATGGGCTGGGGGATGTAAAATTGGGTGTCATGGCAACAGCACCAAGCTAATTGCCTACCCACTGCCGCTGGGATTTTACCCACGGCAGAAGAGGCATCAGGTGGTGCACTTGACTTATGCGCCAATTGAGACCCTTAACTGGCCAATTAATGGCCACTTAAGGGCTTCCTCCCTCTGCCACTGGGAATTTGCCCATGTCTGTGGGTGATGACATCATGTCCAGGACAACGGCCAGCTGGGAGTGAAGGGTGCCTCCTGTTTAGGCACCTTCTGCCCAGTGCAGGCCCTCCCCCAAAGTAGTTGCCCTCTCTCCTCCAGGTTTCACCCCCACACCCTGGTGAAACCAACATCCCACCTCTTTCACCGAGGCCTGATAGCCTAGGCCCAGAGAAACCTGGACTTACCTTTAAATGCAGGTTCAAGATGTATCATCTTTGGGAGACTGCCTGCAGTGCCAGCAGTGGCAACCACTCCTGTTGGCGCTGCTGGGTCTGGAGAGCTTCTGATCATTTTGATTGGCCGCAGCTCTTGGAGGCAGGATATCTTCCCAGATGGAAACAGAAGTCTTGCCCTAAGCCAATTAATGGCCAATCACTGTGGCGTGACCTGGCCAAGCGGAGACTGGGTCACCCCTGATTTTTTAACTGGTGGTGGTGAGGCCTATATGTGGAAGGCAGACCTTTTTTGTCCACCCACAGTGCAAATCTCAAAATAATTGCATGCTCCATAATTCAGTGCTATTGTGCTCTGTTGTGCTATTGTTTTCTGTTGTGACCAAGGAAGCTTGGCTTCCTTGGGTGCCACACGGGAATATAGCACTGACCAATATGCCATTTTGCCCCATGCAGGCTGCATTGTACTTTCCTGAGTTCTATCCGTGCTGCAACTAACAGCCCTGTTTGCTTTAAGCCAGTGTTGTCCAATAGAAAAGGCATAGATTTGGCTAAGGCAGCCCTGTTTTAGCCGCATGCACTAATTTAGTAGAAAATGCCTTAATTCATTCACACAATACAGGTAAACTGCATATATTTAGTTAGCAAAAATATAACACTAATGAAAGCACTCACAGCAATCAAAAATGTTTCCACATTCCGCATGGAACAACAGGCACAACGACAATTTCCTTTTATTTGCTAATTAGAAAGGCTTCAGTCACATTTGGATTTCTAATTTGCCGCATGAGGCTAGTGAATAACATGTTGGACTAGCCGGCTTTAATCGGCAGGAAGGCAGCTCGGTGTAGTGGCAGCATTCTGATTGGCGAGAAGAGATTTGGATTAAAATGAGATTGGCATCAAATGCTCAGCTTTACGGACTCTTCCATTTTAACCCTTTCTTTGCACCATGTCATTTCATTGGCATCAACTGACGCAGAATAGAAGGTTGAGAAAGGTGCAACACTGGAGATTCTAGGAGTCAAAACTCTGAAGCTAGGAGAAAAATCCTACTGCATCAAAATTGTTTTCATTGGAGAAACAAAGTGAAAAGGGAACTGTACCTAGGTATGTAAAAAGCGAAAGACCTAATAATACTTAGCTACATAGTTGTAAAGTTATTTAAAGTATACAAAATTTAAATCCTTAAGCCAAAATAGAAATGATTTGATCCATTTGGCAGTAGCTATGAAGAACATTTTTTTTTAAATAAATAGATTCTAGTTTTGGTGATTCAAATTGTAAAATGAAGTTGGACAAATATCTGATGAATAATGGAATTAAAGATTGTTTGGTTACAAATGGATATGTGATTGGACAAACCATGGAACACTGTGGTCTGTGTGCTATTAGAATGATGGGGTGCCATTTTTGAGCCATTGTTTGAGGTCCTGTAGCAACTGAATCACATTTTCTATTTTTGTAGTTCTACGTTTGTACAGAACTGTTGGTCACTGATCACAACCAAGCCCATGATTCTCTGAGAAAAACAGAAAATGCTGGAAATACTCATCAGGTCAGGCAGCATGTGTGGAGAGAGAAACAGTGAATCAGGTCAATTACCCTTCATCAAAACTGGTAGTTCTGTACAAAGTGCTAGCAGTTCTGATGAAGGCTCATCAGCATGATTGACTCTGTCTTTCTGTCCACAGATGCTGCCTGACTTGATGAGTATTCACAGCATTTTCTGCTTTTTATTTCAGCTTTCCAGCATCTGCAGTATTTTGCCATGATTCTCCAATATGTATCATGTTACTGTAAGGGAGGGGAACTCCTCTTCCAGCCTTACAGCAGAACAGAATGAATACACAGTGATTTCTCAAATTCATACTCATTCTGCCTGACCAGCTGAGTATTTCCAGAATTTCCTGTTTATGTTTCAGCTTTCTCATATTCTAATGGTCCTAATCGCGTATCCTTATCACCACTTGAATGTGAACTAATTTATTGCTCGATATTTTTGCATCTTTGTACACAAATGTACACAACTAATGTTCTCAACTCAAATAAGCACATCTGAACATGCAATCAATAGTAGCAATTAAGGGATCAAATACCAAGGGAGGCCTTTGACTTTAAATCACAATCATTGCAAATTTTGTTGTTTACTAATTCAATAGATTATTGATTGTTGCACTGGGATTTAAAATGTCCAGCACCAAACATAACCCACAAGCTACAATTTTCATGAAACTGGCTGACTGGCAGAACTGCGATTTGTTATTGGAGCCACCGAAATTTCTTATATCAAAGGGGATTTAGTAAATTTGATTTCCTGTCTATGTCATGATGGATTATGTGAGGGCAGACATGATCCAAGACAGTCAAAGCTTAATTTTAAAGTCTGTGATTAGTATTTTTATATGAAGGATAAATGTTTCAGGTAATTACACAAAGCCATCTCTCTTGTGTCTCAATGTAGATTCAAACAATATGACTTTTTATCCTGTATTGTTTGCAAATGATAAGGCTGCTAAACTCAGATTGGCTAAATACAATTGTTAATGTCTTTGTTCAGAAGACATTATTTGAGCATTTAGGGCTCATTACTAAGTGCACTGCCAGGAGAATGTATTACTATTAGGATTGTGTCAAATTGAATGGGGGATTTCTGCAGATACGCTCTCCAGTGTAAACAGATCATGAGCTTAACCAATTGATGGCACTGCAATTATCTGAAGATGTTAAGACCAGACAGAGTCTGTGCTTTGCACCACTTGAACATTTGTCGAAGGTAGACAGGAAAAAGTAAGCTAACAATTTTGAAATTCTTCCATTTTTTTCAATGCATAAGTGTATTAATAGTCTCCCTTTGTACTCCCAAAATCATTGCTACTAATAGGCTGTCTCACAACATGAGAAACATTCACAAGTCAACTTTCAGGAATAGCTCAGGAGATGAGTTTCCATCCCTACTCTTCAGCCTCTGCCTACAGCTACATCAAAGAGATTGGGAACTTGATGTAAAACCTTCATCAAACCTCTATTCCGCCAGTAGATGATGTCATGTGCTTGAGTCTCAAAGTGCTGCTGGCCCAAATCCCATGAATTTTTATTTGTTGGTTTAATTTTACCCCCCCTGAATCCTTCCTTTTATCTAACTTATGTTTCTGAAATTACCTTCTAACTTTGTTTGTCAAACTACAATTCACTTTAAAGTGAATATGCAACACTAGTCCGAAAGCAGCAAGGCCAATGAAGAACATGCCAATGTCCAATCTCAAAAGAACCTGCAAGTCTCAATCCCCTTCCTCTTTCATTATTTTATAAATGCAACAGCAACATCTGAATTTCTTCTCCATTGTGGGCAGACACCCAGTAGAACGTCGTCGCCTATGCTCTGCAAATGCCCACCGCGTGCTGTTACAGACAGCAGAGAGATAGGAAGACTGCGCTGATTTCTTCTCCCCACCTGTCCGTAAGCAGAAAGGGTTTTGAACTGTTTATGTAGTGGTGTGGTCTCCCAATCCCTTGGATCGCATGATCCAATTTATTAATAATCCGCAGCAAACTCGCTTTATGATTAACTCAGAAGGTTAGTTTACTTCACATTCAAACAACCAGGAGAGGAGTGACCACAATGTCTTACTCCACTAAATGGCCACGCACACGTGCGCGCACACAGGGGATAGGGAAAAGGAGTTTTACAGGACCAGACCACAGAAATGAATATTAGTTCACCTGATTTCCAGAGTCAGAGTCCAATGAGGAATCCTTTCACGTAGGAGTTTGAGTTCAGCTGGCTGAGGACAGGAGTTGTACGTTCACTTTACAACAGAAGTAGATACACAGAGACTAAGTTGGTTCTGTGGCAATGGTAAGAAATCTTCCAGCAGAGCCAGGCTTGGAGGAGCTGAGAGATGGTAACCGACTGCTTGCTCAGTCGGGTGACTGGAGTCCTTTCCAGTTGATGTTAAAACAGCAGAATGAGGATTTCTCAGTCCTCTAAGGCATGTAGAGATTTCAAAATGGCCACTCGAGTCATGGTACTTTCTTTCTCAACAATGACTTCCCAAAGGGAGGTTTATCCAATATCTGGAACTAGCTTTAATTTCAGGACTGCTAATGTCCCAGTCATTAACTGTTGAAAGAGGTACCAACCATATTGAGGGTCCGGTGTTGGGAAGCCATTTTCGAGGCAGACCCACTGACTCTGCTGGCAGGGTGAGCTTATCAGTTTATCAAGGTTATCAAATTATATCCCTTTGGTTCCATTTTGAAATGGGCCTGGACAGTCCCAGGTGTGATATGAGCCTGTTAGAAGCTTTACAAGCATAATAAGTTTTGATATGTGAGTTTTTGGTGATTACAAGGGGTCAGTACAATGAATTGTGAGATGCCACCAGTTGAGAAAAGATTTATTTTGTTCTTGTAACTCCTAAGGATAATTCCCAGACAAAAGGACCAACCCTGTGGTTATGTGACTTGTAGCAGCCATCTTTTTTTGGTTCAGCAAAAAATTATTTAAAAAAAAAATAGCAATAAGAAGATCTGAATTCCTTTTTATGTTCCAGGCACCGAAAAATGCTAACTAGCTTGACCTGGAAACAGATACAGGCTCCTTTTGGGGTTCGGGGCTCACCAAATATCTTTTGCTACATTTGTGCCCAGATGGGAGGGAGAAGGAAAGAAGAAAATTGACCCTTTCTATGAACTTAGCTCTATTGTATCTCATCAGTCCATTTGAAATTTATATTTAAACTGCAGATACAAATAATGTCATCAAGGGAGCATGAGGAGAGGCTCATTGGGCTGGAATTTTGTTACTGAGGTGGGTAGCTTGAGTCAGGAAATTTCCTGACTCAAGCTACCCAGACCTGCCTTGGTATAAAGTGCTCCTTTATGTGTTTATTTCACCCCCGGGAGCTGGGTGCGATAGAGTCTGGCCCGCCGTCCCTGGAAGCAGATTGGAGGCAGCCACAAGGGCGGCTGAATGTCAAGGCAGGTTGGTTAACAGGTCTGCCTCAGTTCTCTGGGGTTTTGTCCCTGTCGTCTGGCTATATTTTAGGCCCTCTAGCCCTTACTCTCATACCCCATCACCACCCCCCCTCCCCCGTCCACACACAAACACACACACACATACACATAGGGCAGGATTTTACGCGTCAGCGAGCGGGGGCAGGGCCCGCTCGCCGACGCGTAAAATGACACGTAACTTCGGGGGGAACTCCCGATGTCACCGTGCCCCATTTAAATTTTCAGGAAGGTGGGAGCGCAGCAAAATCAGCTGCGCACCCGCCAACCTGTCAATGGCCAATTGAGGCCATTGACAGTCAATTATGTAATTAAAGGACCTGCCCGTCCAACCTTAAGGTTGGCGGGCAGGCCAGGAGCCCCGGCACAAACTAGAAAAAGCATGAAACCTCATCCAAGGGCGGGGTGAGGTTTCATGTCGCTTTTTAAAAATTTTAATAAAGTTTTTTTTGAAAATTATGGACATGTCCCAACTCATGTGACATTGTCACATGAGGGGACATATTAGGGAAATTTTATTTTTCTCTTTTAAGATTTTTGACATTTACAGCCGATCTCCCTGAGGCTGCACTGAGCCTCAGGGAGATGAGTGCGCTCTTTCGTGCGCATGCGTGAAAGAGCGCACTCTCGATTTTGGGATTCCCCCCCACGCCCACACAAGAAGCACATAGCGCTACCCTGCGGATGTCACGCTGGGTGGGCTTTAATTGGCCCACGCACGTAAAATGGCGCTGCGCCTCCAATCGGGGGCGCCGATCAGAAGTGCACCTGTACACGCCCGCCCATCAACTTCCCTTCTGATGGGGGAAAAATTCAGCCCATACACTCTACATGCCACCTCCATATCCCCATGCCAACTCAATGCCACTCATACCCCCCACCCATTTCAATCTTCTTCAATCTTCCATGCCAATTCATGGTCCTTCCATGCCCATTCATCCAGTATACACTATGTACAGAACCAATGAACTCTATAATAACAATGGCATACATGAAACTGTTTAGGAAAAAAAACACCTATTCATAATTTTTTGAAAAACATTAAGGCTTGGGCTGAGAAGTGGCAAGTAACATTTATGTCACACATGTGCCAGGCAATGATCATTCCCAACAAGAGAGGATCTAACCATCTCCCCTTGACATTCGATCATGGCATCATCATCATCAAATTTCCCACCACCAGCATCCTTGGGGTGACCATTAAGTAGAAACCTAAGTGGACCAGCTATATAAATACTGTGTTAGAATCATATCTCTCAAGACTGAAGTTTTCTTTTATAAAATGGAAGCATGATCTGGATGCTAATATGGGTTTTTTTTTAAAGCAAGGTCATAAGTTCACCTTGGAACTGTAAACAAGCAGGCCTTGTCCAAGAAATCACCTGACCTATATGGTACTTGAGAAGGAATTGTTTGTTTGTTTGTTTGAACTTCAAAGCACTTTAATTACTGAAAAGCTGGGAGACAAAAAAGGCAGTCACATGGGAGAGAGGGAATAAACTTAAGTTGTGAACCTGCTTGTTTGGAAGGCAGTTTGGTTGGAGAAGAAGCTGAGGAAAGAAGGCTACCTTAACTGGCTCTCTCTCTCTCTCTCTACCTTGCCTAAAATTGCGTGTGTCTATCAACCTGTAGCCAGAGAACCCTCATCTAAGTGTAACTAGTCTGCACTTGGACCTGCAAGGCTGAAACCAGTTGGTGAGAATTGCCAGGAATCCACTGGGACCAGCCATGCGAGAGAACTCCAGGTTGACAGCGTCGAGATTCTTCAGACTTTATCCTTTATTTTATAACATGCATCCTCCAAAGCCCATCTCTGCAGAGAGACTCTATCCGTTTTTCCTATGTTTGTCTGTGTGTGTGTATGCTTGGGGAATTCTTTAGAAAGAGATAGATAGTTATACTTCCCGATTACACTTGTGTGTTAACCAGCACTTGCAATTTGTTAAAAGAAGTTTTGTTTTAAAATAAATTAATCATTCTGAGTTTTTGAAAGAAGCCTGGTCAGAGTCTCTTTTCTTCTGGGGAAAAGAAGTACAGGTAAACAATTGGCCATTTTGGTGAGAAAAATTAAACATTTAAATTAATGGTGTGGCCTGCAGAGTAGTTGGGCTTGATAATTCATGCACTCATCCCATCCTGATCATAACAACTGTAGCTAGAAGGCAGGTCAGAGGCTGGGTGTAATTCACTTCCTGACTCCCCAAAGCCTGTCCGTCATCTACAAGCCACAAGTCAGGAATGTGATGGAATACTTTCCACTTGCCTGGAACAGTGCAGCTCCAACAACACTCAAGAACTCAACACTATCCAGGACAAAGCGGCCCGCTAGATCAGCAGCCCATCCACCAGCTTCAGCATCCACTCACTCCACCACCAATGCACAGTGTGCACCATTTACAAGATGCACTTCAGCAACTGGCTCAGGCTCCTTCGCCAGCACCTTCCAAACACATGAGCTTCACCACCTAGAAGGACAAGGGCAGCAGGTGCATGGGAACACCTCTACCTGCAATTCCCCCTCCACCATAACACAGCATCCTGACTTGAAACTATAACACTGTTGCTTCACTGTTGCTGGGTCAAAATCCTGAAACTCCTTGCCTAACAGCACTACGAGTGTACCTGCACATGACTGACTGCAATGGTCCAAGAAGATGACTCACCACCACTTTATTAAGGGTAATTAAGGATAGGAAACAAATGCAAGCCTTGCTAGTGATGGTCACATCCCATAAAAGAATAAAGTATTGATCGCATTTTTAAATGATTCATTGCATGTGGGCACTTGGAATTTCTATGGGGTTCATCTAATTTTCCACCGTAACCTCCAATGGAAACTGTAAAGCAATAATGTGGGTGGCTATTCAGGCCAATTCTTCAGTGTTTCTGCATCACTAACACTGGAAATCTGGGGACCTCCTGTAGAAGTTAAATCTAGAAATGTATTTTAGTACTGAGGATATAATAATACAAGGTTGATTATTCTTTCTCTGATGCAACCATATCTTTGCCAATGATTGCAGAAAGTTGGAACAGGTCAGTGAGTAAAGAACTGTTATTTTGTCCTTAGCTGACAGTTATCCTGTGCATCGCATGCTCCCAACTATGTGTAAGAGGCACAAATACTGACATTTCAAGCCCAGTGATAGGCCAAGGAAGCAATGTGTATCATTTTAAACTGCAAAAATGTGCATTTTTGTCCCTGGGCCATACACCAGGGGCATCACTGAACCTAAATGATGTCAGCTGGCTTTCATGGTCACATGGTCACAATATTGATGATGGTAGCTACAGCTCCCTGTAGCATGTGAAGCTTCTTACAACACAATCAGTTTATTGAGTGGACATCAGTCTTGCAGAGGTGGGCCATTTAGAGAAGTTAGGAAACACTTCTTCCCTCTCTACCATGAAAAACAGCAGATGCTTTTCAGTTAATTTTAAAACTGATTTCAATAGATTCGCCCACGAGTATTAAGGAATAGGGAGCCAAGGTGGGTGGTTGGAGTTGAGATGCAGATCAGCCATGGTCTCATTGAAAGACGAAACAAGATCAAGGGGCTGAATGGCCTCCTCCCTTCCTGTGTCCCTCTTGGTTAGTCAAGCCCATGCTGCAGATTCAAAGGCATCTTTAAATCATCCTGTGTGGCTTTGATTATAGGAGGCTGCTGTCCACGAATTTGCACTGTGCCTGTGTTCACACTGCTACATCAGCTTTCTTATCCAGTGGACCCATGAACACCTGGGTGTAAAATTCTATCATCAGGATAATATGAATGCAACAATATGATGCACAGATGCCAGCTCTTGAAATCCAACAAAACAGTCATGGATGTAGGCTGGTGTCTGACACATACACTGCCACTAGTTACCTGAATGAGAAAAAGAAAGATCAGTATGCAGAATAAGGTGAATCTCTCTGAAATCCTTTGCTAATTAGTAATTATCCTCCATTGTTCATGATGTTGGAGTCTACTGTTAAATTGGAGCATTATTAGATTTAAAGAACGTCACTATGGCGGTGAATGGGAAATGGTGTCAGCTTATAACACTGGGGTAATCCATCATTGGGTCCCATTCTTGCTGAAAGGACTAGTGAAGTTTAGTGTTCCAAACAGTTTAAAGGGAATCTGCAATGTATTGTGGCATTATGTGAAAAGGCTGTTAGAAGAATGTGAATATTGATTCGGGATTAAAAGGTAGTTAAGGGAAAGATTAAACCTGGTGAAGCCACTGCACCCCTGAAATAGAGGAAGGACTAGTTAGGCTCCTAATTATCTAAAAAAAATTTCAATGCTGTCTCACGTAGCTTCTTAGTGCTGAAGGGCCACAGGCCCTTCAAAACGAGGAAGCAGGGGATTGCAATTGAGCAAATACTCTTTGAAAGGGTTGCTGAATGCTTGTCAGAAAGATTGTACTTAGTTACTTCTGGAGTACTCAACAGAGAGGCTGCTTATTGTTGTTATCTGTCTATCATTGTACCTGTCTCTCTGAGTATTAGCATGATCGTTTAGGCAATGGATGGACAGTAAACTCCATAACTGAAAGGTGCTTGGCGAGCATTACACTATAGGGTTTGGACACAGCAGGGTCAGTCATGGTGGGTTTTGCTAGTCATGGTGCCATTCACCGTCAGGCAGCCTGCTGGCATGTACTCGATTGACACGTACGTTGAAAGTAGCTGCTTGTCGGGGATTATTGGTAGTCGTGGGGTCAGTATTGGTGGATCGGTACTGCAGTGTCAATTAAAGACTTTAACAAAGGAAGGATGAAAGTCTGGTGCTTGGTGTGGAGGAAGAGATGTTGGATAATGGCTGCAGGTTCCTGCCATCATAAACGTAGGAAACGCAAATTCCAGTGGGAATGAAAAAGAGCAGCAATTATGCTTTTCAGATCTTACTGAGTTTGCATTTTTTGGCTGCATATGCTGGTCGTTTGGGAATTCTTTCTGCAGACTCAGTAATTTTGGGGTTAAAGATCAGAGCTGAATTTTCCTGAAAACAAGTAATCTCAGCTGTAATAATGATTTATTGATGCACAGAAAAAGTTAATTCTGAAATGTCTACAATCGCAGCAACATCTATCCCAGAATATTGTTCTGTTGGTGTCTGAGTTGTATCTGGAATACTTTACAATATAACAGCATAAATTTCATGTTACAGTTGACTCTGGTTCCCTGATAGACTGATTAGGCTATTGTGAATGAAACCATGTTAGCTTTTTGAGAATAAAATAGAAACCCATGCAAGATCCAATCTTGTTTGTATTACTTCTGGATTTGGGTAGAATCAGTATTTGAACATGTCAATATTCTGTCCTATCTGATGAGATTTGTAAGAAGTATTTTGTCCCTATCTAGAATGAGAGTCTTTTATTAACTGCATAAGCTTCTGTTTGGTGGTTTGTAAATTGTTTCTTGCTTGAGAATTTTTAATATGACATTAAACTTGTAGCCAAAATGGACCTGTTGTCATATTTAGCCAGCAGATGCTGCACAGTTGCAATAATGATTGCAAAAAAAAACCCTACTGATGCACATCTACATATAGCTTGGATGTGCTTGAGCGATAGCAACATTTATAATTACTGCTAAGTGAAATGTTAACCTGTTCCAGTCCACTCAAGTTTTGGCAATGCAAACTGGTTCATTGGTCTGTTAAGTGCATGGGAGTGTTGAATAGAAGAAAAGAACACAAAAATTTAAAATTTTAAAGCCAGCAGTTAAGTATAGCAACATTTCTTCGGAACCTTTCATACCATTGACCAGCCTAATGTAATAGGGAGCAATGTACGAGAGGATGCCTAACCCTAATGAAAATTGTTGTGCAAGTTTAACCAGACCAACACAGGCCCTCCTATTCCAACAGTTAGAAACAATTTTGAAAACAAATTGGTAAAAGCAGCAAATATGATGTTGATTGAAATTGTAGGTTCTAGTTCCAATAATTGTTATTTTGAAGTTTGCGTATGAACAGTGTCAATGCTACAGTTAACTGAGATAAAGAGCAAAAATGGCACTCAATAATAAAATGTGATATATTTGCATTATGTCAAGGACTTGATTGTATTAGGATTGCATCAATGTAAGTTTAGTTATATGTGGAATTCAATTTATATTTAAAATTTGTGTCTCTCGCTCTCTGTCTCCTTTCTTCTGAAAATGAGAGCAAACGGTGTGGGCCTAGATTGTGTGTCAGTGTTTAAGTCTACAGAAGTTAGTCCACTGATGTGAAGGGTGGACTGTGACTTAACAAACTCAAGTCTCTGCCCAAAAGCATTGCCCTGGAGTGCTACAGAGGCTTGTTAATTTTGAAGTTGTTAGCTTAGTGAAACACTATCACAATAAACAGCTGGCAATAAGGGCAGAGGCACACAATAATCTACCTGTTATAATTGGACAAATCTAACTATAAGCACAATGACAAGATGAAGTGTTATACTTAATCAGAAGTTTTTATTTTGGGGCTGTGGGGACAAAGTGATGGACCAGATTTACATTCATAGGTCGACAGCCTGTTAGATGCTGGATTTGATGTTCTCTGATTTATTTTGTGCCCTTTGCAATGAAGGGTGTTAAGGACTCCCCTGATAATTTATTATGTGAACAGCTAGCCTGAACAGACTAGAATGGTTGCATAGTTCATATCTCATGTCTGCTGAGTTAGTGATCTCAAGAAGGGCTTCTTTCAGCCTTAGCACCCTGGTTTATGAAGTGGCAAAATTAGCCAGAGGATCCTATTGCTGCTGCTATCCACTAACCATCATTAGAAGAGTATATGCATGTGTTTGTGCGTACCTCTCCTGGACAGGTTTGGGCTTAGTTATCTCCCCTCCTCACTTACTGAGTCAAGGAGTACTCACTGTAGAAGCTCCTTTTGCATAATAGAAAGAGCAAACTTGCATTTATATAGCACCACAACAATAACAACAACAACAAAATGCAGGAAAAACTCAGCAGGTCTGGCAGGATCTGTGGAGAGAAAGACAGAGTTAGCGTTTCGAGTCCATATGACTCTTCTTCAGAGCTCTAAAGAAGAGTCATAATGACTCGAAACGTTAGCTCTGTCTTTCTCTCCACAGATGCTCAGGCCTGCTGAGCTTTTCCTCCATTGTTTGCTTTTGTTTCAGATTTCCAACATCTGTAGTATTTTGCCTTTATCTCATTGCATTCACATAGGGCCGCTTGTCATGACCTCAGGACATTCCATGCAGAAAATTAAGTATTACTGAAGTGTTGACACTGCTGTAATGTTAAATAGGGCATTGAACTCAGTTGAGAACAGGGATATGTTTCACATACAATTAACCAAGTCAAAAATAGCCATAAGATTAGCCAAGAGATTTTTGGGAAAAAAAATGGTGTGTAATTGTTGCAGTAAGCCCATAGCCTTTTTTTTGTTAGCTATGTCAGAACTCTTAAAAAGTACCTGGATCTGCACCTTAAGTGCTGAAAGCTGCAGGGCAATGGGCCGGGTGCAGGAAGGTGGGATTAGAAAGGGCACCTGGGTGTCCTCGAGCTGGCATGGACAAGATGGGCTGAATGGCATCCTTCTGTGCTGTAACTTTTCTATGGTTCTAAGGTTAGCTGAAACACTGAGGTGTGCTGTGATGTGCAGAACAGAAGCGCCAGAGACCGTGGGTACCTACATGAGGAGTTGATCCATCCAGATATGCAACTCATCTTTCTCCCACTGTCTTCTCAGCAGAAGAGGGTCCACAACACTTGCGCGAGGGCAATGATGCGTGGGGAGTGCCAAACATGGCAGTGATCTCAAAGATGGAGGAGGACATTTTGCAGCAACCTCTATATTCCTGTGGACGATGTTTATGAGGGGTGCTCAGTCTTGAGTAGCATTATTACTGTCTAAGATAGATAGTAATATTATTTTGACTAGATTAAGAAAACTCAGAATTGTTAGGGCCCAAGGTCTTAATACTATCTTACTAAGGATGATTAAAGAGATGGATAAGGTGTTTCGTGACTATAACATGAATAAGTCAGGGATAGTTCCCTTAAACTCGGAAGCTCATGTGGTTCCTATTTTCAAACAAGGGCACAAAACAGAGCTAGGGATTTCTATTATTGGGACACTCCTAAATGGTATCATAAAAAATACTGTTAAGATCAGTGGGAAAGGGATGTGGCCATTTGAAATTCACACCACAACTTGTGAAAAAATAGGTTATGTGTAACAAATTTGTTAGCGTTTTTTGAGGAAGTCACTGGGGTAGTGAATGAGGTAAATTTGGTTGATATTGTCTACCTGGACTTTCAGATAAGTAATAAAAACAGAAAATGCTGGAAAAACTCAACAGGTCTGGCAGCATCTTTGGAGAGAGAAACAGAATTAGCGTTTTATATGCACATGACTCCACTTCAGAGCTGATTTTATTTTATTTCAGATAGGTAAGTTAGATAAGTAAGATTGATAAGTTACTTCACATTTGGTTACTTCACATGATGGATCCTTGCAGTCTCAGTGGGAATTTGAAACACTGGATTAGGAATTTGGTCCAATATTTCGCGAAAAAGTTGGACTTAACAACGTGATTCAGCTTGGTGACATACTAGTAGTGACCCAGGGATTGCTCCTAGGCCCATTACTCTACATGGTCTTTCTTAATGATGTGGACAGTGGTGTTGAGAGTATAGTAAGTAGGTTTGGAGAAGACACAGAACTCTATGAAATGCTTAAGAGCCAATGGGAGTGCAATCAAATCCAAAAAGAATTAGATGCGCTTGAATGAGTGGACCACACATTAGCAAATGGTATTTTATTTAGATAAATAGAGTGTCATGGGCATTTGTTGGGTCAGCACAGAATACACATCATTTGCAGGAAACAATACTGAAAGAGTCTGAGAAAGAAAAAGATCTTGATGTTACTGTGCACAGATCACTGGTGGTTCATGATCAATGCAGAGAAACTGTTGCTAAAGCTAGCAAGATATTGCGCTATATTAATGGAACCATTCACCATTTTGAGATGACAGGATGCCTGTCGGACTGTACCGGTTTTGGTCCCAAAATGGAGTGTGATATTGTGACTTTGGAATAGATCCAGCAATTAAAGAACCTCAGCTACTCAGGTAATATCAAAATCTTTAGCCTATTTACTCCTGAGGAATGTAGACTTAGAAGTGACCTTAGAAGTGATCTATAAAATATTGAGAGGGTTGGATAGCATCCCTAGGATATATTATTTCAGTTTAACAGATTGGTAAGGACCAGGGGACTCAGTTTAAACTGTTTAAGAGCATGTAGGAATAAACTGGATATTCAGTGGTTATTTTTTTCCCTATAGAATTGTGAGCCTTTCAAATATATTGCCAATTGATGTAGTGAGTGGTGATTCTTTACCTTCAACTTGGAACTGGACTGGTTCTGACTGGGGTGGATGTGGCCATATAAAAGCTGGGGTCTTTATTGGCAATGCTTGGTCTATGTAATTTCCTGGGATGGTTTCAATCACCTGGTGGGGTAAAAGAGGATTTTACAGGGTATTTCTTAATTTACTGGGCACTTTGACTTTTTTGCCACTCCTTAGAGATTACATTGTTGTGAAGATGGGTGTGAAGTGCTGTCAGGGGATTAGGAGGGAAGAAGTCTTTAGGCATGATGCCCTTGCCCTTGCAGTGTGGGGAAGACTTGATGGATCAGCAAAACTTTTCCTGCACCTCACTTTCATATGTTGCTATGTTCAAAACACAGCAGCCAATTTACGCACAACACAGCCCCACAAACAGCAATGAGACAATGGCCAGAAAATCTATTTTAGTGATACTGAGGGATAAAAAGACAAACTTATATTTATATAACATAAGCAGATCCCAAATTGCTTTCCTGCCAATGAAGTAATTTAAAAGTGCAGCCACATTGTTGTAATGTTGGAAAAGTGAGGCCAATTTAGAATCATAGAATGGTGACAGCACAGAAAGGAGCCATTGGCCCTTCATGTCAATGCTGGCTCTCCAAAGGATCAATTCATGAGAGCCAGTCCCCAACCCTGCATATTTTTCCTTTTCAGATAACAATCCAATTCCCTCCTGAATGCCTCGATTGAACCTGCCTCCACCACAATCTTAGACAGGGCATTCCAGATCCTAACCACTTGCTGCGTGAAAAAGATGTTCCTCATGTCACCATTGGTTCTTTCATCAATTACCTTAAATCTGTACCCTTTGGTTCTCGATCCTTTCACCAATGGGAACAGTTTCTCCCTATCTATTGAATTCAGACTCCTTATGATTTTGAATACCTCCATTAAAATCCCCTGTAAACCTCTTTTCCAAGGAAAACAGTCCCAACTTCTCCAATCTATCTACGTAACAGAAATCCCTCATTCCTGGAATTGTTCTTGTGAATCTCTTCCGCACCCTCTCTAATACTTTCACAGTCTTCCTAAAGTGTGGTGCCCAGAACTGGATACAATAGTCTAGCTGGGGCTGAACCATACAATTTATGGACAGCAAGCTCCCACAAACAGCAATATGGCAACAACCAACTAATTTGTTCTAATCACAATAATTGAGAAATATTGGGATGATATCAGGAGATCACCTGTGCTCTCTTTCAGCGTAGTGTCATAAGATTGTTTATGTCCACATAAGGGGGCAAACAGGACCTCAGTTTAATGTCATATCTGAAAAACTGCACCCACACTCCTTGGCACAAAGGTAAATCATTTTTTAGAAATTTATGCCTGATATTACATTAACCCAGCCAC
Organism: Cetorhinus maximus; assembly: GCF_964194155.1. NCBI lineage: Eukaryota > Metazoa > Chordata > Chondrichthyes > Lamniformes > Cetorhinidae > Cetorhinus > Cetorhinus maximus. Next base: position 55,663,302 of record NC_135899.1, read on the forward strand.
TGATGCGGGCAAGCAGGCATGGATCGGAGTTAGTTTCCAGTCTGGATAAATGGGAGGGTTAGCAGCAGGATGGGCGTCTGGCTGTAGAACCATGCGCCAAATCCAAAACTGATGTTTGATATGGAGGTGATCAACCAACATTGTGGCGACCCATGAAACATGGGAAAAACCAAAAGAGGAACCAACATTGGAACTCATTAATTTTGAAGCAATTAATGAGAGTTAGTTGAAACACTGTCACAATGAACAGCTGGTATCAAGATCAGAGGCACATGAAAATTCACCTGTTATATTAAAACAGCATACCCCAAAGTACTTCAAAGTTCTAATAAACCATTGACTTAATAAGCAACCTTCCTTTTGTTATGCATGCATAGGCAATACATACTTAGATACTTTGAAATTATATTTACTTTAAAGATCAATTTTTGTCTTATAAGAGAGTGCTTTTTAATTGCATTCTTGTAAAGCTGGATAGCTCTTTATTTATATATATAAAAACAAAAAACTGCGGATGCTGGAAATCCAAAACAAAAACAGAAATACCTGGAAAAACTCAGCAGGTCGGGCAGCATCGGCGAAGAAGAGCAAAGTTGACGTTTCGAGTCCTCATGACCCTTCAACAGAACTTTATTTAATCTTTATTTAATTTTGCATTGAATCACTCACTGCAAAAATGGCAGTTTTGAAAGTTTGTGCAGTGGAAAAGCAAAGCAGAATATTTTTTTAAAATTCGACTGAAAACTGCGCAACATCTCTTCCACTTATACTGAGAATTGGATTGAACATCTCAATTTGCTTAGCCGTAATAATATGAAGGCTAGTTCACGGACACTAGTTATTAACCACTGTCAGTTCATCAACTGGTGCAAGGTCTTGAAACAACATAAAATGGTTGCTGCAAGTCAGAGGTGTGCCCTTGGCCTCTTGAGTTATTCATGCGCTGAACATTTACCTGGAAGGACTTAAATGTATCTCCCTTTCAGAAGGTTTAGACAATCTCCTTAAGTTAGAGCTGCTCCTCCTTCACCACAAAATCCTGGAACCTCCTACCTAACAGCACTGTGGGAATACCTTTAACAGACAGATTGCAGTGGCTCTAGAAAGTGACTTAGTGACAAATAAGGGTGGGCAATAGATGTTTGCCTTGCCAGTGATGTCCACATCCAAGAATTAATTAAAAAAAAACAATTCTTCTTAAAACAAAATTAGGAGCTGATAATCCCACCCTTAGGAGGCCAGTTAGCTTAGTTAGCTAGACGGCTAGCCTGTGGGTCAGATTAGCGCCAACAGTACTGGGGCTCAATCACCATTCTGGCTGAAATAGACTCAGGGCCAGCCTCCTCACCCTACCCATAGGAAAAAGCCATAGCACTTTGCCGTGGTTTGTCAAATAATCACCAAGGAATGCCTTTGGGGAGAGAACTCAAGATGAAGAATGCCATCTTTGGCACAGCTGTTCATCAAGGTGTTGGCTTCCTGTGTTATAAGGCTTGAGGGTTTCCAAGTGCCCATGCTGCTGTGCACTTCACCTACAACCTAGAAACACCTGTCATGCTGAAAGCCTGGTGCACCTGTTAGATGCTGGCCATGCCAGTGGCTTAAGTTTTATGTCGGTCTCAATAATGTCAGTTCGTGTCAAAGCATTTGAGCAGCTGCATGGGAGACCCCTTCCCTTCACTTGGGTCCTTACTGACTAAGACGGCCATGAAATCTTGCCAGGTTTCTCCTGGGCTTGAGAGCTATGTTTTCGCACTGTGGCCAGAATGTTCCAGCCCCATTGGCGTCGGGTGTCATGGCGGGTGGGGGCGGGGGAGGACAATATGGCAAGAAGGCCAAAGAATGGTTTTACGCTGTCTTAGAGCAGTTTGTGATCGTCGGCTTCACCCGTCAATGGTGGGCTGAGCTTTCCACTGCCGCACCTCAGGAACGTCATTTTAATACATTTGCATCGAATTATAATTCCTGCTTGCCGGAATCATCCTCCCATGTCAGATTTGGCGCCCACGTTGGCGTGACTTTAGAACGGCATGTTTCACGACTGCCTTTAAAAGGTGTGCACCTGGCGACCTGAACTTTAAGGGGAACTTGGAGGTGAGCGCACACAATCTTGCTCAGCACTTGCAAGCATTGCCCGTAGGATATCAAGGAAGAGGCACCGTGCATTTGGGTGGTTGAGTGGGGGGGCGCAGTGCGGTAGTGCTGTGGGAGGTACAGGCAAGTCGCTTTCTCCCGGCTGACTTTCATTGCGGTGCTGGGGCATGGGGTCCAGTGCAGGTCTGTCCGGGTTGGGGGGCTGGGTGGTTGGGTGGGTGACAAGGCAGCGTAGACTGAAGGAAATACACAAGCACATGCTGGTGGGGGGGAGAGCAGTCAAGAGGGAAGTGGCCACGCATTTGGAAAAGCTTGTCAAAAGTGAGCATCCTTCTGCAGCTGAGACTGTTCAGCCGTAGCTCCATTGACAACTTGGAGTCAAGTTTCTGAAGCTTTTCTGTCCACTCAAGCGACGTAAAAGCATGGCCGTGCCACCAAATGCTCCAGAGCTTTTCACCCCTCGGGCGCAGACTGCAAACTAATGTGTGTTTTAGTGGGCAGGAGTACAATTGGCTGAATGGGCACTTTGTCCAATCCCCTTGCGAAAGGTGGCCATGGAGCAGTCACTGGTGGAGGCACTCACAGCCCCTTGCAATGTCTTTATTAAGGTTTGGACCTGTATCCGTCATGGTTGAAGCTAACAGTGCAGCCTTGCAGTGCAGGTTAGGAGAATGCCTGTGCCTGAGTTGAGAGCACAGCATGCAGTCCAATGGGCAAAGCTGCCACCAATTGGTCGAGTGGAGTGGGGCAGAGGTGGGTGGGGTTTTGGACAGCTCATTAGTGCACTACACACTGGCCATCCAAGTGGTGGCCAGCACACTTCAGCATACGTGGAGGGGCCTTCAGAGTTAACCAAGAGAGGTTCTTAGTACACATATGCTAATCCATGCATCTCTCTCTCTGACCATGCAGGTGGAGAAAATAAGGACCATGGAGCCTGGTGATTTAGCGGTATGCCTCATGGCTTACAGAGAGCAGAGAAGAAGAAGAAGAGAGCAGCGGAGGCGCCTGGCTTGGCAAAACGAGGAACACCTCCCTCAAGATGAAGGGGTGACAGGGCCTGCTGCACACGCAGTTGAAGACCCACAGCAAGTCATTGCTTGTAGGCACCTTACTAGACCCAGGGTCTATAGGCGGCAGCTTTCACTCCTACAGATGACCGAGAACCAGAGTTGCCGAAGACTGCACATGTCTCGGGAATTGGTCGGTCACATATGTCACCTGCTACAGGATTTGGCACCATGGGGGTGTGGAGGGCGTCCATTGCCAGTGGCCGTGAAAGTGAACGCAGCGCTCAGTTTTTTTACCAGTGGCTCCTTCCAGGGCTCCACAGGTGACCTGTATGGGATCTTGTAAGTGTCCATGCACAAGTGTATCCAGGAGGTAACATATGCCATCTTCACAAAGACACAGAACTTTGTTCATTTCACCTGTGACAGGAAAGCCAGAAAGCAAGAGCGTTGGGGTTTGCATAGATCTCAGATTTACCACAGGTGCAGGGTGCCATTGACTTCACTCAGGTGGTGCTTCAGTCACCATGGCAACAAGCAGTCTACTATGCCATGAGCAAGGGCTTCCACTCACTGAATGATCAACTGGTGTGCGACCACTGCAAACACATCCTACAGGTCTGCGCATGGTTCCCAGGGAGCGTCCATTACTCCTACATCCTTAGCAGGTCTCAGATCCCTGACATCTTTCAGGGTCCACAGAGGCTGCAGGGTTGGCTCCTCAGGGACAAGGGCTACCCACAGAGGACCCATGCCGTGGCCTCAGACTGCAGCAGAGCGATGGTATAACGAGACTTATGCCATGAACCGGACTTTGGCGGAGCAAACAATAGGCATTTTGAAAATGCGGTTGCGGTGCCTCAACAGGTCTGGTGGAGCACTGCAATACCCAGAGGGTGTCACGCATTGTCACTTGCTGCGCACTACACAACCTGGCACAGCCATGGAGAGAGGACCTGACTGAGGAGAAGATGGAGGAGCTGCATGAATCCTCCAGTGAGGAGGATGTCGAAAGGAATGACGAGGATGAGGTCCCTGGCACTGGCCAATATGAGGCAGGCATGCTCAGGAGGCCCTCATAGCCATAAGATTCGTGGAGGATGATGACGAGATGCAGTAAGGATAGTTCTGACATCCTCACCTTGCAAATGTGAATGTTTAAATCCTGTGTGGCTGATGGCAGTGCACATACCCTCAGTGCCCAATCCCATGCCATGGCGATGCAGTGGAGGCCCTAATAGTTGCTAGATTCCAGGAGGATGATGATGACATGCAGTGAGGACACTCCATAAATCTTCACATAGCCTCTGTGAATGTTTTTATCCTGTCTGGCTGAGGGCAGCTCACTTGCACTCTGTGATCTGGATCATATAGAGACGCAGCCGTGAAACTTTAAAAGCACTTGATCCTTTGTCAGCCTTCAGCACCTGACCCCTTCAGGAGCACAGAGTCACTGGTCACAGATGCTGAAGAGATGGGAGGCCAACTCCAACTTAAAGGTGCTGAGAGCACACAGAGAGAATAATGGAACTCTGTGATGTCTACCCAGGACACTCTGGCAGCAATGACAAGCACCACTGCGGTGCAGGCATCAGTAATGTGTCCAGTGAGTGTGAATCCAGACCATCACTTGGGTCTGAAGGTTACACACTGCACAGGGAAGAGGCCCTGGACTGAGATACCTGCCTTTATCTTATGCAGGAACCAAGCTTTCACATCTGAGTGACACTAGTAGTGCTCATCATAACAAGGAGTCATAGACAGGGAGACATCCTTGGAAGTTTATTTACAATAGTGAGCGTTACATACACGTGATCAACACCCGTGCCCAGGCTGTGCAACTGCATCTCCTTAACTTTTCTAATCCTGCCGCTACGTCTTGGTGCTCCCCCAACATCCACAGCGGAGGTGGAAACAGCCTGCTGATTGCTATGCTCTGTTGTCTGTGCTGACCTTGGCGGTGTCCCCTGGAAGGCCAAGGCCTGGTGGGCCCAGGCCTGCTTTCGAAGTCTTGCTGTGTGGCAGTGGCACCCTCCTCGGTCTGTGGAGCTGGTGCTGCTGGGGTCACGGGAAGAAGGGATTCGGATGAGCTGGACACTCTCGGAATCACCTGGGTGGATCGCCCTGGGGGTGCACCTGCTGATCCTCCTCCCTATGGGTGCCCAAGGGCTTCAGACTGACTCTTTGCAGGGAAGGGAAAGCTGGAGTAAGCTGCCCTGTGCCCCTCTAGCATACAAACTGTTGGAGGCCAACTATGGCATCAGCGATGGAGTTAACCCCATGCAGCAGTGCATGGCTGATGTCCTGGACCAAGGTCTCCATGGTGGCCACCATTCTACCAGGGTTGACCTCGGTGCATTGCAATGCCGGCGCTATCACCTCAGACTGAAAGCGGACGGACTCCTCTATCGTGCCTTGCAATCGGAGGAGTGCAGCGGACATCACTTCCTGATGTTCCTGAGCTTACCTTTGCAGCTCCAGCAACTGAGGTATGACCGAGACCAGAGGCTCCTCATCTGACTTGGACCAGCAGATTTCTGGCCCTCAGCAGCCCTCCGAGTGCCAAAAGTACCACTGCCTGCCAAGAATCAGACAATGCGATGTGCTCACAAGTTTGTAATCCTGAGGCTACTCTAAAGCTAGGTCCCAATGAGGTGCATGTCTCTGTGTTGGTGGAGGGTGTGGGTGAGCGCTGTGATGGGTCTTCAATTAGGGTGTCATCCGATTCCTCTTCCGAGGTGTCTTCGGGGCTTGAGTTAAGGACCTGGCTCGTGGACTCCCTTGGCTGTTTCCCAGATGTGCCAGCAACAGCAAGGAGAGATAATTAGTGCATGGCAGGAGACTGAGGAACAAGGAACTCACCCACAGCATGGTTGAACTCTGGATCTTCACTTGGTTTAGTACCGTTGACCTCACTGTCAGTACGGGAGTGGTCTGGGTCATTGCCAGCCAGCTGAATGACTCTATTTTCAAAGCCTGTGAGAACCTTGATGTCAGGCATCCCTCCACCAGCCTGTAACTTCTCCCTTTTGTTCTGTGCCAGCTTGTCCTGCAAGAATACAGATGGAGAGTGTGTATATAGGACGCCTGCCAAGCCAGATGAGAAGGATGGCTGGCCTGTGTGGGTGGTGAGTGGAGCCATGGATGGGATGAAGACAATGAAGGTGTGTGTGAGAGAGTGAATGGTGATGTCCCTTGAACTGGCAGTGAGTGAGGGCCTGTGGATATGTGACGGGTTTGTGAGTGTGTGAGTTGAGAGTGATGAGAAGAATGGTTTACCCTGATGGAATAGAGGAGATCATTCACCCTCTTTCAACACTGGGTGGCTGCCCTCTATTGGCGCTGACCACCACTGCCACCACCACTCATGCTGGATTGGTGACCTTGCTTGCTGGTCTTCGCCTAGAACGGGGGTACAGGACTTCATGGAGGGCCTCCACTGTGTCCAGTACATGCCTGGGGGAGGCATCACTAAATTTGGGGGCAGCATGTTTCCTCTTTTTGGCAGCCATGACTTTGCAGCACCTTCCTATCCCTTAGAGGGAGCTAGCTCTGTGCAGGGGCATCCATTAAATATGGCGCCCGGGTTACTGAAGGCCTGAGGTAACAGCAGTGTGGGAGAATCAGAGACCACCCCGCCAGTGATCCGGCATGTTTCCTGGGAATGCATTTTTAATAAGCTGAGACGCACTGGGAATGGGACGAAATGGCGCAAAAACCTGCCATTGTGGCCGGAGGGTAAAATGTCATTTTTCCAGCCCGCTACGGTACTTTGTGGAAATCTGAGATGATGCCGCCCTGTGTCTTTCCAAGAAATTCGTTACAAGAAATACTGTAATGAAGGCTCTGACCAAATCTCGAGGATGTTTTAAAATGCTGCCCGATTACACTGGCTGGTCGCAGGTTTTGCATTCAGCAATGTGCAAATACGTCTGACCAGAAACTTGAAGGAAAAGAAAACTGTTTTCAAAATGGCGGCAGTGTTGGGGCAATTTGTGTCTGGATCACCAATTATATCCCAAAATGGAAACTCTGCCTCAGTGTGCTTATATCCCAAGTGGAAAACATTGTCTGTTATTAAAGCGACCCAGGAAGAATCAATTAAAGTATTGCTGCATGTCCACTGTTCCATTACAAAAGCCCGTTTGCCCAGTCTCTGTGCTTGTGCTGTGACCACGTTGAGCTAATGTATTTTCTTATGAGAATTTCATTTCCAGGACCTTATAACTTTTTTTTAAGTGAAAGCATCAGCTTAAGGTCCTATTGGGATGGGAGAAATAATTTTCAGTCTGACCTTCAATAAGCAAAGAAAATTCCCACTGAAGCTGCCACATATTGACTTTGAAAGGCCAAACAAAAAGAAAAGTTGAATTCCTTACTTGAAGCCTTTGAGCTTCACTAAATCCCCAGGAAGGTCTCACTTGCAAAACTGAAAATGTAGAACAAGAGCACAGCCCTGAATATTTATGTTGTGGCAGCTGACGCTCTTGTGCTAAATTACTAGATGGTAGATTAGATTAATTAATAAGTCATGGATCTCATCATGACCTGGGTGGAAGATGACAAGGTAGGGATACGAAATCAGGGGCCCCGGCCATGATTTCATGCTGGCTGACCAATTAACGGCCAGCTAGCGTGGAACGCTCAGCGCTGCCAGGGTGGAGGTGGGGGGAAGAGGGCAAGCGCTGAAGCCTGCGTGGGCGCAGGGGAGCGCTCACTGAAAGCTCCCTGAAGGCACAGAGCTGCTTAAAATAAAGACTTTTAAAATAAGGGAAACATATTCCCACATGTGGCTCAGTGACATGAACAAGGACATATTAAAAATTATGTTTAATTTTTTTAAAAATTAAAATGTTGGAAACCTCATTCTGCCCGTGGATGAGGTTTCCTAAAAAATGCAAAGGCCGCCTGTCCTATTCACCCGCCCGCCAACCATAAGGTTGGACGGGCAGCGATAAATACAAATTCATTGCTAGTTTAATGGCCTATAATAGGCCTCTTAATTGTCGGCAGGCGCACTGCCAACTCTCACAAAATATCGCGCAAGTGTGCGATGACATCGGGGCGCTCGCCCAACGTCATCGCGCACTTTTTTACTCCCAATTGGGTCGGGCGCGCGCCCGCCCATGGGACGTAAAATGCTGTCCGAGGTGAGACACCAACCTGCCAGGCCTCCATGTAGAAGAGCAAAAGTGGGAGAATTCTTGCTTAGGGAATATGGGGGTGGTAGGGGGTGGGGGAGGAGGCGCAGGGGGTGAGGGTATCCTCTACTAATGCCCGAGGAAGCATTCCATTTCCTGTGGTGATAACTAAATGTTTTTATTAGACTCTCGATAATAGCTCTTTCAAAGAATAATAAAACAATGCATGTGAGGTATGACCAAAACAAGGCTTACTCCCATCGAGGAGGCCATCTAGTTTTCAGTTAATAATGTGTAAGCTCCAAACATATCAGCTCCCACCTACTGTCATAGGAAAGACACCAGCATTCAAGTCAAAGGAACAATATAAGTGGGCTTGCAGGGAGGTCCAGGCTTCAACACCCCATGCTTTCATCTGACGAGGCCTGAAATCTCTCTGTAACCTTCTCCATCTCTCTAAGTACCTCTCTCTCCTCTTTCATGCAGGGAAAACAGGGTCAATTTCTTTAGAGCAAAGAAGGTTATGGAGATATTTAATAGAGATATTCAAATCTATGTGGGACTTTGATAGAAAGTTAGCGGGAAACAATTTCCATTGGCAGGAGGGTGGTTAACCAGATGACGCAGGTTTAAGACAATTGAGAATAGAACCAGGCGGAGATGAGAATTATTTTTACTCGGTGAGTTATGATGATCCAGAACACACTGCCTCAAAGGGTGTTGGAAGCAGATTCAACAGTGACTCTCAAAAGGGAAATAGATAAATACTTCAAAAGAAAAGAAAATGCAAGGTTGTGCGAAAAGAGCAGGTGAGCAGAACTAATTCAAATGATCTTTCAAGGAGCTGGCACACGCATAATAGACCAAATGTTCTTTTTTTAATATTCATTCATAGGATGTGGGCATCGCTGGCTAGGCCAGCATTTATTGCCCATCCCTAATTGCCCTTGAGAAGGTGGTGGTGAGCTGCCTTCTTGAACCGCTGCAGTCCATGTGGTGTAGGTACACCCACAGTGCTGTTCCAGGATTCTGACCCCAGCAACGTCTTTCTCTGTGCTGTATCATTATATAAAGCTTGAAAGGATATAAATTGGGAACTTTCAAAACATAATATCAAAAATAAATGGTAAACTGTTCATTACACATTTGTTAGGTGAACTTTGCTGAGTTGTGCAATCTGAGAACCCAACCAGAATGGGGATCCATGAGGTTTTACATGTGGATGAAAAGAAAAGTCATGAGTTGGTGCCCACTATGGCAGAGAAAGGCTTTGTTGGCAGCTTTGGTCAATTTGCTGACTCAGCCCAAAGTTCAAAAGATCTTGAATAAGTGCCGACCTAGAGAATATGACCGAGAGCTGAGAAATAGAGAATAGCGGAGCAGGCCCAAATACGATTGAAATTTATTCATGTTCTTTGCCAACTTCACTCAAGGTTTCCACAGTGTGTGCATTCTAAATTTGATGCTGGGCCAGTGGGTGATACTTTCTAGTGGTTGGAGCAATAACTCACTGGGCTCACTCGACTGATTGGGGTTATCTTATGAGGAACGGTTGGATAGGTTGGGTCTGTATTCATTGGAGTTTAGCAGAAAGAGATGATCTCACTGAAACATGTAAGATCCTGAGGGGACTTGATAGGGTGGATGCTGAGAGGATGTTTCCCCTTGTGGGATAGACTAGATCTGGGGACACAGTTTAAAAATAAGGGATCTCCCATTTAAGGCAGAGATGAGGAGAAATATTTTCACGCAGAGTGCTGTTGGCCTGTGGAATTCTCTTTCCCAGAGAGGAGTGGACGGAGGGTTATTGGATATTTTGAAGGCTGAGTGAGATAAATTCTCGATTGGCAAGGGAGTCAAAGGGTATCAGGGGTCGACAGAACGGTGGCGTTGAGGCCACAATCAGATCAGCCATGATCTTATCAAATAGCAGAGTAGGCTCGAGGAGCTGAATGGCCTACTCCTGCTCCAAGTACATCTGTTCTTATTCAGAATTCTCCACACCATTCCTTGGTGTGCACCAATGGCATAGATTGTAAAGTTATGCACTGCCAGCCTTCAATTTTCAACCTAAGAATCAGGGCAGTGAAAGTTTTTTTTGCATTGCTGAGGCCCTGCAGAGGAAACTTTACTCCCATCTGACCTGTACAGCATCTGAGGGTGCTTGGTGCTGATGCTGCAAGCACGAACTTGCAAAACATGACTTTACTTTGAGTTTAAAAGCATGGATGAGCAATGGAAGCTATTAAGTTGCAATTCCAGAACAGCAAACTTTGTAAATTTTAACTTGGCAGAAAAGCTGTCACAATGGATGGGGTCAGGACCTGAGAACTTCCATTTCAAACATCTCCCGACTGCCCCACTATCTCTGTTGAACCAGACTACAGTTCGTTAGCCAGGAAGAGGGGATTTGTGTCTTAGGCTCGACTACAGTTAAGCAAACTAATAAATGGATTTGTTGCAATAATTAAATGCTTATTTAGCATTAGATTTCTCTACATACATAAATCCCGCTTCAGGTGGCTCTGTTCAGCAATGAACAAAGGCATAGAAGAGAACTGTTGCATACCCAACAGCAATAGAGCCAAAGAATATATAAGCTCACCCGTAAGCAATCAATTGTCACCAAGCAGGCAGCGATAGATTATCAGCAGCTAAAGATACCCTGCTGAGGTTTCATCTTTTGCTAAGGTTTGGTTTATAACCCCTTCTAATTTATGGCTAAGTCCTTCCCTCCTGTAAAGTCAAAAAGGAATAAAATCGGACCAACTGCCAGCATCAACCTTGGCACCAGAAACAACAACAGCAAACCCAGTCCTGTCAGCCCTGCAAAGTCCTCCTTACTTGTATGGGGGTTTGTGCCAAAATTGGGAGAACTGTCCCTCAGATTAATCAAGCAACAGCCTGACATAGTCATAGTCACCAAAACATACCTTACAGACAATGTCTAGACACCGCCCATCACCATTCCTGAGTATTGTTATAATATGGGTTCTTTAGATGTCTCAATGATGGGATCTTGAGACTTGTATATTTAAACATGTACCATTTATTGTTAACCTTTAACTATTTACAGATCCCAAATTGCTGTCATGCATGGTGCTGTTACCTCCATGGAGGTTGGTTCCAGAGTGTTCTCTCTAGACTGTTCTCTCAGTTTATTATCATGTGACTCTATACACCATAGCATGAGCGATGCTATTCTCTAGTCTCACATTAACCCTTCTCTGCCAAGCACCTGTACAGTGGCATTCAGGCACATACTACAACAGATATGTCCTATCCCACAAGCAGGACAGACCCACCAGAGGTGCAGGCACAGTGGTATACAGTTGCGAGGGAATTGCCCTGGGAGTCCTCAACATTGACTCCGGATCCCATGAAGTCTCATGACATCAAGTCAAACATGGGAAAAAAAACCTCCTGCTGATTACTACCTACCAACCTCCCGCAGCTGATGAATTAGTGCTCCTACATGTTGAACATCATTTGGGAGAAGCACTGAGGGTGGCAAGAGCACAGAATGTACTCTAGGTGGGGGATTCAATGTCCATCCCAAGTGTAACTGGGTATTACCACTACTGATCAAGCTAGCCAAGTCCTAAAGGACATAGTTGTTAGACTGGGTCTGCGGCAGGTGGTGAGAGAACCAAAAAGGGGGAAAAACATACTTGATTTCATCCTCACCAATCTACATGTCACAGATTCATCTATCCATGACAGTATTGGTAGGAGTGGCCATCTCACAGTCCTTGTGCGGGCAAAGTCCAATCTTCACATTGTGGATACCCTTACATCGTGTTGTGTGGCACTACCACCATGCTGAGTGGATTAGATTTCGAACATATCTAGCAACTCAAAACTGGACATGAATGAGGCGCTCTGGGCCATCAGCAGCAGCAGAATTGTATTCAACCACAATCTGTAACCTCATGGCCTGGCATAACCCCCACTCTAACATTACCACCAATCCTGGGGATCAACACTGGTTCAATGAAGAGTGCAGGAGGGCACGCCAGGAACAGCACCAGGCAAAGCTAAAAATGAATTGTCAACCTGGTCAAGCTACAACACAGGGAAATTTGTACGCCAGATAGAGTAGGCATCATACAATAGACAGAGCTAAACAACCCCACAACAATGGATCAGATCTAAGCTCTACAGTCTTGCTACATTCAGTCGTGAATGGTCTCGACAATTAAACAACTGACCAGAGGAGCAAGATCCACAAATATTCCCATCTTCAAAGATGGGGCAGCCCAGCATATCAATGCAATAGACAAGGCTGAAGCATTTGCAGCCATCTTCAGCTAGAAGCGCCGAGTGGATTTCAGCCTCCTCCTGAGGTCCCCAGCATTCCAGATGCCAGTCGTCAGCCAATTTGATTCACTCAGCCTGATATCAAGAAACAGCTGAAGACACTGGATACTGCAAAGGCTATCGACTCTAACAATATTCCAGCAGCACTGAAGACTTCTGCTCCAAAACTAGCTGTGCCCCTGGCTTAAGCTGTTTCAGTACAGCTGTAACACTAGTTCCTACCAACAATGCCCTGTCCACAAAAAGCAGGACAAATCTGAAAGTAAGCCATTTCGCCCTTGTCTGCTCTAACATTCAATGAGCTCATGGCTAATCTGCAGCCTAATTTAAACATGCATTTATATATTTGAAACTTCTTGAGTTTAAAAAAAAATCTGTTCAGTCATTTCAGTATGTATGAAGATTTGTGTATTAAAAAAGAATGGCTTGAGTTTATTTAGCATCCTTCACAACCTCAGGGTGTCCCAAAGCATTTTACAGCTAATGACGTACTTTTGCAGTGCAGTAACTGTTGTAATGTAGAATATGCATCAACCAATTTGTGCATAGCAAGCTCGCACCTGTCTTTTTATTTATCCCTGGGTGCTACACCCCTATAAAATTTTTTGACATCCACTTTGTGCTCTCTTTCTGCCCTTCATCCTCCCTTACCATATTTTGCTGGTGCTGAATATCCAGGCCTGCCTGACTGCTGAGTTTCAGGGGCCAAAACTGATTATTACCCAGCAACTGAAAGAAAGAGCCTAAGAAGAGAATGGGGGAAATTTGAAGCTGACTGATTCCTTTAGTGAGAGGCGGAAGTTGCAAGTTCACTGTCCATTGGAGCTGGTCAAAGACCCAACTAATTTCCGTAGCTGGGCCTCAATTCCACACCGCCGGTCAGATGCTTCTGCATTTTGAGCAGCTGGCTGATCCATGAGTGATGAAAAAACCAGGGGCTGCACCTGGTGAAGGAGAGAGAGCTGATCCTGGCGGAAGACTGTGGAGAGCCAGACCAAGGGTGAGTCAGTTTTTGAAGGGTCAGGAGGAGAATTGATATTCCTTCTGATTCCACAGAGATCACTTTTTAACCTGAAATACCTTTAACCTTTAATCTGAAACCCGTTTTTCACTGACCTACAGAGGTCCCTTTAAGGATCTTTAACTATTATGGAGCGTGCGCATGTATCCTCTTCCAACTGGTACATAAAAATGGCACTGGGGTCCTACAAATAGAAGCGAGCCACAATGTAAATGTTCATAAAGCCCCCAAACTGTTTCAGATGTGATGCTAGCTATTTATTTTAATACCTCCTTGAAAATTTCACTGGGTGGGTCTCAGGAGGCCAAATTCTTTTTCAATTTTCAACTGTGGTCATCCCACTGTGAGGCGACACAGGTGGCCATTAAAAATTGGCCCCAATCATTCCTCAAGGCAGCCTAAAGAATAACTGTTACTATAAACCAAAATGTCAACCCTTACATTTCTGCTAAATGCCAGGGTAGCTCTGAATAGCATTATCTGGATTAAATATCAACATGCTTCCTTGCAGTCATCATCACTTTGCTGTTGAGGGATCTTGCTGTGCACAATTGACTGTCACGTTTCTCACAATCCCACATTGACTACTCTTCAATAGTGCTTAATTAGCTGCAAAGTGATTTCTAATGCCCTGCAGTTGTGAGAGGTGCTATATAAATGCAAGTCTTTCTATTTTCTTTCTCAATGCCTGGATTGAAAAACAGTTCCTGTATCCCAGGGCTCCAAGCTAAGGGAATAAAGTTGGTTGCTTCAGTTTAGTTACAAGTACTTTGAACCATACATGAATGGAATATGTCTAAGCTTTACTGTGTATTGATGTGATATCAACTGCTGAAACCAAGGGCTGCATTTTACGTGATCCCGCTGGGTGTGTTTTCAGTGGGGGCCATGTAAAGTAGGGTGGGTGCCATCCCACCACCTTCCCACCCACCCCCAAGCTCAGCCCCATAATACGGGGGGTGGGAGGTTGAGCAGGTGCCAAAATCAATGGCCTGCCGGCCAAATTTAAATAGATAACCAAGGGTCAACTAGGTTACCAAGCCAATTAACCCTGATAATATGCTGCTCACACCATAAACGTTTGGCGTGGGCAGTCGAGCAGGAGGGAGCAGCCCCATTTTTAAAATAATTTTTTCAAAGGGCGGGAAGGAAGTGGGGGTTCTACCTTCAGGGGCTTCCCTTTGCAGATCAGGGGGATAGCCCCCTTCCAGCCGCCTGCAGCCTTAAACCCGCCAAACCCACACCACCCCTCCCCCCCTTCCCTATCCTGTCCATGACCCTAAATGTACCTGTTTCTGGGGATCCATTGTTCCTCCTTCTTCTTACTCATTGCATTCCCAGCAGCGCCCACCAATGTGCTCATGGATGGGACTGGATCGGATTAACTTCCAGCTCCCGAGGGCGGGAATTCCTCGCTATTGAGAGGAGGAAGTCCCAAACTTTATGGATACGGAGCAGACTGGCGTATGGCGGGTTGGCTCCATGCTGACTTTGCTTCCAATGGGGATGGTGAGGGGCAGGGGTGAACCATCCAACCACCACTGCCCCCCAAACCACCCCCCCCCCCCCACTCCACCCCCCATCACCCCTATAATATTCAGCTGCAATATTAAGCCCCAGAGAGATAGACTAAACTTCTCAAACTGTTTGGACAGTAAATAATTCCATGAGTGAATAAGCTTAATTATTAGCTTAATCTGTCAGATATCAATCATAAATAATACTACGGTGAACTCCAACATATCTCCTAATCCAACTGTACATTAAAAGGGAGAATTGTTTGCACTATGGCTTACTATTTCCCAAATAATAAATATATAAGGGTAAGTTTCAGATCATTGGGAGTGCACATCCGTATGTAGAATCTGCCTTTTGTAGTGAAAATGATGAAAAAATGTACTGGACATCACAACAGTGATGACACCACATTGCCTTCCATTGGTTTAATTAACTAAATTTAGGTAGGGCAAAAAAATAAAGAGGAAACGTAGCTGGTCACAGGAAATAATGCATATCCATGACACAAGTTAACTGGATCCATGCTGGTTGGTGAAGTTAAAACTAAGACAATGGCAGCTTTCTTTGCTGGAGAGTAATTATTGACTTAGCTCACAGTCAACACTACACCACCCCCAACAGTGTCCCAGCTATCCCCAGTTATAACTCTTTTGATTAACCAAATAAACTAAATTAACAAAACGAGGGACAGATTAAAAGGCAGCCCTTTAAAGGGATACTGCAAAATGAAAAGAAAAATCTGAAAGGAAAATCCCAATTTATAGGTGTACAAATCATCTGTTTATCAATGTAATTGCCATTAAACCTTAATGAAATTAATAAGATATTGACAATGCATAGCAGGCTATGACATCACAGGTCATAACTTTGCTGCTCCTGCCTTTCCAGGAGGGCAAGAGGGTGAAATGAGAAGAACTCAAAACTGCAACCTACCCACATGTAACAAACCTTGGCTAATTTTTTGCAGTCACCACACATAAGGGAAATTGTTCTAAGCTTCACCTTGAGGTAGGAAGTTGCATGACACCCATTAACAATGGCACACAGAAGGTTAGTGTGACCTGCACATGCACTTATGTGGCTTAAAAGAAGTAAGCTGTGAAGAAAATTGGAGCTGGGGCTGGGACTTGCTCTGATGAGGAGGGGACATTACAAGCTTCTACCAGGAATGTTTCTGTGAAATGGTAAAAATAAGAACTTGAAGAGGTTTGCAGTTTTCAGTTCAATCAGATAATGAGATGCATCAGATGGAGTGAGCTAGGGAATACAATTACACAGAGCAATATACATATGATTAGTTTTTGGAATAAATAAAATAACACAACCAAAAAGCCATTACCTTTTGTATGTGCTTGTCAAGGACTTGTGTATAATTTCATTGAACAATGAAGTAGAAATGTCATTTAAAAGGCAGTTACGATTTATCCTGAATACCATGTTGTCAAATAATTGAAAGTTTGTTCTTCAAAAAACAGAAACTACACTTACTGGACCTGGGGGCTGCTCACTTTTTAACCTCACTGTAGTCAGAATTTCAGGATGCAGAATGCTTTACTTTCATGGTGTGAAATCTGCCAAAATGCACTGCAAATTGGAACATTCTTTTCCTGTAACATGTTGTTATGTTAATACTGGATCTCTAAACAGTCTATGGAATTTCCATTAGGCCATGTTGTGCAATAAATTTGATCCCCCTTGGCCCACATTCTGCTCAGTATAAAATGTAAACATACCCAAATATTTAGGACCAAGCATTAACTTAATCTGATCTTCTCATGTGCTGTGTGAGGAGAAAATGCTATGCCGTGACGAGATGCTGTTTTTACAATCTCATTTGGTTGTGTGAAATATTCCTTTGAGCAATGAACCCAAACCCTACTTTTAGGCCTTCAGTAGATAAAGTAGCCTGGCATTCTGGTGCAGTACAGAGGGAAGGCTGCATTGTCAGCAATGCTGTCCTTTGAACCCATCAGCCTACTCTTAATCATCAGCAAAGTGGTGGAAGGTGCCGTCAACAGTGCCATCAAGAGAAACTCACCAAAAACATGCTCGCCTCTGGAGCTCATTACAACCTTCATCCAAATATCAAGAAAAGAGCTAAATTCAAAGGTGAGGTGAGGTTGACTGCCCTTGACATCGAGGCAACATTTGACCAAGTATGGCATCAAGGAGCCCAAGTAAAATAGAAGTCAATGGGAATCTGGGTAAAATCTCCTCTGTTTGCAGTCAAACCTAGCATAGAGGAAGAAGATTGTGTTTGTTGGAGGGCAATCATCGCAGGCGCAGGACGTCTTGGCAGGAGTTCCACAGGGCAGAGTTCAAGGCCTAAACATCTTCAGCTGCCTCATCAATGACCTTCCCTCCATCATGTGGTCAGAAATGGGACTGCTTACTGATGATTGCACAGACTTCAAGAGCATTCAAAACTCTTCAGACACCTCAGACTCCTCCTTTGGCACTGAACCAAAGACAGAAGTTTAACTAAAAGAGGTGGATTTAAACAAGCAGAGTGAGGTGGAGATGTTGAGGTGTCTGTAGCCTCAGGCTCAGATGGCTAAAGGCACAGCCACCAATGCCGGAAGCAGGGGATGTGTATCAGGCTGTAGCTGAAGGATTTACAGACAGCTGGAGGGAGGAGTCTAGCCATGAAGGGATTTGAAAATGAGGATGAGGATTTTAAACTGTAGGCATTGCCAGACTGGGAGCCACTGAATGCCAACATTGCAAATAGTCTAGTTCAGCCTGAGACAGTGACTGGTGAGGGGCATGAGATTGGTGTAAAGGGAATGGAGTTTTCAGGAATGGAGCAGAAGAAACCATGGTTTCAGTCTTCAGGATATTTAAATGGAGGAAATTGCATCTCATCCAGGACTGGATGCTCGAAAAGCAAGCTGACAACAGAGGGATGAAGAAGGGGTAGAAAGACATAGTAGAGCTTTTGAATTTGGTCCCATTAGCCTACATGTGGAACCTGGTGTTATGTTTTCAGATAAGTTGCCATGGAACAGAATGCAGTTGAGGAACAGGAGACAGCCAAGGTTAGATATTTGGAACTCCAGCGAAACAGTATGGGGGAGGGAGAAGAAGCCATAGTAGGAGATTCTCTGCATGGTATTGAATAGGTAATAGTAGAATCAAGTGAGGCTAGGCTCATTCAGATGGAGAATGGAGGGGAGGCATTGGAAGATGATGAATGATTGATTCTCTCAAAGGTTACAGGGAAGCGAAATAAGATGAGGAGGGATAGTGCACCATGGTCATGGTCACAGAGAAAGTCATTCATACCTTTGATAGAGCTGTTGGCTGTGCCAGAGGCAGGAAACTGATTAAGAGGTTTTATACAAATGTTATCTTTCCTCTTAGTACTTTCCTATAATACTTGTGATATCATAGAAATAAATATAGTTCCCATCACTTACATCGTCAACGCTTATGCCACCTATAATGTGCCACACAAAAGATAATTACACAAAATTAGAGATCATCAAACCTCTGGCAATATATTAGAATGAATTGGGGATTGGTTAATGAATACAAACACAGAGTAGGAATAAATGGGACATTTTCAAGCCGTTAATAGAAATTAGAATGGAATTTAAAAGCAGTTGAACAAAAGAGTTTTTAGGGCACCATTTAAATGTTGGATGATAGGGGAAAGGTAATGCAATTTAGGGATTGGCATTCCAGAGGAAGGGGCACAATGGCTACCAGAATCACCACAGATCGAGCAGAGGGAACAAGGAGTAAAGCAGTACTAGAGAAAGGGGGGAAAAGGAGAAAACTGATGTCAGAGGAAGAGAGGGTTCCTGGGAGACATGCAACTAGAAGGTGAAAACTGAAGTAGAAAGGGCCAAGAATATGGAGAGGTTTGAACTGGAGATCTTCAAAGGAAATTTGTGCCTTGTGTGTTCAAGATGCACTTATCACACCTTGTGTAGCAATGATAAACAATGCAGAATAGCATGACAGCACACGAATCCCACTGCCTCTCGAGATGACTCATTTCAGAATCAAACACTGAAAAGGTTCTTCCACGATGGGTCAAAAAAAATTAAGTTATTCTTGTGAAGCTCTTTGATTGCACCTGCTGCAAGCGTTCCCACTGCTCTAGTTCTCTCCTCGCCTGAGATATAGGGTGACATGATTCAATGGCTGAAGGGATTATGCCCTGTTTTGATGTGTGGCATTTTCTATTTCTGTTCCTTTTTTGATATTTTGTTTTTGCTGAACAGTGAGGGCTGCTTTTTAAATCTAAATGTTACCAAATGTGCGATATTAAGTTTGAAAAGAAACAGCAGGGTAGTTGGTGTAATTGTTGGTTGCCTTGTTCCTATTTATTTGAGTGACTTCCTGTTGCATATACAATAGTTGTAGCAGTAGGTGGCAGGGGGATTGCCACTCAGCTATCATGTCTTACACCAATTCCAAGCTGATGGTTACCATAATTACCACAGAAAATAAGGTGGTTTCTCTGCCTCTCTACTTTATTTTGTCACTCTTGCTTAAATTTTCTGACTAGATTCACCTATATTGTAAATTGGACAGTCCAGGTGGGCAATGACCTGCCACATCTTTGCCCATGTTAGTGCCCACCTTATTTTCTTCCATCACTTCTGACCTAAAACATGCATTGACCATTAACCCAAAGCCTAATATTGACTTCAATATTCTTGTTGGTGTTGTTGATGTCCCTGCACGCTATCTCATGAAATCTTGGCAAGCAGGTTGTCGACTGATGGTTCATGTCCAAGTGAACTAAGCTCCTTTGACAATGGTAAGTTTACAGAAGTTAATTTAAAGGTGATGGCAATACTTTGGGTATATACTTTCTTCTTTTTTAAAAATATTTGTTCGCTGATCTGAGTGTTGCTAGCTAGGCTAACGTTTATTGCCCATCCCTAATTGCCCTTGAGAAGGTGGTGGCGTGCTGCCTTTTTGAACCGCTGCAGTCCATGTGTTGTAGGAATACCCACACTGCTGTTAGGAAGGGATTTCCAGGATTTTGACCCAACAATGATGAAGGAACGACGATATAGTTCCAAGTCAGGATGGTGTGTGGCTTGGAGGGTAACTTGCAGGTGGTGGCATTCCCGTAAACCTGCTGCCCTTATCCTTCTAGGTGGTAGAGGTCATGGGTTTGGGAAGTGTTGAAGGAGCCTTGGTGAGTTGCTGCAGTGCATCAACACCTCCCTGTTGCTTGCCATTTCAACACTCCACCCTGCTCTCATGCCCACATGTCTGTCCTTGGCCTGCTGCATTGTTCCAGTGAAGCTCAACGCAAACTGGAGGAACAGCACCTCATCTTCCGACTAGGCACTTTACAGCCTTCTGGACTGAATATTGAGTTCAACAATTTTAGATCATGAACTCTCTCCTCCATCCCCACCCCCTTTCCGATCCCCCCCTTTTTTTCCAATAATTTATATAGATTTTTCTTTTCATACCTATTTCCATTGTTTTTAAATGTATTTCCATCCATTGTTTTATCTCTACCTTTTAGCCTTTTTTGGATTCCTTCACCCCACCCCACCGCCACTAGGGCTATCTGTACCTTGCTTGTCCTGCTTTCTACCCTTAATTAGCACATTCCTTAGATAACATCACCACCTTCAACACCTCTTCTCCTTTTGTCTGTGACATCTTTTGGTTATCTCCACCTGTCACTGTCCCTTTATCCAGCTCTACTTGTCCCACCCCCCTTAAACCAGCTTATATTTCACCTCTCTTCTATTTTTACTTAGTTCTGTTGAAGGGTCATTCGGACTCGAAATGTTAACTGTGTTCCTCTCCGCAGATGCTGCCAGACCTGTTGAGTTTTTCCAGGTATTTTTGTTTTTGTTTTGGATTTCCAGCATCCGCAGTTTTTTGCTTTTAACTATACTGTTGATGGTTAAGTTCTTTCCAGTCTTTGTGTCAATAATTCCGATATGCTGTTTGTCCCATACATTTCCCACTGGATATCTGCCCTTCTGACCTGGTTGATAGAGGAGGGGGAGAAGAATCAAAGAAGGGATATCAGGTTCCAAGTGTTTAATGGTTAACCATCAACACCAGTATGCCTAGCTCAACAGTCAATTAATTGAAGGTGAATGGGTTATTCACAAGGGAACCACCACAGCAAGCTCAATAGCACTACTGAGATATATTAATGCCTGATTAACTATAATGTTGAATAGTTCTCCCCATCACTGTACACCCTGGTCCCATTGATGCTGCAGCAAAGGTCATGCCAGGGTGATTAACCATCAGTGTAGCTTAATGGGCTGCAACTGAAAAGAGGCCACTGCCCATACCTGGAGGTATCAACCTTCACCCAGTCAGCAGGGGCTTAGATGAAAAACTGTGTCTCTTGTTGCTATACTACCTACAGGAAAGGTATACTTACAAAGATGGAGGCACCATCTTTGAGTTGAGATTTTAAGCTGAGACCTGGCCCATAAGCTTGCAGGGTTTGATTTAAGAAAAGGTCTGTGGCAACATTAAAAGAAGTGCAGGAGAGTTCTTGTGTTCTGGCCCACATTTATCCCTCAAACAGCACCATTGTAACAGATGAATTGGCCATTTACCTCATAGCTGTTTGTGGGATATTGTGTGTACAATATTCGAGTTTGCCTTTGTAAAATGTAATGGATTTGCAGTGAAATGCTTCTGGCCACCCCAAGGCATGAAATGGATCATACGAAAGCAATTTTCTTTGTTCTTTCTTCCTCTTTTTTTACATTCGTGCACTCCCTTTTTCTGTCTCCTTCTCCTTCTCTCTCCCTCTTTTCCTTCTAAATGTTTTCTCCATGACTGGCCAGCAATTTCCTTTCAGTCCTCGCCAGCCCATGATTATCCAGCCTTTAAAACAAATGGCCAAAAGCTCATTGGTTATGGAACATAGAGTCAGAAGGTTGCAGCCAATTTGTTGTGAGATTTCAGTTAAGTCATGTGTAGAATTGTGTAGAAAATCAATTCCCTGAGGTGTTATATGTGGTGCATGGCAGTTGACAACAATGATGGCAATTCCATAAAGACTGAGCTACCAGTTGCACTGTGTTTTGTTGCCTGTGCCTGTGTGTCCTGCAATCCTATCAAATCCAGAGAGAAGCGTTATGTTAGAATTCAAAGTGAAATGTGGCATAATGTCTGAACTGCTAGTTTGAGGTGCCATTCCTCAGCTGAGATATTCAATCAAGGTCCCCCTGCTTATTTTAATGGCTTCAGTGGAAGTTGAAGATCTCATGGCACTATTTCAAAAAGCAGAACCTCTTTGGAATCCTGGTCAACACACTTTCCTAAGGCGGGTGTTAGGCCCTCTGAACATGTTAATGAAGGGCTGAACATCTTTTGAAAGAACCCTTTATAAAATGAGCAACTGATGAAGAGGGCCAGCCTCCGGCCTGTCATTTAACATTCATTAGCAGCCCGCACAACTGACAATAAAAGACAAATGGTAGATTAGAGGTATTTTTAAATACTCTGTGGACCTTGGAAGAGCCAGAATATTTCCCTCAATGCCACAGTCCTGATGATTCACCGAACCCCTCCACTGTTGCCTGTTCCAATCTTTCCCTGTCCCTGTCCTTCCAAGCATTCCAGAATTTACCTAAGGACCGCTGTGGGTGAAGAAAGCGGCCCAAAATTTATTTTTCTGGTGGGTGCACTGCCTGTGGAGATGCAAGAGGCACTGGAAACTCACTCTGAATTATGTAGATAAGGCCAGGGACTGAGTTCAGGCAGGCCTCAGCCTCCGCTGTTCAGAAATCTGGTTCTGAGAATGGCCCAGACTAATTTTTTTTTCTCCAGCTTCCTCATTCAACAGAGGAAGCCTCGTAATCCAGATTAGCCCGGGCTAATGCTCTGGGTAACATAGGAACAGGAGAAGGCCACTCAGCCCATCGAGCTGGTTCTGCCATTCAATACAATCATGGCTGATCGAAAACTTCAATGCCTTTTACCCACATGATCCCCATAATCCTTTATGTTATTGTTAATCAGAAATCTTAAACACACTCAATGACTGAGCTTCCACGGCCCTCTGGGGTAGAGAATTCCAAAGATTCACAACCCTCTGAGTAAAGAAATTTCCCCTCATCTCAGTTCTAAGTGGCTTCCCCCTTATTTTGAAATTGTGTCCCCTGGTTCTAGACTCCCCAACCAGGAGAAACATCATACCTGCATCTACCATGTCTATTCCTTTAAGTATTTTGTAGGTTTCAATGAGGTCTCCTTTCATCCTTCAAAACTCTAGAGAATACAGGCCCAGCTTCCCCTATGGCAATAATATCCTTTCTGGAGTAAGGGGACCAAAACTGCACATAGTACTCCAGATGCGGTCTAGCCAAGCTTCTATACAATCGGAGCAAGACTTCACCAGTCCTGTACTCATATCCTCTTGTGATAAAGGCTAACATTCCATTAGCCTTCCTAATTGCCAGCTGCACCTGCATGTTTGCTTTCAGTGACTTATTGACAAGGACACCCAGGTCCCTTTGTACAACTACACTTCCTAATCGATAACCATTTAGGAAATACTCTGCACATCTGTTCCTTCTACCAAAGTGGATAACCTCACAATTTTCCATGGTATATTCTATCTGCCATGTTCTTACCCGCTCACTAAGTCTGTTCAAATCCTCCTGTAGCCGCTTTATGTCTTCCCCACAACACACATTCCCACCCAGCTTTGTATCATCCGGGAACTTGGAAATATTACATTTGGTCCTCTCATCCAAATCGTTGATATATATTGTGAACAGCTGTGGCCCAAGTTCTGATACTTGCGGTACCCTGCTAGGCACAGGGACATGGGTTCAAATCCTACCACAGCAGCTGGTGGAATTTAAATTCAATTAATAAAATCTGGACCATGAAATTATCATTAATTGTCATAAAAGTGCAGCTGGTTCGCCAATATCTACAAAGGAAGGAAATCTATCATCCTTACCTGGTCGGCCCTACATGTGACCCCAGACCCACAGCAATGTGATTGGCTCTTAATTGCCCTCTGAAATGGCCAAGCAAGCCACTCAGTTCAAGGACATTTATGGATAGGCAACAAAAGCTGGCCTAGCCAGCGACTTTAAAAAGAGACCTCAGATGCTGAGGAAGGTTCTGATGATGAAAAACATTTCAACCTAAAACCGAGTAGGGAGATGTTTAAATTTGTGCTAAGTCTTCTGAAGTTTGAAGAAAGGGATGTAAAGATTTTCTTTATTTCATTTGTGAAGATAGCCAAACAGATGAAGTGGCCAAAGGAAAACTAGACATTGCTTTTACAGTCTAGGTTAGTGGGTAGAGCTCACGAAGTTTATGCTTCACTGTCAGAAGAAATGTCAGTGGATTATGATGCAGTAATAAAAGGCTGTTTTAGTGCATATGAGTTGGTTCCTGAAGCATACAGGCAGAAATTTAGGAATATAAGGAGACAGCCTGGGCAAACTTATATTGAGTTTAAGAGAGTAAAACAAAATAATTTTGACCAGTGGATACAGGCATTAAAAGTAGAGACAGCATATGCAGCTCTTAAAGAAGTAATTGTTTTAAAGAATTTAAAGAGTCAATTCCTTCAGTAGTGAGAACTCATGTGGAGGAACAAAGGATTAAAACGATAAGACAAGCAGCAGAGATAGCTGATGATTATGAGTCAGTTCATAAATCTAAACTTGGATTGCATAGAGATGTAGTCAAGTTCTACAGAACATGCCACACATGTCAGTAATAAGGAAATCACAAGCAATGATCTAGCCAGCATCTTGACTTCCAATTCAAGCATTTGAGGATCATTTTGCTAGGTTGATCGATTGTGTAGGACCCCTCCCTAAGACTAAAAGTGAAAATCAGTACTTGTTGTATAGTCAAAACTACCAACAGGATTGGGATAGGAGAATTCCATCCTGTTATTTGCTATTAGGGATGCTCCTAATGCATTGACTGGATTTAGTCCTTTTTGAATTAGTCTATGGTCATGAGGTAAGGGGACCACTAAAGTTAATTCATGAGAAATTGGTGGGTCAGAAGTCAGAAACTACTCTCCTTGATTATGTATTAAACTTCAGAGAAAGATTGAACTGAGCATGTGAGTTATCTATGGAACATTTAAAGATATCACAGCAAGTGATGAAAGTGAAGGCAGATAGGAGAGCCACAGCTCATAGTCTTTTGCTGGGGGAAAAAGTGTTCATTTTGTTACCAGTACTGGATAAATCATTAAAGGCAAGGTTTAGTGGGTCTTACAGGATTGAAAAGAAACTGAGTGAAGTAAATTATTTAATAAATACTCCAGATAGAAGAAAGAAGCAGAGGGTGTGTAATGTAAAAAAGTTTAAAAAATACTTTGACAGGGAACAGGACCAAAAGGAGATATTCGTGGTGGTAGATAAGGAGAAAGAGGTAGAAGTGAAGGATTCTGAAATTGATTTTCCTCTAATCAAATTGGATAATGATGGGGTACTTAAAACTTTAAATGCAATATTGAATTACCTTCAAGATAAGTATCAAAGTGATTTGGAAAAGCTATTGAAGACACACAAAGCTATTTGTGGGAATAAGTTGGGGAGGACAAATGTGGCTACACATGATATGGGTGTAGGAGATTTATCTTCAATAAGGCAACATCCTTATAGATTAAGTCCAGCAAAGTTATTACAAGTACAGGAAGAAATTGAATTAATGCTTCAAAGTGACATCATTGAGTCTAGCTGCAGCAACTGGAGTTCACCTATTGTGATGGTACCGAAACCAGATGGAACACAACATCTGTGTGTGGGCTATCGAAAGTTGAATGCGCTGACAAAAGCAGATTCCTATCCTACACCACAGTTGGAAGATTGTATTGAGAAAGTGAGACAATCAAAGTTTATCACAAAGGTTGGCTTGCTGATAGGATATTGACAAGTACCATTATCAGAGACAGCAAAGGAGATATCGGCTTTTGTGACACCAGATGGACTATGTTAGATTAAAGTCATAATTTGATATGGAAAATGTGCCAACAACATTTCAAAGACTGACAAACAAAGTAATTGCAGGACTAAGCAATTTTGCTGTTGAAATTGATGACTTGATGGTTTTCAGTCAAATGTGGGAGAGCATTTACAACATCTGGAAGAATTATTTAAATCAACTGCAAGTAGCTAATTTGATGATGAACTTGGCTAAAAGTGAATTTGCAAAAGCACAATTTTCAAATCTAGGCCATACCATTGGTAATGGTCAAGTGGCTCCGAGAGGTGTGAAAGTCAAAGCCATCGTGGATTTTCCAGTGCCTACGACAAAACAAGAAGTTTTGAGATTTCTGGGCATGAGTGGGTTTTACCAAAAATTTGTACCAAACTTTAGCAGTCAGTTGCTCCATTGACTGAACTATTAAAAAAGAACAAGAATTTAAATAGACACAGGGGTGTCAGAAGGTATTTGACAGTTTAAAAACTATATTGACTAGGACACCAGTTTTGGCAGCACCTAATTATGCCAAGCAATTTAAGTTGGCCGTTGATGTAAGTGATATTGGCATGGGTGCTGTGCCATTGCAAGAAGATGAAACTGGAATTGAGAAACTGATAGGGTATTTTTCACGAAAGTTGAATGCACAACAGAGTGGCATGAAGCTATTAATAGATATAATATTTTGGAAGGTATAACTTCAGTAGATTTCAGGTGTGCAGAGCAGAGGCAATGTAAGATCAAAAAGCAGCTGCAAGCCTCCAACTGGCTCCATAGGAACAAAAATGAAAGAACCTCATTTTGAATTCATAAGGTGAAAATGCTTTGCCTGGTGTTTGGTTAAGTCTCTGGGTTGCTATTGCCTTAATGGAGATTAGTTTGGGAATTTGTTAAAAGTTATGATAGTAGTAATTTGAATCCATTTGTATATATATTTTAACCTGTGTAAAATTAATAGAATGTTTCATTTAGTTTAATGTAAAACCTCAAGAACTGGTGGTCTGATTCCTACATTTAGAGTCGCATGTCAAACATAACACTTAAAATTATAGGTTATGACAGTTGTTTAAAGTTTCCCTCTGGGATTTTTAAATAACTCCACTTTACCAACTGGATTGGTCATTACAATTTGGGGCTTATCCAGGATAAATTATATTTCTAATTCCTTGATTGGTTAGGAATGGTGAATCTTAAGCTTACGAGTATGAGAGGCACTTTGAATTCTGGAGTTGGTGAGGTATTTTAGAAGTGGTGAGACTACAAGATGGCTTTGGCAATTTCTAAGACTTGTCTGGGAGTAGAAGAGTTAACTCTGACTGGGTTGGAGAGAATAATCAAAAGTGAGTTAACAGAGTTGGCAGATAAGTTAGAATTGGGGTTACCTGCAGGGCTAGGAAAATAGGTTTAGTTAAAAGTATAGCACAGTGTCTACAGTTGGAAGTGAAACCTGACACTAATTGCGAAGGTTGAGAAGGAGGAAAGAGAGGGAGAACGAGAGAGAATTCTAACTGAAAATGTAGGCAGTTAGAAAAGAGATTTCAGTAGCTGAGGAAGGATTTATCTCTAGAGTAGAACCTAACAGGGATATGTTTAAATTTGTACAAGCTCTTCCAAAGTTTGAGGAAAAAGATATTGAAGCATTTTTTATTTCATTTAGCTAAACAGATGAAATGGCCATAGGAAAACTAAACGTTGTTATCACAGTCTAAGTTGTTAGGTAGGAGGCTTGAGGTATATGCTTCACTTTCAGAAGAAATGTCGGTGAATTATGATGTGGTGAAAAAAACTACTTTGAGTGCATATGAGTTGGTTCCTGAAGCATACAGGCAGAAATTTAGGAATATGAGAAAACAGTCTGGGCAAATTTATATTGAGTTTGAAAGAGTAAAACAAAGTAATTTTGACCAGTGGATATGGACGTTAAAAATAGAGACAACCTATGCAGCTCTTAGGGAAGCTATTCTTTGAGAATAATGTAAAGATTCAACCCTTCCGGTAGTGAGAACTCATGTGGAGGAACAGAGGGTTGATTCTGTAAGACAAGCAGCAAGATAGCTGATGATTATGAGTTAGTTCATAGAGCTAAACTTTTTTTTTTCCATCACACTTTCAAATTGGAAAAGGATAAAAAGTGGGAAGGTGAAGGGAAGGCAGGTAGTCAGGGAAGAGAAGGAGTAGCTAGAAGTTCCCGGGAAGTTTTTTCTCAGAACAAAAAGGGAAGTGCTGAAGGTAGAAATGACATTCCAAAATTGAGGTGTTTTCATTGTAATAAAGTGGGGCACACGAAGTCGGTGTGTTGGAGGTTGCAGGAAAAATCTGTAGGAATTATTGGGGCACAGAAAAACTCTGGAAGTAAAAGTGCTGTGGGTTCTGAGGTTCAGACACAGGAGAAACCAATGGTTTGTGTACAGGTGAAATGGGGAGAATCAGTGAAAGGTAAAGAAGTGGAATTGTGTTCACAGTTTACTCAAGAGAGTTCTGAGGAGCAGGTTGCAGAAATGTTTAAAGAGTTTGTATGTGAAGGGAAAGTCTTTCCATGTGAACAGGGTGGAGTAGGTAAAGGTGTTAAAGTTTTTAGAGACACAGGGGCTAGTCAATCCTTAATGTTGTGGGACAGTGATATTTGTTCTTCGGAGGGAGTGTTGCAGGAGAAGGCAATAATAAGTGGGGTTCATGGAGATGCTAAATTTATTTCATTGTGGAAGGTAAATTTAAAGAGCAGATGGAAGAATGGTGAAGTTATGGTTGGAGTGGTGGAAAAATTCCCCATTGCAGAGGTTAATTTATTCTGGATAATGATATAGCTGGATCGCAAATGTGAGTGATGCCTATGGTAGTTGAGCAGCCTGTAGAAGTGTTTTCAACAGAGGTGCTACAGAAGGAACATCCTAGATTATTTCCTGGTTGTGTTATAATGAGATCAAAGGCCCACAGGGAAGAGCAAAATAAACAAAATGAGCAGGCAGTTCAAAGGCAAGAATAAGGTATCGAAATTCAATTAGCTGGCACTGTATTTGATAACATTTTTCAGGAGGAAGGAATGCAGGACAGTTCAGTTGAAGTGTTTAACTCAAAGAGGTTGGTGGAGTAACAGAAAAATGATTTGCAATTAAAACAGTTACATCAGAAAGCTTATTCAGAAACCAACGCAAAATGTATTCCAGTATGTTATTATCTTTGATGGAATATACTAATGTTAAAGTAGTGATTGGATTATGTCTCAGCAAATGAAAGCTGGAGGGAGGTGCATCAGATTGTTATCCCATTAGGTTATAGAAATGTGATTCTGAGGATTGTTCATGAAATTCCAATGGAGGGACATTTAGGAATTAGGAAAACACAGGAGAAGATACAGAGGTATTTATTTTGGCCAGGATTGCATAGGGAGGTAGTCAAATTCTGTAGAAAGTGTCATATATATCAAGTAACAGGAAAATCACAAGCAGTGATTAAGCCGGCACCTTGATTCTCAATGCTAGCATTTGAAGAACCTTTTACCAGGGTCATGATTGATTGTGTAGGACCCCTCCCTGAGACTAAAAATGTCAATCAGTATTTACTGACAATAATGGATGTGTCTACTAGGTTTCCTGAAGTGATGCCTTGAAGAAATTACAGCTAAGAAGATTGTGGAGGAGTTAATTACATTTTTTACAAGATATGGCTTACCTCAAGAAATACGATCAGATCAGGGGTCAAATTTCATGTCACAGCTGTTTAAGGAAGTAATGAACAGTTTGGGGATAAAACAGTTTAAATCAACAGCTTATCATCCGGAGTCACAAGGAGCTTTAGAAAGGTGGCATAAAACTTTAAAAACTATGATAAGAGCATACTGTCAGAATAATGCACAGGATTAGGATACAGGAATTCCATTTTTGTTATTTGCTATTAGAGACATTCCTAATGCATCGACTGGCTTTAGCTGTTATGAACTAGTCTATGGTCATGCTGTAAGGGAACCACTGAAATTGATTCATGAGAAATTGGTGGGTCAAAATTCAGAAACTACTCTCCTGGATTACGTATCAAATTTCAGGGAAAAATTGAACAGAGCATGTGGGTTGGCTAGGGAACACTTAAAGATATCACAGCAAGTGATGAAAGTGAAAGCAGATAAGAAGGCTAAAATTCACAGTTTTGTTTCTGGAGAGAAAGTATTAGTTTTGTTACGAGTACTAGGGGATTCATTAAATACAAGGTTTAGTGGGCCTTACAGGAGTGAAAAGAAATTGAGTGAAGTAAATTATTTAATAAATACTCCAGAAAGAAGCAGAAGTCGTGTCATGTAAATATGCTTAAAAAGTACTTTGACAGAGAAGAGGAACAAAACAGGTGTTAGTGATGGTAGATGATGAGAAAGAGGTAGAAGTGCAGGACTCTGAAATTAAATTTCCTCTAATCAAATTGGATTTGAGGGGGTGCTTGAAAATTTGAATGAAATATTGAATTACCTTCCAAGCAAGTGTCAAAGTGATTTCAGTCATGCAAACCTATTTGTGGAAATTATTTGGGAAAGACACATTTAGCTTTACATTATGTATGTATAGAAATATCACCTTCAGTGAGGCAACCGAATAGATTAAACCAGGAAAGTTATCACAAGTACAAAAATAAATTGATTTCATGCTTCAAAATGATATCATTGAGTCTAGTTCAGTAACTGCCTATTGTATTGGTACCGAAACCAAATGGAACACAAAGACTGTGTGTGGATTATCGAAAGGTTAATGCGGTGACAAAAGTGGATTAAAATCCTATACCGTGGTTGGAGAATTGCATTGAGAAAGCGGGACAATCGAAATTTATCATAAAGATTGACTTGCTAAAGGGATATTGGCAGATACCATTGTTGGAGAGAGCAAACCTGTTCACAGATGCATTATCAAGAGTATGAAACTTAAAGGAAAATGGGACATTTTTTTAAAAAACCTGGACACTGAATTGGAGTGATTTCTGTTGATACCAAGGACTTCTGTATATATATTATGTTATTGCATCCATCTGGTAATGCAATAGTGTAAGGGGAGGCAATGGTGTAGTGGTATTGTCGCTGGACTAGTAATCCAGAGACCTGGGGTAATGCTCTAGAGTACCTGAGTTCAAATTCTACCACAGCAGATGGTACAATTTGAATCCAAAAACAATCTGGAATTAAAAGTTTAATGATGACCACAAAATGATTGTAGTACTAACTCATATGGTTCACTAATGCCCTTTAGGGAAGGAAATCTGCTGTCCTTACCTAGTCTGGCCTACATGTGACTCTGGACACACAGCAATGTGGTTTGATCTTAAATACCCCCTAAACAAGGTTAATTAGGGATGGGTAAATGCTGGCTTAGCCAGTGATGCCCACATCCAATGAATATAGGAAATAGATTGGTTATTAAATTGAAACCATCTTTTAGAATTATGACGGTTCATTTTCTGATAAGGAGGGGGGTGATATGAAGCTATTAATGTATATAATATTTTGAAAAATATTTTTCTTTTAAAATAGAGGTTTAGTCTGTAGG
This sequence comes from Cetorhinus maximus, assembly GCF_964194155.1. Lineage (NCBI taxonomy): Eukaryota > Metazoa > Chordata > Chondrichthyes > Lamniformes > Cetorhinidae > Cetorhinus > Cetorhinus maximus. The sequence goes on from NC_135899.1 coordinate 55,694,851, forward strand.
TGTGTCTTAAATGTGCTTTGATAGGTACTACTTTTGATATGTAAGAGAGATAGCGTGCATTTGCATTTTTTGAATAGAGCATTCAAGAAGCGGGGTTAAAAATGACACCTTTCCAGCAGCTACCAAGCAATATGTTTATATTGCTAATAAAGTTGGTACTATGAAAGGGGTTTTATTGTTAGAGAGGTTTAGTTCAGAGATTGTTGATACAATGAGAATTAACATTCAATGGGACTGGAAGGTATAACTTCAGTAGTTTTCGGGTGTGCAGGGCAGAGGCAATGTAAGATCAAAAGGCAGCTGCAAGCCTCCAACTGGCTCCACAGGAACCAAACTGAAAGAACCCCATTTTGAATTCATAAGGTGAAAGTGTTTTGCCTGGTGTTTGGTTAAGTCTCTGGGTTGCTGTTGCCTTAATGGAGATTAGTTTGGGAATTTGTTAAAAGTTATGATAGTAGTAATTTGAAGCAATCTGTATGTAAATTATTTGGAGGAAAATGTTACTGGGCTAATTAATAAGTTTGCAGGTGACACTAAGTTTAGAGGAGTTGCAGATAGTGAAGAGGATTGTCAAAGGATACAACGGGATATAGATCGGTTGGAGACTTGGGCGGAGAAATGGCAGATGGAGTTTAATCCAGAAAAATGCGAGGTAATGCATTTTGGAAGGTCTAATACAGGTAGCAATTATACAGTAAATGGTAGAACCATTAAGGGCATCGATGGGCAGAGGGATCTGGGCGTACAGGTCCACAGGTCACTGAAAGTGGCAACGCAGGTGGATAAGGTAGTCAGGAAGGCATATGGCATGCTTGCCTTCATCGACAGGGGTATTGAGTATAAAATCTGGGAAGTCATGCTGCAGCTGTATAGAACCTTGGTTAGGCCACACTTGGAATATTACGTGCAATTCTGGTCGCCACCTTATATGGAGGCATTGGAGAGGGTGCAGAGGAGGCTTACCAGGATGCTTCCTGGTCTGGAGGTTATTAGCTATGAGGAGAGGTTGGAGGAACTCGGATTTTTCTCACTAGACCGATGGAGATTGAGGGGCGACTTGATAGAAGTTTACAAAATTATGAGTGGCATGAACAGAGTAGATAGTCAGAAGCTTTTTCCCAGGGTGGAAGAGTCAATTACCAGAGGACATACATTTAAGGTGAGAGGAGAAAACTTTAGAGGAGATGTGCGGGGCAAGTTTTTTACGCAGAGGGTAGTGAGTGTCTGGAATTCGCTGCCAGAGGAGGTGGTGGAAGCAGGTACAATAGTGGTGTTTAAGAGTCAGCTTGAAAGATACATGAATAGGATGGGAATAGAGGGATACGGACCCCGGAAGTGCAAAATGTTTTACTTTGACAGGCAATATGATCGGCGCAGGCTTGGAGGGCTAAAGGGCCTGTTCCTGTGCTGTACTTTTCATTGTTCTTTGTTCTTTGTATATATATTTTAACCTGTATAAAATTAATAAAATGTTTTATTTAGTTTAATGTAAAGCCTCGAGAACTAGTAATCTGATTCCTGTATTTAGAGTCGCATGTCAAACATGACACTTAAAATTATAGGTTATGACAATTGTTTAAAGTTTTCCTCTGGGATTTTTAAATAACTCCACTTTACCAACTGCATTGGTCATAACAAGAGAAAACATTCAATGATCTAAAAGGACACTCTGGGTCTGATGTTAACGTTGCAGCATTTCCAAGTTTATATTGCAAACAATTTGTCAGAAACAATTGTTTATACAGACCACAACCCTTTAAAATCTCTGGACAGATTTTGTGACCTAAGTACAAGGCTGTTCAAATGGAATTTATTACTGCAACCATTTAGTTTACAGATTATACACGTGGCTGGACAAGAAAATTTAATTTCAGATGCATATTTATATATATATATATGTTATGTTAATAAATGCATTGGTAATATAATAGTGTGGGTGTAAGATGGGTTAAGAAAATGAAGCTATCCTTTTAAATTATGACGGTTCACTTTTCCATAAGGATGGCGGTGTCATGAAATATAATAATTTTCACAATATTTTTCTGGTTTATTGTGAAGTAGGTTTATAGGGATTAGTATAGTTGGATCTGTCTGTGTGTGATTTAATTACATTTGGTGTCAAGTAAGCTGCAAGTTTAAATCATCAATAAAAGCTAGGTGCTTGACATGGTAATGAGTAAACATGGATGCTGGCTTAGCATGTAAGGTGTGGAGGGAGTTTGCATTTTTAGATAAATGAAGGGGTATTTGGATTTCAAAGAGATCTCAGTCTATTTACAACTAGCCAAATAAACAAGGGTAAGGAACGTGTTTATTTTTCCCAAAGACTACTGGCAATATTGGCACCATGAAAGTTTTTATATTGTGAGGAAGGTACCGTTTCAAAGACGTATGGAACAATAGGGCAGAACTTTGCCATCGGCGAGCAGGGGGCGGGGCCCGCTTGCCGACGTGTAAAATGATATGGGATGACATTGGGCGGAACCCCCGATGTCACCCTGCCCCATTTAAATTTTCAGGAAGGTGGGGATGCAGCAAAATCAGCTGTGGGCCCGCCTACCTGTCAATGGCCAATTGAGGCCATTGACAGGATCATTTGAGCAATTAAAGGACCTGCCCGTCCAACCTTAAAGTTGGCGGGCAGGCCAGGAACCCCAGCGGCAAATAGAAAAAACATGAAACCTCGTCCACCGGTGGGATGAGGTTTCATGCAGGGTTTTAAAAAGTTTAATAAAGTTATAGTGTAAATTATGAACATGTCCCATCTCGTGTGACATTGTCACATGAGGGCGACATGTTAGGGAATTTTTTTTTCTCTATTTTTAATCTTTTTCAAAGTGTAAGCGATCTCCCTGAGGCAGCGCTTAGCCTCAGGGAGATGTGCGCTCTTTTGTGCGCATGCGTGAAAGAGCGCACTCTTGCTTTTAGGGAATCCCTCCCGCCTGCACAGGAAGCGCACAGCGCTTCCCGCCAGACGTCACGCTGGGGGGGCCTTAATTGGCCTGCCCAGGTAAAATGGCAGTGCAGCCCACTTCTCCGGCGGGGATCGGCTCCTTGCCCACCGGAGATTGGGCCAGGCCCACCCGCCCGACAGACAGAAAATTCTGTCCATAGAATTTACATATTAAGAGGAGAGAAACATATATAAAGGAGAATGAAAGGCTGTGCGTTAGGAGAAAGCCATGTAAGATCTAACAGGAGTATGTGAAAGCCTCAATGAAGCCTCCAGCATTTGTGCATAAGTCTGCTATATAATTAAGCTGAAGCTGGAGAAAAGCCATTTGGAATTCCACTGTCCAGGATATTATGTTAACTTACTGAGTCTGTTTTAAATCTAAAATCTATTGCGGACAATTACCTTAAAGGGAGTATAACTGGGGGTCAGGTTAATTCAGAATTTTAGGAGCTGTTATGGTATTAACTAATTGTAGTCTTAAGTATGTGCTTGAAATCTTTTATTTTGATAATAAATATTTTAATTTAATTTTTAAAATCTCTCAAGGTCTGGGTAGACTTATTACTTCTGAATTCAGTGCACACATCTTGTAATATCTGCAAATTTCAAAACCGTTGTGATAGTACGTCCAAGTTTCCCTTGTCGATTTGGACCGCCTGGCACACAACACCTGCCACATCATAACGTGTAGCTAAATGAAGCAACTGTCTCTCCTACCAGTCAATTGATAAAAATAAAGTCAACAGACTGAATCATAATCCTGCACCTCACACCCTTCATCTCAACAGAAAATAAACAGCAAAGTCAGTTAAAAATCACCACCACCTTCTCAAGGGCAACTAGGGATGGGCAATAAATACTGGCCCAGCCAGCGAAGCCCACATCCCGTGAAAGAATTTTTTAAAAATTGTTCACAGAAACATCAAACCTGGGAATGGACAATTGAACCAGTTTATTATTTCTAGCTGCAATACAAATCCACAAGGCATAAGTAAAAACTTACAAATCCATAAGTAAAAACCTTATTCAAATGAGATTAAACCAAATCCTACACAAATAGAGTATCTTACATTGCGCAAAGCGGTAACTACTGAAAAAGGTCTATTTACCATAGATTCTGTTTCACATCTTGACTTTGGGATTGTTTCTTTTGGCCTGCTACTTTGTCATCTGCCTAAAAAAAATCTCTCATTTATATTGTGCTTCTTGTGACCACTGGATGTCCCAAAACACTACAGCTAATGAAGTACTTTTTGATGCATAGTCACTGGTGTAATGTAGGAAACGTGGCAGCCAATATGTGCACATCAATCTCCAACAAATAGCATTGTGATAATGACCAGATAATCTGTTTCTGGTGATGATGATTGAGGGATAAATATTGGCCAAGACATTGGGATAACGGCTTTGCTCTTCCTCAAAATAATGCCATTGAATTGTTAACACTCATCCGAGAAGGTAGATGGGGCCCTGGTTTAACATTGTATCTGAAATGCAACACTTCCAACAGTGCAGCACTCCCTCAGTACTGCACCGGAGTATGAACTTTGATTTTTGTGTTTAAGCCCTGGATTTGTTCTTGAACCTGGAACCATGAGACTCAGGGTCAAAAGTCCAACTCAGCCATGAGTGACACTCCACAAAGCCCTGCAAAGGCTCTCCCTCATACAACCTCATAATGACCCAAAGCGCTACAACCAATGAAGTACTTTTGAAACGTTCTCGTTGTTGTACCGTAGGAAACGAGACAGCTAATTTACACACAGCAATGTGATGTGAGTTTAGTGGTATATAATTTGGGTCAGATACTTGGGAGAATTCCCCTACTGTTTTTTGAAATAGTGTCATGAGATATTTTACATCCATCTGAGTGGGCAGACAGGGCCTCAATATATAGTCTCGTCTGATAATGCAGCACTGCACTGGTATGTCAGCCCAGATTTTATGCTCAAATCTCTGGAATGGGACATGAATCCACAATCATCTGAAGCAAAAACAGAAAATGCTGGAAATGCTCAATGCAGTTGACCACATATGTGGAGAAAAACACAGTGCCAATGACCTTTCATCGGAACTCCTGAATTCTTGTAAATGATTCACTTACAGTCCACTTTCTGCTGATTTAGAGAGCAATTTTCTGCCTTTTGTGTTGCAATTACACTTTTCCACCTTTTTCCATTTTGAAAAGATGAAAGGAAAGTTTTATGTGTGTTGAAGTTCATAAAAAGGAATAAATTTTGATTTTTCGTGACGATGCTAACAATACTTTTCTCGGACTGTGTCAGATTTTTAAGTACTTACGATAATTTTATTAATTTTATTGGAATACAAATTTGGAGGACGCATTTATTTTCAGGAATGCATATTTAAACATCTCATGCCATAATGAGAGCATTGTCACAAAAACCCACTCGATGGGCACCCCATCCACCACCTCCAACATCCACTTCCTCCATCACCGATGCCCAGTTGCAGCAGTGTGTATAATATCTACAAGATGCACTGCAGGAACTCACCAAGGCTCCTTTGACAGCACCTTCCAAACCTGTAACATCTACCACCTCGAAGGACAAGGGCAGCAGATACATGGGAGGGTGTACCTGCACCACAAGGACTGCAGCAGTTCAAGATGGCAGCTCACCACCACCTTCTCAAGGGCAATTGGGGTTAGGCAATAAAAATGCTGGCCTAGCCAGTGAAGCCCAAGTTCCATGAAAGAATTTTTAAAACTCTAAAGCTTATTCCTTTTTACACACGTCATTACACACAAAACTTTCTTTGCATCTTTTCGAAAAAGGAACTTTAAGCTGAAAAGGTGCAACCGCAACACAAAAAGCAGAAAATTGCACTAAGTATTTGTTGCAAGATTCTTGCATGCAGGACCAATGGCAAAAAGTGTCACACACAATGCAGCAAACTGAAAAATTGAGGGCCAAATGACGGGGTATAAATTGCTCTTAGAAGCTTGGGCAAATGGGCGATAGAGATCAGTAGCCTGTTTTGTATTCCTCCCGATATTCTCCTCCACAACGGAAATGGAAATCAGGCATGTTACAAAATAAGCTGCTGTTTCACCATTGTTTCTCTGTGGATTAGCAAAAACATTTTTTTTAAAAATTCATTCTTGGGATGTGGACATTGCTGGAAAGGTCAGCATTTGCTTCATCCCTAATTGCCATTGAGAAGGTGGTGGTGACCCATCTTCCTGAACTGCTGGAGCCCATGCGGTGTAGGTACATCCGCGATGCTGTTAGGAAGGGAGTTCCAGGATTCCGACTCAGCGACAGTGAAGGGACGGAGAGATAGTTACAAATCAGAATACTGAGTAACTTGGAGGGAGCCTTGCAGGTGGTGGTGTTTGATATGTCTGCTGCCATTTTCCTTCTTGCTGGTAGAGGTCACAGGTTTGGAAGGTGCTGTCAAAGGAGACTTTGCAGGTTGCTGCATCTTGTATATGCTGCCACTGTGCGTTGATGGTGGGGGGAGTATATTTATTGTATATATTATAAATATTTATATATTTTATGTATATTTGAGGTGGTGAATGGGATGCTAATAAAGCAAGCTGCTTTGTCTTAGGTGGTGTTGGGCCTCTTCAGAAAAGTGGAGCATCCTTGTTCTGGGAGCTCTTCTTCGTAGAGCAAGATTGTGGGGGAAGACAAGCTACGCCCACTTTTTACAGCTCTGGCTGCCTATTCTGGTAAGTTTAAAGATCCCAATGCCGCTTTGAGAAGCTACGGAGAGGAAGTAAGTGTGTAAGATAAGTGGGTGAGGGGGTAGGGTGGCAGGTGAGTGGGTGAGGGGATAGGGTGATAGGTGGGTGGGTGAGGGGGTTGGGTGGCTGGTGGGTGGGTAAGTGGGTTGGGGGTGGGAGGGAGTTCGGTGGTAGTCGAGGGGGGTCAAGGGGTAGTCAGGTCAGGGGTGTAGTTGGGCGATCAGCAGGGTAGTTGGGTCAGGGTGCTAGTAGGGTAAGGGGGTAGTTGGAGGTTCAGCGGGGTGGTTGCATCGGGGGTGATAGTCAAGGGGTTCGGGGTGGTTAGTCAAGTTGGGGATGTGAGGGAGGAGTTGGGGGTGAGTGATTTCAGTAGTATAGTTACCCACTAGTTAGAACTGATTTTAATCCTTCTGACTTTTCTCTGGTAATTATTCTGGTAAGTGAATTGGAACCATCCAAAGCCTAACTCAGAGTTTGGAGTGTTCCAGATGAATGGGAATTGCCCATTGGAAGTCCAAGCTTTCCAGGTAATGCCCACATAGTCAGTGCATCGGGACCTCCGAGAGGTCCCACAGTGCATCTGGGGGGTTGCCTCCAGGGTACAACCATCCAGAGCTTAGAAGTTCTGGGCCCTTGTCTTTTTTACTGATGTGCAAAATATCCAAATATATTTTCAACCACAACCAATTATTTTGATTAAAATTTATAACTGAGGTCCCAAATTTAAAGCACTCCTGAACTTGCTTTATATTATTTGTTGAAAACCTGTTTCAAACTTAAAAAAAGATTCTTCATATTCTTCCCCACTGTTTTTTTTATATGATATAAAGACACCAATCACTCGTAAGGGATTGGGTAAACATGTTGTGGGCAAAAGCAAAACTAAAACTGGATTTCATGGCACACTTCTTTTCTAGTGATGTCATGATCCTATCCTTCGATGGCATATTTCAATATCCCCCTTTCTTGTTAAAGATGCTCCTCCCTTCCAAAGAAGTGTAAATATTTACAATACATGTTCATGCTTAGTCACCATTACATAAATGTATAGGACTGGTGAATCTATAAGTCTCTAAAACATAGAGGTAATCTGCTGGTATGCCCAGATCTTAATGGTAACCTTGTCTGGAGGTTTCTTGAATTGCTCACAGTGATCTGTGGGGTTGTCATTCTTGGATGTTGTTTCTGGTAGCATTTGGGATCTTGTCCGAGATGTAATAGGACTGTACAGTGATTGAAGAGCTGGAATGGATTTGATTTATTCTCGGTTACACCTCATAGTTGCGCCTTTGTGTGTAATGACTTCATTTGACCTTAGTTCCCAAAAATCCTCATCACCTCAGCTAGTTGCCATATACCTTCTGTGGGATCCTGGATGTAAACTTCATATCCCAACTGTAAATTTGTCAATTCTGTACCTGCATTTCTATTGCGCACGTTGGTCATCTCTTCTTGCAGTTTTAAAAGTTACTCTCTAGTTTCTGAGAGAGTAGAATGAGTAAGACTAGGTAAGTTGGTATACACTAGTCTGCCAAACATGAGCTCTGCCAGTGATGGGATAACTGCACTTAAAGGTGTCACTCTCAGATGTAACACTGCAATATGTAGATCTTGCTTGGTCTGTCTACATTTCAGAATTAGGGATTTCACTATATGAATCATTCAATCAGCTAGGCTGTTAGATTTAGGCTAATGAGGAGAAGTAGCGTGATCGATATTCCACTTCTCACACATGAAATGGCTTACCAATAAATTGCAGACTGTAATCTGTAATGAGCTCTCTAGGCACACCAAATAAACTAAAAAAGCACTGACAGTGTGCATGACAGTTATGCTTGACATATTGTGCAATTGCTGAATAATGGGTACTTGGTAAAGTAGCCGATGATGATGATGAAGTTTGTGCCATGGACACAAAAGAGGTTGGATGTAATTTTGGATCAAGGATGGGTGGGAACTTCATGTGGAATCAGTGTTTCTTTGTGATAACTTGGCATATCTTCTTGACATGCCTCACACTTCTTGATGATGACTTCACTGTCACTGTTTATATCTAGCCAACAGATGTCTCTCTTGTTTGTCTTCCCATCTGATCTATGCCCATGTGTGACTGATGAAGCTGTTGAAGAATATCAGCTCGCAAAGATTCTGGCATGATGATCGGCCCGCCTTTAAAAATGGATCCCCGGGAGAGGCCTAACTCATCCCAGTGTGGCCAAAATGGTCTCACGTGTTCATGGACATGCTGAATTGAATCAGGCCATCCTTCAACAATGGTTTTCCACAGTTCCTGTATTGTGGAATCTTTTGTCGTTTCCTCTTGTAGCTGCTGGCATTTGCATTGTGCAAAAAACACCAGATCAGTTGATGGACTTGCATTCTCCTGAAAGCCTAACATTGCAGCTCCCTTGAAACTGCCAATTTTGTCGAAACATTCTGGGTATTTCGATGTTAGGTCATGAACTGAGGTGATAGGAATAGTTTTCCAGAGTTGATCTTAGGTAAGACGTTCTTTTTGCTCAAAAGCAACAGTGAGACTTAAACTGGACCACATGGCGCACTTCCCTTCTAGTAAAGTCATGCTTCTATCCCTTTAAAGGCATGTTACAACACCCATCCTTCTTGATATACAGGGGACAGCTCCTCCATCCTCCTGCCTATCATCCTTCCCTCTGTAAAATATCCGTGTGTGATTACCTCAGGTTATGATTTCATCAGAGTTAAAACCCTGTAATAAAGCCAGTGTGGATCCAGCTGGCAGTCCCTGTTCACCCGTCAGCTATCACATGAATAATAATGTTTATTAACTTGAAGCAAATAATTACTAACTGCGCAGTCTAATTTGAAATGACCTTCTGAAATAGTATGAAAGATTGCATGGAAGGAGTATGTTATTAAGAATGGTTTACTTGTATTAGCTAACACAATCATTTGCCTGAATCCTCTTCAAATCATTAAAGTCTCATTAAGATATTATTTAGAAGTATGGCTTTCTACCTAATTACTTTAATTTCATAGTCCACAGTGGAGATATGGTGGCTGTCCATAATGCAGAGATTTCTATCTAATTAACTTTTTATGTGCAATGTTTCAGCAAATGATATCGATGCCTCTCCTGCTCAGGAGAGGTCAGTAACTTCATTATCAAAATTAATACACTCACAATTATTTGGCCATTTAAATAACTGAAGAAATTGTTGTAAACTTTCTCACTCTGTGAGGATACGTTCCACTTTCTCAGGAATGACTCCTAAAAGAATTAACATGAAAATAGGAAAAAAGCATGTTGGTCCATCCGGCCTGCCCCATAATGTGGACACTCCCCACCTCAACTGGAGCCCTAATAATAATAAAAATAAATTAAAAAACTTGCATTTATTTAGCACCTTTCATGGCCACAAAACCTCTCAAAGTGCTTTATGGCCAATGAAGTATTTTTGAAGTATATTCACTGTTGTAATGCAGGAAGAGGCAAAAAAGATTGATGAAAAGTCTGGCCAATTAGGGGGAACAAAAAACTGGAAAGTTCCTCTCCGACCCCTTGATGTGATCAAAATTACTCTAGTTCAGCACATTAAACCTGTCTCTAGTATGACATAATCCCCACCCAAGTCAGAAGTAGGTCCAGCTCAAAGGAATTCAACAAACCAGCATTCACTGTATGGTCCATCCTGCCCTACCCAGTATTCTCTTTTCCCTTCTTCTCTTTGATGAGTTTTTCTGGGGTTGTTGCCCAGCATCACACCAAGCTTTTGGTAGCTGGGCTGTGTGATCATTTTTCCTCTGAATGTTTGCGGTCAGTGAAAGGGGAAGAGTTTTCAAATGTTTTCTCAGTTGTTCCCATGGAGCCAAGCTCCCTACCATTCTCACGTGATGTTCATACTTGTGTTTCTCAGAAGGAGTCAATAATCAGGAATCTTGGCTAGCCAACCTTTCCTCAGTTGTAGACCCATAAATGCTCCGCAGCTGAGATCGGTTAGCTCAACACCAATCACAATGGATGCTAAGTCCTTCTGGCTTATATGGCTTATTATCGTAGCAAACAAAACCCACTGGGCTATCAGTGATGGTTTGATGGCTTGAAACCATTTAGGACAATATTGACACAGTTTCTTTGCAAAAAAAAGTCCAATATTCAACAGAAATGATCTCTTCTGGGGAACAGGGTGCAAAAGGATATTGCTGCCAGCAGAGCAAAGAGTCAACATTTCTCTGCTTCTGATTTATATGCCAACAATTTCCTGTAGAGACATAATCTGGATTTATACTTAAGTGTGAGCCCATTTTGCTGGTGTTAGGTTATGCCCAAATTTCCTGTCAAACTCATAAGCATATGCTACAATGTAAACATCAGCATAAATAAATGGAAATAATTGGAGTCTAATGAAAATACAGAATGCACACCTTCTCTAAAAACAAAAATTAAAGTTTCAAGCCATCAAACCATCATTCATGCACATTAAGGCCCAGCATGTTTAAGAACCTGCAGTCACAGAAGCTTTTCAATTTTTAATGTGATTCATATTTCTCCCATAAATATGCATTCATAGAGACAGAAAATACACCACAGATCTCCATGGGAATAAATAAAATTCTGAGTATAATTTTACACCCTTTTTGGACAACGTGCATTACAGGAAATTCGCATTTGGACCTCTTTAGGCTGGGAGGGGAGCCATTGTAATGAACCAATGATGGATTTGGAAACAGAATTAAAAAAAGAATGTAAAAGGTTGAGGGAATTCAGGTGTCTCAAAATTACTTGTGTAACACGTGCACACGAGCTCCTGCATCTTTTATGCTGGGCTTTTGTCTCACACCCAATTATACATGGCCTTGAGTGCCAATATGCAGGAAACTCTACCCTGTATTAAACTTCTTCTGAAGCGCTTGATGTTGAGATTGACAAATGACAAGGTTTCCCATTCTCCAGTTTGAGAAGCACAAAAGGTGCTTGCAAAAACAGAGAGCTAGGAAGAGATAAAAGAACAAAGGGAAGCTGTGCATGCCAGTACAGTGTGAGAAAACCAAATCTAACAAGCCAAAAGTACAGTTAACATGTTACTCAGGGAAAGCCTGATTCTGATCTGGAAGCACTGCCAAAAATTACTTTATCAGTCAGTGATCAACAGAAGCCGTACTGGCCCACACATATGGCTTGCAATCAATATTATAAAATATTCAATTATCAAGGTGTTCTGACAGACAGACCTCGTTTTAAAGGAAGCATTGATATCTTAATTGAATTAATCGAAGCAAGATTTTTTTCCCATGCACTCAGTGATATCTACAAATCATAAGATGGCTGTCAAACAGTTCTTTAACTGGCCCAAGTTTATGCTTGTATGATTGATGCCTACCTATTTGTTAGCAATTGGCATTATACCATGTGCCATTATACCATAAGTTATGGATTGTGATTGTAGGCAAATTGGCACTGAGTGTGGCACTGTCTTCAGATAAGACATTAAGCCAAGGTACTTTCAGCAATCTTAGGACAATGTAAATTATGACATGCCATTCTTCGAAGAAGGGCTCTCCCAGTGTCCTGGCTAACATTCATCCCTCAGCCAATATCTAAAACAGATGACTTAGCTATTGATTTCTTTGCTGTATATGGGTTGTATATGCAGAAATTGGCTGCCATATTTCCGACATCACAACAGTGACTACACATCAAAAGTACTTCATTGGCTGTAAAGCACTTTGAAGGTGCTATATAAATGCTAGTCTTTGTTTCCTTCACTCAATACATTATTTATTAAAAGATTTGGCTCAAACAGAATACTGCACTGCATTCTATTTTGTAGTAATAAAAATAGAATGCAAACTTTGATGTCAACCTGTATTGTGACAACTTTAAGTCAATGTAGCATTCCGACAGCAATAAACAACTGCTGCAGTTTTTACTCATTTAGATCAGGTTAAGTGCAAAGAACTGCTTAATCAGATATTCCAACCATAGCAGGAAGGTCATTAGCAATCAAAAATTATGACTGTTCTGTGTTTCTTGTCAAGTAATTTTCAGTTGATTGATAACTTATTTTCCAATTCTTGGCTCATAGGAGTATAATAATACTGAAATCTATCTTAAAAAGTGTCATGTGTAAGAACTCTTTTAAAGGACTAAAATCTTAACCTCTATTTAGAAACCACCTGACCGGAAAACCCATTTTAAAATTGAAAACTAAACACCAAGAATCACTGTAAATCTTGGCTGGATGTTAATGAAATCCTAGTCATTGTCAGCACACATGGCAGCTGACTGGGCCAGGACTTAACTCAGGGCTGCTCCCTCATATAACTTTGCTGGCAGTGCAGCAGAAACCTAGTTTTCAGTTCTTGACTGGGCCAGAGATTGCATCACATAGAAGATAAGTTTCTTTGATCACATGGACCAAGCATTATTTACTAAAAGATCTTTGTGCTCATTTACGCAAATGCTTAAAGGTGGCAGGACAAATTGATAAGGTTGTTAAAAAATCATGTGGGTTGCTTGGGTTAAAATAGAGGAATAGAATATAAAAGCAAGGGGAACATGCTAGAAGTTTATAAATCACTGGTTAGGCCTCAGTTGGAGTATTGTGGACAATTCTGGGCACCACACTTGAGAAATGAAGTAAAATCCTAGAGGAACCAGAATGTTACCAGGGATGAGGGACTTCAGTTATGAGGAGAGGTTTGAAAAAGTTAGAACTGCCTTGCTTGGAACAGAGAAAGTTAAGCGCTATCCTAATAGAGGTTTTCCAAAATGATAGGTAGTTTTGGTAGAGTAGATAGAGAAAAACTATTCCCTCAGTGGGTCGGAGGTCATAGATTCAAAATCAAAAGTGCTAGAGGGGAGATGAGGAGAAATGCTTTTTAGTTGGAAAGTTGTCAGGGTCTGGATTGCACAATCTGAAAAAGTGATGGAAGCTGCTTCCATAAATAACTTTAAATGGGATATGGATATCCAAGTACTTGAGAATGAGGAATCTAATAGTTACAGACAAAAAGTGGGACTAAGTGTGAAGCTCTTGCTTGTCAATTGAAGTTTGACCTTATATGCACAAATTTAGTAATGTAACAACCCAGGCTTGAACTGGTAATTCTTGTGTCTATAATTTGCCTGTTGAAAATATCATGAGCCCTCACAGGTAACCTTAGTCTTCCGATAATAGAAAAATGATCACTTTGTTAGAGCCTGTGACTCAGGCTCCAAGCTATGAAGCAGATATACCAAGGAGGCATTGACAGTAACAAGATTAACACAGAATATTTCACTTTACTATTTAACTCACAGTTCCTTGGATTAAAAAAAAATAAACATGCAACATTTTGTTAACGTAATAATATCGAACTTAGGTCAACGTCTGTACCTGCACAAGATTTAGTCTCTTTCTTTCTAACACACTTCATTTAGGGGTCATATACAATAGGGCAGAAAAAATTTAAGATTCAGCAGAAACCTGATCATTATATATCTCTGCCTGGGCATTGGACTGCCAATCAAACCCTTCCCCAGAGAGGGCGTGTGGAGCATTCCCTGGCCTGAGAAAAGGGCTAACTCAGTTCAAGGCATGCAGCTCAGAGGTTCAATCAACAATCAAAAGATAGAGTGGCTCCTGGCTGCCTTTTATGAAGAACAAAGCTTGTCTTGATATCCTCGTCAATAGAAATGGCAATGGGTCTTTGTAGCAGACATCCAGGATTGAAGTGATTGCTTCTCACCAGCCCCAGCAAAATGCACACCAACTCCCAGAGGCATTTTGAGTCACAAATAAAGCACATGGATTGTCTCTCAGTCTAGATGAAGCAATACTGCACTAAGCAGTTAACTTCCAAATACCAACATTGTATCTGTGATACAAGGGCGAATTCACTGATCCCAGACTCCGAATGGAAGTCACACTTAAAGGGATCACCTGCTTGGAGACAGGGATATAACAATATAATGCTAGTTTGCTGATCTGCGTTCTCTTCTGGGAGCGCAGGTCAATTATCTTAACCTGAAGAGACTTTGGATGAATGTACTTTTGCCAGATCTCCTAGTCACAGTACACACACCCAGTGATAATGAATGAATAGATGAAGCCACCCAGTGAACACTCGCTTTTCACCTCTGTGTCATGTTGTGTTCAGTGCTTTGTTTCATCTCTATTTGATTGGTTAGTCTGGTTCATCCTTTTACATGTACTTGATTGCTTGAGCCTGTGAGTGGAGCTAGTGAGCTAAGTGCTAACACCACACTGGGAATGTTCGAGAAAGGATCTGGGACTCCCTGCAAAGACCATGGGCAGGATCTTCTGGCTGGCGAGTGGGGAGCGGGGCCCGCTCGCTGACGCATCAAGTGACACGGGATGACGTTGGGTGGAACTCCCGGCCTCACCCCGCGTCATTTCCATTTTCAGGTCAGCGGGGGTGCAGCCGAATCAGCTGTGCGCCCACCGACCTGTCAACGGCCTATTGAGGCCATTGAAAAACTAATTAAGGTAATTAAGGACCTGCCCATCCAATCTTAATTTAGGTGGGCAGGCCAGGAGCCCTGGCAGGCTTCGAAAAAAGCATGAAACCTCATCCACGGGCGGGATGAGGTTCCATGAGGGTATTTAAGTTTTTATCAAATCTTTCAACAGAAGTTAAGGACATGTCCCAACTCATGTGACAGTGTCACATGAGGAGATATGTCAGGGAAGTTATTTTATCATTTCCATTAAAAACTTTAATTCCAAGCTGATCTCCCTGAGGCAGTATTTAGCCTCAGGGAGATTTGTGCGCTTTTTCGTGCGCATGCGCGAAAGAGCGCACTCCCGGCTGAGGGAATCCTCCCCCCACCCGCACAGGGAGCGCATAGTGCTTCCTGGTGGACGTCACGCTGGGTGGGCCTTAATTGGTCCGCCTGCATAAAATGGCGGCACACCCCCAATCGGGGGCGCCGATCGGAGGAGCGCTGAACCTGCGCCTGCTACCTCACCTCCTCCACTCCCCCGCAAACGGGGGGGGGGGGGGGGGGGGATCTTTTCCCCCACGGGTGGAGTTTTACGGTCCAATCATGGCGGGGGCAGGGCCATAAAATGAGGTGAGCCGTTCAAATGACCATTGACTTCAGCGGGACTGTAACCATCCCACCAGCGTGAATTTCTGCCCCATGTGTGTTGAAACTTCTGTAAGCTCTAAGATGGTTTAAAGTTCTGTAAATGAATTGTTTGCATTTTGAACTAGAGTAATCTTGACATTTCTATGAGGTAAATCAGACACACAGCAACCTGGTGCACACATAATAAAGGTTGGCAACAGGGCTGATTGAGTAAAAGTTTCACGTTACCAGCTCCAGACCCATTTCTTTCATCATGGGGAGACCCTCCCATGCGGCGGGAGTGATAGATTTTGGAGTTCAAAACCCACCTGCTCTCTACGGGGATGGACAGTCTGGATGTAGCAGTAATCCGCAAGAAATCAATACTTGTACATTGTCTCAGAGCAGAAAGCCAGTGAATATTCAAGCAGCTCACAGAATGTATGTTTACATTTGATACAGCAGTAAGTGTTCTCAAAAAATACTTTGGGCCAAAGAAAAGCTTGGCGATCGAACGATACACATTCCATCAGAGATCCCAGGGAAACAGTGAGTCCATCAAACAATATGTGGCAGTATTGTGACAATTGGCTTCGACATGTAAATTGAGTGCACTAACCAAGGTGCTAACTTGTGATCAGTTAATTGAAAAGACTTCAATCCACAAAATTAGGGAACGTGTCCTCATGGAGGACCATGATTTAACCTTGCAAAAAGCCACGACCTTAGCTGTCCAAATCGAACCTGCCATGTTAGATTTGCAGAGGTTACACAGAAATGCACCCTTAAATTCAGGCTTGCAGACAAAGCTTGCCCAACCAGCTCAAGTGCAAAGGTTATGGATAAGGAGACCTCAGCAACCTCACCAACACGTGCCCCATCATAGTCAGGTACCTTCAAAACTGTACCCCAGTTGTGGAAATGCTCATCGAGTCATAACGCCATGTCCAGCTCGAGGGGAAAAAAGTTTACCTCATGCTCTAAGTGGAACCATTTTGCAAAGGCATGTGTTGGTCATTGAAGAAGATGACTTCATTGTTTGACAAGTGGAAGAGACTGTTGTTGAAAGTGAGGGACGGAATGTATAGACAATCACAACAGGCAAAGCACCAGGTCATTTTAAGGATTGAAAACCCCAAATGTAAACCTTGCAGAAAATGATTTGCTCACAGAAATATGTACAGGAACAACAAAAAGACACACTCGGAAGAGAGACTATTCCAGTATGAGATGTGTTTCGGACTCCCTTCTCACTGCAGAGACATCTGCTGATGCACAACAGTGAATGACTTTCAAATGTTATCTAAGTGATAAAATCTTTACGACTCCTTCTGTGCTTAAGAGTAATGAAAAAACACATGCTGGAGAGAAGGAATAGGTTTGTTCATATTGTGGCCAGAAATATGCCAGCAATGGAACATTATGTGTGCATATTTGGTGAGCACCCCTACCAGTGTCTCTAATGTGACAAAGCTTTCAGCAAGAATGGTGGATTAAAGATGCACACTAGAATACACACACACACACGCACACACATGCACATGCAGGAAAAGCCTTACCTCTGCTCAGAATGTAACAAGGCTTTAGTCAGAAGAGGAGTCTAGATGAACATATGAAGACACTGAATCTCTGGAATACGGTGTACGGTTTTGGTTTCCTTGGGCTGTAACATCCATGGAGTGGCAAGCACAGTCGGATTGCCACTCTGCTCCTGTTTTTTTACCCTGAAATGCAGCCACAACTTTCTCGACCAACCTTCCGCCTCAGGCCAGGCGAGAACTGTCTAGTACAGCACTTTCCAGAGGCCTTGTGTCAAAGGCAGCAGAGTCAAAGGTAAGGAAGACACGCCCCTTTTTACGACACTAGCTGCCATAAAGCAAGTCAGTTTAAAGGTCCAGCTACTTTGAGAAGCCAGGGAGAAGGTAAGTGGGTAGGTTTGGAGAGGCTGGAGATGGGATGGGTTGGGGGTGTTGGAAGTCAAGTGGTTGGGGGCTGTCGGGTGGTCGGTGAGAGTCGAAGGGTTGTCAATGGAGGGGGATCAGGTGGTCAAGGGTATGGTCAGTGGGTGTGGTGGTTAGTCGGGGGGATCAGGTGGTCAGGGGTTGTTCAGGTGGTCAATGGGTGGGGAGGGTAGTCGTGGGGTGGAGAGGGTAGTCTTATCGTCGGGATGGCAGTCTAGGGGTGATGAAAGAAGTCGGTGGGGGGTAAGGAGTAGTTTGGAGTGGGGAGGGCCGTCAGGGTTCCCGCGGGAGGGTAGTTCTGGGGAGGGTGGGTTAGCCACGGTGTGTGGGGGGGATTAGTCGGGGAGCCCATGGGGGCTAATCATGAGGGGTGGGGAGGGCAGTCTGGGGAAACTGGGTGGTAGTCATGGGGTCTTGTGGAAGGTTGGTAGGTTAGTTGGGGATTCCTGTGGGAGGTCAAGGGGTTAGTCGGGGGAGGGTGGGCTGATGGTCAGGGGCCAGGGGCTTAGTCAGGCATGTTGGGATTAGCTGGGAGTGGGGAGGATAGTCGAGGGGTCATGTGCAGGTTTGTGGGGTTTGGGGGGAGTCCCATGGGGTGTCAACGTGGGTCAGTTCTATAGTTACACAGGAGTTAGAAGTGGTTTTAACTCTTCTAACTTTTTCTGGGTAATTATTGCTGTAAAATAGTTGGAACTATCCAAAGTTTGTGATTTATATTAGAGTTTTGGATGGTTCCCATAGCAGGGCATTTGCCCAATAGAAGTTTGGGCTTCCTGGGCAATCGTTATGTGGAGTCTTCCGGGGGTGGTGAGGGGGGGTCCCCCAGTGCATTTGGGGTACCCCCAGGTATTGCTCCAGAGTTCAGAAGTTGTTGGCTCTTATTTGAAAAAAGATATAATGCGTTAGAAGCAGTTCAGAGAAGGTTCGCTTGACTCATTCCTGGGATGAGGGGCTTACCATATGGAGAAAGGTTGAAGAGGTTGGGCCTATACCCATTGGAACTTAGAAGAATGAGAGGTGATCTTATTGAAACAAATAAGAACCTGAGGGGACTTGGCAGGGTAGATACCAGGAGGATGTTTCTTCTTTTGGGAGACACTAGAACTAGGGGGCACAGTTTAAGAATAAGAGGTTTACTGTTTAAGACAGAAATGAGGAGAAATGTTTTCTCTCAGAAGGTCATAAGTATGTGGAATTCTCTTCCCCAGAGGGCAGTGAAGGCTGGGTCATTGAATTTATTCAAGGCAGACTTAGACAGATTTTTGATAGACCAAGGAGTCAATGGTTATGGGGGGCAGAGGGCAAAGTGGAACTGAGACCCCAACCAGATCTGCCATTATCTTATTTAATGGCGGTGGAGGCTGAAGGGCTGAATGACCTCCTCTAGCTCCTAAGTACTATGTTCTTATGACACTAGCTGAACTTATGATAGATTGTAATGTTCATATGCCACTGACCATTCTTAAGCTGTCAACATCAGTTAACGAGAATGTCAGAGTGAAAGCAGATGAAATTGCAAAGCGACAAGATAAAACAAAAGCATACATTGACAAATAAACAGGTGCAAGGGAACCTTGCAAGGGAGGTTGGAGATTGGATTTGAATCAAACAGTCAAATCGCAACCACAAACTTGCATCATCTCTTTCAGATCCAAAGCAAATCAGGTGGTTGCTCAGACACAATGCTTATCTGTCGGATAACAACACTAAGACTCACCTCTGCACTGCTCTGAGAAAATAAGATATGCAGCAGTCCAGCACACACATAACAATGAGTTTCATTCAACTCAGCTGAAATAATCCAGTTCGAAATATTAGTAGTCTCGCCATAATTCCTTAAAGCATAGGCACATATCACAAAATTCTCTAATTTGGCAATAAATTGGCAATATCAGTGCCGAAGGTCTCTAATGGCTAGCATAAGATGGAAAATTGGCATTTTCTGCTTCTCAGTATACCCATGAGTGTCCTCCTAAACTATCAACTCACCGCCCCTTACTCTCAAAGATCCTGGAAGCCTCATAGTATATTGCCTACTCTCTTGCACCTTCCTGTTAATGTCCTGCAGTTTAACTTCTGTCATTCTTACAACACCAAAAAGACAATAGCCAAAGACAACAATGACATCCTTTGTAACTCTATAGTTACTGCATTAAATCTCCTCATGTTTCCCAAACTTTCTACAGAATTTGGTACAATTGATCACATTATCCTGCTCCAATGTTTCTCCACTTATGTCATCCCAGCTCTTTTCAACTGCTTTTGCAGACTCCATTCTAACCTATCTGAATGCAGCCAGTTCTGTCCTCCTCAACAGCCCAGCTCAGAATCCCAAAGCCCTCTGCTCCTCTTTATTGACATTATTCCATTCAGCAACAACATCCAAATACACAAGGTCATCTTTCACACCTATGCTGATGATGGCGAGATTGACCTCCACACTTCATTTAACTCTCCAACTAACTCCTTGCTGTCAGAATGCTTGTCTGACGAGATGAGTCACAATGCCCTCAGTTCAGCACCAGTTAAGACCAAAGCTACGATCATTGGTCTCTGGCACATGCTCAGCTCTCTTGGCACAAACTCCATTCCCTCCTCTGGTAATATTGGCAGGCTGAACTGGATCAAACACTGTTTGAACTTTCTATTCCACCCTGAGCTGAGTTTTAAATCCCCATCCTAACTTTTGACAAGATCACTTACTTTGAGTTCCACAGCATTAGCCATTTCTTTTCCTAACTCAGTCCCTCAGTATCCATCAACTTGTCACCTCCAGGTTGGACACTTAATGATTGCATCACTGGCATCCAATTTTTCACTCACCATAAGCTTTAAGTTTCCCAAGACTCTGCCACTTGATAATCGCTCTCATCCAAGCTGACCTTTATCTCCCACCTTCCCAACATGTTGAATAAAAATTCTACATCTAGAAATTCTGTTTTGATCTTGCCCCATTCTGCCTTTACAGGCTCTTCTGGCCCTGTATCGATTCTGAACACTTCCCTCTGACCCTATCCTTCTGGGCACTCCACCCTCCTGGTTCTCTATCATTAGTGGCAAAACCTTCAGCTGCCTCGGTCTTCAATCTCTCTCTCTCTGCATAAGAACCTCCACAATGCTTAACTCAGGATGTTTGGTCTCTCTTCCTAATCACTTCCTCTTTTGCTTAATGTCCATTTTCATTTGCCTGCTTGTAAAGCATCTTGGGCTGTTTATTGCCTTGAAGGTGCAGTATCAATAACTTTGTTGCATTTTAATATAAAAACATAAGAAATAGGAGTAGGAGTAGGCCATTCGGTCCCTCGATCACTCCACCATTCAATAAGTTCATGGCTGATCTGATCGTGCCCTCAGCTCCAATCTCCTGCTTGCCCAACATAACCATTCGTTCCCTTGTAGATCAAAAACCTGTTTACCTCAGCCTCAAATATATTCAATGACCCAGCCTCCACTGATCTCTGAAGTAGAAAATTCCAAGGATCAGCCACACTCTGAGAGAAGAAATTCCTCCTCATCTCCATCTTAAATGGAAGGCCCCTTATCATTAAACTGTGCCTCCTAGTTCTAGATTCCCTCACGAGGTCATACATTCTCTGAGCATCTACCATGTCAAGCCCTCTCAGAAACATATATGTTTCAATAACCCTCTTATCTTCTAAATGCCAACGATTATAGGCCCAACCAATTCAACCTTTCTTCAAAAAACAACCCCTTCATTCCAGGAATCAACTTAGTGAAGCTTCTCTGAACTGCTTCCAACACTAGTGTATCCCTAGTATTAAATATGGAGACCCAAACTGCAAGCAGTACTCCAGGCGTGATCTTATCAACACCCTGTACAGTTGTAAGAAGATGTCCTCACTTTTGTATTCAATTCTCCTTGGAATAAAGGCTAACATTCAATTTGCATTTGTAATTACTTGCTGTATGTGCATGCTAAATTTTTGTAATTCATGTATGAGGACACCCAGATCCCTCTGTACTGCAGCATTCTGTAGTCTCTGTCAATTTAAATAACATTCTGCTTTTCTATTCTTCCTATCATAATGCATAACCTCACACATTTCCACATTATACTTCACCTGCCATTTTTTTTAACCTCCACTCACTTAACGTATCTATATCCCTTTGGAGTTGTGTCTTAAACACAACTTACTTTCCCGCCTATCTTTGTATTGGCAACTCTGCACAGGAGTCGTATTTTCCATTAACAGGAAACTGTTGTCAAGCCAAAAAGACATCCTGCCTACCACAGAAATGAGTAATGTGGCATATGAACCTCTGATGCCAAGTACATAGGCCGTACATCCCATAAACTGTAGATTGTGTCAAAGAGCACATCCTTCGGCTGTTCACAATAGGCAGAGTACTGACTGTACACATCCAGCCCATTCTTGCAAAACTCAGAATATAATGCCTAACATTAGATGTGATTCCATGATTAGACAGCACTTGCTGAATAATCCAGAGTGTGTCAAGAATTACTCTAATAACCAATTAAGATTATCGCAATGTGACTAACTTACACTTACTAAAAGTCACATATATCCATACACAAAGACCAGTCCTCAGCAAGCAAAAGTAACGTGCCTAGGCATTTCATCTGTTTTGAGTTAAACAAAAGCATCGGGGGCAGTAGTTCCCTGGCGCAAACTCCATGGCAACACCTCGACCAATCAGAGTCGACTCACCAACCAATCAGCACCCTTTTCTCATGCAGTATCAATTGTTGCTCCCATTGAAATTTAGCATTCTTGCAGCTGTCCTGATGAGTGCAAGAAGAAAAGATTCAACAGCATGTCTCTTTTATCAGCAATACTCAAGTCTGTACTACCAAGTGACTATTTGGATGTAAGCTTGTTGGGACTTTCTAAAGCCATTTAAAATGACTCTTAATTGTAGAATACATTAGTTTCTGACCTTCTACTAATGGAGGGTTCAGAACCTAGAAAAAAAGAACTTTTTTTGATACAGGGCGGAACTGTCCCAGATTTGTACCAAGTGCGATAGCGGGCAGGTACCCATCGGCTGCAATGGCGGGTTTTCACGCTGTATCATCCCAAACCCACCGCATTACTTATACATTCCCGGGAAACACAGCAGCTTTCATTCTCCCACCACACCATCACCTCACCGCTTTATCATGCCGGGTGCCATATTTAAAGTCCAGCTGTGCGCACACATCTCAGTGCTTCCAAACCATGACTACTGCAGGGAAGATGTCCACAAAAGGCAAAAAGAACTACAGATCCCAGGTTTAATGACGCATCACTGAAATGCCTTTTGGACACTGTGGAGGCCCACCATGATGTCCTCTACGCCTGCTTTGGCTGGAGGACGGGGAACGGCATCACCAGTCCAACATGGCAGGCAGTGGCAGTGGTGGACAGTGCCAATGCTGCACACAAGAGGTTGGCCATCCAATGCAGATAGAAGATTAATGATCTCATCCATGCTGCCAGTGTATGGCAACCATCTCATCACTCTAAACTCACACACTCCAACCCATCACACATTCACTGGCATCTCACTCACTGCCAACTCAAGGGACACCACCGCCCATTCTCACACACGCCCTCACATTTCCATCTGGCCTCATCTTCTCTGCCGTCACCACCTTGAGGCCACTTGCACAGATCAACATGTGCCCCTAAACACACCCTGGGATACCCCCCTTCCCCAGTACAGCCCTCACCCTGCAGCCTCTTCCCTTACCCGAGGCCATTCTCCCCCTTCCCACAGCAAGATCTTGCCCTGCAGCTATTGAAAAGCTGCCCACATAAAGCTGATCTAGTAGGTAGGGACCTACCCGTGAGGCCCCCTAAAAGTGATGTGGTGCTATCTGCAAAGCCTGATGCTGATGACAGTGAGTGCTGCCCGAAGCAAGGTAGGCAAACAAGTCTTGAAGCCCCGAGTGAAGTGCAGCTCGCCAGGTGCATGTCACTTATGTGCATGTTGTGAAACACATGGGCATGTTTTCCTGCCAACGTGGGTGGACGATCCAGCAGGGACCGGGGGTGGGGGTGGTGGGGGGAGCACGGAGGGGGACGGGATGAATCTGGTGGGCTGGCCTGACATTGATGTGCTGATGTGTTACAATGAGCTTCCTGGCAACCGATGGCAGGAAACGCAGCCCGCCATCAGTGGGCTGAGCGGATGATCGCAAACTGGTTTCACACCGTTGTGAAACCAATCGCACCATATTGTCCGCTCATGCCACCGAACATGCTCGATGATGGCAGGCACGGAAAATCCCGGCGACAGCCTTTAATATATCCTCAGGCATCCAAAATGCTTCACATCAAGTAAAGACCTTCTGAAGTGTAATCACTTTTATTTGAGAAACACTGCAGCCATCTGCCTACAGCAAGTTCCCACAGACAGCAGATGAGATAAATAAACAGTTAAGAAAGAGCTTTAGTTGAGGGAAGAATGTGAGCCAGTATGTCAGCAGCACTTGCTGCTTTTCTTGGGCTGATGGATCTTTATAACCACCTAAAACCCTGAAACAGTGATTTAATATCTCATCCAATATATGGCAGATCCAACAATGCAGCTTTTTCTCAGTACTGAATACTACATTAATATTGCATTGACGCAGCAGTCTACATTATTTGCACAGGACCTGGAGTTGTCACTCTAAATCAAAAGTGCTATCAACTGAGCCAAGCTTAATACAGATATAATATGCAAATTAAGGATGATGATTGTCACGGAAAAATAGCAGCTTCTAACCACTTTTCAATCCTCTAGATACAGCTGGATAAGTCTATGAGTCGCAATCCTGCTCTCGCTGATCATTTGACTGCCGTTCTTATTTACTGAAGATGTAATGGGATTTTGATACCAAGTGTAGTCCAGGGGAAAAAGCCTGAGAGTTTGAAGCCATGGTAACACTGGAGCTAAGGAGATCCCAAAGTGCTTTACAGCCAATTAAGTATTTTTGAAGTGTAGTTGCTGTTGTAGTGGAGGGAACATGGCTGCAAACTTGAACACAGCAAGATCCCACAAACAATAATAGGATAAAACAACTGATAATTTTCTTTTTTTGGGACCCTAGGGATAAATGTTGGCCAGTTGACTGGGGAGAACTTCACTGCTGGTCGAATATTATCATGATGGTGTTTTTTATATCAACTTGAAATAGCTGACGGGAACTTGGCTTATCATTACATTCAAAAGGTGGCACCCCTGACAGCATGAACCTAAGCCCGTCTCACTCAGAGTTAGAGCACTACCACTGAGCCATAGCTGACACCTTGGACAGAAAAGTTAATGCTGAAAGTATTGACTACTTCTGTGTAGTTTTCAAATTTAAAATAAAAATGTTATTAATATGTGTCTATTTGTACCTTTTCAGGCAGAATGTGAAGAAGTCTTAATCGCCCCCTTAGAATCTGTGTTGGTGTAGAAGGGTTTAATTATGTAGGAGAGTGCTACATGTTGTTGCATTTTAGTTGATTAGTTAGATAATGTTTCTATGCTCTAACACGAACAATGTTATTGAATTTAGGGTTAGTATTTTGTGCATACAAAGCAAAGAACATGTGTGTCAGCAATAAGCAGCTAAAGGAATAATTAATAGACCTGTATCCAGCGAGCTGGATATATAACTAATGCCTTTGTGTTAGAAACTAGAACAATTCAGACAAATTAACAAAATTGATATATAAAGCTTGGCAAACACAATTCCGCAGTTCTGCCGAAGGGCCATGAAGGCTCGAAACGTTAACTGATTTCTTCTCCACCGATGCTGCCAGACTTGCTGAGTTTTTCCAGGTAATTCTGTTTTTGTTTTGGATTTCCAGCATCCGCAGTAGCTTTTAGCTTTTTGTTTTTACAATTCTGTGTTGCCCATTCAATTCTTATCACGGAATTGTTCTAAAAAAACCTGTATTTTCTTCAGTGTATTTGTATTTTGTATTACTTGCTCTGACTGAAGGAGCTGAAGTTCAGGCCTTCTCCCAGAGCTCTTAATCCAGGCATAGAGCAGAGGGGTTCTGTAAGCAGGATGAATCTCCTATGAACTGGAGCTTGTGTCCTTATGCACTTTGTGGCTGAGAGTATGTGCTTTAGGACTAATAATTGCTTCCAAAAAATGATATACCGCACCAGAGACTGTATTATAAGGGGCGGGCACATATAGGGTTAACATGGGACTGAATACAATCCTGCTCACAGAGTGATGTTAAAGAACACATGACCCACACCTAGAGATCAATCTAGTGTTGGACACAGCTGTGTGCACAAGCAAGCATGGAGACAGCTCCTAGATTGAACCTTTTACTGTATACATGTACATAGTTCTTGTTGTTAATAAATACAAACAAAGAACAAAGAAAAGTACAGCACAGGGACAGGCCCTTCGGCCCTCTAAGCCTGCGCCGGTCATATTGCCCGTCAACTAAAGCATTTTGCACTTCCAGGGTCCGTATCCCTCTATTCCCATCCTATTCATGTATTTGTTAAGCTGCCTCTTAAACACCACTATCGTACCTACTTCCACCACCTCCTCTGGCTGCGAATTCCAGACACTCACTATCCTCTGTGTAAAAAACTTGCTCTGCACATCTCCTCTATAGTTTTCTCCTCTCACCTTAAATCTATGTCCCCTAGTAATTGACTCTTGCACCCTGGGAAAAAGTTTCTGACTATCTACTCTGTCCATGCCACTCATAATTTTGTAAACTTCTATCGAGTCGCCTCTCAATCTCTGTCACTCTAGTGAGAACAATCCGAGTTTCTCCAACCTCTCCTCATAGCTAATAACCTCCAGACCAGGCAGCATCCTGGTAAACCTCCTCTGCACCCTCTCCAATGCCTCCATATCCTTCTGGTAATGTGGCGACCAGAATTGCACGTAATATTCCAAGTGTGGCCTAACCAAGGTTCTATACAGCTGCAGCATGACTTCCCAGCTTTTATACTCAATACCCCTGCCAATGAAAGCAAGCATGCCATATGCCTTCCTGACTACCTTATCCACCTGCTTTGCCACTTTCAGTGACCTGTGGACCTGTACAGCTAGATCCTTCTGCCCATCAATGCGCTTGAGAGTTCTGCCATTTACTGTATAATTCCTGCCTGTATTAGACATTCCAAAATGCATTACCTCGCATTTATCCGGATTAAACTCCATCTGCCATTTCTCTGCTCAAGTCTCCAACCGATCTATATCACATTGTATCCTTTGACAATTCTCTTCACTATCTGCAACTCCTCCAACCTTGGTGTCGTCTGCAAACTTACTAATTAGCCCAGTTACACTTTCCTCCAAATTATTTATGTATACTACAAACAGCAAAGGTCCCAGCACTGATCACTGCGGAACTCCACTAGTCACAGCTCTCCATTCAGAAAAGCACCCTTCCACTGCTACCCTCTGTCTTCTTTGACCAAGCCAATTCTGTATCCATCTTGCCAGCTCACCTCTGATCCCGTGCGACTTTACCTTCTGTACCAGTCTGCCATGAGGGACCTTGTCAAAGGCCTTACTGAAATCCATGTATATAACATCCATCTATACATACATAATACATCTAGTTAACCTACATAAGGCTATGAAGACTTCATTAAGACCCACCCAACATTACCCACCTACCCACAACATGGTGGCAGTGAATGGAAATACCCAAAACCTCGCAAAAATGTAGAGAAAAACTAAAATCCTGCAAGAATAAAACAAAATTCGAAGAAGCATTCTGGCCTGAAGAAAAGTTTGAGAAGCAGATAGCCCGGGGAAAATCACCAGGGAAAAACTCTAAAGAAAGACTTGGAAGTTGAAGACAGAAATTTAAAATTTGTCAGTGCAGCAGAAGACTCCATAGGAACTCTTGGAAGTCCACCTTAAATTCCCAGAATGCAGAGTCAGCAAACTGTGTATGGGTGAGCTAAAACTTTTAAATTCTAGGATTCAGCATGTCCTAAGAAATATTTAATTAGTTCAGTGGTTAGAAATTGCCATTTAAAAACTCAATCAGAAAAAAAACGATTCCCAAGTTGGCGCCTGAACACGTGACATCCAAGCTCACTTCAAGAAGCAAAAAATAAAACAAATGAATTATTTTTGAAGAATCGCAACTAAAGAATCAGCCTTAAAGACCAGCAAAGGCCAGAAACAGAGAAGTCTGCAGCTAGTTGATCCAAGCAGCCATTTAAAAACATTTTTTCAAGATTGAGCATGAATGCCATTGCAACAGGTACCTGCCAAAACCGGCAAGCGCGGGTAAACCCTTTGTCTTCAAACAAATGGCGGCACCACCTTGAATTTCAGCAACTTCTTAAAGCTGAATCTACAATTTGAAATTTTTAACCATGGATCAGAAATCCACTTTTCCAGATCAACTTGGACTTATCCAACATCCAGATCAATCATATAACTGGGGGCTTTGGAGAAAAAGATTCCTAAGATACATGATTGCTTCAGGTCTGGATACAAAGGCAAAATCTCAACAAGTTAACACACTGCTTTACTTGGTAGGTCTGATAGCGAACAACATTATTGCTAGACAAGGAAACAACAAATCATCTGCTAAATTTGAAGAAGCACAAAAATCATTTGATGTTTATTTTAACCTGAGAAGCAACAAAATCCTCAAAAGGGCTAAATTTAATAAGCAGGTCCAGCAGCTAGGAGAACCTGTCGACTTGTTCATTAATGATCTGTACAGGATGGCTGAAGGCTATGAATGTGGAGACCTAAAATGTGAATTTATCAGCGATAGAATAGTTGTAGAAGTCGTGGACGACGTGCTCTCAGACAGGCTTCAAGTGAAGGAAGATCTAGCCCTCGAGAAAGCTATCCAGATTGTTAGGCAGTTTGATCTCCGTGTGCAGCACAGGTCCATTTTAAGAGGAGAAAGTAAAGACCATAAGACCATAAGACATAGGAGCAGAAATTAGGCCATTCGGCCCATCAAGTCTGCTCTGCCATTCAATCATGGCTGATAACTTTCTCAACCCTATTCTCCCGTCTTCTCCCCGTAATCTTTGATCCCCTTACCAATTAAGAACCTATCTATCTCGGTCTTAAATACACTCAATGACCTGGCCTCCACAGCCTTCTGTGGCAATGAATTCCATAGATTCACCACTCTCTGGCTAAAGAAGTTTCTCCTCTTCTCTGTTATAAAAGGTATCCCTTTACTCTGAGGCTGTGCCCTCGGGTCCTAGTCTCTCCTACTAATGGAAACATCTTCCCCACGTCCACTCTATCCAGGCCTTTCAGTATTCTGTAGGTTTCAATCAGATCCCCCCACATCCTTCTAAACTCCGTCGAGTATAGACCCAGAGTCCTCAAACGTTCCTCATATGTTAAGCCTTTCATTCCTGGGATCATTCTCGTGAACCTCATCTGGACCCTCTCCAGGGCCAGCACATCCTTCCTGAGATATGGGGCCCAAAATTGCTCACAATATTCTAAATGTGGTCTGACCAGAGCCTCATAAAGCCTCAGCAGCACATCCCTGCTTTTATATTCTAGTCCTCTCAAAATAAATGCCAACATTGCATTTGCCTTCCTAACTATCGACTCAACCTGCAAGTTAACCTTAAGAGAATCCTGGACTAGGACTCCCAAGTCCCTTTGCACTCCAGATTTCTGAATTCTCTCCCCATTTAGAAAATAGTCTATGCCTCTATTCTTCCTACCAAAGTGCATGACCTCACACTTCCCCACGTTGTATTCCATCTGCCACTTCTTTGCCCATTCTCCTAACCTGTCCAAATCCTTCTGCAGCTCCCCCCTGCCTCCTCAATACTACCTGCCTTACAGTCCAGTTAGCTATATGACACAGAAACAGGGACACTCCAGGCCAAGGGAAGTAATGCCCTAACCGGCCAGTAGAGTGACCATGCCGATGCTGTGGGCAAAGTGGCCCCACAGGCGAGATCAATGTCGTGCAATTTCAGCCCAATGCTTTCAATGTAACAGGGTTGGCAAACTGTGCAAGGCCAAAACATTTAAATGCACAGAAGAGCCAATGGTGGTTCATGAGGATGAGACTGCACACCAAGAGGACACACAGCCATGCTTCTTGTGTGAGGTCAAAGATCCTGGATTTTTGTATTGGAATACAGACATTTCAGTTAATGGCCATCTCACAAACTTTAAATTGGACACGGGAGCCAGTGTTACATTACAATTGGATAATGAACTTTGGCTGAGAGACCACTGGCTTCGAACAACAGACACTCCACTCGTTTGTCCGGGAGGAATCTGACTTTTGGTCGTAGGCATGATTCTGGAACCACTAAGGTCTGGCAGTCAAACAAATCTTTGAGCTTGATGCACATCATCCTTTACCAGTCTTTTTCTCTCTTGAGCAGAGATGCCTGTGTAGCCCTGAATCTCCTCAAAACAGCAGAAGATGTCAAGACGACTCCTGTCATAAATTATACAGAACTACAAGTTCCCAAGAGCAAACAAGAAACAGTATCATGACTGGGACTTCAGCTCTGAAATGTTCTCTCCCTTTGCAGAGCAGTTTTGTCCATTTTTGTTATAGTGCTGGAAAACCCTCATTAGTCAGACCAGCCAATCACTCAGATATTTACCATGATGCCTCCAGTGGAGAATAGGCAAGACAGCAACCAACAACCAGAAGAGCCTTAACCTCCAGCTCCAATGACTGTTGATGGGATCAACACTGCGAACACAGAGCAAACGATACAACTCCTGCCAGCATGACGGTGCCACAGACGATGCTGGAACCAAATAGTAGCTGTCCATTGCCGACAGCACACCACACAGCCAAACGCAAATGTGAACTTACTAAAAACCACATCCCCATAACAGGAATGGCCATCTTCTGTCAGAGAGGACAGAACAACAACCCACACAACAAAGGATGAAGAGGGAAAAAAGATGTGGGCAAACATCATGTTTGTTTCTCCCTCAAAAAACAGGATGAAGCCGAACCAAAAAAAGAGCAGTTTAATACTAAGGAATGGAAAAAGAGGATGAAAAGATAACAAGATGCCAGAACACCCTCAAAATCAACAGAGTTTACCTGCAACAACAGAGCCTACCACTCCTCTGACAGTAGTGCAAGTGAGATACGGAAGGGGTATAAGGGCTCCAAATCGCCTGAACCTATGAACTCAGAGACTTGAAGCAGGGAGATGGGGCAGTAATAACTATGTAAATGCAAGGAGTAAAGTAGAATAACTTGAACTCCACTGGCTAAAGACTTGGGTGGGGGTGGGTGGGGGGTGGTGTAGTATAAGGGTCGGGTTAACATGGGACAGAGTACAGTACCACTCACACAGTGATGTAAGAGAACACATGAACTGCACCTAGAGGTCAGTCTAGTGTTGGACAGAGCCATGTGCACCAACAAGCATGGAGACAGCTCCTAGCTTGAATCCTTTACTGTATGTGTTATAGAGTTCTCATAGTTAATAAATACATACAGTTAAACTACTTAAGACTATGAAGACGTCATTAAGACCTACTGAATGGTATCCAACACCCTACAACAGGGACCAAACAGGGTGTCTATAAAATTATTCTGTCCAGAGCAAAAGATGGTAAATATCATACTCTCAGAGAATTATGTTCAGGTTAAAATGAACAGATTTATTTAATTGTGATAATAAATAGAAAAAATGGATTTGTATTTATATAGCATCTCTCATGACCTCAGGGTGCCCTAGTGTGTTTTATAGAGAATGAAGTACATTTGAAGTATTGAGACAGTAAATTACTGATGGAACAAATATTGAGAGTAGACTTA
This sequence comes from Cetorhinus maximus, assembly GCF_964194155.1. Taxonomy (NCBI): domain Eukaryota; kingdom Metazoa; phylum Chordata; class Chondrichthyes; order Lamniformes; family Cetorhinidae; genus Cetorhinus; species Cetorhinus maximus. The sequence goes on from NC_135899.1 coordinate 55,726,274, forward strand.
AAGATGGAAACAGTCGAGAAAGCATTAAAATACCTTTTACTAGAGTACATCTCTTGCACAGGTTGCTAATGATTTTTTGGATTGGACCAAAATACCTCCAGCAACACAATGTTATATGTGGGCAAGGTGATGAGCAGTGATCCACATGCCATAAGTCTTCACACTGATTTCAAAGTTGTTGTGCCATGGTTGGTCTGATAGCAGAACCCCAAAGAGCCTGGGCACCTCTTCAACCTGTTTTGCAGGGAGCTGGGAAGGCAGTACCTGTTGTGCCAAGCAGTAGGTGGAGAAACAGAGGAAATAAATTTGGATGTGAAGACTGGTGGTGGGGGAGTAGGAGGAAGGTACAGCAGGGATGTGAAACTTCTTATTCCAGCTGGCAAGGGACAGTTATGCGCAGTTGGGGAGAAGTGGGACTTGCTACTCTGCATTGAAAAATAGCTGCTAATGGCTCCAGAGAAGCCCAGGAGATTGACTCAATATTAACTGGTAAGAGGTTTTGTGGTCGGGGGCCAATTACCTCTGAAAGGTTGAAGGAGTCTTCAAGATTCACATTGGAAAAGGGTGTGCCGATATTGTAACATAACAGTACCATACACGGGAAATCTTCAGACCTTCTATAAGACTAGTACACTCCTGCTAGTGCTTGTGACTCCTCACAGACAGGGGGTGGAATTGTCCCAGATTTGCATTAACTGTGGTAGCGAGCGTGAAAAAAGACGTTTTACCTGCCAGCCGCAATGGCAGATTTTTGTACCGTATTGTCCCCTTCCCACCTCAAAAATTATGCAGTCACGCGAAGCACACCAGGTTGCTGGTGGGTGGCCTCCGATTTGCCAGCTATGCCGTTACCTCGCCACTTCCTCACTCCAGGCACCATATTTAAACTGCAGCACAGTTCTCAGTGCTTGCAGCTCAGGACTGCTCCAGTGAAAACATGACCCGAAAAGCCAAGGAGAGTGCAGCCCCCGATTCAGTGCCGCATCCCTGGGACATCTTTTGGATGCCGTGCTGCAATGCCCTCTACCCTCGCTCAGGCTGCAGGAAGCCCATCAGTCTCACCGCTCAGGCTTGGGAGGTGGTGACAGAGGTGGTCTGTGCCAACACTGCACACAAGAGGTCAGCCATCCAGTGCAGAAAACTGATGAATGATCTCATCCGTGCCACCAGGGTAAGTCAACCATCTCATCATTCTCAACTCACCCACTCACACATTTACTAGCATCCCACTCATTGCCAGCTCAAAGGGCATCACTACTCACTCTCTCACACACACCCTCACACCTGGCTTCATCTCCTCTGGAGATCACCTCCTCATCCTGTCCATGGCTCCACACAGCACACACACACTCCTGTCAAACTTCTCATTTGGCCTGGTATGCGCCTTGCTCACACTCTCTCCATCTGCCTTTCTGCAGGGCAAGATGGGAGACAATCAATACAGTCAATGGGAGACGTCCCAGTCCAGGGATGGACTGCCGGACATCAAGGTTCTCACTCCATTTGAGAGTCACGCGTTGGAGCGGCTGGAGAGTATGTGGACCATACCTGCGGCGACAGTGAGGTCAGCGGCAAGCATCCACGTGAGGATCCTGCACCACATCATCCCTCTGTCAATGCTATCCTGAGTCCACTGTTCTATGTGTAATGCGGCTGCCAAACACTAATAATCTCCACTTTCTCTCCTAGGCACATCTGCCACACTGCCCTCAGGCAACCTTGACCCCCACCTCAGCGCCAAGAGCAGCTTTGATGCGAATCCTGAGGACAGCACAATTGAAGACCCGCCACAGTGCTCATCCACACCCTCCAGCAGCTCAGCGACACAGACCTCGGTGGCACCTAGATGCACAGTAGCCTCGGGATCACAATCTGGTGGGCACACCACACAATCTGTTCCACACAAGGTGGATGCAGGGACATCCGAGGTCACCGGCACTCGGAGGACTGCCGGAGGCAAGGAATCTGCTGAGTTTGAGTCAGATGATGAGCCTCTGGACTCAGCCCTCAATCAGTTGGTAGAGCTGCAAAGACAATCACGGGAACATCAGGAAGGGATGTCTGGTGCCCTCCTTAGATTGCAAAGGATGATGGAGGAGTCCGTCTGCCTTCACTCTGAGGTGATAGTGCCAGCATGCCAATGCACCGAGGTCAACACTGACAGGATGGCAGCCGCCATGGTCCAGGACATCGGTCCTGCATTGTTGCAAGGGCTGAACTCAATCGCTGATGCCATAGCTGGCCTCTAACAGTGTCAATGCAAGAGGGGGTGCAGGGCAGCTCGATCTCACTGCAACTTCCCCTTCTTCTCAAGGTGTCAGCCAGGCGCCCTCAGGCACCGCTAATGAGGAGGGCCAGCAGCTTGACATCCGGGGTCATCCACCCAGGTGACTCCGGAACGTCCAGCGGATCCAAATCCCCTCTTCCTGTGACCCCATCATCTCCAGTTCAACAGGCTGAGGAGGGTAGACCTGGCCCACAGCAGGATGCCAAAGGCAGGCCAGAGCCCTCCAGGCCTTGGCCCTCCAGGGGACGCTCACCAAAGTCATCACAAACAACAGGATGTAGCAGTCAGCAGGCTGCCTCCACCTCCACTTTGGATGCTGGGGGGGGGGCACCAAGACATAGTAGCAGGGTTAGGAAGGTTAAGAAGGTGTAGTAGCACCATGTAGGCACAGGTGTTAATCACTTACACCTAACATTCACTATTGTAAATAAACTCCCAAGAACATCTCCTTGTCTATGGCTCCTTGTTATGATGAGCAGTGTTCATGTCACTCAAATGTGAAACCTTGGTTCCTGCACAAGATAAACGCAAGTGTCTCAGTCCAGGGCCCCTTCCCTGTGCAGTGTCTAACCTTCCGAATGAAGTAATGGTCCAGCTTCACACTCAATGGACACATTACCGATGCCCGTACCTCTGTAGTACTTATCATTGCTGCCAGAATGTCGTGGGCAGATGTCACAGAGATCCGTAATTCTCTCTGTGTGCTCTCAGCATCTTTGAGGTGGGGCTGGCCCCCAATCTCTTCAGCATCTGTGTCTGGTGACGGTGTGCTCCTGAAGGGGTCAGGTGCTGAAGGCTGACAAAGAGTCAGATGCTTTTGAAGCTTCACGGCTGCGTCGCTATGATATGACCCTGATCACAGAGTGTAAGCAAGCTGCCCTCAGCCAGACAGGAGTCAGACATTCACAGATGCAATGTGGAGATCTATGAAGTGTCCTCACTGCATGTTGTCATCATCCAACTGGAATGTTGTGATTATTAGGGACTCTGCTGCATCTCCATGACATGAGCCTGAGCACTGAGGGTGTGTGCTCTGCCATCAGCCATACAAGAGTCAAATGTTCACAGATGTGAGGATGTCAGGACTGTCCTCACTGCATCTCGTTATCATCTTTCACCAAATTTGCAGCTATGAGGGCCTCTCAGGCACACCTGCTTCGTCTGGCCAGTGTGATGACCTCATCGCCGCATCCTCGCCTTCGAGAACGCCATCACCCTCTTCCCCTTCAACGTCCTCCTCATCGGAGGAGACGAGCAGCTCTTCCATCTCCTCCCCAGCCAGGTCCTCTCCCTGCTGCAGCACCAGGTTGTGTAGTGCTTAGCAAGTGATGGTGATGCATGACACCCTCTCAACACTGCATTGCAGTGCTCCACCAGAACCCGTTGAGGTACCCGAACCTCATTTTCAATTTGCCTATTGTTTGTTCCAGCAAAGTCTGGGTTGCGGCATGAGCTTCATTATACCATGTCTCTGCTGCAGCCTGAGGCCACCACATGGGCATCATCAGCCACATCCTCTGTGGGTTCTGTGCCTTCACGAAGATGGCGTCTGCGACCTACTGGATGCACTTCTGGGTAGATGCTTGTGAGATCCCGCACAGGTCACCTGTGTAGCCCTGGAAGGAGCCACTGGCGTAAAAATTGAGTGCCGCATTCACTTTCATGGGCACTGGCAGTGGATGCCCTCCATATCCCCGTGTTGCCAGATCCTGCAGCAGGTAGCAAATGTGACCAACCAGTTCCTTAGACATGCACAATCTTCAGCGACACTGATTCTCAGTCAACTGCAGGAATGACAAGCGCAGTCTATAGACCCTGGACCTAGCGAAGTGCCTACAAGCAATGGCTCGCTGTGGATCTTCAGCTGCGTGCGCAGCAGTTCCTGCCACCCCTTCATCTTGTGGCCTAAGGCGCTCTCCTGTTTAAGTCTCAAGGTCCCTTCATGCATGCAGGAGAGTGCTGGCAAACACTTGGATTGCCAGTGGATAGTGCGCTTATTGGCTGTCCAAAACCACACCCAACTCCACCCCACTCTGCTTGACCAACTAGCAGCAGCTTCAACCATTGGACTGCGTGCTGTGCTCAGGCGTAGGCATTCTCCTAACCCGCACTGCAAGGCGGCTTGAACCATGAGGGATACTGGTCCACACCTTAATAAAGACATTGCAAGGGGCTGTGAGCGCCTCCACCAGTGACTGAGCCATGGCCGCCTTTTACAAGGGGATTGTACAACTTGCCCAGTTGTCCAATTGTTCTGCAGACCCCAAAAATGCACATTAATTTACAGTCTGCGTCCGAGGGGTGAAATGTTCTGGAGCATTTGGTTGGCACATGCATGCTTTTGCATTGTTTGGGTGGGCAGAAAAGCTTCAGAGGCCCGACTCCGAGCAAGTCAATGGAGCTAAACGGTCTCAGCTGTGGAAGAACGCTCACTTTTGACCAGGTTTTCCGAGGTCATGGCCGCTTCCCTTACCCTCCCCCCCACTCCCTTCCGGCATGCGCTCGTGTACTTCCTTCAGTTTTTGCTGCCTTGCTACCATGGTCCGACCCACATCGGACCCCTTGCCTCGGCATCGCGCTGAAAACCAGCCAAGAGAAAGTGACTTGCCTGTACCCCAACCCCACGAATGCACGGTGCCTCTTTCTTGATGTCCTACGGGTGATCCTCGCGAACACTACGCAAGGTTGTGTACACTCAGCTCCAAGTTCCCTGCGAAGTTTGGCTCGCCAGGTACACGTCCTTTAAAGGCAGTTGTAAATCATACCATTCTGAAGTCACACTGTCGTGGGAGGTAAATTTGATGTTGGGGAGGGGGGGCGTGTTTCAGGTGTGTGGTTGCAATGGTGAGATGCAAATGCATTACAATTAGGTTCCCAATATTGAAAGGCAAGAAATGCAGCCCGCCATTGATAGGCAGAGTGGATGATCGCAAACTAGCGTCAAGACAGCGTGAAATCAATTTTTGGTCGTCTCGCCATATTGTCCACTCACACCGCCAAACATGCCCGCCGCTGAAGGGAGCGTAAACTTCCGGCCAGGGACTTAAATCACTAGGGGTGTCATGTTAAACTAACCCACCCATTGGAAAACTCAGAGCCGTGTATGTGGTGTCTTTTTACAACTTGCTGAATTTTACCTTCCATTTTGGGTGGGTGACCTGATTCTGTCAGTTTCAAGCTGGAGTGGGGTTGGGTTGGTAGTGGGAGAGGGTGTTAAAGTTACAATGACCCCAATATTGAAAAGTTTGGCTGAGGATACAGAATTGAATTCCATTGAGGGAGGAAAGATTGAGAGAGAACATGATTCAAGTTTTTAAAATAAGGGGAGGAATAGATGGTGCAGATAAAAATGGGGTTTTGACTTTAACTGGGCTTGCAAGGCAAGAGAATATAGATTCAAAATATTCAAACTTACTGTGAGGCTGAAGTTTGGTCAGAATTATTTTCACACAATATTTTTGAATATTCAGAAAACATTCAAGGTGCATAAAAAGCAATTAGTCTATCTTTGTCATCAAGGTAAATTTATCGGTGATAAACAGAGAAATGCAAGCTAATATCTATTTGAAATGTGTGAACTATTTTCCATATGTAACAGAATCATTTGCAGTGCCTTCATTAAAAACAAAGATCCTTTTGATATTGATGAATATTCTTTTGATTCTGGCCTTTTTACACTCCAAAGACAAACCTCACTTTCTTAGTAAAAAGTAACCTTAAAGTGGCCAGTGATTGTGAATAATCAAGGTGGGGAGAGAGGAAAGTGATCAGAAGGAAGGGGGCATGAACTGCTCAGGCGGGGAAGGAAGTGACTGGGAAGAGGGGTGTGAAGTTATCAGGAGGGGAGAGGGTGATTAGCGGGCGTGGAGTGACTGGGAGAACTGGAGATGTCAGAGTGGCTAGCGGTGTGTGTGGGGGCAGAGGAGTTATCTGGATCAGTCAAAGAGTGCCTGTGTGAGGGGTGGAGTGACCAGCATAGTGGGGAGTGACCAAGGGAGGCAGAAGTGGCCATGGGGCGAGAAACCAGGAAATAGGATAAATGATCAGAAAATGGTTGGGGTGGGTGCAGCTGCTCAGCTCTTTAATTAGTTCAAAGTATCAATATCCTTATTCTATCTATCATCCCTCATGTAAAAACAGTTTGAATTAAGGTGGCCTGTTTTTTTTCACTTTGAGTTGGGTTCTGCAGATTCAAGAACCCAAGTGCACGCAACAATGGAAAGAACATTCTAGAGACATGCAATGAGTTGGTCAGCATCTGAACAATAACAAAAAGATCTGGGACAGGTTGCTCTTCACAGATCCTGACTGGGTTTGTTTGACTGAAGTTCGGAGAATTGTATTTCATGATTTACAGAGGTATTACCCCAGTTAAATCACTTGGTTGGCTGAAGCCATCACCGAATTTTTTTAAAAATCGGTTGTTATATTTTAGAAGTTTATCCATAATTCTTAAAAGGATGTGTAGAGTTGTGTTTCTCTGGTTAATGGTTAACACCATTTAAGTCCATACCTTAGCTTACTAGGTCCTGATAGTTAAAATTAATGAAACATTTTAAAGTCTCAGGACAAGTGCCCATTTCTTTCTGAGGATAAAAACAAAACTTGTAATTCTCCTATAAGTCACCTCTCTGATAAGCTATGTTCTTACTAGAAACACAAGTAATGATTGTTGCATATAAAAGATTGCAAGGAATCAAATGTGCAGTGATGAGATATGTGCAAAGTCTCAATGGATGCCACTTTCAAGCTCTGTTGAAGAAGAGAATTGAGCAACTGTACAAAATTAGATTTTATGACTTTAACAACAGCACCACAGGGGATACTTTCATTTCTCAGAGGAGAAGTGTCTATTTCATGTATGCATATCTTCAGGTGATTGCACAACTTTGGTCCATGAACAACACAGATCTTGCATTTAAAAATACGACTTTAAACTCTTTCTCCGGTACATCGATGATTACTTCGGTGCTGCTTCATGCTCTCGTCTGGACCTGGAAAAATTTATTAATTTTGCTTCCAATTTCCACCCCTACATCATTTTCACATGGTCCATCTCTGACATTTCCCTTCCCTTCCTTGACCTCTCTGTCTCAATTTCTGGTGATAGACAGTCCACCAATATCCATTACAAGCCTACCGACTCCCACAGCTACCTCGACTGCAGCTCCTCACACCCCGCTTCCTGTAAGGACTCCATCCCATTCTCTCAGTTCCTTCGCCTCCATCGTATCTGTTCCGATGGTGCCACTTTCAAAAACAATTCCTCTGACATGTTCTCCTTCTTCCTTAACTGAGGTTTTCCACCTACGGTGGTTGACAGGGCCCTCAACCGTGTCCAGCCCATCTCCTGCGCATACGCCCTCACACCTTCTTCTCCCTCCCAGAAACATGATAGGGTCCCCCTTGTCCTCACTTATCACCCACCAGCCTCCGCATTCAAAGGATCATCCTCCGCCGTTTCCGCCAACTCCAGCATGATGCCACCACCAAACACATCTTCTCTTCACCCCCCCTGGCGGCATTCCGTAGGGATCGTTCCCTCCGTGACACCCTGGTCCACTCCTCCATCACCCCCTACACCTCAACCCCCGCCCAAGACACCTTCCCATGCAACCGCAGAAGGTGCAACACCTGCCCCTTCACTTCCCCTCTCCTCACCGTCCAAGGGCCCAAACACTCCTTTCAAGTGAAGCAGCATTTCACTTGCCCTTCCCTCAACTTAGTCTACTGCATTCGTTGCTCCCAATGCGGTTTCCTCTACATTGGAGAGACCAAACGCAGACTGGGTGACTGCTTTGCAGAACACCTTCGGTCTGTCCGCAAGCATGACCCAGACCTCCCTGTCGCTTGCCATTTCAACACTCCACCCTGCTCTCATGCCCACATGTCTGTCCTTGGCTTGCTGCATTGTTCCAGTGAAGCTCAACGCAAACTGGAGGAACAGCACCTCATCTTCCGACAAGGCAGTTTACAGCCTTCCGATCTGAATATTGAGTTCAACAATTTTAGATCATGAACTCTCTTCTCCATTCCCACCCCTTGCTGATTTTCCCCCTCCTTTTTGTTTTTTCCAATAATTTATATGGATTTTTCTTTTCCAACCTATTTCCATTATTTTTAAATGTATTTCCATCCATTGTTTTATCTCTACCTTTTAGCCTTTTTCAATTCCTTCACCCCACCCCATCCCCACTAGGGCTATCTGTACCTTGCTCATCCTGCTTTCTACCCTTAATTAGCACATTCCTTTAGATAATATCACCACCTTCAACACCTCTTTGTCCTTTTGTCTGTGACATCTTTTGGTTATCTCCACCTATCACTGGCCCTCTATCCAGCTCTACCTGTCCCACCCCCCATTAAACCAGTTTTTATTTCACCCCTTTTCTATTTTTCCTTAGTTCTGTTGAAGAGTCATGCGGACTCGAAACGTTAACTGTGCTCCTCTCCACAGATGCTGCCAGACCTGCTGAGTTTTTCCAGGTATTTTTGTTTTTGTTTTGGATTTCCAGCATCCACAGTTTCTTGCTTTTATCTTTTGACTTTAAATTCCTCCTGGCTTGAATTGCCATGACCGTGCAAGCGATATTTCAAAGGATATGCCAGAAAAGGTGACAGTCGATGGGTTAGCAGTCACTAAATGCGTGTTAATAACTTCACATCTGTAAACAATATTGATTTAGAGCCAATTATAGTTCGTCTTGTGCTGATAAAAAATTGGAGTGTTTGGTACCCTTGTACAGCGAGGTCAGGTTATACAAAGCTACACCTTATCCATTAGCTCAATAAGTGAAAAGGTTATGTGAGGCTTAACAAAGTCATATCAGACCTTCTAACACTGGCCCATGTTGCAAAATTTCAATGAATACTGAATAAAATAATTAATGTAGGTAAAAAAAATGTTGGCCATCAATAATATAGCAAATATTTAGAGAGGGTAACCATTATCCATTCTCTAACTCATCAAGCCTTTACTTATATTGTTAATACTTATTAAATTGTTGCTTTAGAAATCGTGCTAATTATTGCGCCACCAAAGTGCAGCAATTATTATATGAAAGGCTAAAAGATAAAAAGGCAGATGCTGGAACCTGACATAAAGACTGACAATTTTTGTTAGAGCAGGGCCATCATCAGCAGCTAGAGTAATTCAGGTTAATGCTTCTACTGTGACCCTTTATCATAATGTGACAATATTCATTTATTTTTTCTAGCAAATAGATATTGATTGATCTTTTGTGCTGTTGAAATGTATATCTGTGACCTGAATATATGTACTTGATAAAAACATTGAGTATTCTGTTTCTGCCACGAGAGTAGTATCAATCCGTTTTTAATTTCCAAGGCAGTTCCGTAATACTGTTCCACACCGTGCCTGCACCCTTGAAGCTCCAACATTGTCCTACTTCCTGCTCCTTCCTTACTGCTGTTTCATGCATCACGATGCTGACTTTAGTAGTGCTGAAGAACTCCAAGCCACCTGCCTTCCAGCACCATATGGTACCTCATGCAAGTTTCAGTGGGAGACAAAGCCAAGTTTTATTTTGGAGAGGGTGGGCATCAGATTCAAAATGGTCACGGTTGATCTCTTATGGGTTTCCCCAGGAGTGGAGAAAGCCTATTATATAAAATATATCTTCAGGAGTGTTTATTTTAAATAATACTGATTTCTCCATTCACTGCTTTGGAGAACCTAAGAAGTCACTATGAGAGCTACCGCTTTTCCTGTATATAAACACCTGTCTGGTCATACCAAGGAATGAGTCATTGCTGGATAATGGCTGCCTATGACAGCAGGGAGGCCATGAGAATGACTTACAGGGATAACCCAGCAGTGCTCTAAAGTAACCTAAAGTTATTCGCTTTCCTAATAAAGGGAAACTCCTTGAAGAAATCTCCTGCTCCAACCCCAACTGGAACAACCTTTACCTTGAGCACCCTTAATCTTCCTCTTCACCCATGCTGCTGGCTTGCATCCATGGCCAAGAAACCCTTGCCCAGTGTTCTAGACATTTTGCTGCTGTCTTTGCAGTTCTGTCACACACTAAATAAATCTTCCTGCCACTGTCACACTCCGCCTTCTCCTGTCAGTACCTAGGGAGTCCTCCTTGGCCCTTACCAAGCCTTGGTAGCCCCTTTCCAACTGTGTCCAAATACCATTGCCACCCTTCCTAAATTCCACAACCCCACTTCCACTTGGGGTCAGTTCACCCAGATCCCAACACTGTGTAACTCCTCCTGTCTTTCAGTACAGCCCAGGCCCACTCTCTTAACACAGCCAACCCATACAACCTCCCCCACTTTAACTGTCTACCGTAATTACACACAGGTAAACAAGCCATCTACTTGCATAAGCTGTAACATAGAATCATAGAATGGTTAAAGTGCAGAAGGAGGCCATTCAGCCCATTGTATCTGTGTCATCCCTCTGCAAAAGCAAGCCACCCAGTCCCACTCTGTGCCTTTGCCCAGTAGCCCTGCATTGTTTTTTTCTCTTCAGATAATTATCCAATTCCTATTTGAAAGCCACAATTGACCCTGCCTCCACCACACTCAGGTAGTGCATTCCAAATCTTAACTGCTCACTGCGTAAAAAAAGGTTTCCTTCACCTCATCTTTGGTTCTTTTGCCCTTCATCTTAGGTCAGTGTCCTCTGGTTCTCAGCCCTTCCACCAATACAATTTTTCCCTTTCTACTCTGTCCAGGTCTCTAATTGCCTCCTCTCAACCTTTTCTTATAAGGAGAATAGTCTCAACTTCTCTAATCTATCCACGTGATTGAATTTCTTCATCCCTGGAACCATTCTCGTAAATTGTGGACTTTAAAAAGAACAAATCGAATAACTTACATGGTTAAATTAAGCTAATGGTAACCAAAGATTCCATAGTAACCTGCACATAATGGAACTTTAGCTCTAAACGATTCCCAAAGTCCCAGCACTCCATAGGATGGATGTGGATTAATTTATTCAGCCATCTAACCTAGGTAGACATTTCAGTCCAGTATTGAGGGGGTGCTGCGTCGTCTGAGATGCCATCCTTTGAATAAGACATTAAACACCTGCTCTCTCCAGTGAATGCAAAAGATCCCACTGCACTATTCGAAGAAGAAGAGCAGGGACATTCTGACCGGTATCCTGACCAATATTAATCCCTCACCTAACGCCACTAGAACAAATGATCTGATCATTATCACATTGCTGTTTGTGGGACCTTGCTGTGTGCAAATTGATGCTGCAATCCCAACATTACAACACCGACTACATCTCAAAAATTACTTGATTCACTGTAAAGGGCTTTGGGATATCCTGAGATTGTGAAAGTCGCTATATAAACGCAAGTCATTTAAGGCTGGGATAGACAGATTTTTGGTCTCGCAGGGAATTAAGGGATGTGGGGAGCGGGCAGGAAAATTGAGTTGTAGCCCAAGATCAGCCATGATTGTATTGAATGATGGAATAGGCTGGATGGGTCATATGGTCTACTGCTGCTCCTATTTCTTTAGACTTGCCTTTTTAATCTTTTTACACAGTTTTTTTTGTACTATGGCCTTATTTGTTGTTAGCTCTTGTTTCCTCTACCTTCCACTTTTGCTTCCCACTTTTCTGTCTTCCAATCCTATCTTTGTTCCCCTCTCTCCGCTCAGGTTCCCATCCCCCTGCCAACCTAGTTTAAACCCTCCCCCACAGTACTAGCAAATACCCCTGCGAGGATATTGGTCCCAGCCCTGCTGGGGTGCAACCCGTCCAGTTTGTACAGGTCCCATCTTCCCCAGATTCAGTCCCAATGCCTCAGGAATCTAAATCTCTCCCTCCTACACCATCTCTCCAGCCATGCATTCATCTGGCCCATTCTCCTGTTTCTGATCTCGCTAGCACGTGGCATTGGGAGTAATGCTGCGATTCCTACATTTGAGGTCCTGCTTTTTAATTTATTTCCTAGCTCCCTGTATTCTGCTTTCAGGACCTTATTCCTCTTTTTACCTGTCGTTGATACCGATATGGACCACGACCTCTGGATGTTCATCCTCCCCTTTCAGAATGTCCTGCAGCCGCTCAGTGACATCCTTGATCCTGGCACCAGGGAGGCAACTTACTACCCTGGTGTCATGTCTGCAGCCGCATAAATGTCTATCTCTTCCCCTCATGATAGAATCCCCTATTACTATTACCCTACCATTCTTTTTTCTACCCCCCCATCCCCCATGCAGTTGAGGCGCTCATTGTTCAATGGACTTGGCTCTTGCTGCATTTCCCTGAGAAACCATCTCCCCCAGCATTATCCAAAATGGAAAATCTATTCCAGAGGGAGATGGATCCAGGGGACTCCTGCCTATTCCTTTTACTCTGTCTGGTGGTCACCCATTCCCTTTCTGACTGTGCAGAAGAGTTTACCTGTGGTATGACCTGTATTCACTGAAGTTTAGAAGAACGAAAGGGAATCTCATTGAAACATATAAAATTCTGACAGGGATGGACAGACTGGCTGCAGGGATGATGTTCCTCTGGCTGGGGGGTCTAGGACAAGGGGGCCACAGTCTCTGGAAACGGGGTAGGCCATTTAGAACTGAGATTAGGAGAAATTTCACTCAGAGGGTGGCCTCCATATTTCTTCACTCAGAGAAATTTCTTCATTCAGAGGGTGGCCTCCATAACCCTTTGTGGTAGAGAATTCTCTACCGCAAAGGGCTGTGGAGGCCAAGTCACTGAACATATTTAAGAAAGAAATATATAGATTTCTGGACTCTCAAGGCGTCAACAGGTATGGGGAGAGCATGGGAGTATGGCGTTGAGATAGAGGATCAGCCATGAACATTTTGAATGGCAGAGCAGGTTCAAAGGGCCGAATGACCTACTCCTGCTCCTATTTTCTATGTTTCTATGTTGCTTGTGTTTTTGTGTTCTTTATACCATTAAACCACCTTACCATCTGATATGGACAATGGGATACCCACAGATTTTCATAAAACAAATGTTAATACCTCTATAAAATTGTATTTTCCTGTAAACTATTGCAGATGTGGAGGAAGTTTGCAACTTTGCTCCAGTCTTAATGGTTGGCGGTTTTCACCTCTCCAATGAATCTGCCACCATTAGAATCTTGCTCAACTTAAGACAGGATTTGTGAGCAGTCACCATCCCAGCTGTGGTACATCATATCAAGGAGTCAACTTGAAGCACCAGTCCCTTGATATTTTTGGCGCTGTAAATATTACAAGATTATAAATAAATGTTATGTGGATCAGCAGGTGGCCATGCTAATCAGAGGAACATCATCCCAAATGGCTGATTCTAAAATGAATTTGTATTTACATTGCTGATGAGACACAGAGATAAATTGTACTTTCAGATTAACTGAGGTAATTTTATGGATTGAGTTGGGATTTGTTTTCAATTTCCATATCTGAATAAATTATGCAAATGAGCATGGTTGAACAACCTTTTTTTCAAAGCTATGTGCCCTCAGAGGAGCAGTATGTGGGGAATGTTATACACAGATCTGTTAATTGCCTTTGAGTGGCACAGTTCAAGTAAAGAGAAGTTTCAAAGCTTCTGTGTCATTTTCCTACAGCGTTGTCTTTATGAAATAATTGGTCAATCATTGCCAAATTACAAGCAATTTTAGCCCTTCGTTGCTTGAATAAATCTTCATGTTGAGCCAGGCGAATGATTTAACCCACCTCCGCTCAGGGGCATAATTGTTAATCCCACTGCCAAGGCAGTTTGCGTTCAATGTGCCAATCATTGGAAACTGGCCTGATCAGCCACACATTCTGTCGCAAAGAAACATCAACATCATCCAAGGGGGAGGATTCTCACAACATCTGTCTGCCCATACAACTCTTCAGTGAAAGGCCATCTATTCCCTCATCGAAAGCTTGCTTAGATTCTGGAATGTAAACCATAGCTTGAGGACACAAAGTTAACAACAACAAACAGATTTTCTGTGGAAATGCTCATAGAATATTGGAGGCTATGTTGCTCAGTAATAGCAGTAACAAAAAAGGCTTGAATTTATATGGTACACTTCACAACCTAAGGACATCCCAAATTGCTTTCCAGCCAATGAAGTACTTTTAAAGCGTACCCACTATTGCACTGAGCAAAATGCAGTGGCCAATTTTGCACATGGCAATGTCCAGCAAATAGTAATCTTGATAGTGATCTGATAATCACATGTTGGCTGAAGGTAAAATATTGACGAGGACACTGGCGAGCACTCCCTTGCTCTTTTTCAAAACAGCACAATGGAATATTTTACTTTTTATGTCAGAAGGCATTCAGGATATCAGTTTAATGTTTCATATAAACTACACCATTTCCAACAATTCAGCGCTCCCTCAGTACTACACTGGCATGTCAACTTCCATTTTACATTCAAACTCCTGGAGTGGGACTTGAACCCACAACCTTCACAAAGAAAGATAATAGCACTACCAACTGAACCATGACCAATACCTTGTTATAGCAACACTGTTATGTCACGGTAAAGTACCATCAGAGCCCCGGATTCACAAAGATTGACAAAGGTAAGTTCTATTTTTATTAATATGGGGGGATGGAGGGTGGAGGGGTGGTGGGGAGGGTGGGGGGGGTGGTTGAACTCTTGATGCCATGCTGAAAGGTAAAAGAAAAATGAAAAAGTTTAACCTCTTTGACATGGTGGGAAACTCACAGCAATTTCCTGGTCAGGGTCCCTCCCCACCCACTCCTAGAGTTTAATCTCCGGTCAGGTCCCAATGATATCATCGGGACACGACGTGCATACGTTATAAAAGCCCCTGCTAACTTTGGGTGTGTGTCCTTGCTCCGTACTTGGGAGAACTGGTGACAATCCGAGCCAATCGGCTCCTGGGCTAATAAGTAACTTTGGCAATTTTAACTGCCCTGTTTCCACTGGTTGAATTTGGTTAAAATCGACCAAACAAGTCAGTTCCGTTCCGCTATCTCATCAGTCCAGTGCATGTACATGGAAACTAGGCAAGTTACATCTGTGATTGACTAGAGTGCTGTCCAAATCAAGCATTAGAACCAAACACCATTGATGCATGCAAACTTCCGGTAGTGAATTGGCTCAAATGTCACAACAAACAGAAAACAAAGTTATAGAAGTTAAGATTGTATGATATAGGCAGATATAAATGTGTCATTTGATGCAAGTTTCCCTGAGACCAAGTGAGGTGTAATTTTAGCCAGCTAGTCCAGATCACGTTACCAGCGTAAAATTTGGATTTACCCATGAGAGAAGGATTAAGAAATGGAAAGCACCTTTACAGATAATGATTCATCAGTCTGATAGTTGACACAATCCTCCCAGATGAATGCTCAGCCAACAGGTCATTCATTGCAATTCATAAGGACAAGGTCATATAAATTCTGGAAACCTTGCTAACTGTAAGCATATTAATTTTAATCCATGCAGTAGACTGGCTTTCTAATGCTGCTAACTTGTCAGATATCAAGGGAGGCCAATTTGAAATTAATCTCACCAACTTAGATCAATCTCAAATATTGATCTCAGCTGTAAATTTGTACACCGCAGACAGTTAATGCTGAACTGCAGTGACAGAAGTGAAGTGTTTTTGAAACTTCTGTTATTTATGTCAACACTTAACACTAACTGCTAATTAATTGCATATTTAATTCATGGGCTTTGTTGTGTGACTTTAATCATTGGCAGGAAAAGGTTAATTCATTTGCTCAGTAGTTTGTGCAGATCCTAGTGAGAGGTTGATTGTGCAAATACAAATATAATCTGACAATTTGGCAAACCAAATGCTGCCATCATTTACTCCTCGGGAGAAACTTGGTGGTAAACCTTGGACAGTTGACTAGAAATTGACATCAAGAGGTTAAGAATTTGGCTGGTGGGCTTGATGAATATTCTTGTTAGGGTACTGATTCCAATATTTACAATAAATAAACTTTACTAAAAGGTAAGTTTCTCAGCATTGTTCCCTCAGAATTTGACTGCACTGGTGTACATGAATGTTTAATAAAATACTTGCATGAGCTCAAGTACAGCTAAGTTGTATCCAAATATCAACATAACATCTGTTAGACATTGAAATAATGTCCAGAAAGAGAAAACATGTGATGATTGGTTGAACTTTTCCATTTAATGCATGGGATGGAGTATGCAGTGATCAATCATTTTGTGGCAGACTTTGTATAACATTGAATATTGTGCAAGATTCTAGTTATTCCCCGATCTTAGTTTCTGTGATGAAATTACTTTTGACAAAAATCATTTGCCTGGAATGAAAAGGTTTCTTCATTTTACAGGATATCATTGTTCTAACACTTAGTCATATGTACTGTTTAATGTGGGAATTTGTACTATTTCCTGGCTATTCTGACACAATGGAAATGAGTCACAATGTTGATCCTTATTATCAGAGTGTGACTACAAGGAAAGACCAATGACAATGAGGGTTTTTCAGCCTTGGGTGAATGTGGCTTGAAAGAACCAGAAGGGGGTCGAGGAGAATTTTTTTTACTTAAAATTGTTAAGACCTGAAATTCCGTGCATGAAAAGGTGGTGGAAGAAGATTCAATAATAACTTTCAGAAACGAATTGGAAAAATATTTGTGAAATAAGAGTGAACAGGACTGTGTGGGAAGAGTGGGGGAGTGGAATTAATTGGATAACTCTTTCAGAGAGCCCACACAGACATAATGGGCTGAATGGCTTCCTGTGTGATAAGATTTTGTTGTTCTACAACTAGGCCAGCGCGTCATATAGGTTTATAAGAGAGATAATAGTATAGAAAATGTAAACCATTACTCGCTCAACATTGAATGGACTTTAGGGCAAGAATGTGAAAGCCATAAACCTGGATCAGCTACAAAATAACTTGGTGCTTCATGAGCTAAGATAGGTGAATGCCCCTCCGAGGCCATATATATCTTGTGGTATTTGGTGCCGACAATGTTTGATTCCTATTGTTAGCACCAGTGTGCCTCATGTCGGGTATAAAAGTAACTGAAAACACAGGGAGCTGAGAAAGGTATTCTGCTGATCTGACAATAGGCGCCTGCAGTACTCATTCTGATGTTCTGATGAGACGTTTGAACTTCACTGCTGTTGCTTCCAGGCACCTCAGGAAGGTAGTGCTAATGATGCTAAGCATTCAACAAATCCCGAGGGACTGGAGCACTGTTAGTCGACTAACAAAAGGACCTGGGAGCAGCTGGAGAAAAGATGTACAGTTATTTTTAGCTTTCTGCTTAGTAATTGGAAACATAACCATGTTTCATTATGGAAAATGAGGAACTTATTCATTTTCTATCATTTCATTTAAGGGGGTGGATTTCTGCCCTAGGTTCTCCTGATCATCTGCTGGAATTTCAGCAAAGAATTCTTGTGATCCCCAGAACAACATAATAAATGTTGGCTTTGCAATGGTTTTCACAACCTTATGATTATGGTGGAGGATTGAGAGGATTCCCGCCCCTGGAAAGTCCAACTCCATTTAATGCTTCCAACTCTTAGGCTATATGAATCTCAGTGATCACACAACATTCTGCAACACTCCTCACTAAAGCCCTCTGCCAGGTCCCATCAATTCCCACTTTCTGAAACCTTCTTGAAACCCTGTTGCTTCAATCACGACCTCCCCAGAGTTCTGTTCCTGGTTCTTATTTGTAAAGTACCTTTCACTAGGTTAAAGGTGCTACTATGTAAATGTAAGTTGTTGTTGTGACAACAGGTGAATCCGAGTGACTGACAGGAAGCAGAGATGGCAAAAACCCATCAGGAAAATTCCAACCTATCACCATGACCAACTAAGTTACATCATAGAAGGACAAGAAAAGAAAAGATGTCAACAGTAACATTTATGCAGAGCAAACAAAGATTGTGGCATGTTATTAAAATATCCTGTTTTCACTGAGGCAGACTGGGCTTGAGTAACGTGTAAGAAATTAGTCTCAGTTGGTGAGCATTGGTGAATTATTTAGATAACCAAACACATTGAATTGGCTGAACTTTTAATTCCAGTGGTGTACTATACTGAACAAGTAGAATCAAATACTTAACCTACAGTTCATCCTCATTATTATAACCCATTGGGATTGGTTAAGTTCCAATCAATGATTTCTGTTTGTTGAGTTTTAAAGTCTCGTGCTGTTTATAATGGAGTTTCCATTGGGACCTCAAGATACGATTGTTCTCATAGAATATGCAATTAGTGAGGTTTGGAGTTAAAGCTGTTTTTTGCTCTTCCCCCTTGTATAGTCAATTGGAACCTCACCATACAGTTTATGTATAAGATGTTGCAAAGTAGTTGAACAGCTGTTAGCTGTCATTCGCCCACACATCCCAAACACGAAGACTTTTCCATCTACTCTAGTTGTCTTTAACCTATTTAATACTGGGGTGAAGGAGGGGGAGACTCATTTTGTGGCGGCCAAGCTAAGGAATGACAGTATTGGGAAGCTGAAGTTGAATGACTCCAAATTGGGAGTGCAGATTAGCTCCTGAGTAAAGTTCCTCTCCTCTGGGCTAGCCTAAGTCTCAGTAGAGCGCTCCAACACCAAATATGACACTTTCTGCATCCCACAAGAGTCACCCTTGAGGCTTCCAGTTGCTTTCGAATTATGGATTGGTTTGTGTGCTGCATTCATGCTAACTAGAAATGGGTTAAAGTTGCTCAGTTTCTTTTCAGAGGCATGGAGAAAGAAAAAAAAAGAGGACAACATTTATCATCATTGGTTTGAGCTGACCTCAACCCGAAGAAGCAATAATCAGTTAAATGGTTGCACCTTCCATGTCCTTTTTGTTGTTGAAATGTTCAGGGAAGATATAACTGGACAGTAGAATCCCACCCAGTTTAAATGAAAGAAGGAACAGGAGGCAATTTAGCCCCTCAATTAGATCATGGCTGAACTCTGCCTCAACTCCACTGCCCCAACTTAAACTAAACAAACAGAAATCTATCAATCTCAATTTTGAAATTTTAATTGACCCCAAGCCTTTTGGGAGGAGCAAGTTCCAGATTTCTAGTGCAGGATTTTCCCCTCAGTGCACTGAGTGCGGTGGCGGGCATGAAAACGGCAATTTACCTGCCGGGGCAATGGCGAATTTTCGCACCGTATTGTCTGCCTCCCACAGCATTAATTATACACACACGGGAAACATGACGGATTGCGGGTGGGTGGCTTCTGAATTGCCCACTCCACATGAGATCATCGCTTCCTCACTCCAGGCATCATATTTAAATGGCACTGATGTTCAGCTTTTTTAATGTCTGCAGCACAGGAGTGCTCCATGGAAGACATCGCTCCCAAAGGGAAGAAGCATGCTGCTCAAAAACTCAGTGGTGCCTCACTGGGCCGCCTGCTAGAACCAGTTGAGGCCCGCTGCGATGCCCTCTACCCCCGTGATGGCTGGTGGAGGCCCACAGACCTCACCGCTCTGGCTTGGCAGGTAGTGGCAGCGGTGGTCAGTGCCAACGCAGTACAGAAGAGGCCAGCCATCCAGTTCAGAAAGAGGATGAATGATCTCATCCGTGCTGCCAGGGTAAGTCAGCCATCTCATCACTCTCAGCTCACACACTCACAAGCCCATCATACACTCACTGGCATCTCACTCACTGCCAGCTCAAGGAACATCACCACTCACTCCCTCACATACACCCTCACATCTCCATCTGCGCTCATCTCCTCTGGAGCTTGCATCATCATCCCATCCACTCACCACTCACGCATCCTTATCATCTGCTCTGGCATGTGTCCTGCTCACATTCTCCATCTGTATTTATGCAGGATAAACTCACAGACAATTGCAAGGAGAGATCCCAGACCAAGGGGGGAGTGCCAGAACTCGGGATCCTCTCAGATCGAAAACTGAACCATTGAGGTGGCCGGAGAGGACACGGACTGTGCCTGCGACGATGGGGAGATCAGTGGCACACACCCACGTGAGGATCTTGCACCAACTCATCCCTTGGGACAACCATACTGTGAGTGCATTGTCCTGTTTTAGTGTTGACTGCAATGCACTAATTATCTCTACTTGCATTCATTGGCACCTCTGCCAAGTGCCTGAGGCTCCAAGCTACCAGGCCCTTAGCTTGAGCCCCAATGACGCATCAGATGAGGAAGCTGAGGACAGCACTGTGGTAGACCCGTCACAGCACTCACACACACCCTCCAGCAGCACAGAGACACACACATCAGTGGAACATAGTTCTAGAGCAGCTTCAGGGTCACAATCTGGCGAGCACAGCACACAATTTGGTCCACAGTAGGCAGAGGCAGGGACATCTGAGGTTACCAGCACTCGGAGGCTGTTGAAGACAAGGGATCTGCTGAGTCCGAGCCTCTGGACTCAGTCCTAAGTCAATTGGTGGAGCTGCAGAGACATCAGGAAGGGATGTCGGCTGCATTCCTCAGATTGCAACATGTGATGGAGGAGTCTGTCCGCCTTCAGTCCGAGGTGATAGTGCTGGATGCTAATGCACTGAGGTCAACACTGGCAGGATGGCGGCTGCCATCGAGACTTCGGCCAGGACATTAGTCCTACACTGCTGCAGGAGCAGCAGTCGATCGCTGTAGCCTTTGGTAGCATCAATCAGTGGCTACAGGAGACGAGAGTGGGTCATCCAGATTCCACTCCAGTTGCCCCTTCTCCTCAAGGAATCAGTCAGCGGGGAGGACCAGCAGCTGGACACTCTAGAGTCACCCACCCAGGTGACTCTGGGACAGTCCAGCCTATCCAAATCCCCTCTTCCTGCTACCCCATAACCTCCAGCTCCAGGAGGGTGCACCTGCCCCACAGCAGGATACCCAAAGCAGGCCGGGGCCCGCCAGGTCTCAGCCCTCCAGAGGATGTACCCCAAAGTCATCACAGACAACAGGGCATAGCAGTCAGTAAGCTGCCTCTACCTCTGCTGTGGATGTCGGAGATGCAGCAGACATAGTAGTAGAGTTAGGAAAGTTAAAAAAATTTAGGAGCACAACGGTGACACAGGCGTTCGCAACATGTATACAATGTTCACAAATGTAAACAGAATTGCAACCATTTCACATCTCCTCTTGTGTACGCCTCTTTTTTATGATGAGCTGTGTTGCTATCAAACAGCTGTGATAGAATGATCCCTCCCCCGACTTATCGCAGATGTCGCTACTGTGGGCCTCTTGTCTATGTAGTGTTCCTCCATATCACCACAGTGTGTGCCCCCTTTTCAGATCATTCTTGGCATCAGTGATGCCTCAACCTTAATGTGAAGTGTGGTTGTGAAAGGAACCACATTCACATGCTTTGCAGGGCCATGTCAGGTTTATTATTGGCTGTGTAAGATTGAGACAGAGGTGTACTCCAATTTTGTCTGCATTTTTGAAAGGTGAAGCTGTAGTGTACAGTGAGAGAAATGTTTATGCATAGAGAAGGGTCATACGTCATGCCAATCCATGTGCTCTCTGTCCATCCAGCACGGTTTTCACACTATGACCCCATACTTAGAGCTCGTGTGCGCTCCTGTCTGCCAACAGCATTTCTGACTTTCCCAGTGTACACCTGCTAAGCTCACCAATAAGTGGGAACACTTTGCCACCTCAAGGTGCTGAAGCTCTGCCCCTCTCAGCCACATTATTGCCCTGGCACTCAATCCTACAACCTTGATTGTTTCTCAATCTGTAATTGTCTGTAAGGTGATCGTCACAATGTTGGGATTCAGTGTTGTCCATCCCATCACCTAAGCACTCGCTGAGATGTGTGATGCTAATGATAAAAGGTGATTTTTGGCAGTCAGTAAAGCCTTTGAGCATGCTCTGCATGCGTACATTGTAGCCTTAGACAATGTTGAGGGGAGCAATGGGAAAGGAGCGGGGATGTACTGAAGCTGAAGCCTGCTCTTTATTAACAATGACTCGTCACCTTGACGGCTTCATAGTGCCTGAAGATTTTGAAGTTCGCAAGGGTCAGGGCTGACCATGAGGGCACACTGTTTGTCTTAAAGAGGAGGCATTTTAATGTCTGGCATGCAAGTGGTTGAATGTCGTCATCTTCAGGTGGTCCACATACAGAGTAATGTGAGGATAAAAGCAGGCCAGCTTCACTAACTGAGAGCACCGGGTGTTAATGTGATAGTGAAGAAGGTGACAAAGAGGACTGAGTCTGAATAGATGCACACCTGCGGAACATCCTTGGCTGCCTTGGCCCAACTGTCGCCTATCAGTTGCACCATCGAGTTTACACAGAATGCATTGTCCCATTACTGGAGATGGATCTCCTTGAGGAGTTTTGTCAGATTGAAGGCATACAGCTACAAGCCCACTGAGGATAGCGGAACAGTTCCTGGCTCTTGTAGGCTGGAATTGTAACTGGGATGCTGCAGAGATGCTGGAAAAGGCAGCACCTTCTGACATCTGATGCCGGAACTCCCTCCTCCAGTTAACACCTCATCTCAGAAAGGGCCCATGCTCCTGAGGCTTCATCATCCTTCAAAGGATCAGGACAATGTGATCCTGATGTATAACTATTCACTCTCATATTGAAGTGCTTGGTTGAAATGAGAGGAATAGCAACACTGGTGTTTGTGTTGGCCCGTGATGGAGGGCACTTGTCCAAGAGGATACCCATTGCAACTTGCCATCCTCTTGTTGGAATCTGGTGGCAATGAGGGCCCCATGTACACACCTGCCTTGTCCGTCCTGCGCTATGGCCTCTTCCAGCAGGCTCGGCTTCCTCGAACTCAATGCCCTCATCCCCTTTGATATCTTCCTCATCGGAGGAGGCTTACAGCTCCTCCATGTTGTAACCTGGGAAGACCTCCCTTCATTGCAGCGCCAGGTTGTGCAACATGCAAGCAAGGCGCGATGGTCCATGAGACCCTCTGGGTAGTGTACTGAAGTGCTCTGCCAGATCTGTTCAGGCATCGGAATTGCATCTTAGATGCCTATGGTCTCCTCCACCAGTGTTCAGGTAGTGGCATGAGCATTGTTGTGCTTTCTCTCTGCAGGATTCTGTGACTGGCGCACAGGCATCATCAGCCATGTCCTTTGCAGAAACTGCTTAGCACTGAGGAGCCAGTGGTGTCCCTTAAAGATGTCCGGGACATACAATCTACTCAAGATGTAGAAGTCGTGGATGCTTCCTGTCTATCTGGCGCAAACCTGCATGATAAGTTTTTTTATGGTCACAGATCAGCTGTACATTGAGCAAGTTGTAGCTTTTCCAGTTTATTTATTGGAGTCCCGGTTGCCAGGGAGCTTTTATAGCCATATGAATGCAGTCGGCTGCACACTGCCCCTGTGGGAATCCTGTGGAAAACTCAGCAAAGCCAAGTGCTCTGGCGCCCTGGCTTGCTTTATCGCTGTTGAAGTTGACGTAATTGTGGGCCTTTGCAAAAAGGGTATCTGTGACCTCATGAATGCACTTGTGAGTGGATGCTTGCGAGATCACGCAGAGCTCCCCAGTGGAACCCTGGAAGGAGCCACTGGCGTAAAAGAGCCACCAGCAATGGATGCCCTCCAAGTCGCATTGGTGCCAAATCTTGGAGAATGTGGCAAATATGAGTCACCAGATCCCTGGGTATGCGGAGGCAATGGTGATACTGGTTCGTGCTCATCTGCAGATAAGACATGTGAGTTCTGTGCCCCCTCGGTCATGTGAGCCGCCTACGCACAACGTTTCTGTGAACCTCATCCTCTGTCCAGAGGGAGTCCTTCTGGCCCTTGGTTTTGAGGGTTTTGCACTTCTGTTTCTTGAGCCAGGCGCTCCATCACATTCTTCTCCTCCTCCCCTCCTGCTTGTATGCGATTATGCAGCAGCAATAAATTCAGGCTCCATCTTCCTGATGGTCTCCTTTCTTCAGCATCAGCCTGCAAAGGTCCTATTTCTGCCAATGACCCATCATTGAATGTGGGTTCAAGGGCTCTGTTCCAGTGTCAGCAACTATTCGCCCCTGAAATGCTAGCCAGCGCAGGGTGCATTTCAAGATGCTCCTTCCCCTCTGCCCCCCCAGAACTTTACCTGACTGACTGCTATGAGATTGCTTTGGCCAGGCACTTGGATGTACTTCTTTCAGCACATGCGCTGGGATCTCCATTCACTGCACTCTAATACCACACTCTTTGGAATAAACATGAGGGAAAATGTTTAGCCAGGAAATGAGATTATTTGAGGGGAGCCTGAGGCTTATCTTTTGTGAACCTGATTCTAACATGCTTTTAAAGCCTGTCCAGTTGCCCAATTGCTCTGGAGTTCATCATCGCTCTGGGGAATTTCCACACCGTGAACAAGGGGTTAAAACAAGTGCCACATTGCTGGATTAGCCTCGCATAAATGCACATCATTGCTTCATTCCCCTGATTCCCTGCATTGTCATTGAAAGGCTCCTAACTTGCCTCAGCTGTGCATGTCTCCTCATTTGGGGATGCACAGTTCAGTTGAGTGCCCCTTTAATCGCACCCCCCCACCCCACCTCACAATGTATGCACCTGCCCTCCAATCCAGCAGCAGAGCCCTCACCAGCAAAGCTTCTCCTCATTTTAATTTCATACTGTGCCATCGCTGCAGGTTAGAAGATGGTGGTGCTGAGCTCTTACTGCCAAACCAGCTTGGACCCTCCCTGTATGAGTGTGGAAACCCTCCCATTGTCTTGGAGAAGCTTAATGTTCAGGTTTTCCTCCCTCCAAGAACTTCTCAATCCTCCACCTGTATTCCCTGATCCTATTGTGTTTGTGGTGGATATCGGTTTGTTAGATCCTGAGCATTTTGAAGTGGATGTGCCTATGCCCAGTGTGGACCTCACCCATCCCCCATCTTGAGGCCCCTTGCACAGTTACACATATACCCCTCACACACTTTCAGATACCATCACAATGCCTTTTCCCCATTTGTAGGGTACAGATACCTCCCCTGACTGAGTGTGATATCTGCAGCAGCCCAGTATGATGCCAGAAACCCCATGGACCGAGGCGTGTGATGTTATGACAATGCTGTGTGCACAATGTGCTGGATGCGACTTGAAGCTCTATCAAGGATTGTTCTCTTCCTTGTGAAGAGACAACGGATCTTGATCCCCACAACAAAATTCCATCTTGACAACTTAACTCTGTTTCTCGGGCTTAGAATGGTCTCAGCTCTTCAGTCACTGGTGAATTTGACCACCCTTGCAATACAAGGTCTTGGACTTTTGAAAAAATTGGATATCTGTTCATCCAATTCCTAATTTGCTTCACACACACAGGTGAAGAGCCCAAGAAATTCAGTACAAGCACAACCCCTTGTGGCACTGGAGCATGTACAATGCTATCTGGTAACGGGAGACGACTGAATGTGTCCACGTTTGCAATTTGCAAGCCAGGATGGTGCATAAAGGTATATTCAAATGCAGATAATATCAAAGTCCAAGGTTGAATTCTTGCTGAGGCTATTGGTGCAATGGCTTTATCCACACTGAATAAACTCATTAATGGTTTATGGTCTGACACAATGGTGAAATGCTGTCCATGCAGGTACTGGTGGAATTTCTTCGTTCCGAATAACACAGATAAACCTTCCTTTTCTAATTGTTAGTAACCCTTCTCGGCTGCAGAGATGGTTTTGGAGACATAGGCAATTGTCTTTTCTGATCTGATTTCTGTCTTTTCTTTTTCTGTTTGCTGCAGAGTTTTGTCTCATCCTTCATTCTGATTTCACAGTGGGCCAAATTTCTCTCCAGTGAAATCTTAACTTAGTTCAGTTTGGTCATTGGTTTGTTATCTTTATTATCCACTCATACCTTGGAAAGTTCCATCACATTTCCTTCTAATGCCCCTTTTGTTTCATTCAGCTGATTCTTCAGCTCTTCAGTCTCTTTCTTGTATCTTTTGGCTTCCTCCTGGAATATTGAACACTGTTGAGTCTTCTCTGCCAACTTATGGGCTGTCTCAGTTTCACCCTGCATTGCTTTATTACGTAACCTTTTTCATGGCAGTAATGGCATTCTGTCTCCTTGAATCTGCAGGTGTCCAGCATGTGGTTACCCCCACATCTATAACAGGTTAACTTCAGAGTCACTGCTGAAATGCTTCCACTAGGCCTTTTTGTTTTTCTAGTAGCAGAGGCTGTCTTTTGCTTCGCTGCTGTCTCTCTAGTTTTTGCTCCATGCCCAGTGGTCATTTCCTGCCCCAACTGAAGAACAGCGCATTATTGCACTTTCTGTAGAGCCTGCAAGTCTCTCACAGCACCTTCCATAGCTAGTGCTATTTCCATGGCATGCTCAAAATTGATGTTGACTTCTGCTAGTAAACAGCGCTGAATGGTGTCATCGTGAACTCCACAAACTAATCGGTCCTGCAACATATCATCGAGTGTGTCTCCGAAGTCACAGTGCTCAGTCAACTGCTTCAACTTCGCTATATAGGTCGCGATGGACTCTCCTGGCACTCCTACTCTGGGGTTAAACTTAAGCCTCTGCATTATTACGGTCGGCTTCGGCTGAAAATGGGTCTTCATGAGGCCTACTAATTTGTTAAAAGATTTAGAATTGGGCGTGTTTGGGGACCTCACACTGTGGGTGAGATTGTGTTTCTCACTACCACAGACACTCAAAAGGATTGCCTTCTGCTTCTCCTCCGTGGTAACTTCATTCACCATGAAATAAAAACCAAGACGCTCTACATACTGGCTCCAGTCTTCCAGATTCGCGTCATACGGACTGATTCTGCTGCAGAGTGGCATGACTGGTGAGTATTCTTTTCTTTAAGAACTGATGTGCTCACATTCACAAGGCGAGGTGCAGCATTGGAGCTATTTTACCCTCATCGCCAAATGTATTGACTTGACCTACTGGGCAGGTTTCTACTTGACTTTTTTACAGAGAACCCTTTCAGAAGCTATATGCTTGAACCAGATCCACGACTAGAAAGCTATGCTTCCCCCCCAACCCCCACCGGATTACCCACGCTTAGGACTCATTCATCAGAGTCTAGATGAACAATCACATGAACCCTGATAGGCAGTAGGAAAAGGCTATACCTTCAATCACTACACTTTCATTACCTAGGCTCTGGAATTCCCCCTTTAAACCTTTCCAACTACCCACACCACCCCCCCCCCCCCCCCCACTATCCCGCTCCTCCTTTAAGATGCTCTTTAAAACCATCACTTTGGCCCATGTATCTTAATGTCTCCTTACTTAGCTCAGTGTCTATAACTCTATTTGATTACAGTTGTGTAGAGTACCTTGAGGCATTTTGCTACATAGAAGAGGTTTTTTAATTGCCAGTTGCAGTTGTTAGGTATGCAAAAGGAAGTGAATTTAAGTGACAGAAGCGAGAGTTGACTTCAGCCAATAGTCTGTACATTCTAAAACAAAAATAAAAATACCTGGAAAAACTCTAACTGTGTTCCTCTCCGCAGATGCTGCCAGACCTGCTGAGTTTTTCCAGGTATTTTTATTTTTGTTTTGGATTTCCAGCATCCGCAGTTTTTTGCTTTTACTTTAGTCTGTACACTCTGTTGTCTGTAAAATAGAGCAGCTGAATGTACCAGCCCAGCCTCACCAAGGTCTCACCTGCTGAAAGATTTGGCAAGCAAATGTGAGGGAAGATATGAAAGATTTGCGATCACTTGGGATCCCTTGTTAAATGCCTCAGGTCTCAGTATTGTATGATTAGAGATTAGTGGGGAGGGACACTTTGTTGAACATGACACCCTCAGACCTTTTACACCCCTGAAGCAGTGTATCTGAGGCAGAGCTAAAACATGAAGCATTGACCTGCTACAAGTGACTAATCATCATTATCAACATATTATTAAAGAACTACGATTTCCTCTTTGTGTAGTTCAATGTTTATTCTGTAGATCGAGCCAGGTTTCCAGATAAAAACTTCACAGCTCACCCAACTAAACTGAATGCAGCACAAGCTGTTTTTTTATTGCTGCTGTATTGTAGATGGGTGTCAGGGGGCCAGCTCCCAGGGTTTACATTGTTAAACTCAGTGTCTGAGGCCCATGAAAAACTGGGCCTACAATTCTGCTAGGGAAAGCAGCTACATCCTATGTTGAAGTGGCACCAACATGAAAGCATCTCTCAACTTGAGCCTTTTCACTTCTCACCGATGTGCGAATTAGATAATCAATAGTCCCTGGGGCAAATCAACATGCACATGATGTTGGCCATCCTTTGATCCTTTAAACCATCGATTTCTGTTGAATTATAAATTACAGGAGCTCAGCTTCTGGCAACAGCATATAATATAAATGAGGTTGTGATCAGGAAGTAGTTTCCACATTCCTGGAAACAAAGCACAGTTGATGCCAAATACACAAGCTGCCATTTTGTTCGAGCTGTGAGTGGGCTGAAATCAAGAAACATATGGAAACACAGAGTTGGAATTGAGTGACATATCTATGTGTCTGTGAACTCAAGAGCAGCAGCCTTGATAGATTCCAAACACAATATTCAAGCATTGCATCCATAAGCATGCTTACCATCTTTTGCCTGAGCTCCCTTAATACACATTTGCCTGGCAATTAAGACATTATATCCATTAACCATAATGCATATCATTATTTTGCACTTTTTAATTTCTGGGTTACTTAACATGGTATAAAGGAAGAAAAGACTTGCATTTATATGCACCATTCAAAAGCTCAGGACTTCTCAATGTGCTTTACAGTCAAATAATTATTTTTGAAGTGTGATCACTCTTGTCATGTAGGAAACGTGACAGCCAATTTTCACACAGCAAGGTCCCACAAAAGCAATTTGATAATGACCAGATAATCTGTTCAGTACTGTTTTGCCAATATCTAATGCAAGGTAATCTATGCTAATTTTTTTTTTAACAAGCTCTTTTACTCTAGGGTTACAAAATTGACTATGGTTGGAAATTTATGCTTCTCCCGGAAGCAGGGAGCAAGACAGGCTGGGGGAATTAATTGAGCTGGAGGCCAAAAACAGCTTCCCAGCAGGATGAACTTTTGCAATTAAGTTCCAGGAAATTTGAAGGTGTGTCAAGCTTCCCAACAGCAAGTATCAGGAAGTGCATTTGCATGTATCTGCATG
Source organism: Cetorhinus maximus (assembly GCF_964194155.1). Classification (NCBI taxonomy): domain Eukaryota; kingdom Metazoa; phylum Chordata; class Chondrichthyes; order Lamniformes; family Cetorhinidae; genus Cetorhinus; species Cetorhinus maximus. Next base: position 55,755,567 of record NC_135899.1, read on the forward strand.
TCAAGCATGCTCATTAATATGCCAGCTCACCAATATTAAGTTCCCTTTTGTAGTATAAGGGTGTTTGGGTGAGTAAGGATTAAGGTGCGACTTGGAAAACAGTACTGTCCACATTATGATGCCAAGAGTCACATGTAAACTGTGTGTAGGGAGAGTCTGAGAGAGGTTGGCATGAAGATAGCACCTTGTTAGGGCTATACCTTGGAGATATATATATATATAGTCTGTTAACAATAAACAGCTTATTTTCAACTACACAAGCCTCCAGACCTCCTAGCAAATAACCTTACAATACCCTTCCCAATTAAGATATCGGCAAGCATATAATCCATGCCTTCAGATTTACGATTGCATATGTGGCATGTAACAGTGAGGTAGTCAACTTGCTGAAATTGGAGTGATTAGCCACTTTTTTTCCCTCTTTGGGGAGCATTGTTTAATGAGGCAATGATTGGGTGGTGGCAGTCTTAGGGGCACAGGGCAGGGAGGTTGGCAGAGGGATGGAGGGAGTCCGGGGTGGGGACAGAGTCAGGGAGGGAAGGCGAGGGTGCAGGGACATGGGAGAGAGGGAAGGGCCTTGCTTGTTGGGTGTGGGAGTCCTGTGAATATGTTGGGGACTGTGGGAGAGAGAGAGAGATGGTCCTAAATGGCGGTGTCAGTGCTGTCTACAGTGGGATCCTAGGGGTTGAACTGAGGGTCATGGGCAGCAGAGGGAAAGTTACACTGAGAGTGGGGAGTGGTATCTAGTAGGGCGGCAGGTCCAGGGTCATAGTTGGGTAGCGGATGATCTCATGGATGTGTCACAGAAATGGACAACACAAGTGCCATGGATAATGGGAAGGGTTGAGAATTAGGGTGGGTGTGGGGAAGGTAATGGGTGTAGGCTCAGAAGGGAACAGAAGGCATGTGGAGAGTGATGGTTATAGGCTCAAGAGTAACAGAGGGAGGATCAAGGGTAACAAGGGACAGGAATAGTTCTATTGGTGGGTCAAGATTATGGGAGGAAATTGGTGGGTGACAGGGGGAGTAAAAGCTGGTGGAGTCTGCAAAGTTACATGCATCATTTTTTTCAAGGCTATTCCTCACAGTGCAATTGCTCTATATGTGTGAATCCTCAAAGTGGGAGGAGGGTCTTTTCAGGTTGGTGGAGTTAAAGGTCAGCACATTTGGCCGAATAAAGGGACACCCTAATAATCATGAGTCAAGTGGATGAGAAGCATGCTCAGAACACAGAGTTGCTCTTCTATCTATGGTGAAGCCCACATGGCAGCAGGTTTGTTCCCTGACTCATGGGTCTCATGTCATCGAGATCCCAGCAAGGTTCGGAGCGGCAGCAAAGAATGCGCTGAAGGGCAACTCAAGTTGACCAAGGTTGGGGATGGGGGAGGGTGTGTGTGGGGGGGCAATGGGAGACGGAGGGAGTGATGGAGAAAGGGAAGCAGGGGTTAGCTCCCCAGGTCCCCCAGGTGGGGACAATGGCAATGACAATATGTCAATTTAGAACCTCGAGGGTCCCAGGTGAATGGTCATGGTTGATAATGGGGTATGTGATACATCTATGATCGCAAGGCAAGTGTCTGAAGGGTGATGGAGGGAAGGCCAATAGTTTTTGGGGAAGGGTGTGCAGAAATGGCTTTCATTACCCCAATTAATTCTACAGTCTCCATTCACATGGATGTATGAAAGGGAGGAGAGCGCATCTGTCGTTTTCCAGGGCTGGGGGGAGCCAGGGGTAGACTGATGCTAGCTACAGCGCTCACCATTGGCTTAAATGCTCAGAGCTAGAGGGACAGCTTCAAAGAATACGCTGACTAAATGGCTCACTGCAATTTGTTACTGATCGCATGATGCTGGCTCCAGACAATGCTGCACTTCTACTAGCTATGGTCCAGTTGAGGAGGAAGTGGCAGGGGCATCGACATTCTGCCACAAGATTCGCCATGCTCTTCGCACTTGCATACCTAGTGAGCTGAGCAGCGCAAGATCATGCGTAGCCAGCCATCCTGCCCCTGAGTGGAAATCACTCTCACTTCCGCTCCCGCCTGACAACTTTTATTCCAAACAGGAAAATTCCATCCTCTGATTCTCGATTGTTTCTAAGTTCAATTTATTGTTTGAATTTTAGTATTCAGACATAGGATGAATGGCTTACAATATTGTGGCTGAGATTTCCCTTTCTTTACAATCGCACTACAGGTGATCAGTCCATAGTTGCATGTAGTCAGTCAGATGAAAAGCTGCTGTTTCTATGATCATACAAGTTAGGAATAGAAGTAGGCCATTCAGCCCATCGAGCCTGCTCCACATTTTAATAAGATCATGGCTGACCTGATTGCGGCCTCAACTCTACTTTCTTGTCCATCCCTGATACCCTTTGACTCCCTTGTCAATCAAGGATTTATCTAATGCAGCCTTAAAAATATTCAATGACCCTGCCTCCACTGATCTCTGAGGAAAAGAATTCCATAGACTCATGACCGTCTGAGAGACCCCTTATTTTTTAACTGTGTTCCCTAGTTCTAGTCCCGCCCACAAAGGGAAAGATCCTTTCAGCATTCATACTGTCAAGTCCCCTCAAGACCATATATGTTTCAACTCCAATGGGTACAGGTCCAATCTGTCCAATCTTTCCTCATAGGATAACCCCCTCATTCCAGGGGCAGAATTTTACAGCCCCGTTTCGGCGGGGACGGGGCCGTAAAATGTGACGAGACATTCTGAACTTCATTGGCTTCGGCGGGAATGTAAAATCCCGCCGGCGTAAAATTTCTCCCCAGGAATCAGTCATGTGAATCTTCTCTGAACTGCTTCTAATGCAATTGTGTCCTTTCTTAAATAAGGTGATGAAAACTGTACACAGTACTCTAGATGTGGTCTCACCAATACCTTAAACAATTGTGGCAAAACATCCCTGCTTTTATATTCCATTCCCTTTGCAATAAGCCCCAACATTCCATCTGCCTTCCTAATCATTTGCTGCACCTGTATACTAACTTTTTGTGATTTGTGTACCAGGACACCAAGGTTCCCCTGTACCTCAGAGTTCTGTAATCTCTCCCCATTTAAATAATATGCTGTATTTTTTTGTTCAACCTACCGAAGTGGCCAAGTTCACATTTTCCCACATTGTACTCCATCTGCCAAATTTTTGCCCAACCACTTAATCTATCTGTATCCTTATGTCCTCTTCACAACTTACTTTCCTGCCTATCGTGTGTCATCAGCAAATTTGCAACCATACATTTGATTTCATCATCCAAGTTATTGATATAGATTGTAAATAATTGTGGCCCCAGCACTGATCCCTGTGGCACTCCAGTCGTTACATCTTGCTAACACAAAAATGACCCATTTATGCACACCATCTGTTTCTTGTTATCTAACCAATCCTCTATCCATGCTAATATGCTATGCCCCTGTTATGACACAGCAGTTGGTAAAGGCTGAGCTGTTTAAATCCCAGAGGGAAACTTGAGCAACTGTCATAACCTATATTTTCAATTGGTATGCATGAGATGCAGCTCTGAATTCAAGAATAAGACCACTGAGCCTCAAGAGGCATTTTATATAAAATTAAATTGAACATTTATTAATTAAACACATACACATGCCTACAAATTACTACCATAATAACTTTTAAATAAATCCCCAAATTAATCACTCCCTGGTAAATCTTCACCAAGGTAAGAGGAATCCATAGACTTTAAACAGACACCAGGCAAAGCACATTTGACCGTACAAATTCAAAATGAGGTTCCTTGCAATTTGGTTCCTTTGTAGACACCGTTGTAGGCTTACAGGCTGGTTAGATCTTAAATGCTTCTGACTTACACACACAAACTCCTTTCTGTTTATACCTAGCTTTTCCTTTGAATGTAAATTTTCCAAGGTACCCTAGGTTTTTAATGCCACATCTTCTAACAATAACACTTTCATCCCTCTAATTCTATTAGTAATATAAACACATTGCTTGGCGTCTCCCAGCTAGGTGCAAGGTTTTATTCCCACACTTGAATGCTTTATTCAACAAATGCAAATTTACACTTTGCCTTCTATCTTCATTTGTGTTTATCTAATTAACATCTCAAAACTACTATACATCAAAGCACCCAGACTAGCTGGCACTCATCCAATTAAGACACACACAGACACACACACATTGACACAAACCCCACTACAATTCCATCTTAAAATTAATTTTCAATAACACTATAGACATTAATATCTCTTCATGACAGCCCTACACCATGAGATCTTATTTTGTGTGGTAACCTTTGATGTGGCACCTTGTCAGATGCCTTCTGGAAATCTGAGTGCAGCACATCCACAGGTTCCCCATTATCCATGTTGATTGTTACTTCCTCAAAGAAGTCTAATAAATTAGTCAAACATGATTTCCCTTTAACAAAACTATGTTGGCTCTGCCTGATTGCATTGAGATTTTCTCAGTGCCTTGCTATAAACTCCTTTATAAGGAATTCCAGCATTTTCCCTATGGCAAATGAAGCTAACTGTCCTGTAGTTTCCTGTTTTCTGTCACCCTCCTATCTTGAATAGAGGAGTCACATTTCTATTTTTCAGTCTGATGGGACCTTTCCAGAATCTAGGGGATTTTAGAAAATTAAAACCAATGCAACTACAACCTCATCAGCCACTTCTTTTAAGACTCTAGGATGATGTCCATCAGGGCCTGAGGACTTGTCAGCTTTTACTTCTAATAATTTTCTTAGTATCCTTTCCCTGGTGATCAGATAAAGGGACGGCAATAAGAAAGGGGACGGGAAATACAGGACTGAAGGTGTTGTATCTGAATGCACGCAGTATACGAAATAAGGTAAATGAGCTTGTGGCGCAGATTGAAATTGGCAGGTATGATGTGGTGGGCATTACGGAGACATGGCTGCAAGGGGATCTGGACTGGGAGCTAAATATCCAAGGATATACATCCTATCGAAAAGATAGGCAGGTTGGCAGAGGGGGTGGGGTTGCTTTGTTAGTAAGAAATGAAATTAAATCGATAGCAAGAAATGATGTAGGGTCCGATGATGTAGAATCTGTGTGGGTAGAGTTGAGGAACCGCAAAGGTAAAAAAACCATAATGGGAGTTATGTACAGGCCTCCGAACAGTAGTCAGGATGTGGGGCACAAGATACACCAGGAGATAGGAAAGGTGTGTAAGAAAGGCAAAGTTACAGTGATCATGGAGGATTTCAATATGCAGGTAGACTGGGAAAATCAGGTTGGTAGTGAATCCCAAGAAAAGGAATTTGTGGAATGTCTACGAGATGGCTTTTTGGAGCAGCTTGTGGTGGAGCCCACTAGGGAACAGGCAATTCTAGATTTAGTGATGTGTAATGAGGCAGATTTGATAAGGGAGCTTAAGGTGAAGGAACCCGTAGGAGAAAGTGACCATAATATGATAGAATTTACCCTGCAATTTGAGAGGAAAAAGCTGGAATCAGATGTAACGGTATTTATGTTGAATAAAGGCAACTACAGAGGCATGAGGGAGGAGCTGGCCAGAATTGACTGGGAGATGAGCCTAGCAGGAAAGACAGTAGAACAGCAATGGCAGGAGTTTCTGGGAGTAATTTGGGAGACACAGCAAAAATTCATCCCTAGGAAGAAGAAGCATACTAAAGGGAGGACGAGGCAACCATGGCTGACAAGGGAAGTCAGGGACAGCATAAAAGCTAAAGAGAAAGCATACAATGCAACGAAGAGCAGTGGGAAACCAGGGGATTGGGAAGCCTACAAAGACCAACAGAGGACAAGTAAAAAAGAAATAAGGAGGGAGAAGATTAAATATGAGGGTAAACTAGCCAGAAATATAAAAGAACATTGCAAGAGTTTTTTTTAGATATATATGGGGTAAGAGAGAGGCAAAAATGGACATTGGGTCGCTGGAAAATGACGCTGGAGAACTAGTAGTGGGGAACAAAGAAATGACGGAGGAACTGAATAGGTACTTTGCGTCAGTCTTCACAGTGGAAGACACGAGTGACATCCCCAAAGTTCAAGAGAGTCAGGGGGCAGAGGTGAGTATGGTGGCCATTACTAAGGGAGAAGGTGCTAGGAAAACTGAAAGGCCTGAAGGTGGGTAAATCACCTGGACCAGATGGATTACACCCTAGAGTTCTGAAGGAGATAACTGAAGAGATAGTGGAGGCGTTAGTGGCGATCTTTCAGGAATCACTGGAGTCAGGGAGGGTCCCAGAGGACTGGAAAATCGCTAATGTAACCCCCCTTTTTAAGAAGGGAGTGAGGCAAAAGATGGGAAATTACAGGCCGATTAGCCTGACCTCGGTCGTTGGTAAGATTTTAGAGTCCATTATTAAGGATGAGATTTCAGAATACTTGGAAGTTCATGGTAAAATCAGGCAAAGTCAGCATAGTTTCATCAAGGGGAAGTCATGCCTGACAAATCTGTTAGAATTCTTTGAGGAGATAACGAGTAGGTTAGACAAAGGAGAGTCAATGGATGTTATCTACTTGAACTTCCAGAAGGCCTTTGACAAGGTGCTGCACAGGAGGCTGCTCAGTAAGATAAGAACCCATGGTGTTAGAGGCAAGGTACTAGCATGGATAGAAGATTGGCTGTCTGGCAGGAGGCAGAGAGTGTGGATAAGGGGGTCCTTCTCAGGATGGCGGCCGGTGACTAGTGGAGTTCCACAGGGGTCAGTGTTGGGACCACAACTTTTCACTTTATACATTAATGATCTAGATGAAGGAACTGAGGGCATCCTGACTAAGTTTGCAGATGATACAAAGATAGGTGGAGGGACAGGTAGTATTGAGGAGGCAGGGAGGCTGCAGAAGGATTTGGACAGATTAGGAGAATGTGCAAAGAAGTGGCAGATGGAATACAACGTGGGGAAGTGTGAGGTCATGCACTTTGGTAGGAAGAATAGAGGCATAGACTATTTTCTAAATGGGGAGAGAATTCAGAAGTCTGGAGTGCAAAGGGACTTGGGAGTCCTAGTCCAGGATTCTCTTAAGGTTAACTTGCAGGTTGAGTCGGTAGTTAGGAAGGCAAATGCAATGCTGGCATTTATTTCGAGAGGACTAGAATATAAAAGCAGGGATGTGCTGCTGAGGCTTTATAAGGCTCTGGTCAGACCACATTTAGATTATTGTGAGCAATTTTGGGCCCCGTATCTCAGGAAGGATGTGCTGGCCCTGGAGAGGGTCCAGATGAGGTTCACGAGAACGATCCCAGGAATGAAAGGCTTAACATATGAGGAACGTTTGAGGACTCTGGGTCTATACTCGATGGAGTTTAGAAGGATGAGGAGGGATCTGATTGAAACTTACAGAATACTGAAAGGCCTGGATAGAGTGGACGTGAGGAAGATGTTTCCATTAGTAGGAGAGACTAGGACCCGAGGGCAGAGTCTTGGAGTAAAGGGAAGACCTTTTAGAACAGAGATGAGGAGAAACTTCTTTAGCCAGAGGGTGGTGAATCTATGGAATTCATTGCCGCAGAAGGCTGTGGAGGCCAGATCACTGAGTGTATTTAAGACCGAGATAGATAGGTTCTTGATTGGTAAGGGGATCAAAGGTTACGGGGAGAAAGCGGGAGAATGGGGTTGAGAAACTTATCAGCCATGATTGAATGGCGGAGCAGACTCGATGGGCCGAATGGCCTAATTTCTGCTCCTATGCCTTATGGTCTTATGGATTGTAGCTGTTTTAAGATCCTCCCTCCCTTTCAGCTCTTGATGCACACTTAATCCTGGGATGTTTTCCAGGATATTCTGTTTTTTCTTTGTTCCTCTTTCTGTTGACCATAAGATCCAGCACCAATCATTCTTGTGTTTCAAGTTTTATACCTTCAGTAGGGCATGCTGGAATGTTCATTTCAAGCAAGGTGGGTGCTAGTTGGAAAATATACATTGTCTATCTGCTTTGAAATATAGTCCTCCTCCTCCTTTGATGTCATTCTATGTGGTTTCCACCCCTCACAATTCTCAATCCTTTTATGTATCTTCTTACCAGGATAGGTGCCTGCAAGTCCCAACAATGTATTATTACAAGTCAGACATTTATTGCTATAACGGAGACCTGGATAAAGAAGGGACAAAACTGGCAACTTAATATCCCTGGTTATAGAGTCTTCAGACACAATAGAGTAGGAGATAAAAAAGGACCGGGGAGGGGTGGGGGGGGGGGTAGCACTAATGGTTAAAGAATCAACTCCAGTTGTGAGAAGGGATGATATACTAAATGGGTCAACAAACGAGGCTTTGTGGATTGAGCTTAGAAATAAAAAAGGGGCAGTCACACTACTGGGAGTATACCACAGACCCCCAAATAGTGAAAGGGAGATAGAAGAACAACTATGTAGGCAAATTTCTGCTTGTAAGAACAAGAGGGCAATAATAGTGGGAGACTTCAACTATCCTAATATCAACTTGGATTCAAACAATACAAGGGGCACTGAGGGAGAAAAATTCATGCAGTGTGTCCAGGAAAATACTTTCAACCAATTAGTGACAAACCCAATGAGAAGAGATGCAATTCTAGACCTAGTCTTGGGGAACAAAGAAGGGCAAGTGGGTGAAGTGACAGTTGGTGACCATATCGGGGACAGTGATCACAATTCAGTTAGATTTAACAGTACCATGGAAAAGGACAGTGATAAGGCAGGAGTAAAAGTCTTGAACTGGGGGAAGGCAAATTTTTCAGAAATGAGAAGGGGCTTGGCTGAGGTGGACTGGACAGCGCTGCTGGAGGATAAAACAGTGGAAAACCAGTGGGAAGCGCTAAAAAGCAAGATCCTAATTGTACAAAGTAGACATGTCCCTTATAAAAATAAGAGTGGTACTGCCAAATCTAGACCTCCCTGGTCATCTAGAGGAACACAGGGGAAGATCAAACAGAAAAAGAAATCCTACAATAGGCACAAAGAACTAAACACTGCAGACAGCCTAGACGAATATAGGAAGTGCAGGGATGAAGTAAAAAAGGAAATAAGGAAATCAAAGAGAGGGCATGAAAAAGATTAGCAAGTAAAGTTAACAATAACCCGAAGATGTTTTACCAATACATTAATGCAAAAGGTTAGTTAAGGAAAAAATGGGACCCATCAGAGATGAAGATGGAAACTTGTGTGTAGATGCAGAGGCTGTGGGAAGGGTTTTGAATGAATATTTTGTCTCCATGTTTACAAAGGAAAGGGAGGATGTAGATATAGTGGTCCAGGAGAAACACTGCCAGATATTGGATGGGATAGTAGTAAAGAGAGAGGAAGTACTCGAAGGGTTGAAATCCTTGAAAGTTGATAAGTCACCAGAGCCAGATGGATTGTTTCCAAGGCTGCTAAAGGAAGTCAGGGAGGAGATAGCAGATGCTCTGAGGATGATTTTCCAATCTTCACTAGATACAGGGGATGTACCGGAGGACTAGAGAAATGCATACGTAGTTCCATTGTTTAAAAAGGGATCAAAGGAAATGCCAAACAATTATAGGCCAGTTAGTCTTATATCGGTGGTGAGCAAATTAGTAGAATCAATCCTGAGAGATAGGATTAACTGTCATGTGGAAAGGCATGGACTAGTCAGGGATGGTCAGCATGGATTTGTTAAAGGAAGGTCTTGCCTCACAAATTTGATTGAATTCTTTGAGGAAGTGACAAGAAGGGTTGATGATGGTAGTGCAGTGGATGTTGTGTACATGGATTTTAGCAAGGCATTTGACAAAGTCCCACATGGCAGATTGGTCAGGAAAGTAAAAGCCCGTGGGATTCAGGGTAATGTGGCAAACTGGCTAAAAGGTTGGCTTTGTAACAGGAAACAAAGGGTAATAGTCGATGGATGCCCTTGCGAATGGAAAGTTGTCTCAAGTCGTGTTCCACAGGGCTCACTGTTGGGACCCTTGCTCTTTGTGTTATATATTAACAATTTGGACGTGAACGTGGGGGGCACGATTGGGAAATTTGCAGATGACATAAAGATTGGCCGAGTAGTGGATAGTATAGAGGATAGCTATAATCTCCAAAACGATGTAGATGGGTTGGTGGAGTGGGCGATAAAGTGGCAGATGGATTTTAACATAGAGAAGTGTGAGGTCATACATTTAGGGAGGTCAGACAGTTACAGGGATTACACAATAAATGGGAATATACTAAGAGGGGTAGATGAAGTGAGAGATCTTGGCGTACAAGTACACAGGTCCCTGAAGGCAGCAGTTCAAGTAGACAAGGTTGTAAAGAAGGCATATGGAATGCTCTCCTTCATTGGCAGGGGTATAGAATATAAAAGTAAGGATATAATGTTGGAATTGTATAAAACACTGGTGAGGCCACAACTGGAGTATTGTGTGCAGTTCTGGTCACCACATTACAGGAAGGATGTAATAGCTCTGGAGAGAGTGCAGAGGAGGTTTACAAGAATGTTGCCAGGGTTAGCAAAGTGTAGCTACGAGGAGAGATTGGATAGGTTGCAGTTATTTTCCTTGGAACAAAGAAGGCTGAGAGGTGACTTGATTGAGGTGTACAAAATTATGAGGGGAATAGACAGAGTGGACAGGATAAAATTGTTTCCCTTGGTGGAGAATACTAGAACCAGGGGACATAGATTCAAGATAAGTGGCAGAAGGTGTAGGGGGGACATGAGGAAGAACTTTTTTATGCAGAGGGTAGTGGGTGTCTGGAATCCGCTGCCCAAGTTGGTGGAGAAGGCAGAAACTGTAAACTCTTTTAAAAAGTACCTGGATCTGCACCTTAAGTGCTGTAAGCTGCAGGACTATGGGCCGGGTGCAGGAAGGTGGGATTAGAAAGGGCATCTGGGTGTCCTCAGGCTGGCATGGACAAGATGGGCCGAATGCCCTCCTTCTGTGTTGTAACCTTTCTATGGCTCTATAACAAGTACATTGCATCCCTTACACTACAGCCCACGTGAATGGTGGAGTGCAAATGCTCCATTATCAGATACTGGCAGAACAGTGATGAATAATTGTCATTAGCTTTCAAGAGCTGCAGTCATTTGAGAAATGTTGTAGGTGAGAATTCTGATCAATAATTGTAACACAGATTTAAACAAATGTAACACTCATAATATAAAGGAGTGTTTATCAAAATATGCAACCTTACAGAACAGGTAGACTTGGCAGGGCTGTTAACAAGCTCAAAGGCTATATCAAACCCAGAACCCCAGGTAAGAATTGTTCTGATCAGTATGTCAGTGCGTTTGTGAACACACAACATTGATTTCACTTCAAAAGCTCTTCCTTGGGTAGAAAATGCTGTTAGGTGTCCTAAGATTCTGAAATACACTTTATATATGGTAGTCTTTCAGGTTTGGACCTGGATTTTGGCAGTGGGGGAGACCCTCCCAGTTGTTGTCATGAAGCTATTAATGTATATAACATTATTGATTTTTTTTAAAAATAGAGGGTTAGTCTGTGGGTGTGTCTTAATTGGATTAAAGCCAGCTAGTCTGGGTGCTTTGATGTCTACTAGTTTTGAGATGTAAGAGAGATAGTGTGCATTTGCATTTTGTTGAATAGAGCATTCAAGAAGGGAAATGAATTCTGGCACCTAGCTCACAGAGACCAAGCAATTTTTATGTTACTAATAAAATTAGTACTATGAAAGGGGTTTAATGGTTATAATAGGTGGAGTTCAAAGGAAGTGGTGATACAATGTGAATTTACATTCAATGAGATGTGCTAGGTATAACCAATAGCAGTTTTGTGTGTGCAGGTCAGAGGCAATGTAACATCAAAGCCAGTAAGCTTACCACTGTGTCTGCAAAGGAAGCAAAGTGAAAGGAACCACATTTTGAATTTGTAAGCTGAAAATGCTTTGCCTGGTGTCTGCTCAAAGCCTATGGGTTGCTGCTGCCTTAGTGGAGATTAGTCTGGGAATTTGTTAAAAGTTATGATAGTAGTACTTTGTAGCCATGTGTATGTGTTTAATGTATTGTAACATAATAAAATGTTTAATTTAGTTTAATATAAAACCTCTCGAAAACTGGTGGTGTGATTCCTGAATTTAGAGCTGCGACTCAAACATATCACTTAAAATATAGTTTATGACAGTTGTTTAAAGTTTCCCTCTGGGATTTTTAAATAACTCAGCTTTACCAACTACTGGGTCAGAACAGTTGTTGCAAAATTGATGAAAGAGGCTCGAATCCGAAAGTCCCACTCCCAAACACGGCACCTGCAATTATTGCAGGAGTGGGAATAAACTCAGGTCAGAATTCATGCAAGCATATTTCACAGAGGCAACTGCCCGTAGAAATCAGCAGCAGCCTCCACTCATGTGTGATATTAGTGTGAGAGGTGTCTGGAACCCGATGTGTGGAGATTAGACCCGGTAGGAGCAGATCTGAACTTTGTGGATTAAATTGGATAGCCAGAGTATCCCATTGGAGAGATAAAGTACCCCTTTGGATATGGTCCAGGGACAGCTTTGGCAGAGGTCGGGTGCCTTTTAAAGAGGTAAGGTGCCCTTTGGGATTTCCAAAAGAAGGCATGAATGTGTGTAAACACTGCATAAACTCATTCGAACTGTGAAGCTCATTGGAACTGCCAAAAACAACTGTCAAAAGGATCAAGATGAACTGTAAAAGGAAGCTGTCAGGGCATTTAAAACTCCTGCCCTTTAACTCTTTGAAAAAATTGTCTGAAGTATTACAAAAAAATGGTTTCTTGCTATTTTACTCTAAGTGCTGTCATAAGCCTTACAGCTACCATTACTGGATTAGTGCTGCATGACTGATTTCACAACTGTCCATTATTATAGTAGGGTGCCTACCATTTCACAGTTTGATTGACAGTTCCAAGTGGTTATGGACTCCTTGAAGTGGCACTATGATTTTCAATGCTTGGTTTTATAAGGGATTATGCAATTGAATGAAATGTTTGTTGTTATAAGTGATAATGTAGTTGAACGAACGTAAGTGTAGTAAATTGATTTTTTATGAATGAGTGTCTTTTTTTAAAAAGACACTTAGAAGTTTATGTTATTTAACCTCAGCATGGGTCCTGAGGTCTACTCATGGTGGATACCATGTTGGCATGGTAGGTGTAAGATAAAAGGATGATGGTGGCATGAGTTGGCATTAGTTGGCACTAAGTTGGCATTGAGGCTATAAAGAGCCATGGGTTGGTTGGTTGGGGGCAAAGATTGGCGTGGAAAGTACAAGGGGCCACGGCGGGGATATAAGGTAACATGGTTTGGCATGGATGGGGCATGGGGAATGTGTAGGGGATGAGGGTGTGTGATGGGTGAGGGCTGGAGGGATGTTTTATGTTTCGCTATTTCAAAAAAAAATCTTTGATACAGTGCCGGTTCACAAAGGTAGGCCTACTGTCCAGCCTGCCTCCACACCCAGCATCCTCTGTACTCGTTCCAGAGTTGCCCAGGCCTATTTCTAGGGAACTCCTCCAACCCATAATGAAAATCCAGCCTCCTGGGCCACTTTCTCCTGGGTTGGGTTTGCAGAGCTGGGAATTGTCCTGACCCTTGGGAGCAAAAATCCAGGCCTTGGAGTTTGTAGTAAAAGCATCAAATTAATTATATGTACTTGTGGAGAAGGGCACAATCAGTGATGCAACAACATTCTTTATTCCACAGACATTGGGGATAATTTAACTTTAATGGATAGTGTAAATTGAGCACTATCAAATTATTCATTACCATTTCGCTCAGCTCAATTATTCCTTCTATTGAGCTTAATGGAAAGAAAAGTTGAGTGGGGAATATAATGAGCAGTTAATTCAATGTCGCCCATTTTAGATGATTGTCCCAAATTAAAATGACCCTCCTTGTGTGGGGATTAAGTAAAACAGTAGGTTAGGCAATTGTCCTTCACTCCTGGAACCTGGATTTGTTTTCTGACCAGACTGATATGAGGAATGTTGATTGGCTTTAATGGCTCCATGTGAAGTGAAATTGGGCTGTATAGGTCCATGAATCCGCAGAACAATATTGCCCTTAATTTGGCACTTCATTGGCTAACTCTTAGAAAAGTGACAGTGTGCAAATGGAAAAATGCTTGCACTGATGGAATACAATGTTCTTTTAGGTTGAAGCTAAGGCACACTGGTGCAGCAGTATAGAGATTAACTGATTTTACTATGGCTAACCAGAGAATGCTGATCACGCTGAGTGTACAAAATGGGAGGTGCGCTATTCCCTAGCACTCTACATGCTAAATTATATTAGTGGTGCCTTCTCAGTTTGAGGGGGCAGTTGTGCAGTTGCCTCTCAGTGACATTGGGGCAGACTAGCATCACTATTGCAATTTATTTAAAATAGGCAAGCTTTCCTTCTCTGCAAACTCCACATTTAAGTAACTAGGTGAATGTCAACATCCAATGGGGTGAAACCTCAAAAGGACATGTTCACCTTGACTAGCATTGAAATAAACTTATGAAGTATTTTGAGATATATTAAATGGCAAAATGCTTCTTCAAGACAAAATTTGCTTTATGTTGTCCACTGCATTAGTTTAAATGAATGCACAGTATTTCAACAGCTATGTCTTGCTATTTTAATTAAGTCCTAACAAACTGTGGGGTTGGACACCTTATACGTAAATTTTTTAATGTAGGTATGTGACCTGCTAGAGAGCTTTGCTTAAAATTTCAGGTTTGCAAATGAGCAAGAATTCATCAACTTTCTGCTATGTAATGACTGAAATATTCCTGGGCAAATATCCTGTCAATTGATTAAAAAGACACACTTGGGGCACGCACTTGTGGGGAGGTCTCTGGGAACTACTTTAGCTAATAATTGGCAAATTATTCTTGCAGTACACTTACTAGTGAAACCAGGCCGTTCACCAGTATCTTTCCACATTGATAAAACTTAATGTCTATCACACAGAGGTGCTGGTGGAGAATGAATCCCCATAACATTATAAATAATAGATGAGGCTTATGGAGTTCTGTGTTCAGACAAGGCTAAAACCTTGAAGTGAAGATTCTTATCACATGCGCACAAAGAAATGGGAATTTTCTGATTCCCACCGCTGTTTTGTTTCTCTGCATCATAGATATGATCTTTCTGCATATCAGGCATGTCTGATTCAAACTATATTCATTCATGACAGGCCCCGGTGACCACTCCAAAGTGAGTTGACCCCTTTAAATTGTTTCCAAAAGCTAGTTTTAAAACTCCCACCTTTTCATCCTGAAATGTATAGATTGGGGGCTGCTGGTGGAGACCGTGAGAGGAGGGACAGTGGTGGGGTGGGTGGGTGGAAGGTGGAGGGTGAAGGGAGGAATATGCCTCTTAGATGTTGAAAGATAAATGGCCATATAAAGGCAAACTTCTATAGTTAAAAAGATTAGTATAGTGCCCTGTGCTGCCCAGGTAACAATAGCCCATCAAACACCAAATCTTTGGGGTCTCAGAGCTTGGACTGTTCTTCAGGAACCCACATGTCTTCAGGCGGTCCTTGAGAAACGTTCCGAAAAATGGGCCAAAATGTCCTACTGCCAAATCCCCAACACTAACTGGGACTTCCAGTGTCACCTCACCCGCTCTTATTGAGACTCATGTTAGCTGCCTACTTATAGCCCACCGTGATATGTAAATGATAGGGTGGAGGTGGGACTTGGGACTCTAGACGATTTGCCTTCCATCCTGTAGAACAGAACAGTCCACCTTCCTGTCTCCCATATGGTACAAATGATTGAACACTAACTTATACAGTCAAGTAGAGCCCCATCACCCCCATCTTTGATTCTTAGTGTCAATTAACATTGATTGTATAAAGAGGGGAAATTAGCTTTTGCTTGTTATCCAGTGAACTCAGCTGGAATGTATGTATGCAGCAGTTAGGTGAAGACATGACCGGGTTGTCAGGCCTACGCTGGACCAGATACAGAGCACAACACCGCTTTTTTAAAAATTCGTTCATGGGATGTGGGCTTCACTGGCTAGGTCAGCATTTATTGCCCATCCCTAATTGCCCTTGAGAAGCTGGTGGTGAGCTGCCTTCTTGAACTGCTGCAGTCCATGTGGTGTAGGTACACCCACAGTGCTGTTAGGGAGGGAGTTCCAGGATTTTGACCTAGCGACAGTGAAGGAACGGCGATATATTTCGAAGTCAGGATGGTGAGTGGCTTAGAGGGAGCTTCCAGGTGGTGGTGTTCCCATGTGTCTGCTGCCCTTGACCTTCTAGGTGGTAGCAGTCATAGGTTTGGAAGGTGCTGCCTAAGGTGAGTTTCTGCAGTGCATCTTCTTGATGGTACATACTGCTGCCAGTGTGTGTTGGTGGTTGAGGGAGTGAATATTTGTGGAAGGGGTGCCAATCAGCCGAGCTGCTTTGTCCTGGATAGTGTTAAGCTTCTTGAGTGTTGTTGGACCTGCACTCATCCAGGCAAGTGGACAGTATTCCATTGCATTCCTGACTGGTGCCTGGGGAGTCAAGAGGTGAGTTACTCACCACAGAATTCCTAGCCTCTGACCTGCTCTTGTAGCCACAGTATTTATATGGCTAGTCCAATTCAGTGTCCGGTCAAAGGTAACCCCCAGGATGTTGATAGTGGGAGATTCAGCAATGGTAATGACATTGAATGTCAAGGGGCGATGGTTAGATTCTCTCTTGTTGGAGAAGGTAATTGCCTGGGACTTGTGTGACGCAAATGTTACTTTCCACTTGTCAGCCCAGGCCTGGAAATTGTCCAGGTCTTGCTGCAGTTGGACATGGGCTGGCTCAGTATCTGAGGAGTCACAAATGGTGCTGAACATTGTGCAATCATCAGCGAACATCCCCACTTCTGACCTTATGATGGAAGGAAGGTCATTGATGAAGCAGCTGAAGATGGTTGGGCCTAGGACACTACCCTGAGGAATTGCTGTCGTGATGTCCTGGAACTGAGATGATTGACCTCCAACAACCACAATCATTTTCCTTTGTGCTCGGTATGCCTCCAATCAGTGGAGAGTTTACTCCCTGATTCCCATTGACTCCAGTTTTGCTAGGGCATCTTGTTGCCACACCCGGACAAATGCAAATGCAATTCTGCACCAGTAACATGCCACAATTCCAGCCTTGCAAAAACTCCCTTCTTTCCTAACCCTGCGCTAGTCTGAGTATTTTCACTTTCAATAGGAGTCAGAATGGCTGTGGCACAAGGACTGTGGCTTCTTTAAAAGTACTGTAATGCTATTAAAAAATGCTCCTCAATAATGACGTTTTGTGCACTCCCTAAGGTCTGGCTGCAGACGTTTCTTTTCATTTGACAAACTTATCGCAAACAGAAAGACATCAATCCCATCAGCCTAGATTGGATTGGCTCTGAGCTCTGGAACTGAAAGGACGGTGCGTTAACTCTGTGCTAGTCAGTCTCCACAGTTGAAATCTGTTTTTTCTTTTCATTCGTTCGTGGGATTTAAGCATCACTGACAAAGCCAGCCTTTAATGCCCATCCCTAATTCTCCTTGAAAGATCATGGCTCACCACTAGCTTGAGCCACTGCAGTGCATGTGTGCAGGTACATCCACCATGTTATTAAGGAATTCCAGGACTTTGGCCCAGAGCCAGTGGAGGAGCAGTGATGCTCCAAGTCAGGATGATCTGCAACTTGGAGGAGAACCTGCAGGTGGTGGTGTTCCCATGCGCCTGTTCCCCTTTTTAATCTAGACGATGTGGGTTTGGAAGGTACATATTACAACCTGTCTACCTTTGCAACCTGATCATACCAAAGAAAGACCTGAAATAGCAAGAGTTCATAGACTTTCATCCCTTGTAAAGAACTCTAGAGTATAGCTAGAGCTCATTTTAATGAAAAACAAAGGTGATTGTGATGTTAGGAAGCCTTCTTTGTGCAATTTTAATTCATATTAGCAAATAGTGTAAAATTTTGCACAAAGGGGTATTTTGTGGGATTTCTGATATCTATGAATGTACTCTGTTTCCATGATTTGCATCATACTTCTTAATCATGGTGGGTTCTTTTTTCATTAAGGAAATTGATAGTTAATGGTAATAATAGAAATTCAGTACATTATTTGCATATTAGTAGGGCCACTAACCACATTGGCTCAAACTCACACCACTGGCCTGAAATCAACCCTTATTTTTCTCTATCCGCATGCCACACATTTCCTTTATTCTTCTCATGGCGTACAATGAAAGGGTACATTGTTATAATTGTAAGTACATTCTGGGATATAACTGGCAAAACTTAGCTACTCTTGGCAGCAGTCAGTTTATATTTAGCTGCAGTCCTGATAGTTATGCATTCTCCTCTTGATTGACAGACAGTGTTTCTTCTGTGCCATGGTTTTGAGTTCCAGTTACAATGAGATCTTTTATTGTAATGTTAGTCTGGACCATGAATCCAGCCAGAGTTGATGTCTTGACTGCTCTACAGCAATTGATAATGGTTGGCTCACATTCACTTTTAAGCATGTGGCATATTGTAAGGAATTCAATTAAGTATAATTGCACCTCAAGGAATTTGAAACAGTTATTGACAGTAGCACAAATCTACTGCTGTGATGAGGGTCCTAACTAGAGCCCTAACATGTTGTGAGGTATTTGCTTTTATACACTGAAGCCTTGGAGAAATCTCATTCTCCAAATTTCTATGTAAGTCAACTAGAAGCTACAGAGGGCATGGGCTTCAAGTTGGCAGTTGATAAAAAGGAGGAAGTAGTTTGTGCTTTGGAAGTCCAACTGAGAGCCAACAGTTCGCATTTATATAACATCTTTAACATAGTAAAGCATCCCAAGGGGCTCCACAGGAGAATTTAGTCTAAACTGAACACTGAGTCACATATTAGGACAAAGAACGAAAAACTTTGACAAAGTGATAAGTTATAAGAAACATCTTAAAAGTGGAGAGAGAGAGGTAGAGATGGGAAGAAGTTTGAGGCCAGGATTCCAGAGTTTAGGACCTGGACAGTGAAGGTATGATCACAACTGGTGTGGTGGAGGAGATCAGAGATGCTAAAGCTCTCAGGATGCTATAGAGCTGGAAGAGGGTACACAGATAGGGAGGGGTGAGGCCAGAGAGAGATTTGAGTACAAGGTTGCTGGACTGGTAGTGAGCACAGGCATCATTGGTGAATGGGAATTTCTACGAGTTCAGATTCAGCAGAGTTTTGGGTGAGCTCAATTGGAAAATACAAGGCCAGCTGAGATAGCATGAAGCAATAACATTTATTAATTATAGGTTGAGTAATTTGTAAATTTCAAGTCATGGTAGTACTGCCTGATGTTTAAGAGAACCTACAAATCTTTACTACACCATGGCATTCCCCAGGCTCCCTACCAAACAGATACTGGGTATACACTTAAATTCAATGTAATCACACAGTGCAACATTGGCCCTTTACTTAACAGCATATTAAAGTGGTAAGCAGTTACAACCAAGCACATTGGAAGGATTTACTGGCTGATAATCAACCTGTTTGGCCAAATTCTGAAGGCACATTCTGTATTCATCAAGTCCTGAAGTGGGTCTTGAACCAGGAGCTTTTTGCCCAGAGCCAGGGACACTACCACTGCACCACAAGACCGCCTACTGTTTGTTATACTTCCTTCAAAAATAGGTGAACAGGCACCCTATACCGATTTTAAAAAGAAATACCAGATTTTCTGGTGGGCAGCATTCATTCTTATCACTGCGTGACCTCGGATTATTATGTCTGTACTTTATTTGTCACATTACATGTTAAATTTACTCTGTGGATGGATCCTAAAATGAATGAGCAACAGTGAATCCTGTTTATTATATCTTCCACTTCATTGCTTGTAACTAGTGAAAAACCAAATAAAGTTACTGCTTCTCAATTATAAACAGATATCATCTCTGTAAAACAACAGGGGTGCAACATATGTTCAGGTGAAACTTATTTGCCTTGGAACACTATAATTGCATCTCTCTGGTTCAAGCTGTCTTTATTCCTTCTGGCTTTGTTCTTGCTGTGTACTTTCTCCTTTTTTGGTTGAATGGCTGACTCGAGTGGGACTGTTACGTCATAGGCACCAGCTGGAAAAATCAGGTTCGTAATGAGGTCTCTAAAGCCTTCCTCTGCCTGGGCTTTCACTTATTCATAATTCTAGTACATACCTCCACTGCTATGCAGTTCATCTCAATACAATGCAATACAGAACATTTACTGTTGGCCTTAAAAGCACCTACCGCTAAGACAGAGGAACAAGATGCTATAATGCATTGGAATAGAGTGTGCAATTATTAAACAGCTACACCATAACTGCCAGCACAGCTACTCTAAGGCAAGTCTTGTTATCTTGTATACCTCTCAACAGAACATTTTGATTGAAGGGGCAAGCTTTGCTTGAAGAGTAGGATCAGTTGATAAGAGATCAGAATGGTAGGTCTACTAATTTGCCATCTGCTTCCTCAATAAACTGGCTTTTTGCACTAAATTTTGGGGCCATGGCTGTAGTAATGTGAGGTGCAATGCACCTTTAAGAGAATGTGAGCAGATTGACCACATGACTGTATTACCCAATTGTTGTGTAGGGTGGGCTGCAATGAAATTCAGTAGTTTAGAATAGGGTCTGGTTAGAGAAGTGTCCATGTGTTAGTACTCTGTTATTTGTGTGAATAAACAGCATGTGCTTCATCTTACATTGGTCTCTGTGTCTGAAGTACCAACTCACTCACCAGTAGGCAGGCGTATAACTGTGTTCATTGAGCAAAGCGACCTGACAGCAGGAACATAACAATGGCTTACTGCAACTACTACTCTGGGTTTAGATCTTTCCAGAGATATCCAGGGTTATTTTAACCTACCTGGCTGGGCAGAACACCAATTTTATACCCAGCCCAATATTACTACTACCAGGTGACATCAATGGAGGGGAAAGTGGGGTGGATTGTAAAACCAGCACTGCATATAATCCCATCAGTTTCACGATAGGTTAGATTAAAATTGACATCAGCAACTTGTGGATTTATTGTAATTTAAAATTTAATGATATTTTCAGGATGACACAACCACATAAATACATCAGGGCTCAAGTGTGCCATGGCCCATGCAGGGCATAGGTTACCAATGTTAGCCACTGTGTCACAAGGAGTATTTTATTTTAAATTTCCATTTAATTTTGATTTCCTTCTGAAGTTCAAGGACAAAATAAAATACAAATATTGTGCAGATAGATTCAAACCACTTAACTAACAGCCTTGCAACTGATATTATAACAGGACTTGTACAAAGACTCGGGCCTCAAAAGAGCAAAGAGTAAAGAAAGGCTTAATTTCCTATTCATCCTGCACTTGAAGTAGGCTCCTGGCACACAGCATTGAGCTACTGCATATGGATGCATAAATAAAAGATCCAGATCCTATTCTCTATGTATTGTATAGATAAAAAGCCCTTTGAGAAAGCATCAGGAGCTATTTTCTGATGCATTTTCACTACAACAATAGAACACATGACCTGTTCAAAAGCGACAAATTAACACAGGCCAGCAATGTGACATCATTCCCGAGATTGACCATAATTCACCCATTGCTTTGTATTTGTGCTTCATTTGCATTATATAAATGCAATTCTTTCTTTGGCTAAATATCAAGTACAATATATGATATGTCTTTTTTTTGCCTGATTACTTAACTGTTGTAAAAAAATTATAATGAAGTTTTTTTGTTTAATGATTACTGGTAAATTAATTTCAGACAGAGATGGGCAATGTGATATCATTCATTCACATGTGTTCTGCCTATTCTGGTTCATTCTCTGCTGACGCTTCATCCTAAGCTGTAAATCTTGGCAGTTTTTGTCAGTGGTGGTTTACCATTGCCTCCCACTCTCAGGGGCAGGGTGAAGATGCAGGTGCCAAGTCTACCTCACCATGAATGGGAATTGAATCCATGCTGGCCAATATGCTAGCCAACTGAGCTAACCAACCAGCCCCCACTGTGTGATGGTATTCACACTTACCTCATAAATTAAATAGTGCAGCTCATAATTTATTGTCAGTGAATATACAAAACTTATTAAGAGTTGAGAATATTTAAAAGCCAACATTGTAAGTTTTTATAAAAACAAAAAACTACGGATGCTGGAAATCCAAAACAAAAACAGAAATACCTGGAAAAACTCAGCAGGTCTGGCAGCATCGGCGGAGAAGAGTAAAGTTGACGTTTCGCGTCCTCATGACCCTTCAACAGAACTAAGTAGAAACAGGAAAGGGGTGAAATATAAGCTGGTTTAAGGGGTTGGCGGGGGTGGGGGGGGTGGGGGGGGGGGGGCGGTGGGGGGAGTGATAGAAGGGCCGGGGGGTGGGGGTGTGTTGTTGGGCCAAGCAAGCAGTGATAGGAGGAGATAACCAAAAGATGTCACAGACAAAAGAACAAAGAGGTGTTGAAGGTGGTGATATTATCTAAAAGAATGTGCTCATTAAGAGTGGAGAGCAGGACAAGCAAGGTAGCTCTAGTGGGGGTGGGGTGAAATAAGCGATGGGTGGAATACATTTAAAAATAATGGAAATAGGTGGGAAAAGAAAAATCTATCTAAATTATTGGAAAAAAACAAAAGGGAGGGGGAAGAAACAGAAAGG
Organism: Cetorhinus maximus; assembly: GCF_964194155.1. NCBI lineage: Eukaryota > Metazoa > Chordata > Chondrichthyes > Lamniformes > Cetorhinidae > Cetorhinus > Cetorhinus maximus. The sequence goes on from NC_135899.1 coordinate 55,778,072, forward strand.
GGGTGGGGATGGAGGAGGGAGTCCAAGATCTAAAGTTGTTGAACTCAATATTCAGTCCGGAAGGCTGTAAAGTGCCTAGTCGGAAGATGAGGTGCTGTTCCTCCAGTTTGCGTTCTTCCAGTGAAGCTCAATGCAAACTGGAGGAACAGCACCTCATCTTCCGACTAGGCATTTTACAGCCTTCTGGACTGAATATTGAGTTCAACAACTTTAGATCTTGAACGCCCTCCTCCATCCCCACCTCCTTTCCATTTCTTCCCCCTCCCTTTTGTTTTTTCCAATAATTTAGATAGATTTTTCTTTTCCCACCTATTTCCATTATTTATAAATGTATTCCACCCATCGCTTATTTCACCCCACCCCCACTAGAGCTCCCTTGCTTGTCCTGCTCTCCACTCTTAATGAGCATATTCTTTTAGATAATATCACCACCTTCAACACCTCTTTGTTCTTTTGTCTGTGACATTTTTTGGTTATCTCCTCCTATCACTGCTTGCTTATCCCAACAACCCCCACCCCCCACTTCTTCACCCACCCCCCAAACCAGCTTATATTTCACTCCTTTCCTGTTTCTACTTAGTTCTGTTGAAGGGTCATAAGGACTCAAAACGTCAACTTTGCTCTTCTCCGCCGATGCTGCCAGACCTATTGTAAGTTTTATCACAGACTCTAAACATGTGTCACAGCATCTATTGTGCTAATTGTAAAATTCATGTTAATTCAGCAGGATAAAGATTAAGCTCAGGTTTTATGATAAAACAAATATGTAAAGCAGGTTGTAAATCAGTGGGAAGCAAACTTAAATTACCGAAGAAAAATGTTCAAAGCTTTCATAATTGTTGATGTACTTGGAAGTTAAAAGAAAAGCAAAGAATAGTTGGTGCCTAACGATGAGTCAGATATCTTTGGGGAAATCACAGCAACACTGGAAATACACAACAATGCTGTCAGCATCGATAAAGAGAAGATAAGCTTGAATGCTTCAAATATAGCCCCTTGTTCGGAAACTTTAATCTGACTTCTCTTTACAGATATTGACCCACGTATTATGCATTTCTAGCATTTTGTTTTCAAACTTTGTGGTATTGCTGATTTTTAATTCATTACAACCATCGATCTGAAGACTTTGCATTATTTGCAATGAGATCAATCCATACTTGTTCTTGGCTGTACTGTGAACACCTGGACTAATTTGCAGCATCTCCCAACATCTAATAAGATATGGAGCCTCTGGTGATTATTCACAATTATCAGTAGTCATGAAGTGTTGCCTCACCTGTAAACTTAATGAAGCGATTCTGTTAATCCAACTTTAAGATTACAGATAGTGGCATGTGATTTGCTATCACTCTGATGAATTCAGAAACTGGCCTTTCTATAACATAACAGAAAGAATTAAATAAGACCTCCACCTGACCAACTGAATATCATTCTCCCAAAAATTTAATTCCCCAAGCAGTATGTACAACGTAATTTGGAAAATTATGGGCTGATCGTAAAGAAGCATTCAGCCATCTGATTTGTCAATGTTTAGGCCAAGAACATTTTGCATCAAGGTTCTATTTATCCCATTTGTGCATCTATGTATCTCAGAATAACTCAATCAAATTTCCCAAACATGCCTATATTGTGTGTCTCATGGTGCTTGCACAATTTGAACTTGTGCAGAGAGAATTGGCAACTTTGCCTGCTTTTAGTAAAATCTGTGAAATTATGCACAAATTACATTTGCATTTAGCCAGGGGAAGGATAAATTAAGCCCATATTCTATTATCATTTTAATGTGTCTCATCAGATGATTGGAAGATTTATTCAGAGCTTTCAGACAATATGCAGGGACAGTGTGCCATCAAAAATATTTAATCTTATTCTCAAGATTGATAAAATAGCTTTTCAACACTCTTGACATTGCTTTAGCAGAAGTAACTTGGGATTTCATAAAAGGTTTGGACAAATGGCTTGGATCCATAGTGGTTTTTAAAAGTATATTCTGCTTTTAAAAGGGCTGCTGGCTTATTTTTGGCAATATACTACTGTACAGGGACAAAGAATCCACTGGAGACTCTACTACGGCCATTAAATACACCAGTATGTGCCATGTTTATATGACATTTATAGGTTGGTTCTGCTTGTCATTTAGAATTGTTATGTTCTGATAGTTTACTGCTTGGTTGGCTGGGTAACAGTGAATAGTGCATTGTTGGAGTACTTTATTATAGCAAAGCAGATTCATGATAGCAGTTGGTGGCTTATTGATCAAAAAATTGAGTTAATAATGGCAGTTTGTTGTGCAGCATGTTGACACTATGAACGCTCATGGTCAGGTTATTCTAGACACATGGCCAAGCATTCAATGGATGGTTGACATTTTAATTAGGCACCACAGAAAGAATCAAAATGGCCAAGCTTACAGCCTGTCGATATACGCAGCACTACAATAACTTCACACATTTATCTTTCTGCTTGTTCTCTTTGTGAACCTGTGTCTGTTTGTCTCTCATCTCTCCCTCTCTCTCTCTCTCTCTCATTTCATGCGAACACTGTGGACTAAATTCAAATAGCAACACAGTCTTGAACTTATCCTCATGTCTGAACTAATCAAAATGATTGAATCAAAAGCTGAATGGGAATATTGATATTCCTGTGTGAAGTGGGGGAGAAGCTTGCAGAAATTTGGCTCAACTGGGATTCTATAAGGAAAACAGTGTACATAAGTTTTAAGCTGCTTTTATTTTGTTTTTTGTGTATTTAGGGCCTTTGGCTCACATTTTTCTGATGGCCAATGCAAAATAAACTTGTTGGATTCACTAAGGCCAGCCATTAGGAAGGCCTGGTGTATGAAGAAAGGATTTCTTGGCACCAACCAAGGCAAATCCAGCAAGTTTACTTTGGGGCTGCTGCCAACTGCACTAAGATGCACAAAACTAATCTGAACAAAGAACAGATGTACCCAGATAGCTTCAAGATTTACAATTACTGCAACATCTTTCAAATGTCTTTTCAGGAAACTGGTGGATGGGGCACCTAAATCTGAATTAACAACTGAGTAAATAAATCTAATCCAGCCCCAGAGCTGAGGTGCATGCTCATTCCTCGACATCAATTGCTCGCTATCTCTTGGTGATCTTCTCTCACAACAGAATTAGCTTCCACATGTGCATGAATGATGGCTAAAATTGCCCAGCTACTTTCATTGCTGGCATCATTGTTGTTGCTATGCTTTTTAATTGTCAACATCAGGTTTAGAAGGAGATCGATGTCATTAAAATCTAAGCTATTTTCTTTGGTTCCTGCTAGCCTTGTGTACCTCTGGTCTTGTATCCACTTGTATCCATCAACATCCTTGGTTGCCTCTCAGGCTAAAGCCAGAGGTGCAGAACCTTAGTTTGACAGGCAGGTCAACTTCATTTTCATATATTCCTGAGCATGAAGATTGCTGTCATTTGTGTCTACAATAGCATCCATTGTGACTTTCATCTCTCCCATGCCACTGCCAAAGTCCTAATTCACATTGTTGTCACTTCAAGGTTTTATTTCTCTCATCCTCTCCTCACCAACTCTTCCATCTCCACCATCAGCACATTCCAACTTATTCAGAAGCCCGCAGCCCTTTCCCTCTCCAGCAGAAAACCCTGCTTTCCCTTACTATTGATTTCATCAAAGTTCACTGAATTTCTTTGCCCCCAGTGAACTGACTTTGGAATTCTTACACATAAGGGAGATTACTTATCCTACCTAGGTAATCTTTCCATTAAAACCTATAGTCACACCAGAGTCACCACCTAACTGCCTTGTGAACAGTTCCAGAGATTCTGCCTGCAGTATCCCACCAGGAAGACCATTGTGGGCATTAATTTTCCTTTGTGTGAAGGGAAGCTCCATGATGTCAATCCTGCACTTGACACTGGTTTGGAACTATGTTTCTTTATCATTCTGTAATAGACAGGGATGAGAGAGAATTGAAACCCCTGTTCCCTTCTCTTACAGTCCTTAATCAGTGTGCTTTTGAAAAGGAAGATGTGTGCGCTTCTTAACTGTGAGTGTATGGACAAATTGAATAAGCAGCAGCAAGCTTTTTGTGGGTTTAGATAAAGAGAATTATTTATTCACATAGTTCCCCCCAGAAATCTAACGCTGCATCACTCACTCACCTACTCTCACAAACACATTCATACACACTCACATACTCAAGGGAAATACAGTTAAAGAGAATAGTGCACTTTTACAAATTATAAACAAAATAATAGTTTGAAGTTCATATGATTGGCTTATCTTGGAAAACACAGAGTACAGGCCTGGTGAAGAATAGAGATTTTCACTCCTGAATTCTAGTTCAGTGAGTTCACAAGTCAAAATATATCAGAGTTGTTGTAGGATTTTCTTGAAGTGATGTAGGTCACAAAGTTTGTTACTTGTAGTCTCAATACCAGGATGTTCGTTTTCTGCATTGGTGGACTTGAAAAGTAACAGGCTTGGAGACCTTACGATGTTACTGTCTCCAGCGCTTAAGGCATAGGTGTTGCTGCCCTTTGCACTGTTGCTGTTTCTGCAATTGTTGTTATTGTTGTTGTGCTGACATAAAGATTAAAAAAAGAGACACCGACACGGTTGCTTTACCATGTGGTTTCTTTCAGCCTCCTTTTCCAAATATGGCATTGTGCTTCAGTAGATTAGCCACAACCTAGCCCATTGTTTGCAGACATTCACCCTGGGGGTTTGAGTCAGTCCCAGTCTTGGTTCGAGAACGATCTATTCAGGTCAGGAACGCAGTTTGAATGGTCTCAGGGTGTGGATATTGATACTTCTTAGTCTAGAATGTGTCCTTTGGTCCTTCTGAGACAAGCTGTCAGTTTTTGAAGCCACAGGCCAAGAATCAACTGAACCTTGGCAACCATCTTGTGCAGTCCATCAGTGTCCATTTTCAAAAGAAAAGTTGGTTCCAGAAGATTCCACACAGGTTATAGTTTATGTTTTAAAAGTTATGAATGTGGCATGCCTTTGTTGGGCATGTCGATATAGTTATGGTTTAACTTGCAGTAATGCTGCAGGTTAGCTAAGTATTTTCCATACTTTTAAAACATCCTAGCTCATTCATTACTTTCCAAGGTTGAAGTGCACAAGTTTTCTAATCTTTACCCCGAATTCAGCTCCCTGAAATGGCAGATCAGTCTATTCATACTGTTTCCAAGGCATGCTTGACTACATCATCAACCTAGAAAACTAGCAAAAAGCTGACCAACAGCAAAAGAAAAACCGACGTAACCACCACCATCCCACCCCCACCAACCCAATAAAGGACACTGACCATTTAGAAACGATCCTGACTAAAGGCCTAATATGTGTGTTTACACTGATTGTGTTGCAGCGGAGGCAGACCATAACTTAAACTGTGGGTGCAGCCAACATTCCATCACTTGCACAGCAAGATTATGGCAAAAATATAGACTATTTTGATTCATCACTTGTGGAGAAATTGTTGGTTGTTGTAGCTACCTTATGAAATCTGTTGAATTGTTGTAAGATTCTGCATGCATCTGTCACGGTGACAAGAAGACATTCTTCACCCTCCATTCACACTGGTATTCCATTTGTCCTTGCCCCCAACAATTCCTGTTGGCACCCATCTTATTGCTCTTCCCGCACCCTCCGTTTTGTACAAATAGCAGCTGTCACATGACCAAAACCCCCTGTGTGAAAAGCTATAATTTTCGGCTTGTCTGTTGGTTACTGTGACAGGACAGAAGGAATCTGCACAATGCAACAGTAATACCATCTCTCTCCCTGCTGTTCTCAAGTTCAGAACCCTATCTCTGTTACGTTTTGGAATACCTTATAGAGATAGGGTCGGAAGGAGCTTTAGGTGCCATAGCATCCACTTTGGGAAAAGACAGATGTCATTTTAAAAGAGACTGTCTCCAGAAGTTACAGATTACATTGACCACAACCTCATTGAAATCTCAAGACCACCAGGGAAATGCTGGAACGTATTTCTTTATTTTCTTATGGACTTTAACTCTTATCAATTCCACTTCCTCCACTCTGTAATTTATTCTATTTTGCATGCTTGAGTGTACATGTCGCAGGGTTCGGGACATGTGTTTACCTTTTTAAATATTTTTATATATTTACTGGGGTGAGTTTTTAACACAATGAAAACTAACCCCTTTTGTGTTTAAACTCAAGAAAGCCTGCCGGACTGAGTTCTTTGAAATCAGCATGTAAATGGTTAAGCACATAAGCTGAACTTGCACCTTTATCCTCATCTATTAAAAAAACTATGATGATCAACCAAGGATTGGGGAAAAAAAAGGGAAGGCATGGCACCCACCCTCACCTGGTGATAACATATATAAAATATTACTTTAGAATATCATTGGCTAGACGTAAATAAGTATTGAACTTTTTGAGAGGGACACCTATCCTAAGCAAAGGATATTAGCTTACAGCAGCTACTATATTGCTTTTATGAAGGACACAAATCTCTTTGGAGACACAGGCTGGAATTTTATGGACTTGTTGGCATCGGGTGTCATGGTGGGTTGGGGGTGGGGGGGGAACAATATGGTGAGAAGGCCAAAAATCGGTTTTATGCCATCGTGAAACCAGTTTGCGATCGTCCACTTCACCCGCCAACAATGGGCCGTGTTTCCCACTGTCGCATGTTGGGAACGTCATTTTAATACATTTGCATCTCATTATGAGCCCTGCTCACTGGTATCATCCCCCCATGTCAAATTTACAGCCCACGTCAGTGTGACTTCAGAATGGCATGCTTCACGGCTGCCTTCATAAGGCAAGAGGGCCTATGGGGAGCAAGGCAGCACAGATTGAAGGGAATACTCAAGCACCTGCCGGGGCTGGGGGTGGGTGGAGGGGGTGTGTGAGGGAAGCGGCCACGCACTTGGAAAAGCTTGTCAAAAGTGACCATTCTTCCACAGCTGAGACCGTTCAGCTGCAGCTCCATTAACAGGCTTGGAGTTGGGCCTCTGAAGCTTTTCTGCCCACAACACAAAACCATGAATGTGCCACCAAATGCTCCAGAACTTTTCACCCCTCGGGTGCAGACTGCAAATTAATGTGTGTTTTAGGACCAGCAGTGCAATTGGACGACTGGACAAGGTGTACGAAAAGTGGTCATGGCGCAGTCACTGGTGGAGGTGCTTCGGGCCCCTTGCAATTGTCTTTATTAAGGTTTGAAACAGTATCCATTCTGGTTCCAGCTAATAGCGCAACCTTGCAGTGCGGGTTAGGAGAATGCCTGCGCCGGAGCTGGGAGCACAGCATGCAGTCCAGTGGCCGAAGTTGCCGCCAACTGGACAAGTGGAATGGGGCAGAGGTGAGTGGGGCGGTGGACAGGCAATGAGCGCACGACACATTGGCCATCCAAGTGGTGGCCAGCACTTTCTGGCATGCCCGAAAGGGCCTTCAGACTTAACCAAAGTTAAGGTTCTTAGTACACCCATCTTAACCCATGCGTTTTTCTCTTTGATCCTGCAGGAGGAAGACATCAGGATCATGATCCTGGTGATTTAGCGGTATGCCTCATGGTTTATAGAGACCAGAGAAGAAGAAGGGGAATGTGGCGGAGGGGTCTGGCTCAGCAAAGGAAGGAGCACCTCCCTCAAGATGATGGGCTGGCAGGGCCTGATATGCACGCAGCTGAAGATCCACAGCGCGCCGTCACTTGTAGGCACTTTGTTAGACCCAGTGTCTTTAGATGGTGCCTGTCATTCTGATCCTTTGTCAGCCTTCAGCGCCTGACCCCTTCAGGACCACACTGTCACCGGTCACAGATGCTGAAGAGATGGGGGCCAGCCCACAGAGCACACAGAGAGAATGAGAGAACTCTGTGACACCTACCCAGGACATTCTGCCAGCGATGACCAGCACTATTGAGGTGCAGGCATCAGTAATGTATTCAGTGAGTATGAGGCCAGATCTGAAGGTTACACACTGCACAGGGAAGAAGCCCTGGATTGAGGCACCTGCTTTTATCTTGTGTGGGAACCAAAGTTCCACATCTGAGTGACATGAACACTGCTCATCAGAATAAGGAGCCACAGAGTAGGAGACATTCTTGGGAGTTTATTTACAATAGTGAACATTGCATACAAGTGACTAACACCCATGCCCAGGCTGTGGAACTGCATCTTCTTAACTTTCCTAGCCCTGTCGCTACGTCTTGGTGCTCCCCCAACATCCACAGTGCAGGCGGAGGCAGCCCGCTGATTGCTACATCTTGTCTGTGATGACTTTGGTGTGCATCCTCTGGAAGTCCCCGGATCCTGCTATCGGATCCTGCAGTGTGGCAGTGACACCCTCCTCAGCCTATGGAGTTGGAGCTGCTGGGGTCACAGGAGAGGGGATTCAGACACTCCCGGAGTCACCTGGGTGGATGGCCCCAGGGTGTGCACCTGCTGATGCTTCTTCTTATGGGTGTCCAAAGGTCACTGGCTGATTCCCTGAGCAGAAGGGATAGCTGGAGTGAGATTGAGCTGTCCCGCACCCTCTTGTGTACACACAATTGGAGGCCAACTATGGCATCAGTGATGGAGTTCTGCCCACGTGCAAGAGCAACATTCTTGACCAAGGTCTCCATTGGCAGCTGCCATCCTACCAGTGTTGACCTCATTGCGTTGCCATGCCAGCGCTATCACCTCAGACTGAAGGTGGATGGACTCCTCCATCGTGCATTGCAATCTGAGGAGTGCAGCTGACATCTCTTCCTGATGTTCCCGAGCTTGCCTTTGCAGCTCCAGCAACTGAGGTATGACCAACTCCAGAGGCTCCTCAACTGATTTGGACTCAGCAGATTTCTGGCCTCCAGCAGTCCTCTGAGTGCCGGAAACCTGGGAAGTCTCTGCCGCCGCCTGCTGTGGATCAGACAGTGCGATGAGCTCACCAGATTGTGACCACAAGGCTACTCCAGAACTAGATCCCACTTGAGGTGGGTGTTTCTGTGTTGGTGGAGGGCGTGGGTGAGTGTAGTGATGGGGCTTCAATTAGGACATCATCAGATTCTTCTTCCCAGGTGTCTTCAGGCTTGAGTTGAGGACCTAGCTCATGGACCACCTCAGCATCGTCCCAAGTATGTCTGAGAAAGCAAGGAGAGATAATTAGCGCATGGCAGGGGACTGCGGAACAGGGGAACTGACTCACAGCATGGTTGTCTGATGGATGTTGCTCTTATGGATCCTCACTTGGTTGAGCACCGCCGACCTCACCGTCAGCACAGGGATGGTCCAGATTGTCGTCAGCCAGCTGGATGACTCTATGTTCAAAGTCTGTGAGGATGTTGATGTCGAGCATTGTTCCATCAGTCTGTGACCTCTCCCATTTGTTGTGTGCCAGCTTGTCCTGCATGAAGACAGATGAAGAGAGCGTAAGCAGGATGCCTGCCAGGCCAGATGAGAATGATGCCTGGCACGTATGGGTGGTGAGTAGTGCGATGGACGGGATGAGAACATGATCCGCAGGGCAAATGAAGGTGTGTGTGAGAGAGTGAATGGCGATGTTCCTTGAACTGGCAATGAGTGAGATCCCTCTGGATATGTGATGGGTTTATGAGTGTGTGAGTTGAGAGTGATGAGAAGAGTGACTTACCCTGGTGGAATGGAGGGGATCATTCATCCTCTTTCGGCACTGGATGGCTGTCATCTTTTACAGGGCTTTGGCGTTGACCACTGCTGCCGTCGCCTCCCGTACTGGATTGGCAAGTTTGCTTCCTGTCTTTGCCCAGAGCAGGGGTAGAGAACTTCACGGCGGGCCTCCACTCCGTCCAGTAGGTGCTTGAGGGAGGTGTTGCTAAATTTGGGAGCAGCGTGTTTCCTCCCTTTGGCAGCCATGATTTTTCAGTAGCTTCTGATCCCTTAGAGTGCTAGCTCTGTGCAGGTGCACTCTTTAAATATGATGCCTAGATTACTGAAGGCTTGAGATGATGGTGGGGCCAGTGAATCAGAGGCTGCCCCATCAGCGATCTGATGTGTTTCTCAGGAATGTATTATTAATGAGGCAAGTTGCACTGGGATTGGGACGATATGGCGCAAAAAGCCACCATTGTGGCCGGCAGGTAAAACGTTCTTTTTCCAACTCATGGGTGAAAAATAGTGGATTTTGGATAGTCAGAGAGAGAGCTGCCACAGGGGCAACTGCCTTATCCTATCTCTCTCTTCTGAAACTTCTCTCATCAAAGATTAGTTGTTTGTGATTTGAAAAACCTACCAGAATACCTAACTGTGTATACTGAGAGTTCTTAAAGGAGGTTTCTGAATCAACATCCCTGTCTCCAATGAGAAACCCCAAGAACCAGCAGCTACTGTGGACCCTGCAGCTGTGAACAAGCACCTCGTCACTCCGTGAATAGTTCTTTTTCTGACTTTACTTATTACTTGGCCAACTTTTTAATATTTGATACTCTGCAAAGTTTTACTTCTTTTTTGCATGTTTGGGGATAGGGGATTGTGTGTGTTGTTTTTGCATTAGTGGGTAGTTGGACAAGTTTGTACATTTTAAACCTTTGGTTAATAACTTCTGCCCAAGTGTGTTTTAGCAATAAAACTCTTTACTTGTTAACTTAAGGAACCTGGAAGGTTTACTTCTTGGACTGAGCTATAAACAATTACATATATATTAAATTGGCAATACTGCCTCCCTTTTAAATTCAAACTCCGTGAAACCAACTCAGGAGTTGGGACAAAGACATGAATCAGTTCACCCAGTTAACTCGGTCGTAACACTGACATGAGAAACTCTCAGGTGCTTGTAGGTTTGTAGACTGTACATGCCTGGTGTAGCTGATAGTGAACTGCTCCCCAGTAGTGCAGTATTATTGCAGTTATAAATTGGCTCAAACCATATTTTACCCAGTTCGATGATACATGCAACAATAATGATACAATTCTCTAATTGTAACTCATATGATTAAATGGAAATACTTTGTTCTTCATGTAACAAAGTCGAAATATTTATCATCCGGGCAAAAAAATTAGGATGGATTTTTAACAAACACTTTGAACATTCAACTGAAAATGCAATTGATGTTACCACACAGATAAGAATTAAAGCGCTTCGGATATATTTTAATATTCAACATTAATATACTGATTGGTGAAGGATGAATTGTGGTTTTCAAGCAAATTAAACAAGAACAGGTTTTAACCATTTAACTACTCAACTTGCGTACGTTATGTTCATGAGTCTAATGCATGAGTGATACATCAATCAAAAATTTTTACCTTGTTTAAGCTCTATCTAATGGAATTTGTCAGTGTTGTAGCTATTCTAATATGAATATGTAGTTATACTGTCACTGCTCCAATAATATTTATATTCTACACATTGGATACTAATTTAGCAAATGAGAGTAAAGGAAAGGTTTTCTGATTAGTGGGTATTTTGGACATTTTGGAGCCCAGGAAATGCCTCATTTTCCAATTTTTCTGAAACTCCTAGCATGCAGTGTTATTTCTATTTGGTCCTTTACGCAATTGTAAAGTGCTCTTGCACAGATTGCGTGACAGCTTCATTACCATAATCAATTTCATTCAAGTTGCAAATAAAGTGTTCTTTTTATAATGTCTCACCCTTTACACTGGGATCTTTTGTTGCCTCCACTTGTCCACATGGACACGGTATAAAGAGACATTCCAAAAGAACAAAGACTTCTTTTTGGGAGGTTTTGTTCTCTGGGCCTTTTATAATCAGGAGTTCTCAGATTGTTTTATGTTAAGAATATATAGGAATATGGCAGAATTAATTCTTTAGTGTGCTAATAAGTGTGTCATGGGGAGCGATGTGTTAATAATCTTATTCAGTGCGTGAAAAACATACACTACACAGCCCAATTTCAAGGCTCATTTACATCAGTATAAAAGCAGCTGAATAATGTTTCCAGGAGCACCAGAAAGCCAACTGTACATGAAGCATTTGCAACAGTTCTACAGACAGGGAGATAATAAAAATAGAGGGAAATTGGAATGTGAGGGCGGAATTTAATGAGGGCAGCATGTCTGCCACCAAAACTGGTGATACCCCTGCCCACCCGAACTCCAGGAGTTTGGAGGGAATTAAGTCCTTAATGGGCAGTGGTAACCCCGCCTCCGGGGCATTTGGCTCCTGGGGGGGGGGGGGGGGCTACGTTTAATTGCCGCACTTCCCGCTGTAGGATGGAAATCCAGCCCCCGAGAGCTGCCAGCCAATCAGAGGCCAACAGCTCACCATTACTGGCAACACCACAGGGAGCAATGGCTGTTGCTGGTAAGACATTGAGGCCTTCAGCAGGGATCATCGGCCGATCCCTGGAGAAAGGTAAGTGACACCGGGATGGGGGTCATCAGTGGGAGTGGGAGGGGTCAGAGGAAAGGGCAGGTTGGTCTCTATCTATGCGACCCCCTCCTTCCCAGTGCTGCCCACCCCACTCACCGCCCCCCCCGATCACTCCCTCCCCCCACTTCCTGATACTAAGTCCCTTGATCAGATACTGAGTGTGGACAGGTTCACTTGTTGGTCTCCCAGGCTGGTGAGTCCCCTGTCTGCCGCCTATTGAATACGTAAAGACCTTGATTGGCATCCGGGCAAGCAGGCTGCCCACAAGCCTTCCCGCCCAGGACTTAATCACAGAGAGGCAGAGAGACAGTGGAGTCCCTACCCCGCACCCTCTCACTTGATTAAACAGTACCCCCTTACTCAGAACTTGTTTCCAGGGAAGAAGGGGGGCCATTATATTCTGCCCTGAGTCTTGAAACTTGGAATTGTACTCCAGCCCAGGGAGAAAGAAGACAACTCAGTGCAGGTTGATGGTTGGCAATTGAATTGATTTAAAATTGATGATGTTGGTCTCTATTAAAGGCCTCAGTCACGGTGTTTAATGGTTAAACAGATACAATCTGAAAGGAGGTATATCAGGGAGGTCAACTGGCATGAGAGCACCTACCAAAGTGCCAGAAAATGTAGTTCTAGGCCCTAGTACTTCAATCTACCCAGCAATAATTGAGGGCAAAGTCCTTCACAAGATCTTGGTCAGTATGCAGGCAGCTTCAGAGATGCGCCATCACGTGAGTATAACATTGTCAAGCAGCTAACTTCATTAACACCCTCAGCATTTGTTGGTAAGATTTTAGAGTCCATTATTAAGGATGAAATTTCAGAATACTTGGAAGTGCATGGTAAAATCGGGCAAAGTCAGCATGGTTTCATTAAGGGGAGGTCATGCCTGACAAATCTGTTAGAATTCATTGAGGAGGTAACGAGTAGGTTAGACAAAGGAGAGCCAATGGATGTTATCTACTTGGACTTCCAGAAGGCCTTTGACAAGGTGCTGCACAGGAGGCTGCTCAGTAAGATAAGAGCCCATGGTGTTAGAGGCAAGGTACTAGCATGGATAGAAGATTGGCTGTCTGGCAGGAGGCAGAGAGTGTGGATAAGGGGCTCCTTCTCAGGATGGCGGCCGGTGACTAGTGGAGTTCCGCAGGGGTCAGTGTTGGGACCACAACTTTTCACTTTATACATTAATGATCTAGATGAAGGAACTGAGGGCATCCTGACTAAGTTTGCAGATGATACAAAGATAGGTGGAGGGACAGGTAGTATTGAGGAGGCGGGGAGGCCGCAGAAGGATTTGGACAGGTTAGGAGAATGGACAAAGAAGTGGCAGATGGAATACAACATGGGGAAGTGTGAGGTCATGCACTTTGGTAAGAAGAATAGAGGCATAGACTATTTTCTAAATGGGGAGAGAATTCAGAAACCTGGAGTGCAAAGAGACTTGGGAGTCCCATTCCAGAATTCTCTTAAGGTTAACTTGCAGGTTGAGTCAGTAGTTAGGAAGGCAAATGCAATGTTGGCATTTATTTCGAGAGGACTAAAATGTAAAAGCAGGGCTGTGCTGCTGAGGCTTTATAAGGCTCTGGTCAGACCACATTTAGAATATTGTGAGCAATTTTGGGCCCCGTATCTCAGGAAGGATGTGCTGGCCCTGGAGAGGGTCCAGAGGAGGTTCACGAGAACGATCCCAGGAATGAAAGGCTTAACATATGAGGAACGTTTGAGGACTCTGGGTCTATACTCGATGGAGTTTAGAAGGATGAGGAGGGATCTGATTGAAACTTACAGAATACTGAAAGGCCTGGATAGAGTGGATGTGGGGAAGATGTTTGCATTAGTAGGAGAGACTAGGACCCAAGGGCACAGCCTCAGAGTAAAGGGAAGACCTTTTAGAACAGAGATGAGGAGAAACTTCTTTAGCCAGAGAGTGGTGAATCTATGGAATTCATTGCCACAGAAGGCTGTGGAGGCCAGGTCATTGAGTGTATTTAAGACCAAGATAGATAGGTTCTTGATTGGTAAGGGGATCAAAGGTTATGGGGAGAAGGTGGGAGAATGGGGTTGAGAAAGTTATCAGCCATGATTGAATGGCGGAGCAGACTCGATGGGCCGAATGGCCTAATTTCTGCTCCTATGTCTTATAGTCTTATGGTCATTTCTGCTTTTGTTTTCTTTCTGACTGATAGTGCAATGAGAATTTGGTATTTCAGTCAATTTGCTGCCTATACACCATTCTCACAGGTGACTGATGTATTGGTCACGACTTTTCATTTCTTTTCTCGTTGAAGTGTAATGATAATGTCACACAGCTGCCCGATGTCACTACACTGCTGCATTTCCTAGTGTACAGGAGGTCACTGATGTCACCCCTGTAGTCATCCAGAGGAGTCTGACACTAGCATCTTGTTCCTCCCCGCTTGTAAGCTGTGACTCACCTGGTGCTACTTTATTTAGCTCACTTCTGGGGTTTGTGGAGCTATTGCCCTGTATGCAATGCAGAAAGATATGAGGGCTAAGCCTGCAAGGTGTTGTGAGGTGCTATCTTTTCTAGGTCACTAACAATGATGGCAAAGAGATTTGTCCTACATTACAACATTGACCAAACTGCAAAGTTGGCTAAAAAATACTTTGGGATATTCTGAGGATGTGAAAAGTGCTTTATAAAGGCAAGTTTGTTCTTTCTCTCTCTTTCCTTTCTCAATTATAAGAGGAAGAAATGTTAAAATCTTTGGCCCTAAGAAACACTTTCAAACAAAGATTAAGATATTTTAGCAGTTGTATATTTGACTGTAAGAGAGTAAAAAGGGTATGGGACATGCCAGAAACAGAATGATATGAGGTTGACCTGTGGGAGACTTGTACCTTCACGTTTCCCTAGTCAGTTCTTGTCAGTAAGGGTATCCGTGGTGATCTGCTCACAGTAAGTCAACAATTTGTAGTTTTCAGGCCTCCTTCCAGTAGAAGTGCATTTCAAGTTCCCCTTTGGAATGGGTGCCACCTTGTCCTGTCAGCAGAGACTTAGGCTTGAGAAGGTAGAATTGTAATATCATCCATAGTGATGGGCATGTGGCCAATCTGCAATCTATTGTGTGTGCCTGCAACTGGCCATGCAGGTTGTGTTACAATGATTTCCTCTCTGAAGCCATTGTAAGATGTCAGTGGGCCAAGGGCTCAAACTGTAAGTTACTACTCGAACATGTGGTCTGTAGTAGTATTAGGATGCAGTGAAAGAACTAAAAGGTTTTGTGAGGACTTAGCACAGTCCAGGAATATATATTTAGCTGGTTGACAGCCATTACTGCATGCTAGAATCATTCACTTAATGTACAATACTGTTACACCAGCAACACAGACTCTTTGGGGGAGCTGGTTGGCTCAGTTGGCTGGACGGCTGGTATAGATCCAGATCGGTGCCAGCAAAATGGGGTTTAATTTTCCCATTCCGGCTGGGGTGGATTTGGGACCTACCTCCTTGTTCTACCCGTGGTGGAGATCACTATGGGTCGGCCCTGCCTTTGGGCAGAGAACTCAAGAAGGAGAAGAAGAAGAAGAATGCGTTTATCATCATATATGACAATATATGAAGTATATGTGGTGTATTATGATTGTATTATACCATGAATTCTTGGTTCTTTGAGATGAGTTTGAGAGATTGAGTGATTATGCAGCCATCGATAAAATATTAAACTGAAGGTCATGGTTATAGACAACAATATAGCCTTTGAAATAGGCCAGTGAATGTAAAGTTAAGTATGGCCATTGAGTGTTCTGCATGTAGACTGGGTTGTAGCTGAACTTAATTGCTTGCTTTCTTGTCTTTGGTTTGCATCACACTATTTGCCTGTTCCTATTTCAACTTGATAAGAAGATGGAAATAGTAACACAAAGCATGGCCAGACGTCTCGAAGTAGAAATCTTGTACAAACAGCAATAAACAGTCCAGCCACATAACCTGAACACGTTTATTGCTTGGATCTTGGCCAAGTTCTCAACTTGCATAGAGATTGGGGTGGTGATTTGAATGAATATCTTTAGTTATTGAGCACCTTGGCAGCATCAGGCCACCTTTTGGATCATTTGTAATTTCTTTATTTACCTTCTACTAATCAATCTGTGAAAGAAATTGTGGAATTTGCCTCTTGTACAATTGTACTCAATGGTTCTTTACAAAGAATAATGCATCAGTTAGGGCATCAGCATTTAGGGATGTTCCTTTAAGTGTCAGTATTTCAAATCAGCAACATCTGGTTTAATCCAGCCCAGTGAGTATAATGGTTTATGCTCAGTGTATGCTAATTAGTTTTATTGGAAGCTTGGTCACAATTTTACCTCAGTGAGGTGGCACATTTTGGGCGCAATTTGCCGATTGTGCTCTTGAGATCACTCAACCAAACAATGCAACCAAGATCTTTTATTTTTACCACACTTATACTCAATGCACATCTTTCTCAGAAGTTTTCCCTACTTTTTTGGTCACATGAAACTCGACGGACTTAGAAGGAAAAAAATACAAATCATTTTTCATTTTGTTTTTTAATTCCAAAACTTTGTTGGGCTTGGAGACAGTTTAAAATAATAGTGCCGCTCAAAGCACTGAGCACGATGAATTCTTCCAGTTTAGCGACAACAAATACTCACGCACAGAACACTGATCAATTCTTTACTGAGAAGACACAGGGATCTGAGGTGTCTGCTATGAGTTCTGGGACAAATCTAACTTCTATTTGGTGAAGGGTAATCGATTTGAAACTTTAGCTCTGCTTCTCTCTCCACAGATGCTGCCAGGCCTGAGTGTTTCCAGCATTTTCTGTTTATATTTCAGATGTCAAAAATCTTCAATACTTCCCTCTTCTAATTTTGGGTTGCTGTTCCGTAAATGTTTTACTTCTCATCAGCTGCAGCCACTTTCTATTGATAAACTGATAAATAAAGAACAAGTGTTTCAATGTATCTCAATCATTAGTGATAAAATAATTGATTGTTTGGGTGAGAAGGGCAATGGGAAACTGTGTCACAATGGCCTGTAACTTCCCAGCTCCCAGGCGTCAGATTTGGGGGACACATCTAAGATGCGCTGGGGAATCCCTCTGAGAAGTTCCTGGGTAAGGGTTTGCAGGACAATTGCCCAGAAGTGCACACTTCCTCTAGACAATTGCACTGTGCTGGGAACCATCTGAAAATGCAGTTTAAATTGCAAACATTGGATGGTTCCACCGGGGTAATACCAATAGTTACTCAGAATTCTGAGTAAGTATTGTATAGGCCCAGACTGAACCCACAGGGCTCCGAAAAACCCTCCCCCACCCCCACTCCATGGGACTCCCCCACACCCCGACCCCTCATCACAGGACCCCACTCACCTAACACCCCACACCCTGACCCCACCCACTCCACCTAACCGCCCACAGCCCGACCTCACCCCCCCCCACATAAATGCCTACACCCCTGACCTCCGACAACCCCCCAAACTCTGAGAACCCCAACACCCCCTCGACCTCCGACACTCCCCACCCCCTCGACCTCCGACACACCCCCAAACCCCCAATAACCTCCAACACGCCCCCAAACCCCCAACGACCTCCGACACCCCTCACCCGTCCCAACCTCCGACACTCCTCGTCCCTGACCTCTGACACCTCCCACTACCCCCACCTTCGATGTCCAGCCCCCGGACCTCCAACCGCCCCTGAACATCCCCACCCCCCCCAAATCCCACCTACGTACCTTCCTTCTGGCCTGTCAAATTGCATGGCCCTTTAAACTTGCTTTATGACACCAAGTGCCGTAAAAATGGGGTGTGGCCTCCTTGAATCTGCTGGAGCTACACTTTACTGAGGCCTGAAAGGAGTCTTTAGATTCAGGCCCCAAGTAGCTCCGGCGGATGGAAATGGCAATGTAATTTTCAAGACCAGGTAAGAAGGTATTTATTTCTTCTTATTCCTGCAAGCCAGCACTTTCCGACACTAGTTGGAGGTTACGCCCCAATGAGATTTCCAAATTTGAATCTGAGAGTTGTGAGATCCTGCAAAACCCACTCTGGACATTCCCAAATTGGATAACAAAAGGTAAAAACAATAGGGTAAAATTTACTTTTTGGGATAAAAGTTACACTGTTGCATGATCTCTTTTGGGGCCTGAAATTTGGATGTATATTAATTTCTGGGCTTATATTCAACAAAAAAAATCAATGAAATAAAAGCTAATAAATTAACAATGTGTCTTGTCTGTAATAACTATGTTATGTTCCCTGTGGGGAAGCTGCATATATCGGGTGGAATTTTCTGTGCCCATTGGGCATGCTTGGCAGGCATGAGCAGACAATATGGTGAGAATGCCAAAAATTAGTTTCATGACGTCGTGAAACCAGTTTGCAATCGTCTGCTCTGCGTTTCCCACCGTCAAACTCCATGTATTTAATTGTAATACATCTGCATATCATTATAAGCCCAGCTTGCTGGAATCATACCCCCACCGTGGATCATCCAAGCACGTCAGCGTGTTTGCACACCGATGTGTTTCACAACTGCACATAAGCGATGCACACTTGGCAAGCTGCACTTCGCTTGGGACTTCGAGGTTTGTTTGCCTACCCTGCTTCGGGCATCACTCACAGTCATCACAGCCAGGCTTCACAGGCAGCACCGTATCACTTTTAAGGGGGCTCATGGGCAGGTCTGTACCTACCAGACCAACCATAAGGTGGGGGCAGCTTTTCAATGGCTGCAGGGCTAGAGCTTGCTTGGGGAAGGGGGAGAAGTGGCTTCAGGCAAGGGAAGAGGGCTGTACTGGAGAAGGAGGGTATCCCAGGGTGTGTGTGGGGGCACAAGTTAATCTGTGCAAGTGGCCTCAAGATGGTGAGGGCTGCAGAGGCAGTCTCCAGAGGAGATGAGGCCAGATGGAGATGTGAGGGTATGTATGTGTGAGAGAGTGTGAGTGGTGATGTCCCTTAAGGTGGCAGTGACTGAGATGCCAATGAATGTGTGTTGTGCTTGTGAGTATGTGAGTTTAGAGTGAAGAGATGGTTGCTTTACCCTGGCGGCATGGATGAGATCATTCACCCATTCACCCTCTCTCTGCATTAGACGGCCAGCCTCTTCTGTGCAGCATGGGCACCGATCACCACTGCCATCGCCTACTAATCTGGAGTGGTGAGATTGCTGCCTCTCCTACAGCCAGAGCGGAGGTAGAGGACATCACTGTGCACCTCCACGGTGTCTAAAAGTTATTCCAGGGACGTGTCACTGAATTAGGTGGCGAGGTTGGGGGGGGGGTGGGGGGGGGGGGGGGTGGGATCCCAATCAGGGATGGGAATTAAATGCTGACCTGGCCAGCGAAGCCCACATCCCGTGAATGAACTTAAAAAAATACACAACAGGCTTTTAAAACTTCAACTGGGCAATCAGTCTGAAGAAGCATAACCCCTCTGCACCCCTTTGACAGCAATTCCTCAAGAATTCTGCCTCAGGAGTTTTCAGTATGTGCCTAGTAAAGAAGCCCCTCTGAGCATCAGTTTTTAACCTCTGAATTGGGGGGGGGGGGGGGGGGGGGGGGTGGGCGGGCTGCAGTTCTCTTGTTTTTTGGGGCCATGTCTTCTGTGCAGCCGTCCTGGGCTGGAAGCACAAAAAATGTGCATGTGGCTGCACTTTAAATATGGCACTCAGCATGAGGAAGCAGTGATGTGATGGTGTGGCAGGCAAATGAGAGCCCACCTGCCATCAAAACAGCGTGTTTCCTGGGAATGCATGTTTAATGAGATGGGATTGGGATGAAACAGCTTGAAAAGCCATCATTGTGACTGGCGGGTAAAATATTCTTTTTCCCGCTTAGTGCAAAACCTTGGAAAATTCCGCCCATCGTCTCCAACAGCCTTTAACTTTTCCATTTACAGCCTAATGCTGTAATGTCATTTTTAAATGTGTAGGTTTAGTTCCTGATCTGTGGACACGTCTTTAATCGAAACATTAATTTTAGTAGCAAGCTTACAAAAAATATTTGGGTCTTTCATGTCACCCAGCTTTTCCTGTACAATTTCAACAGCCTTAGTGGCCTTTTCCAAAACCTCTGGGGACAGCAATACCATATTCCCAACCAAATCGTTTCCTAACAAGAAATCAGCACCAATCAATGGGTAACCTAGGAACGATGGCTACAGTAACAGGACCAGTAACTAAACCACATTTTAAATTAAACTTATACAAAGGAACAGGTAAACAATTTCCATCAATACCCCAAATCAATACCTTTTTATTCAGCGAACCTTTTGGAGAGAGTTTCATGTCAGACGCCAACATCAGTGACTGTGCTGAATTCTGAGGGTGATAATCGATTTGCCTGACTCACCAGATGAACATGGGGACACTCTACCCTTGAGCAAAAAAATCTCTATAACTTTCCATCACCCGACTCATGTTGTCAGTGGATGTTGGAGAGACTCCCTGCTTGTTGTGAACTTTGCCAGTCAGGAAAATATCACCTGGGGGAACACCCCTTGACTGGACAAACACGACAGGCTTGGTTTTGAAGTTCCAGCATTCAGCCTTCATGTGCCCTTTCT
Source organism: Cetorhinus maximus (assembly GCF_964194155.1). Taxonomy (NCBI): domain Eukaryota; kingdom Metazoa; phylum Chordata; class Chondrichthyes; order Lamniformes; family Cetorhinidae; genus Cetorhinus; species Cetorhinus maximus. The sequence continues at coordinate 55,798,947 of NC_135899.1, forward strand.
TGTGACTAAAGTAGCATAGCAATCCCCTTAAACTAAGCCTGTCCTCTGAACCTTCACTCCCACTAACCCAAGAAAGGGTTGGGCCTTTACCTTCTCCCCCTTTCTCAGCATGGCCTGACTTCTTCACATCATTGACATTCCTCTTACTCCAGTTTCTCTGGAAGGTTCCAAAGTGGGGCCTATTATTAATACCTTATCAGTTAATTCTTAATTGTCTACCATTATCAATGCTTCCCTTATTTAATGAACTTTGTGGTCTCCCAGGTGTGACCTTAACCTCAAAGGGAAACTATTTTTGAATTATTCCCGCAATATCATCTCCTTAAGGTTTTCAAAGCTCTTTTCAATCTTCATTGGCCTATACCACTTTTCAGGTGCCATTTCCTTTTCCCTGGCAAATTTAACATAGGCTTGGCCTGTTCTCCTTCTCAAATTTCCAAATGTCTGCATATAAGCCTCTGACAGCAACTTGTAGGTGTTGCATAAAGCAGTCTTTATTTGCTTGTAATCACATAAATGCTCCGCTGAAAGAAATTAGTTCACCTCCAAAGTCTTCCCTACCAAAACACATTGTAGGAGCATAGCCCACTGTTCTTCTGGCCAATTCAGATGCGTGGCAATTTTTCAAAGCACACATCTCCAAGTCCACTCCCTCCTCACTAAATTTAAGTATTATATGAAAATTCCTCTCCAAAATTAAAATTAAGAGGAGTTCTCCCTGTGTCAGTCTCACTTCTCACCTATTCAGGTTCATGCAATTGGAACTCATGTCCCCTTTTGAGCTTTTCATCTCTCTCTCTCTCTCTCTTTATCTCTTTTGTTTCTTTCCCTAACTATTTCCTCTTTTGCTAATTTCTCTTTTCCTAAGTCAATCTTTTTCCTTTCCATTTTATTTTTCAATTCTTGCCAGTTGTACTAGATCACGAACAGAACTGGTCCTTTCTTCTTCGAGCCCCAGGTACCTGGGAAGTTCTTCACGAATCCGGTCCCCTGTAGCTCCTTATCTTGCATTATTCCCTACATGCACTGCTTTAGCCTGTAAATCATCTTTCCTCAACTGTTTTGAGTCTCTGAGAGTTATATGCTCCCTTTCAACATGTCAATTTCCTAATAAAATATAGCAAAAACAAATGTGAAATTTTGTTTTCTTAAATGCTGGAAACTTCCAGTAACCCTTTTTACAATCTCTGGAATTGAGCCCCCAATGTTTTTATGATCTGCATGGGGGAAACATAAACCAAGGTAACCAAATTTATTGAATGACCCCAAATGAAGGAATTACCAATAAGATTTCACTTTTTGCAACTTTCACTTTAACACAACTCAGAACCAATGCAAATTAAATATGAATTAACAGGCAAATTACAGTTGGTATGAACTATAAAGCACTCATGGAATTGCAGATAAAACAAAGGTTATCTCACAAGATTACAAGAATTTGGATCACTCCTGACACAAATGTGGCACCACGTACAATCTCACAGTCATTCCAACTCAGCCTCTGAAATGTAGGATCTCTCACTTTTCTCACTCAATGGATTTGGTCCTCAAGTCACCTGTAATAGTGGCTCCACTCCATCTGAGTTCCCTGAAGATAGTTATCACCCAAACGGCACACTCCTGCAGAACATCCTTAGCTGGGTCCATGAGATTTTGATGGCACAGATCCCTCGGAGACTCCTTTATCTGGTTGCTTTAATGAACCTCAATAAACAGTCTGGTTGGCTCTGGCAAAACTGACACATAGCCATAGAATTGCCCAATTCACAAACTTTGTTCTAACCCTGTCTTCAGCTACCTGATCCTTTTAATTGTATTACACACACAGATCCTCATAAATGTGCCTTCTCTGTTCTTCCCCTGCTTGAGCTATTTGCTTTAGGCCACACAATGTCTGTATCTTAAATGCCTTCCTGTTGGTACTTCCAGGTCAAGGGTCACCAGGTTACATGGACCATGAGTTTTTATTAACCAAGAAAATTACAATTGATCCCTTTACAATTGACGAAAATTCTTGAAAATCCCTTCAAAACATTCTGTAAAACAATGACAGATTCCACAGACATTTTAAACAAATTGCAATTTTTTATCCTGTACTACTTCTGATTCAAAAGTCATCACACAGCTTCAATTTTTTTTAAAACACTTGTGAAAAGGTAACAGTATTCATAACAGGTTAGAATTGGTTATCAGCTTTGTAGGATATAGACATTTTCAATACATACATTGCCTGGTGAAACCACAGGAGTCACATAATATTCAAAAGGGAATCACATAGCAAAAAGCCACAAATTGTTCAATATTGTTTAACAAATTGTCCCTCACCAAAAATTTTCATAAGTATAAAAGTGATATTTGGTGGACTGGGGTAGGGAAGTGATTGCAGTTGGGTAGTTTGGAAGAATGAACATAGTTTACTTAAAATCCTGCTTTCTACACAATTCAAAATGTTTCTTTCTGAAGTTTATATAAATACCCTGTAAAAGAAAGCTTGTCATTTTCCAACTCTAATGGCAGCATTTGCACTAGAGGAAGCCTGCAATTTTCTTTATGCAAAGCCATTCATCCATTGTGGCTAATTACAGACACAGAAGCCATCTGCTTACCTGCCCACTCTTCAGTTTACAGATTTTCCATTCAGACTGCAAACACAGCACGTTTCTCGTCTAGATTAGTCCTCTCAATCTCTGCAGAAATACCTTGAAGAAAAGGCACTGAATAAAGGAAGAAATCATGTATAATGGATGACTGGTGAGGGATTATTAAAATACATGTGGTTCCCTTATTGATTAGTCCCACTCATGGGTTTAACTATTACAAGTCAACACCTCAACTGACAGCTTTTGCCTATTTAATGAAACTCCGACACTGCTAGTAGAATAAAAAGCAGGAATTCAAGCTATCAGAAAAAATAGAATGCTCACAAAAGTTGAAAAAGAAAGAAAATTTGTAACCCTGGCCACTGGTCATCTTTTTAGCTCTCCGATACACACTTAAAACATTATTATAAATGTGAGTACTCACTATTGATTATCTTTCAGTCTTCAGTGCAGTGCCACTAGTGTGTGCACAAGGAAGGGCAAAGTACATAGATAAGAGTCATTATTATTCCATATCACCTTTATTTCATGAATATGGATTGACCATTAGATAAAATGGAAATTGCACCATGTTGAAAGGTTGTGAATCTTAGCACAATCTGTTTTAAAAACGATCAACTGCTGTGAAAGTTTATTTTGTGTTCATTATGGTGTAAAGATATTTTGGCTTCCTGACAATGCTGAGGAACCTGATAAATCCTTAATTCCTTCCTTTAATGGCTAAGGAATTGTCTGTGAATTTGTCTGCAAATGGATGTCTAAGGATGCATGATGCTTGTCTTGGTTCTCAAATTGTCTTACATTTGACCCAGTTTGGATCAAAATGAACTTAATTTACTAACACTCTGTTCGATTACCTTCAGTCTGTTGAGTGAGTGAATTAACTCTTGGTTGCCATATAATTACGAAGCCAGGCCACAAGGCATGTACTGCGCTGAAAATTATTCATTGGTTACAAATAATAACTTAAAATAGTCACACAAATGTTTAATAAACATGCAAATGTGCATCAAGTGAACAGCAAATCATTAATGGATAGAGTTATTCATAAAAGGAGTAGCAAAGATGACACAGCCAATTCCATGTATAAATAAACGCTAATGGATGCCAAGGGTTAACTACACCAGTCTGAGGTTATCAATTGCTTAGATAGGTTTAAGAATAATTTTTAGACAGTTATCAATTTTAAATTGTACAAAGCTATTTGTATTGCAAACATGACCTATAAAAATACTACAGTTGAGTCACAGAATTGTAGAATAGTACAATATAGAAAGAACCTATTTGATCCATCAAGTTTGAGGCAGCTCTTTCGAAGAGAAATTCAGTTAGTTCCACTCCTTTGTGGGAAGGACAAAGTGGGAGCGGGAGGGGTGGGGAGGGCTAAGGGGAGGGGAGTACTGCGAGGGGGGAGTGGTTCTAGGGAGAAGGGGGCCGGAGGGGGTAGGGGTTTAACATGCAAGGGAGGGCTCTGATGAGTCAGTGACTGCCTCTTGGGGAGTGAACTGAGTGAGGGTGTGGTATGAGGGAATAGTGAGAATGATTGAGGGCAGAATGGGGCGGTAGGGTGGGAGGGTAAGGGTTCAACGGTATCCGGAGAAGGGACGGCGAGGATGGTTAGTGGGGACTCAGAGGCAGACATGGACACTGGGGGTGGGGAGGAGGAGGTCGGGGAGATTAATGTGGAATTTCAGGTAGGAAGGGAACATTCACTTTCACCTGGACATCCCCAAACGAAAAGGGTTGTGGCTGGTAGGTCACGGAGAGGAGGCGGAGGTTGATGCTGGCGGGGGGGGGGGGGGGTCAACAGTGATGGGGGAAAGGAAATGGGTGACTGGGGTAGGGGAAAAGATGGGGGCGCATCATGACCATGCTGTCTAAATCGAAAGTGAAACGACAGTCATGGTAGGTGAGACCAGTTGCCGCATGGGAGTGTGATCGGTGGTTGGGCAGAGATGCAGGTCAGCTTAGATGGGCAACTGAAAGTGAACTGCAACAGGCAGCATTGAAAATGCTCAGGACATTGAGGTGAATGTTTTATGGGAAGCATCTGCATGCATGGGACAGTGCTGACACGAGGCTCCGAAAGGCCCTGTCACACACACACACTTCTCCCTCCAGAATCACTCGTTGGCCAGCTGTGCTCTCTGCGACGACAGAGGATGAGGTTGAGGGGGTCGCAGGCAAAAGGGAATTGGAGGGAGGGGCCAGCCTCTGAGGCTCCTGAGTGGATGACCCAGGGTGTCCAGCTGCCATTCCTCCTCTCTTTGGGTGCCCAGGGGCCCCAGCCTGACTCCTTGAGGGGAAGGAGTGCCTGGAGGGGCATCAAGGTGCCCCCTTTCCATCTCGCATCACCACTGCAGGAACTCACCCATAGCTCTCGTAATGGAGTGCAGGTCTGCACACATCTCCATGTTCTGCTGGACCAGGGTCTCAATGGCATCCGCCATTCTCCCCATGGAGACGCCATAAGCACACATGTGGTTCTTTGCACTGGTGGAGGGTGTGGGTAAGCGCTGTGACGGGTCTTCCAGGCTGCTTATTTCCAGCTCTTCAATGGAGGAGGTGTCCTCTTGGCTGGAGGTGAGGACATGAACAGAGCTGAGGGACTGGCTGGCTGAGGGTGTCGGTGCTTGGCATAGGTCCCTGTGAACTAAAGTAGAGATAACAGCAGAGTCAAAAGCAGGAGAGAGAGTGTTCACAGTTGCGCTGAGAGAAGGATGATGTGGTGCAGGATCCTCATGATGGTGTTTGCTGCCAATCTCACTGTCACCGCAGGCATGGTCCACGATCCTTCCTCCTGCATGAAAATCGATGAAGAGTGTGAGAGCAGGACACATGGCACTGTACGGAATGTTTGTGTGGTGAGTGGAGCCAAGGATAGCATGAGGATGTGAGCTCGAGAGGGTGTGAGCCTGATGGAGGTGTGAGGGTGTGTATGAGAGTTAGTGGTATTGTCCCTTGAGGTGTGAGATCCCTGTGGATGTGTGATGGGTTTGTGTGGGTGTGAGTTGAGAGTGATAAGAAGAGTGAGTCAACCTGGTGGAATGGAGGAGATCATTCGTCCTGTAGTGGCACTGGGTGGCTGTCCTCTTTTTCAGGGCATTGGCGCTTACCACCGCTGCCACCGTCTGCCATGCTGGATTGGTGATGCAGCTGCCCATCCTGCGGCCAAGGCGGGGATAGGGGACATCACAGTGGGCCTACACAGCGTTCAAAAGGCGCTCGAAGGACCGCGTCACTGAAGCGGGGGTCTGCTGCCTTCTTGCCTCTCGGGGCCATCCTGTCTTCTGTGCAGCAGTTGTGGGCTGGAAGCACTGAGAGGTGTGCTCACGGCTGTGCTTTATATATGGCGCCCAGTGTGAGGAAGCAGCGAGGTGACGCATGGCGGGCGAATGAGAGCCTGCCCGCCATCGAAACAGTGGGAATGCATAATTAATGTGGCGGATTTGGGACAATACAGCGTGAGAAGCCGTCATTGCGGCCAGAGGGTAAAATGTCGTTTTTTTCCACCTGCTACCGCACTGAGTGCAATTCTGGGATGATTCTGCCCTTTGTGTCCTTTTTAAAGTGTGGTGATCAGGATTATGCAAAATATTCCAGCTCAGGCCGAACTAGTGGGTTTAGCATAACACCCTGGCTTTTGCACTCTGTGCTTTATTGATAAAGCCGAGGATCCTATTTACTTTTGTAAACGTACTGTTAGTTCAGGTGCTCAGTCACCTTCAAAGATTTATGTATCGGTATCCTCAGGCCGTTCTGTTCCTTAACCTTGCTTTAAAGTTGTACTATTTAGTATATATTGCTTCTTCTTATTTTTCCTTAGAGGATCACTTCAATGATAAAAATATAGGACAGAATCGCCCAAGATTTGCACAAAGTGCGGTAGTGGTCGTGAAAAAGGACATTTTACCCTTCGGCAGTGATGGTGGTTTTTTGCGTTGTATCATCCCAGTCCCATCTCATTAATAATGCATTCATGGAAAACACGCTGGATCGCTGGTGGGCACGCTTGGATTTTCCCGCCAAGCCTTGACCTCAGCATTCTTCACTCCGGGTGCCATATCTAAAGTGCACCTGAGTGAAGCCTACTTCATGTCTACAGACAAGGACTGCTCCAGGCGACAGTTGGCCTTGAAAGCAAAGGTGACAGTAGCCTTCAGATTTAGTGACGCGTCTCTGGAGTGCCTGCTGGACACAGTGGAAGGCCACTGCAATGTCCTCTACCCCTGTTCTTGCCACATGAGGTCCACCAGAGTCACCAATCCAGCCTGGGAGGTGGCAGCAGCGGCGGTCAGTGCCATCGGAGCACAAAGGAGGTCAGCCATCCAGTGCAGAAAGAGGATGAATGCTCCTACCTGTTCTGCCAGGGTAAGTCAACCACTCTCAACTCACAAACTCACAAACCCATCACACATCCACAGGGATCTCACACCTCAAGGGACAACACCACTAACTCTCACACACACCCTCACATCTCCGTCAGTCTCATACCCTCTCGAGCTCACATCCTCATCCTGCCCATGGCACCACACAAACATTCCACGCAGTGCCATGCGCCCTGCTCACATTCTCTCCATCTGTTTTCATGCTGGAGAAGCTGGCTCATATCAGCAGGGAAAGGTCCCACGTTAGGCCCCTCACTCACTTTGAGGAGTGTGCCATCACTCTGACTGGTGAGGACATGGACCGTGCCTACGGTGGCAAGCACCCACGTGAGGATCCTGTGCCCCATAATCTCCCTCTTAACAGAACTGTGAGTGCTCTCTCTCCTGTTTTTGACTCTGCTGCCTTGCACGAATTATCTCTGCTTTGGTTCACAGGAGCTCTGCCAAGCAACTGACACTCTCAGCCATCAGTCCCTCAGCTCCATCCACATCCTCACCTATAGGCAAGAGGACACCTCCTCCATTGAAGAGCTGGAAATAAGCAGCCTAGAAAACACATCACAGTGCTTACCCACACCGCAAAGAAACACCACGGTGAGACCTAGATCTAGAGCAGGCTCGCGTTCACAATCTGGTGGTCACTGCACGGTTATGAGTCTGCAGCAGGAGGAAGCAGGTTCAACCGAGCTCCCTGGCACTCGGAGGACTGTTACAGAGAAACATATAAACATAGAAAATAGGAGCAGGAGTAGGCCATTCAGCCCTTCGAGCCTGCTCCACCATTCATCATGATCATGGCTGATCATCTAACTCAATAGCCTGATAGCTTGCTCCCGCTTTCTCCCCATATCCTTTGATCCCTTTCGCCCCAAGAGCTATATCTAACACCTTCTTGAAAACGTACAATGTTTTGGCCTCAACTACTTTCTGTGATAGCGAATTCCACAGGATCACCACTCTCTGGGTGAAGAAATTTCTCCTCATCTCAGTCCTAAATGGTCTACCCCGTATCCTCAGACTGTGACCCCTGGTTCTGGACTCCCCCACCTGCATTCCTTGCCCACTCTGAAATCCTTCCTCCCCTCCAGACTCCCTCCTCCCCCCAGACTCCTTCCCTCCTCCAAACTTCTTCCTTCCCCCTATCTCTTTCCTCTACTCTGGATTCCTTCCTTCCCCGGTCTCCTGCATCCCCCTCCGAATTCCTTCCCTTACCTTCCTCCCCCCTTACTCCTACTTTTCCACTTGCCGCATTCTCCCTCCAATCACCTTCCTCCCCCAATACTTCCTCCTCCCCCCCAACCTCACCCCGCGATACCTTCCACCTATGTTGCTCCCCTCCCAACCTCACACCCCACCTCCCAGTCAAACCTAGACCTTCCACTCCCACCACCCCACTTCGCCACTGCCCCCATCCCAGTATACCTTCCTCTCCCAATACCCCATTCACAGCTGGGCCTAACTCTCCTCCTGCTCGCCGATCAGCCGTAGCAGCCCATGGCCAAGACCATGGCGTTCTGAAGCAGACCGGAGACATCAGAGACCTTCCCCCTCCACCCCGCCCCATCTTCCGTGAGCACCCCCCCCCACCGCAACTTCCATGAGCTACTTCGCGACAGGGCCGTGCTCATGAGGATCCACCCAGCATGTGAAGCGCATGTTCATCGAGGGTCCGGTAGCTGTAGGACTCCAGCATGTCTACAATCTGAGCAAGGCCCTAACAGTAAGCTTCGACTTCTGCACATCACACTTGTCCAGACGCGTTCTGGGCTGGCGTGATTTCCCACCGGCGTAACAGAAAATCCGGCGTGGGAGATTGATTCCAGTCACACCTTACTTCAGTGCCAAGATGCCAAGCGGGTTCACACCGGCCTCCAGTGAGATTGGCATTCAGCCATGGCAGACACCATCGGATGATCCCAACAGATAAAAACAAAAAACTACTGCGGATGCTGGAAATCCAAAACAAAAACAGAATTACCTGGAAAAACTCAGCAGGTCTGGCAGCATCGGCGGAGAAGAAAAGAGTTGACGTTTCGAGTCCTCATGACCCTTCAACAGTTGAAGGGTCATGAGGACTCGAAACGTCAACTTTTTTCTTCTCCGCCGATGCTGCCAGACCTGCTGAGTTTTTCCAGGTAATTCTGTTTTTGTATCGGATGATCCCTTCCTGCTTTCACACCAGTGTGAAACCGATTTTTAGCCTTCTTGCCATACCGTCACCCCTTCCCCTCCCCCGCCAATTTTCCAGCTCGACACTAACTGAGCTGGAAAATTCTGCTAAATCTATGCTAAATCACATTGGAAAAGGTTTGCTATTAAAAATTATGAAGCTGCACCTAGTTTCTAGTGTTCCAGAACTCAATTGGAGTATCAAGTATCGGATTTGGCTAAGTGGTAACGCTCTCACCTCCAACACAGAAGGTTGTAAATCACTCCAGTGATTTGAGCATAACAGAAAATACTGTAAATACTCAGCATTCCAATAGCAAATGTGCAGAGAGAAACAGATATACTGTCAACCCAAACTGTTAGCTCTGTTTCCCTCTCCATAGATCTAGCCAACCTACAAAGTACTTTTATTTAAGATTTGGCTCCAGAGCTCATTACAGTCTTGGTCCAAACATTGACAAAAGAGTTGAATTCCAGAAGTGAAATGAGAGTGTGACTGCAAGGCAATATTTTATTGAGCGTGGCATCAGGGAGCCCTAGCGAAATTGAAGTTGATGGGAATCAAGGGCAAAACTATCCACTGGCTCGAGTCATACTTAGCACAAAGGAAGACAGCTGCGGCTGTTGAGGATCAATCATTTCAGCCCCAGAACATCATTGCAGGGTTCCTCAGGATAGTGTTCTGGACACAACCATCTTAAGCTACTTATAAATGCTCTATTCTCCATCACAAGGTCAGAAGTGGCAATGTTCACTGATGATTGCAGTGTTTAATATATCTATGGCTCCTCAGATAATGAAGCAGTCCATGCCTGCATGCAACAGGACCCAGACAACATTTAGGCATGTACTGATAAGTGGCAATTAACATTCATGTCACACAACTGCCGGGCAATGACCATATCCATAGAGTCTAGCCACCTTCCCTTGAATTTTAATGGAATTACCATCGCCATTTTAAAAATTATTCTTTTATGGGATGTGGGCGTCGCTGGCTGGGCCAGCATTTATTGTCTTTGAGAAGGTGGTGGTGAGCTGTCTTCTTGAACCGCTGCAGTCCATGTGGTGTAGCTACACCCACAGTGCTGTTAGGGAGAGAGTTCCCGGATTTTGACTCAGTGACAGTGAAGGAACGGTGATATATTTCCAAGTTAGGATTGTAAGTGGCTTGGACGGAAACTTCCAGATGGTAGTGTTCCCATGTGTCTGCTGCCCTTGTTCTTCTCCATGGGAGTGGTTGTGAGTTTGGAAGGTGCTGTCTAAAGAGACTTGATGAGTTCCTGCAATTCATCTTGCTGCCAATGTGTGTCAGTGGTGGAGGGAATGAATATTTATAGATGGGGTGCCAGTCAAGCAATCTGCTTTGTTCTGGATGGTGTCAAGCTTCTTGAGTGTTGTTGGAGCTGCACTCATCCAGGCTTGTGGATTGTATTCCATCACACACCTGATTTGTGCCTTGTAGATGGTGGTCAGGCTCTGGGGAGTCAGGAGGCAAATTATTTGCTGCAGGATTCCTAACCTCTGACCTGCTCTTGTAGCCACAGTATTGATGTGGCTAGTACAGTTCAGTTTCTGGTCAATGGTAACCCCAGGATGTTGATAGTAGGGGATCAGTGATGATAATGCCATTGAATGTCAAGGGGCGATGGTTAGATTCTCTCTTGTTGGAGATGGTCATTGCCTGGCACTTGTGTAACACGAATGTTACTTGTCAGCACAAACCTGGATATTGTCCAGGCCTTTCTGCAATTGGGCATGGATTGGGTAGAGGTAGCAATTCAAGGTGCAGAGTCAAGACAGGAGAGCAAAATAGTAACATGAGAAATGAGGGTCAGAGAAAGGCAGGAAGGGACAGAGAGAAAAAACCTAAGAATACATCAACAGTCAAGACTAGATGTTACAATGGTAACAAAAAGACAAAACTGAAGACTTTCTGCCTGAATGCATGCAGCATTCATATCAAAGTAAATGAATTGATGGCCCACATTGAAGTAAATAAATATGATCTGATAGCAATTACAGAGATGTGGCTGCAGGACGACAAAGATTGGATCCTCAATATTGAGGGGTACATGATATTCAAGAAGAATAGGAAGCTAGATAAAGGTGGAAGGTAGCACTGTTAATCAAAGAGGGCATTGATGCAATAGTTAGAGATGACCTTGGTTGAGGAGATCAGGATGTAGAATTGGTTTAGGTGGAGCTGAGGAATAGTTGGGGAAAAAAGTCAATAGTGGGACTGGTCTACAGGCCCCCTAACAGTAGCCACAGTGTAGGACAAAGTATTCAAGAGAAAATATTGTGGGCTTGTGATAAAGGGACAGCAATAACCATGGTTAATTTTAATCTACACACAAACTGGAAAAAATCAGATTGGCAGTAGTAGCCTGGACGAGGAGCTCTTAGAATGCTTTTGAGATAGTTTCTTAGACCAGCATGTTCTGGAGTCAACCAGAGAGCAGGTTATATTAGACTTGGTATTGTGTAACTTGGCAGGAATAATTAATGACCTCAGAGGAAAGGCACTGCTAGGTAGCAGCGACCACAATATGATTGAATTTTAGATCCAGTTTGAAAGGTAGAAGAGTGGGTCTAAGACTAGTATCTTAAACTTAAATAAGGGCAACTATGTGGGGGTGAAAGCTGAGCTAGCTGAAGTGAACTGGGAAACTAGGCTAGAGGATAGATCAATAGTGAAGAAGTGACAGACATTTAAAGGGATATTTCAGAGTATTCAGAATAAGTACATTCCTACTATAAAAAAAATTCTAAGGGGAGGACCCACCATTCGTGGTTAACTGAAGAAGTTAAGGAAAGCATCAAACTTAAGGAAAAAGAATGCAACTCTGCAAAGACCAGTGGCAGGACAGGTGTTTGGACAGAATATAAAGAATGGCAGAGAATGGCTAAAAGATTAATCAGGAGAAAGAAATTAGAGCATGAGAGGAAGCTAGCTGAAAATGTAAAAATGGAGAGCAAGTACTACAGGTACTTAAAAAGGAAAAGAGTAAGTAAAGTGAGTGTTGATCCTCCAGAGAGTGACGGTGGGGAGTTAATAGTAGATAAGGAAATGGCAGAAAAAATGAACAAATATTTTGCATGTGTTCACTATAGAGGATACAAAAAACATTCCAGTAATAGCTGCAAATCACTAGGTTAACAGGAGAAAGAAACTTGGTGAAATTGAAGTCACTAGGGAAATGGTACTAAGCAAATTGATGGAGCTGCAGGCTGGCAAGTCTTCGGGTCCCATGGATTACATCCTAGGTCTTAAAAGAGGTGGCTAATGAGGTAGTCGATACACTGGTGTTAATTTTCCAAAATTCGTGAGATTCTGGAGAAGATCCATCAGATTGGAAAGTAGCAAATATAATCCCTCTATTCAAGAAGGGAGGGAGGCAAAAAACAGGAAGCTATAGGCCAGTTAGCTTGACGTCTGTCATGGGGAAGTTATTAGAATCGATCATTAAGGAGGTTATAGCTGGGCACTTAGAACAGCTCAAGGCGATCGGGATGAGTCAGCATGGTTTTGTGAAAGCAAAATCATGTTTAACTAACTTATTGAAGCCTTTTGAAGGAGTAACATGCACAATGGATAAAGGGGAGCCTGTAGATGTACGCTACTCAGATTTCCACAAGGCATTTGATAAGGTGCCACATCAAAGATTATTATGGAAAATAAAAGCGCATGGTGTAGGGGATAACATATTAGCATGGATAGAAGATTGGCTGGCTGGCAGAAAGCAGAGAGTATGCATAAATGGGTCTTTTCTGATTGGCAGGATGTGACAAGTGGAGTCCCACAGGGGTCTGTACTGGGGCCTCAACATTTTATGATTTACATCAATGACTTAGATGAGGGGAGTGAAGACATGGTAGCTAAATTTGCATATGGAACAAAGATAGGTAGGAAAGTGTGTTGTGAAGAGGACATGAGGATGTTGCAGATGGATATAGATAGATTGAGTGAGTGGGCAAAGATCTGGCAAATGGAGTTCAGTGTGGGAAAAAGGGAAGTTGTTCATTTTGGAAGGAAGAACAAAAAAGCAGAGTATTGCTTAAATGGAGAATAATGGAGCATAATTCTGAGGTGCAGCGGGATCTAGATGTTCTAGTACATGAGTCACAAAAAGTTAGTATGCAGGTACAGCAAGTAATTAAAACGGCTGATGGAATGCTATCCTTTATTACGAGGGGGATTGAACATAAAAGTAAGGATGTTATGCTTCAGATATACAGGTCATTGGTGAGACCATACTTCAAATCCTGTGTGCAGCTTTGGTTTCCTTATTTAAGGAAGGATGCAAATGCATTGGAGGTGGTTCAAAAGGAGGTTTACTAGATTGACACCTGGAATGAGTGGGTTGTCTTATGAGGAAAGGTCGGACAGACTAGGCTTGTTTCCACTGGAGTTTAGAAGAGCGAGGGGTGATTTGATTGGAGTATACAAGATCCTGAAAGGCCTTGATAAGGTAGATGCTGAAAGGATGTTTCCTCATGTGGGTGAGTCCAGAACTAGGGGGCACTGTTTTAAAATTAGGAGATGTTCTTTTAGGACAGGGATGAGAATTTTTTTTCTCTCAGGGAGTTGTGTGACTTTGGAACTCTCTGCCTCGGAAGTTGGTGGAGGCGGGGTCATTGAATATTTTTAAGGCAGGTAGATTCTAGTTAGGCAAGGGAATCAAAGATTATCAGGGTTAGATGGGAATGTGGAAATTGAAACACAAGATCAGCCATGATCTTATTGAATGGCGGAGCAAGCTCAAGGGGCCGAATGGTCTACTGCTGTTCTTATTTCTCAGTTCTTATGTTCAGTATTTGAGAAGTAGCGAATGGTGCTGAATATTGTGCAATCAAAGCGAACATCCCCACTTCTGACCTTATGATGGAAGGAAATTCATTGATGAAGCAGCTGAAGATGGCTGGGCCTAGGACACTATCAACATCCTGCAGATCATCATTGACCAAAAACTGAACTGTACCAGCCATATAAATACAGTGGCTAGAAGAGCAGGTCAGAGGCTGGGAATTCCACAGCATGTAACTCACCTCCCAACTGCCCCACAGCACATGTCAGGAGTCAGAATTGTCTGGCTGCATTCAGCTCTAGTGACACTCTGGACCAGCCATATAACTACTGTGCCTAAAAGAGCAGGTCAGAGGCCACAATCCACAAGGCACAAGTCAAGAGTGTGATGGAATACTCTCCACTTGCCTGGATGAGTGCGGCTTGAACAACACTCAAGAAGCTTGATTCCATCCAGGACAAAGCTGCCCGCTTGATTGGCACCCGATCCACTACCTTCAACATTCATTCCCTCCACCACCGAACAGTGGCAGCAGTGTGTGCCATCCACAAATGCACTGCAGCAACTCACCAAGGCTCCTTTGACAGCACTTTCCAAACCCGTGACCTCTGCCACCTAGAAGAACAAGGGCAGCTGACGTGGGAACACCACCATCAGATAGATCCCCTCCAAGTCATGTACCATCCTGAATTGGAACTATATCGGCCATCCTTCACTGTGACGGAATCAAAATCCAGGATCTCCATCCTTACCAGCTTCGTGGGTGTACCAACACCAGAAAGACTGCAGCAGTTCAAGGAGGCAGCTTACCACCAGCTTCTCAACCGTCATTAAGAATGGACAATAAATGCTGGCCTTGCCAGTGACACCCACATCCCATCAATGAATTTTTAAAAACTGGTCCAAAGTAGATATGAAACCAAGAATGATGAGGAAAGTATAATATATCATTAGTGAGGGATAAAAATAGTAACATCATAATGCCTATAATTTTCTTGAAAACTGTATTTTGCATTGGGCTTCTTAATTCTGTCAATCATGCTATTTGCATGATAATTATGTAGCTCTAAATATTGAACAGCAGTACGTAATTACAGCTAAATTGTACCACCATTGTCATGCATAACCTTTTACTGGCTTTCCTCTTAGCTGGACACGTGATTATAATTGACAGCATGAAAAGCAAAAGATTTAGGAACTGAGAAAAGCTCAGAGGTTCTGATAGTTTCAATGAAGCATTACCGTCAATTTCACTTGTTTCACTGTTTGAGTGGCTGGGCACTTTCACGGAGAGGGAGGGTGGAGAAAGAAAAAGAGCTCTGCTGCTCACCGCCATTAGCTGTGCCTTATTCAAAAGGGGTTTCTTGCTCTCTGTGAAATCATGTCTCCCGAGTACTAATTAGGACCCCAGAGCTGCCGGAGACATATTCAAGGAAACTTTAGCTTGGAGGATCATGCATGGTCTTGGTAAAGAGACAACTGGCCCCCCGTTAAGACCTGTAACTTTTGCTGGAGTTCAATCTCATTTGTTCTTGCCTCAGATTCTTGTCAGATGTTCTTGTCAGGTTGACAGAGAGCTTGTCAAATTAATGTCCTCAGGTTTACTGTAAATAGCAACAAGTTTTACAGCTTGAGTCAGTGATGATGTCTTGATAAAATGTACTGCCATATTTAGCAAGAAATTTCCACTCCCTTGATGGCTCAGAGGATAAATATACCATGGGAAAGGAAATATAGTGCAAATAACAATATACAGATAGACTAGGGAGCTGAACTAGAGAATTAAAAGGGGCATGTTACATATGGAATATGTATAGGTTGTCAAATCATTTGGAAAACAGTTCTGAGATGTATGTAGAGATTGAACTCTACTAAATCCCAGAGTAAGAAAATTCTTGTTGAGGAATAATCCTATTGGCAAAAAGGACAATCATTAATTTATAATGCAAACTAACAAAGTTTATCAGATGAATAAAGATTGATATTTAACATTTCATTAGTCAAGGCATGGCATGATATACAAGACATGTCAGTCTGTATGCCCTATGGATCCCAGGACTTCTGGGGTCTTCTCTTCCTGGTTCCTTGAACCTAGTCTCTTGACTAACAGCATCCTTTGAGGTTTTAGCTTAGCCAAATTAACTCTAACATACATAAAAACCTCTTTGCAGATTTAAGACTTCAACTCTAATGGATCCTTTTTCAACTCAACCCAGCCCACCTTGACTGCTGAAGCCAAACACTTCACAGCTGCATGATGAATGTTTCTCTCTCTCTCTTCCTGTCTAACAAAGATTATTCAGACTCTCTTAAAGCAATTACTTTAGCCCTGATACCGGACCCTAAGACTGATTTCTATACTGGATACAGCAATCATCAATTTGTGGCAATTACTTTAACCACTAATTAAGCCTAATACTGGGTTCTTACAGCGACCCCTCAACTCATGACAAACACACATCAACTGCCAATGTCTTTCACAGATGTTAACTTCCTAGCAAGTGCCCACCCCTAACTCACTCTCCCTCCAGACAACTGCCAGCAAATACTCTGTGACAAAGTGCTATCCCTCAGCAAGCGTAAAAACTTTAGTGATGCACCCTTATTTTATACCCTTTCTGCAGGTAGATTTACAACATTTAGCCCAAGTATGTGCACCTGTGTGAACACAACTAACAACTTGTGACCAAATATTTGCAACTCTTGGCCAATGGAAGAGTGCTCCGAGCTTCCCCACAACAACCTAGCCAATCAGATTTACAACCTTGGCGTCCCTTTTAACTGCTAACGATAACTAGAATCTGTTAAGAGAATATTCTGGAAAACCTGATGCTCTGACCACCTGCCTGACCATGACTTCAGTTTTTTTCTTAAAGCTACATCACAGTGTTTAGCACTTAAAGGCACAACAACTTTAAGACTTCTTAAAATGTGTCCCAGGATTCATAAATTATCCCAATAATACATACAAATTGAGACATTTCATCACTAAGCTTATATACAGTACAATTTGATAACTTAAGCCTTATTAAGTTGAAGCCTATGAACCCACCCCACCCCAACTCAAGGCTGAGAGAAACAATTCCATCCCTCTTACAAATACTTATTACAAGTGCACATCCCTAGGTTTGTTTTTGTTTCTTGGCAGCCTCGTATCTTGAAGATTTCACATCATCTTAAAAAGACCAAAGGCCAGTTTTTTACTCTTTTGCTGTTTTAATCTGATTTTTATGATGCCATCTTGTCACTTTCTTATTTCTCTTCATTTCCTGTGGAAACCTTATGGGACAGACCGCTGGATTCAACTTATCCACCATTGGGAATGGGCCTTTCCATTTAACATCAAAAGCATTTTCTTTCCTACTAAAATTCATGACCATTACTGTATCCCCAATTTGCTACTCAAATGGCCTGACCTTTTTATCAAAATACCCTTTTGCCTGGTCTTTAGGTTTCCTAATATTCCTTGCAACAAATTCATTAACTTCCCACCTATACTCTATAGTCTGTTCCAACAATTTAGAGCTACATAACTGATGAGTAAGGGGAGTTGTTAGCCCAATAATGCATGCAAATTAAGAGTTTTTATCACTAAGCTTATGTGCGGTGCAATTTGATAACTTAAGCTTTATTAATTACACCAATATGCCAACAAGGTGATGTCGAACAATGGGAAGTTTAGAGAGCTGGGCCAGACGTCATAGAATGCATTCAAAACTATTTTCTGAGCCAGTGCTCAAAAACCACTCTAAAAATGAGGCAGTAATGGTTCTGGATAATGACTGGAGCAAGTCGGAAATTTGCAGGTAAGAGGGAATAGTAGGGATAAATGATTGTGGCATTATTTTTATTGTTATACCACAGTAGCTAAAAAACAAAGCTGATTTATTGGAGAGCCACAAAGCAATGAAAGAAACTTTTGCCTGCATAAGTTGGAATTAAAAGTTAACTGGAGCATCAGGAGGATGTTCTTAAGTATGCCATTGGTACAGCACTGACTAGACGTATTCTCATGAGGATAAGAGAAGTTGTGTTTCGGGTTATGGTCCCTGTCTTCCACAGTGAAAGCATGCCCTATTCATAACTTCAAACATGGACTGTGTTCATGTGGAAGCTTTTGGAACAGTCCTTTATTTTTTAAAATGGACACTCAGAAAGTGCCTAAGATGGCTGCCAAGGGTCAGGTGACCTTTGCAGCTTCAACACAGGCTATCCACAGCCTGTGGAAAGTTCTTAAAAATATCACCCTTAGTGGGGGCCTCCCGCTGGAATGAATGTACCAAGATGAATGCTATCTGCAGAACTTACACTTGCTATTGTTTGGGAATTTACCCAAAACACAAGTCTAGACTCCATGGCCAGAATTTTCTGGCCCCACCGCCACCTCCCCCCTCCCCCCCCTCCCTGCAGCTTTCCCCCCGGTGGGACGGGCAAGCCATTGAAATCTCTGTTCACATCAGCAGGACTGGAAGATCCCGCTAGCGTGAGGGGCTGGATAATTCCAGCCCATGTCTTTGAGTTGGAACCCTAACAATAAGAGCTGGGTAGAAACCAATTCATCCTGAATCAGTGTGAAGAATTCAATATTATCTCCATTGCACAGCAATGGCTGTCAGCTTTAAGCCATTCCAGGTGGAAAATAATGGTTGGTCATGTGGCTGAAACCGGCTTGAGATAATGAGCTTTATTTTCTAAAGACCTAGAAAGACCTGGGCATTCTGCCAAGAACACCGCAAACTACAGCAGCTGCAGAAAAGGCAATCTCACCTTACCTTTAAGAACAGGAGGTGGTAAAATCTAAAAAGCCTCCCAGCCTGATTCCTAAATCCAAGACAAGGTACAAAGAATTTGGACAACTTGTTAAAGTATACTATTCTCTTTAACTGTACCTTTCTTGTTTGTGCAGGCATAAGTGACATTGCGTCTAGATTTTCGGTCTGAATGACTGAATAAATAATCCTCTTTATTTAAAGATCCACAAGAGCTTGCTGCTGTTATTTAAACTGACCACACACTCTGGGGGCTAAGAAATACACACCTTTCTCCCCAAAAATCGCGCCGATTATGGACAGTAAGGGAAAGGGTACAAGGGTTTCAGTTCACTCCTGACCCTGTCTATAACAGTTCCTTGGATGAATAGTCATATTTAGAAAAACAAAACAAAGGCTAAAGTATTGTAAAACAAATCAAATTTGATGTGATAAAAGAGAATCATGAAAAATACTGTAATCTATCAATAGAAATAAAAGGTTTAAGGGGGTTTATGCAAAATATGTGTGGCCAACATGAATGGAAAACAGCAAAGGTTTTTGTAAACATTAGGAAAAAGAAATTCATTAAGAGAAAGATGGGCCCTTAAAAATTAGAAGAGCCTGATTGATATGGTAGGTAAGGAAATGGCAGAGCTACTTGTGTATTTACAGAGAAGGAGGAAGGAAAACTTTAGATTTGGAAATAATATGCATCAATAAGGAAATGTCCTTTCAGGACTGACAACATTAAAGTTGATTTGCATTCAGGAGTAGAGTACTGGAGGAGGTGAGGGTGGAAATAACATTGGAACTAACCTTGATTTTTCAAAATTAATTAGAGAAGGAGGATTGGACTGGAAGGTAGGAAAGATAATCTTGAGTTATTTTGGGGGTATTAAATTTTGATGCTGTCATTTTGATAATGCCATTCTCACTATCTACTTGTGGAGGAACCTGTGGAGCTACTCAGAGGGAAATCTCAGATACTTTCCCCCAGTCATGATCAACTGACTTCTGACTTTACATAGACAGACATTCCAGCATATCTGATAAAAAGGGATTAACCTATGTCAGTTGTAAAAGATTACTAGAAGCTGCAAAGCATGAACTAGTCAGAGAGAGCCAACATGGATTTTAGAAGGTTAGGTCATAGATTAATGACCTGATTGAATTTTCTGACAGAGTAGCAAAAGTTATAGCTAGGGAATGTGGTAGATATTGTTTATACATATGTCCAGAAAGCACTTGATAATGTGCCATGTAATAAATTAGTTGGGATAATGAGGCCCCATGGTATCTAAGGGAAAGTGGTATTATGGTCAAAGAATTGGTTGAAAGGCAGATGGCAAAGGATTATGGTACTTGGATGGTTCTCAAACTGGCAGATTGTGGAGCGGTGTTGGAACCGTGTATTTTCTCTTTGTCTCTCTCCTTCATGTATAAATGTATTTGTAGACAGAGCTAAATGTCAGAATTTGCTGCTCTGACCAAACGTGGATGAGCAGAATGTAGAAAGTTAGGAGAATGAGTGGATAAGTGGCAGGTGTGGTTTGATATAAAAATTATGAGGTAATACAATTCGGGAATAAGGATAAGAATCACTTAAAGGGTCAAAGAATTTAGTTGTACAGACCTATAAAAAAAATTGTAAAATTTACCTGTGATTCTCAGGCTGGAATAAAAATGCATCAGGGTTCCAATTTGTTTTATATCTTTCAAAGTAATCCTCTCCTCTCTGTTGGAAGCAGACATTCTTCTGATTTTGATTTCAGCAGTGATGAGAGCATTGTGCTGTTCAAAGACAATTCTCACCTTCCCCCAGTTCCCACAAAATATAGGTAGCTAAAATGGGAAGCACGCTGGGAAAGGAAACAGGAAAAAGAAGCTCTCTGGCCGCACACTTTGTGCTAAACCTTTTGAAAGTTCAAATTTCTATTTAAGAACAGTGCTAGTTGCAAGGCAATCTTCTCATCATTTTATAAATGAACTGCTGCAATCCTCTTAAATAATGTAGGATCCATTCTCTCTTCTTTTGATTCCTAAATGGAGTTAACTATGAGGTCTCTGACTGCCTCCCTGACTAGGTGTTGTTCAATAATGCTGCTCTCTGAGAAGTGGAGTTCTTTCAGGCAACGGTCCCAAGCATGACAGTTCTTTTAACACACGAGCTCTGAACACATACTGGTATCACCTGAATGTAGCAGTGAGTTAACTACTTTTCTCGCTCTGATGAAGATACCGTTTTGATGGCTAGCTGATTAACTTTTAGGAGATTTACATGCCCACCTGCTCTTTGTCTCAATCACTCAAGGCTGTCTTCCTCTAACAATATGATCTGAAAGTATACTGGACTTTTGTGAATTAACCAACAATACTTCATGACTTCATATCAAAAATATATTGCTGCTTCAGGAAAAATTCTCCCAAGGTTATATATCCTGAATTCCCAAACTAGAAATGCATTTTACTCAGACACTTTGTGGAGAACTGCATGACGTTCTAAATTTTCCTTTTTCCAGTTTGTGCTTGTATCCTCATTTTTTAAAAATTCATCCATGGGATGTGGGCTTCACTGGCCGGGCCAGCATTTATTGCCCATCCCTAGTTGCCCTTGAGAAGGTGGCAGTGAGCTGCCTTCTTGAACCGCTGCAATCCATGTGGTGTAGGTACATCCACAGTGCTGTTAGGAAGGGAGTTCCAGGATTTTGACCCAGCGACAGTGAAGGAACGGCGATATATTTCCAAGTCAGGGTGGTGAGTGGCTTGGAAGGGAATTTCCGGGTGGTGGTGTTCCCATCTATCTGCTGCCCTTGTCCTTCTAGATGGTAGTAGTCATGGGTTTGGAAGGTGCTGTCGAAGGAACCTTGGTGAATTCCTGCAGTGCATCTTGTAGATGGTACACACTGCTCCCACTGTTCATCGATGGTGGAGGGAGTGAATGTTTGTGGAAGGAGTACCAATCAAGCAGGCGGCTTTGTCCTGGATGGTGTCAAGCTTCTTGAGTGTTGTTGGAGCTGCACTCATCCAGGTAAATGGAGAATATCCCATCAGACTCCTGACATGTGCCTTGGAAATGGTGGACAGGCTTTGTGGAGTCAGGAGGTGAGTTCCTCACCGCAGGACTCCTAGCTTCTGACCTGCTCTTGTAGCCACAGTATTTATTTGGCTGGTCCAGTTCAGTTTCTGGTCAATGGTAATCCCCATGATGTTGATCGTGGGGGATTCAGTGATGGTAATGCCCTGGAATGTCAAGGGGGTGATGGCTAGTTTCTCTCTTGCTGAAGATGGTCAGTGCCTGGCACTTGTGTGGCCCAAATTTTACTTGCCATTTGTCAGCCCAGGCTTGGATATTGTCCAGGTCTTGTTGCATTTGTACATGGACTGCTTCAGTATCTGAGGAGTCGTAAATGGTGCTGAACATTGTGCAATTATCAGAGAATATCCCCACTTTTGACCTTATGATGGAAGGAAGGTCATTGATGAAGCAGCTGAAAATAATTGAACTGAGGACACTACCTCGAGGAACTCCTGCAATGATGTCCTGGAACTGAAATGATTGACCTCCAATAACCATAACCATCTTCCTTTGTACTAGGTATGACTCCAACCAGTAGGGTTTTTTCCCTCCGATTCCCATTGACTCCAGTTTTACTAGGGCTCCTTGATTCCACACTCGGTCAAATGCAGCCTTGATGTCAAGGGCAGTCACCTCACCTCGGGAGTTCAGCTCATTTGTCCATGTTTGAACCAAGGCTGTAATGAGGTCAGAAACTTTGTGAATCTGGCGGAACCCAAACTGAGCATCAATGAGCAGGTTAATGCTAAGCAAGTGCCGCTTGATAGCACTGTTGATAGCAGTTTACTGATGATGGAGAGCAGACTGATGGGGCGGTATTTGACCGGGTTGGATTTGTCCTGCTTTTTATGTACAGGACATACCTAGGCAATTTTCCGCATATCCAGATAGATGCCAGTGCTGTAGCTGTACTGGAACAGCTTGGCTAGGGGCTCAGCAAGTTCTGGCGCACAAGTCTTCAGTACTATTGCCGGAATATTGTCAGGGCCCATAGCCTTTGCAGTAACCAATGCCTTCAGCCGTTTCTTGATATCACATGGAGTGAATCGAATTGGCTGAAGACTGGCTTCTCTGATGCTGGGGATCTCTAGAGGAGGCAAAGGTGGATTATTCACTTGACAATTCTGGCTGAAAATTGTTGCGAATGCTTCAGACTTATTTATGCACTAATGTGCTGGGCTGCTCCATCATTGTAGATGGGGATATTTGTGGAGCCTCCTCCTCCTGTGAGTTGTTTAATTGTCCACCACCATTCACAACTGGATGTGGCAGGGCTCAGAGCTTAGATCTGATCCGTTAGTTGTGTAATCAAATTTTTTGAGGAGGTAACCAGGAGTGCTGATTAAGGTAATGCATTTGATGTGATCTACATGGACTTTAGCAAGGCTTCTGATAAGGTCCCTTATGACAGGCTGGTCAAGAAAGTAAGATCCCATGGGATCCAAGGCAAAGTGGCATGTTGGATCCAAAATTGGCCAAGAGGCAGGAAGCAGAGGGTGATGGTAGAGAGATGTTTCTGTGACTGTTTCCAGTGGGGTTCCACAGGGCTCGGTGTTGGGGCCCTTCCTGTTTGTGGTGTAATAAATGATTTGGACTTAAATGTAGGGGATATGATCTAGAAGTTTGCGGATGACATGAAAATTGGTAGGTGGTAAACTGCAGGAGGATATCGCTGGACTGGTCAGATGGGCAGAGCAGTGGCAAATGGAACTCAACCTGGAAAAGTATGAGGTAATGCACTTGGGGAGGGCTAACAAGGCAAGGGATTACACTAGGAATGGTAGGACCCTGGAAAGTACTGAAGATCAGAGGGACGTTGGTGTGCATATCCACAGATCCCTGAAGGTAGCAGGGCAGGTAGACAAGGTGGTTAAGAAGGCATATGGGATACTTGCCTCTATTAGCTGAGGCATAGAATATAAGAACAGGGAGGTTATGTTGGAACTGTATAAAATGCTGGTTGGGCCCCAACTGGAGTACTGCGTGGAGTTCTGGTCACCAATTTACAGGAAGGATGTGATTGCACTGGAGAGGGTGCAGAGGAGATTTATCAGGATGCTACCTGGGCTGGAGGGTTTGAGCTATGAGGAAAGATTGGATAGGCTGGGGCTGATTTCCTTGGAGCAGTGAAGGGTGAGAAGGGACCTGATAGAGGTATATAAGATTATGAGTGGTATAGATAGGGTGGGTAGGAAGGCACTTTTTCAATTAGTAGAGAGGTCAATAACCGGGGGCATAGATTTAAGGTAAGAGGTAGAAGGCTAAGAGGAGAGTTGAGGAGATATTTTTTCAGCCAGAGGGTGGTGGGAGTCTGGAACTCACTGCCTGAAAGGGTGGTTGAGTCAGAAATGCTCGTAACATTTAAGAAGTATTTAGATATTCACTTGTGTTGCCATAGCCTCCTGGCTATAGGCCAAGAACTGGAAAATGGGATTAATGTAGTCAGATCTTTGTTGGCCGGCGCCGACATGATGGACCGAACTGCCTCCTTCTGTGCTGTAAACATTTATGAGTCTATGAATCTATAATTGCTTAGCTCTGTCTACCACTTGCTGCTTATGCTGTTTGGCATGCAAGCAGTCCTGTGTTGTAGCTTCACCAAGTTGACACCTCATTTTCAGGTAAGCCTGGTGCTGTTCCTCACATGCCCTCCTGCACTCTTCGTTGAACCAGGGTTGATCCCCTGGCTTGATGGTAATGGTAGAGTGGGGGATACGCCTGTCCATGAGGTTACAGATTGTGTTTGAGTACAATTCTGCTGGTGGTCCACAGCACCTCATGAATGCCCAGTCTCAAGTTACTAGATCTGTTCAAAATCTATCCCATTTAGCATGGTGGTAGTGCCACACAACACGATGGAGGGTATCCTCAGTGTGAATCTGGGACTTTGTCTCCACAAGGACTGTACGGTGGTCACTCCTCCCAATACTGTTATGGACAGATGCATCTGCAGCAGGCAGGTTGGTGTGGATGAGAGCACGTATGTTTTTCCCTCTTGTTGGTTCTCTCACCACCTGCCACAGACCCAGTCCAGCAGCTATGTCATTTAGGACTCAGCCAGCTCGGCCTGTGGTGGTGCTATCGAGCCACTCTTGGTGATGGACATTGAAGTGCCCCACCCAGAGTACATTCTGCACCCTTGCCACCCTCAGTGCCTCCTACAAATGGTGTTCAACATGAAGGAGCACTGATTCATCAGCTGAGCCGGTGTGGGGGGAGGCAGTATGTGGTAATCAGCAAGAAGTTTCCTTGTCCATGTTAGACCTGATGCCATGAGACTTCATGAGGTCCGGAGTCGATGTCAAGGGCTCCCAGGGCAACTCCCTCCTGACTGCATACCACGGTGCCACCACCTCTGTTGGGTCTGTCCTGTTGGTGGGACAGGACATATCCAGGGATGGTGATGGTGGTGTCTGGGACATTATCTGTAAGTTATGATTTGGTGAGTATGACTTTGTCAGGCTGTCGCTTGACTAGTCTGGGACAGCTCTCCCAATTTTGGTACAAGCCCCCAGATGTTAGTAAGGAGGACTTTGCAGGGTCAACAGCGCTGAATTTGCCATTGTCATTTCTGGTGCCTAGGTCGATTCCAGGTGGTCCGGTTCCATTACTTTTTATTGATTGTTTAGTGGCTTGATACAACTGAGTGTCTTGCTAGGCCATCTCAGAGGGCATTACTGTGGATCTGGAGTCACATGTAGGCCAGACCAGGTGAGCGCAGCAGATTTCCTTCCCCAAAGGACATTAATGAACTAGTTGAGTCTTTTATGACAATTGACAATGGTTTAATTGTCATCATTAGACTTTTAATTCCAGATTTTCATTGAATTCAAATTCCACCATCCAGCGTCATGGGATTTGTTAGAGGGAAGAAAGTAAATGAGAATTTATGGTAAGGGAGAATTTATTATAAAGGAATGACTTACTTAAATTAGAATCCATAGGCAGGCCAGCGCAAATCAGTAAATCAACAATTAAACAGTTAAATCAGATGAACCTTATACACTCTCAAACTTTGTACACCCTCAGGGTTTGCAATCACCAGCAAGGTCCTCTGAGTTAGACTGGAGTCAGAGGATGGCAATAACATAGATCAAGTATGCTCTTCAACAGATAGAGGCAGGACAGATGGTCCTAGCTTAGATAGGAAGGCAGTTCTCTGCCTGGGTGAAATTAGGGTTGCCTTTCCTCCGCAGCTGGCAGCTCTCCTTGAGCCAGGTAGAGGTAGCATTGTATCGGAACTGGTGAGTGCTTGGCGGTCTTGCTGGGGCCATGCTGACAGGCCCCGTGTGGGAGGACAGGATGTTGGGTGTGTTGGGGTTTGAACACCCAGGGGGGAGGGGAAACTGAGGTGGTGGGGGGTGGGGCAGCTGACACATTGCAGGTGGTCCATCAATAGGCCAAGGGGGCCTGTTAAGCAGGGACCACCCCTACCCACCACCAATCCACACAGGGAAACTTGCCAGACTGGCTGCTTTGCATGGGCCTCTCCTGCTGAAGGTTAAATCCCAGTGGCAGCTGAATGAGCCCATTAAGTGGGCATTAATTGGACCACTGGTGGGCAGACTGCCTGACATCACCCTGCTGCTCGTAGAATTGCAGTAGGGGCAGGGACTGGGGGTGGGGGCTAGGTGGTGGGCAGGCCGCTCACTGGATTTAATGTACCCCCCACCACCACCCCGGCCTTTGAAGTTACCTGCGTGGGGGTGTTAAATGCAGCCCAACATGTGGGACGTTTGGATTGGAACCTTTCCTCAGTCAGTGGATGGAATGGTTTCCTTGGGATCATTTGGATATCCGATTATTCTTTCCTCAGCTTAATTGCCCAGAGTCTTCATACTAGGTTGTCTTCATTGGAGAGTTAGTCACTACAGGTTCCTGTTAATGCTTCATCACTTAGTGAAGTAAATCTGAAGGTTTATGTTAATATTTCATTAAGAAGGAAAAGGATTATAGAGGTTTCATTAATGTTTAAGGATGATGGCTCCTAATGTAGTTATAAAATTTGTATCTATGTTTTGCACTTAAAAGAAGACTTAACTTATGCCAGACTTTCCTGGCC
The DNA here is from genome assembly GCF_964194155.1 of Cetorhinus maximus. NCBI lineage: Eukaryota > Metazoa > Chordata > Chondrichthyes > Lamniformes > Cetorhinidae > Cetorhinus > Cetorhinus maximus. Next base: position 55,825,801 of record NC_135899.1, read on the forward strand.
AGATTATATTTCATAAATATTGAGCACTTAGCATCAGTTTCCATTAAATGGAACTGTTAACTTAATATTTCCCATGACATCTGGTGCTAAATTATGAATTGAATGTCCTCATAAATTCCATTGTAATTGCAATCGTAGAATTTAAAGAATAATACAGCACAGTATGAGGGCATTTAGCCCATCATGCCTATGCTGGCTCAGGCTTTAAAAGATCTATCCAATTAACTCCCACTCACCGACTCTTTCCCCACAGCCCTGTAAATTCTCCCTTTCAGTGTTTATCTAATTGCCTTTCGAAAGTTATTATTGGGGAACTATTCCTGCCACACTTTCAGGCCGTGCATTCTAGGTAAGAACGACCCACTACATAAAAATGTTTTACCTCAAAGCTCCTCTCGTTCATTTTACCTTAAATCTGTGTTCACTGGTTACCCACTTTCTGCCAGTGGAAACAGTTTCCCCTTCTCTACTGTATTAAAATTCTTCATGATTTTAAACACCTGTATCTCATCTCCCCTTTCCTTTTCTCCTCTCAAGAGAATAGCCCCAGTTTCTTGAGTCTTCACATGTGATGGCTCAGTTGGTAGCACTCTTGCCTCTGAGTCAGAAGGTTGGGAGTTCAAGTTCCACTCTAGGTCTTGAGTGCAGAACTCCAGGCTGGCACTTCAGTGGTATACTGAGATTTTCCTGTGTTGCAGGATGAGCCTCTCAGGTGGATATAAAATAGATCCCATAACACTGCATCCAAGAAGATCAGGGGAGTTATTGCTGGCGTCTATTCCTCAATAAAATCACAAAAACAGATTACCTGGTGATTATCACATTGCTGTTTGTAGGAGCCTGATGTTCACAAACTGGCTGCCACATTTCCTATGATACAACAGTTACTACACTTCAAAGAGTACAGCCAGTATAGCATAGTACTTTGGGATGCTTTATGGGGGGCAGGCAGGAAAGTGGAGCTGCAGCCACAACCAGGTCAGCCATGATCTTATTCAATGGTGGAGCAGGCTCGAAGGCCCGAATGGCCTACTCCTGCTCCTATGTTCCTGTGTTCCTATGGGGTGTCTGATGGTCATGAAAGGTGCTATATAAATTCAAGTCTTTCTTTTCATCTCTAGTAGATGGTGGTGTTCCAAAGCATCTAGTGGTCGGTGGTAGAGGCCACAAGTTTGTAAGGTGCTGTCGTAGGAGCTTTGGCAAGTTGCTGCAGTGTATCTTGCAGATGGTGAACACTGCTGGCACTTTGTGCCAGTGGTGGAGGGAATGCATTTTTAAGGTGGTGAATTGGGTACCAATCAAATGGGTTGCTTTGTCCTGGATGGTGTCAAGCTTCTTGAGTGTTGCAGGAGCTGCACTCATCCAGGCAAGTGGAGAGTAATCCATCACACTCCTGACTTGTATCTTGAGATGGTCGACAGGCTTTGGGGAGTCAGGAGTGAGTTACTCTCTGCGGAATTCCCTGCTTCTGACCTGCCCTTGAACCCACTGTATTTATATGGCTGGTCCAGTTCAGTTTCTGGTCAATGATAAACTGCAGGATGTCGATGCCAAGGATCCCATATGTGATTTTAACAGCCAACCTGCCACCTTCAAAGATTTCTGCCCACATATCCTGTGTTTCTGCACCTCCTTTAGAGTTTTGTTAATATTGCCTCTCCTCATTCTTCCTTGGAGTACCACTTCAATGATAAAAAATATAGAATACTTAAAACTATGTTGAAACATCTTTTCAGGAAGTACCTGCTAAAAGTAGTCCCAACCCTGATTCATCCAAACCTCTGCATGTTTAGACATTACATGATTTTGAAAACAATCTAAAATTGATCCCAGTAGGATTGACCGAGGCATTCCAAAACAAAAACAGAATTACCTGGAAAAACTCAGCAGGTCTGGCAGCATCGGTGGAGAAGAAAACAGTTGACGTTTCGAGTACTCATGACCCTTCGGCAGAACTGACTGCCGAAGGGTCATGAGTACTCGAAACGTCAACTGTTTTCTTCTCCACCGATGCTGCCAGACCTGCTGAGTTTTTCCAGGTAATTCTGTTTTTGTTTTGGATTTCCAGCATCCGCAGTAGCTTTTAGCTTTTTGTTTTGACCGAGGCATTGTTCACTGAATCAAAAAAATGGCTTTGGAAATAACTGGGGAGCCCAGTTTATTTGGTTATCGCAGTGAGATATCAGACCACATCCAAGAGCAGGTTCCCAATTTCCTCACAGTGTGCTCTTCCAAATGTATCCACTAAGAACAATAAAATAAATTTGTCCAGATATAATTTTGAAATGTGGCAAGAAATTATGTTTGGAGTTTCAGTATTTAATTGGCGTGTACTTTTTAAATTAGTTTTATCAATTTCCATAGAATTCCATAGAATACATAGCTTAGAAATAGGCCATTCAATCCAACTGGTCTATGCCAGTGATTATGTTGCATGGAAACTTGCTCCCCACCCCCACCGCTGACTTTATGTCACCCCATCCTTCAATACCTTTCTCCTTCTACCTTGCTCCTCCACCTTTTAATAGCTTTCTCTTAAAAACTCCTTGTGGTAGCAAATCCTGTATGCAAGTTCCATATTCTCACTTCTCTGTGAGTAAAGAAGCTGTTCCTGAATTTCTTACTGAATTTATTAGGGACAGATTTTATTTATTTATTTTTGCTCCTCCTCTATTTCTGTTTATGAGATATCTGCTGCTCCCAATTTTGCACATCAAAATCAGTTCTACAGTGGCATCCCTGGCCAATGGAGGAATTGCAATGGTGATGGTTTGGAACCTGCAGTTCCATCGCTCACCAGCAGTGGCAGTATGAAACGACCCTGGCAAGGTCCAAATGCTTTAATCATTGCTGTGTTATTTCTTCTCTTTCACTCAACTCCATTTTGTCGTAATTATCACCACCCTCCTGCTGATGCAGCCATGTATATATAGATACCCAGAGAATTGTTCAAAAAAGATCAAAAGCTCTTCTAGTTCCTCAGTCAATTTTTTTTCAAGAATGATAGTCTCCTGGACTTTTTTTTTCTGTACAGCACCTTTAAGGACCACTAGGTTTAGATTTCTCAATGTCTGATACCAAGGAAAGAAAACCCTCAACCAGTATCACCAAACACAGATTATTTGGCCATTTTGGCTGCATGTTTGCCTATTTAACAACAGCAATTGCACTTGAGAAGTTAGTGTTTGGTTGAAAGATGTTGTAGAACACCAGGAGGACATGTAGTGTGTTACATTATTACAAGCTTTCTTTCCTACGGACTACACACTATTCTTGGCAGTGCTGTCAAGGGACCATTTGCTATAAATTGTTGAAGAATAGCCAGGTTAAGTGCACCATTATAACTGTTTAGTTATTGGTCCGATGGTAACTGGCTGAAATGCAGTCTGGAAAAGGTATTTAAAATCATCTTGGGGTGAGTGTGCTACTATTATTTTCTAAATATTTGTAGCATCCAGACCTTACTGTAATTATTTTACTAGTAAAAATAGTAGTTTTAGTCCAAGTGCAATTGTCTGACAGGAGGATATTTACCACCTTTTAGATTAGACAGAATAATTTGATGTGTCCTTTGATGAGGAATAGGAGATCAAAGATAATTGTTGTTGATGACAATTCATTGACAGCCTTAATAATTAATCTCACTACCTCACAAGACACAGAGATAAGTGGGCGCTATAATCTTTCAGTTTTAAATAAACAGAGTTTAGGGGGTAACCTTCGACTGCCAGCTAACTCCTTAGCTGAAAAACAGGCAGCCAACAATTGAAAATTATAAGGAAAGGGATGCGGGTCACATCATTAATGTCCAAAGCCTGCCTAATCCAATTTTTAGACAATTAGTTTGCCTGCCTGAAAAAGGCTTAAATATGTAAATCAGGGCCCTATGCTGGCTTTAAGAATCTAATTGCAATTTTAATTTGTATCAGGTATTGAGCGGCATAAGTAAGAAAAAGGCCCAAGGAAGTGATTATTTCTTTTGGCTCTAACAGAACTGTGGCCTGCTGCAAGTCCATTCAAGGCCCTCACTGTAGAGCAGCTGCACCCCACTCCACCTTCACCTCGATCTGCTGGACAACTCTGCATAGGAGCCAACCGATTTTCCGTCTCACCAGGCCAACATGCTACAGTGAGGTGCCCGCTTGACCCTTGCAGCTCACTGGCTTGCAGCTCACCTTAGTCTGTGCCGAGCCTCAGAGTGGATTGGACTCACGGCCGTGTTAAAGGGTTGGCAGCACGTCCATTCTGCCAACTTGGCACCTGTTGTAGGCACTTTTTTTTGTCCCGTGGAGATTGAAAAGCATTCAAGCAAACAGCAATCAGGAGTTTGTATGAAACAATCTTTCATAGAATTTCAACAAAGTGATGTATAGTACGTGGCTTATGGGATTCCTGTGTTGCCCCCTAGACTCCAAAGTGCCAAATCCAGAAACTGAACTGAGCTGAAGATATTGACAAAAGCCTGCTTTGTATTTACTCCATTTCGAACAGCTCAGATGAAAAGTTATCAAAAGCCCAATATTAGATGGACCTCAGGCCTTACATTCAGGTGCAAAGATGCCTGCGTGCCCAAAAATGTGAAAATGTCAATGCAGCCCTCAGGTATGTGATGAAGGTGGGGGAAGGGTCGATCGTGGGAAGCATGACATTTTAGGCATGGCACTATATGCCAATGTTTTGGCCTTTAATGATACATTGGGTGGTGCATCTCCAACGAGTGATGAGTGTGCATTTCCTTCCCATCTTATTAGAAACCTAGAAGCTGTTTAGCACATTGAAGAACAGGCACTGAATGGTTGAATTTCTAGCTCAATGTGTCTTTGTGAAATGGTGAGCTGTGATTTATTTTTTATTTTCCACAGAATGTGGGCATCGCTGGCTAGGCCAGCATTTTTTGTCCATCTCTAATTGCCCTTGAGTAGGTGGGGTTGAGCTGCCTTCTTTAACCGCTGTAGTCCATGTGCTGTTGGTACACCCACAGTGCTGTTATGGAGGAAGTTCCAGGATTTTGACCCAGTGACGGTGAAGGAACGGCGATATAGTTCCAAGTCAGGATGGTGTGTGCCTTGGAGGGGAACTTGCAGGTGGTGGTTTTCCATCTATCTGCTGACCTTGTCCTTCGAGATGACAGAGGTCGCGGGTTTGGAAGGTGCTGTCGAGGGAGCCTTGGTGAGTTGCTGCAGTGCATCTTGTAGATGATACACACTGCTGCCAATGTGGTGGAGAGAGTGAATGTTTAAGGTAGTGAGTTGAGTGCTGATCAAGCGGGCTGCTTTGTGCTGGATGGCACCAAGCTTCGTGAGTGTTTGGAATATGGAGTATGCTTTGTAATGTGGATTTTAACGGTTTGCATAAACAGCTTTGACTCAAAAACAACTTTCAGCTGTTACTTCTACTCACTTATGTCTAACATTCCCATTAAAAAGAGGTGCTGTTGAATCGATTATTTTACACAAAGCTTGCAACAAGCAGTGATGTTTCAACCTTTCCACTTTACAAAAATGTTTTCTTTTGGGAGAAGAATGGGGGTTGCTCATGGTTTTGAGTTGTCATGGTGACATAGTGAGGAATTTAATCAGTGGCGAGCTGTTCCTAATGGTAGAACTGGAAGTGGGCACCACTTCTGCTTTCATGTTGGGAGCTGGGCACCCAACGTGATTCATCTAAAAATTTAAAGGGCCGGTGGTGGGCACATGAAACACATGCAATTAAGTTGTGGCAGTGGGTTTCCATTGGAGGAGCCTGCCATCAGCATACAGTTCAGCAGGTCCAGGTAGGCTATGAAGGAGCTGCCTGAGCAAGCAGGGAGGCTCTGCACTAAGGTCACAGGTTCCGTGTCCATACAAACATACAAAATAGGAGCAGAAGTAGGCCATTCGGCCTGTCAAGCCTGCTCCGCCACTCAATAAGATCATGGCTGATTTGTTTGTATTATAACCCCACATTCCCATCTACCCCCTGACAACCTTTGATTCCCTTGCCTACAATAATCTATCCACCTCTGCCTTAAAGATATTCAAAGATCCCACCTCCACAGCCTTCTGAGGCAAAGGGTTCCAAAGTCGCACGACCCTCTGAGAGAAAAAAATTCTCCTCATCTCTGTCCTAAAAGGGCGACCCCTAATTTTAAAACAGTGCCCCCTAGTTCTGGGCTCAACCACAAGAGGACACATCCTTTCCGCGTCCACCTTGTCGAAGCCATTCAGGATCTTATTTGCTTGCATCAAGTCACCCCCCGCTCTTCTAAACTCCAGTGGAAACAAGCCCAGCCTGTCCAACCTATCCTCATAAGACAACCCACTCATTCCAGGTATCAATCTAGTAAACCTCCTCTGAACCATTCATTTATATCCTTCATTAAATAAGGAGGCCAAAACCACACACAGTATTCATGATGTGCCCTGTATAACTGAAGCATAACATCCTTATTTTTATAAAGGCAAAATACTGCGGATGCTGGAAATCTGAAACAAAAACAAAAAATGCTGGAGAAACTCAGCAGGTCTGATTGCATCTGTGGGGAGAAAGACAGAGTTAACGTTTCGAGTCCATATGAAGAAGAGTCATATGGACTCAAAATGTTAACTCTGTCTTTCTCTCCACAGCTGCTGTCATAACTGCTGAGTTTTTCCAGCATTTTTTGTTTTTGATCCTTAGATTTACGTTTAATTCCTCTCGCAATAGAGGATAGCATTCCATTAGCCTTCTTAATTACTTGCTGTACCTGCATTCTAACTTTTTATGACCCATGCACTAGAACACCTAGATCCCTCTGCACCTTGGAATCCTGCAGTTGTTCTCCATTTAAGTAATACTCTGCATTTTTATTCTTCCTGCCAAAGTGAACAACTTCACATTTTCCCACATTATACTCCATCTGCAAGATTTTTTGCCCACTCACTCAATCTATCTATATCCATCCGCAACCTCCTTATGTCCTCTTCACAACATATTTTCCTACTATCTTTGTGTCATCTGCAAATTTAGCTTCCATGCCTTTGCTCCCCTCATCTAAGTCCACCTCTATTTGTTCTGCTGTTTTGTTTTTGCAACCCTCCATAACCCTCAGCACCCCTCAAACTTAACACTCCCCTCCCCTCAATATCTATTGTCCTGGGAGCCCTCCGCCATCACAACCAAGACGGCAGGTCCTTCCCACTGCACACTCCCACACCCTGACCCCACCCACTGTCCTCCATCAGAAACTTCTTCTACTCCATCATGACTCAACCCCACCCTCGGTACTCCCTGAGAACCCTGTTCCATTTCTCTTTGCCCCTGCCCAAAACGGCCCCTCCCCCTTTCCCCTCACCCCTGACTCGCTTTTACTGGTCCCAACCCTCCATGGAAGCTGCCTCCCTTGTGCTCAAGAGTTCAACAACAACAACCATTCACCTCAGACACAATTGTGCAAAGCTAACTGGTGCACGCCACCTTTAAAGGAACGTGAACTGGGTGTGACAAGGTCCATGTGCCCTATTGACTTAATCTTGAAAGTGGGACTTAATTAATTCAAAAAATGTTAATATGAGTATTCATGGCATGCAAATATAGTACAAGTGGGAAATCGCCACAGGACAGGGTGAGGCCTAACCCGCCCCCTGCCCCCCCCCCACCTCCGCCCACTGCCACACTGCCGACTTAATTTTTCATTCTGAATCCGCCATTGTGATTTCGACATTCCGGCTCCCGCCATATTAACACAGCCCAGCTGCCACGTTTCCCATTCCTAGAGGCTTCATTAAATTCCACCCATTATTTTAACAGGAAAATCAGAGCCAGGGCAATGCAATGAAATACATTCAACATTATGATGACTGACAGTCCACTCAAATTTGCCGTGTATGCGAGAGATAAACAATGTCAGTTTTTGGTAACACAAGGTCTGCTGGGTCCATCTTTCTGAGCACACTTTTGTGTCAGCTGAATGGAGAGTCTTTTGGAAGGTGGGGGTGGGATCAGAGAGGGGACCCTTGGCACAGCCACTTGTAACAACAGATTTGACAGAAACCTATTGGAAAAAGAAATACTGATCTTTATTCTTCAGGCAATGTGTACACTGGAACGATCGCCATCGTTCAGTGAGGGCGTTGCCCATGCAGTACTTCCACAGGTCAACTTCACTTTCCCTGCCCAACAGCTTGTTGGAAATCCATCTCCAAACAGTCAAAAACACCACTGACTTTCTTTGCTTATCTTACCATGTACAGTAATGGTGAGGAGGGTGAAGAAGAGTCATACAGACTCAAAACATTATCTCTGTCTCTCTCTCTCCACAGATGCTATCAGACCTGCTGAGTTTTTGTAGCATTTTTTGTTTTTGTTTCAGATTTCCAGCATCCGCAGTATTTTGTCTTTACTTTTGCTTTTACATAAACATAGCACTTGTAATCGGGTACTTACAATTTATCTTCAAGCTCATCACTAAGAGATAATTCAGATTACAGTTACGAAGAAGTCTGGTTTTAATTTTCATGCATTTTTTTACCATAAATGTCAAACAATTCTAAGGATTAGTTCCTCGAACTCTTTTAATTCCTTCACCAAGGCAAACTGACTAAGAAACAGTAAATATTAGATGCCCCTGGAAAAAGCATTAGGTTGGTTGCCTCCAGTAATAAACATCATTTCAGTTTCAAGTACAAAGTCCCCAGTCACGACATGGAGGAACAGAGGTGAGCAATTGTGATGGAGAAAAAATTCAAACATGAAAGAACATAATAGAGTGTGTAATGAAGCTAATCCTACAGAACTAATGGAAGGCTTTAACTTATATTGTGTCTTCTAAAACCTACCTGATAGATATATTCCAGTTAGTAGCAGCCCACAGTTACTTTAGAAAGGCTGACTGTTGCATTTTGAGGGGCTTGAAGAGAAAATAAATCTGTTGGCAAAGCAAATTCATCCCGATCGAGCTGACAGACAAGTTTAAAAAGTAAGAGTTTAAGATGTGTTTTAGACTATAAAAATGGTGAGTGGAATTTATTTTTCCTGTCATCAGCAGTTTGTGTGACTTTAATAGATTAGCTGAATCTTCTCTTAAGCCACGTTTTGTGTCCCAGGAGCAGAGCAAATGGTCAAAAATATATTAAATAAGTAGCAAGCTGATTACCGAATAAATCTACGGCTTTTCTGCTTTATGGCCTGAATTTTTTGTTTGTCAGGAGCGTGTGATCGGCGGGACCGGGAGCAGACGGGAAACGGGCCCCTGACCACAATCAGCCCCCGACTGCTTTCCAATTAACAGCCAGCCAGCATGAAACACGCGCTGAGAAAGGCTCAGTGCTGCCGGTGGGGGGCACAAGAGCGTAGTGGTCGACGTCACTGCGGGTGCTGGTGAGCGCTTCCACTGAGCTCCCTGAAGGCAGGCAGATGCCTCAGGGAGCTGCAGACCTCCACAGAATAAACGAGACAACAAGAAGGCTGCACAACATGTCCATGCAGCACAATCAAGCACCTGAAAACATAGCTCGTAAAAAACACAGTCCCCACAAATCTCTTTGTATTTTATTTCCCCACGGAGGTTTCATCCCGCCCTGGATATCAAGGTTTGAGCAAAAAAAAAAGGCCACCTTTCCGATTGGCCCATCCATCGACCGTAAAAGTGGACAGGCCACGAAAAATCGCTTTCAAGTGCCTCCTTGATGGGCTTAATTGCCCGCTTACTTGTCGGCTGGCACACTTCTGACTGCCACGGGTGCCTGCCAAGCGAGATATCGCACGAGTGCGTGATGACGCCCGACGTCATCGCGCGCTATTTTGCAGCCAGACGGTTGGGCACGCGCCCGCCCACAGGCCATAAAATTCTGGCCATATGTTTCTTTCTCACTTTTATTTTGTTTTCCAGTCACTGGGAAGGAACTGGAGGAGGTCATTCAGTCCCTTGAGCCATTCAATGAGATCATGGCAGATCTGTATTACAACTGCATTTACGTTCGTTTCCTATCCCTTGTTCCCCTTACCTAAGAAAAGTTGAAACTTAAACTTTCCAATTGACCCCCAGCGTCCACAACCTTTTGAGGAAGAGTTAAAAAATTTCCACTGCCCTCTGTGTGGAAAAGTACTTCCTGGTTTCACTCCTAAATGACCCAATTCTAATGTTAAGGTTTTTCTCCCTTGCTCTGGCTCATAATCGAATGACAGGAAAAATAGTCACATTGTTAAGGCTTCAAGTTAGGGCAATTTTGCGGTCTCACCACCATTTTGTTGCTGGCAGTGCAGCCGCCATGAGGCTGCCAGCTCGGTAGAGGTGGTTTACCTGCAGCAGACCAAGAAATTTTCAGAGCAGGAGCCTCCTTGCCCCAATGACAGGGCCACAGGCAGGAAAGGTCAGACCTATGGCTCAAATGATTCATTCGGAGGTTTTTACCCTCTGCTCCTCGGGGTCTACCAGCTTCAGTCCTGATAATGTTTCATTTCTATCCATGTTTCCAAGGGTGCCTCCATTTTGAGAGCAGCAGCAGTGGGGTTGCTGGCCACCTGATTGGGCCAATTAGGAGACCAGCCCCTGGAAGATTACTAATCCAATCACACTGTCAGTGAGTGCAGGTTCGAAACCTCCATTTGGTCCTGACCTTGGCATCCTGAAGTGCCCAGAAAATCAAGCCCTAAATTTCTATTCACAGCAACCTTGCTGAAATTGGAAAAAGTAACAGGAAGTTTCAATGTTCAGTGCAAAACCTGTGCCATCTGCAGAGCTCTCCTTAAGTTGAGTGAATCAGTGAACCATACCCCGAAGCAAGCTGAGACTGATGGCATTGTTGCCAAGCCTATTGAAAAAGTGAAGATTGTGCTATGGTAAAGTAAAAATGAAAGCAGATAAAAAAAATGAGAGTTCAGTGATCTAACTTTAGGCAAAAGTAACTGCCATCTAGAAACTGAGCGGTTGGCTCCAAAGGATTTCTTGATTTGGAACTGAGATGAAGTAAAGGTGACCCTGATGAATATTCTTGTCAAGGCATCAATCTGAGGGTTCCCATAATGTGGTGCAATGAAGCACCATAGAGAGCCCTGAAGTTGCTGATAGTCCACAGCTCAGTTAGACGGTTGTGCCATACTGCTGGTCCTTCATAGATTCCCCCGAGCTACAGGCTAATGGCACACTCCAATGAAAGTGTGAACTATCGATGCTGGGGTATACCAAAGTCATTTTGTAGACAGGAGTTGAGGTCATTTTCGGCAGTTTTCTCACCAGATTGACATGTTAGCTGTATCTACGCTGCTGGAAGTGAGAGATGCAAGCTGCTGTGAAATGCTCAGATGAAGATGGAGGAAATCATTGTCTTTTTTTATATATTCGTTCATTGGATATAGACATCGCTGGCTTTTGGCCAACATTTAATGCCCAATTGTTTGGGGAACCAAAACAGCAGAAGAATCATAGTGACATAGTATTGAAATAAAGCCCATGGAAATGAAAATTAGTCAGGGGTAACCAATTTGTTATGAGCTGGAATGTTCTACCTGAAAGGGTCCTGGAAGCTGACTCAATAGTAACGTTCAAAAGGGAATTTCCAGAGTTCTGCTGAAAGAGCAGTAGAGTGGGTCTAATTGACTAGTTCTTTCAAAGAACCAGCACATGCAAGATGGCTTCCTTCTGAAAACTTCAGGTTATTCAAACTCGGCTCTTGGTGTACTAACTCGTCTCATTCACTCATCATCCCCCTTCTCACAGAGCTACATTGACTCCTGGCTAAGCAAAGCCTAGATTTTAAAATTCTCAACCTTGATTTGAAATCACTCCACAGCCTCACTCTTCCCTGTTTCATTATGTGGTTGGGGTCTACACAGGGGTTTGGGGGGATGGTCTATTCTCCCAAAGTATGCTGCTCAAGTCTGTAGTTCATCAAAACCATTCCTATTTATTTACAGCAGGTTGGAGCTTCTCCTTCCAGCTCTCTCACTTCTCAGCCATGTGATCCAACATCATTATTATATCAGCATCATGTATGCTTCTGATGTTAACCCCTTACTCTACATCTCCAAGTCTTTATCTCTTTCATATTTACACCCTCCTACATCTCCCCGGAAGTCTCAGACTTCACAGGTTTTTTTCTGAGGTGCATTGACCAATCCCCCAATCTCTTTATGACCTCCTTTTGAGGCCGAGGATATTCTGCACTCTACCTTTTGTCAGTGTGAGTGATCTTCTCCTGGGTGGCTATGGAAAGTGCAGTCAGTCTTTCTTCTTCTTCATCAGGATTTGAGTGGTAAGCCCAAGTTTCTATTGGCTTTTCTCCAAGCATATTGAGGTGCTGCGCTTTCTTCTTATGATACCCTGATCTATCTAAATTCTGTACGATCTTGGTAGAGCAGTTTTTTCAATGATTGAGCCTTCCTTCTGTTTATCTTGGGTGCGCACTCTGTCTCCGGGCTGCAGCACTGGTAACTCACATGCTCTATGACTGTGATTAAAGTTCCAAGCCTGGTTGTTTCTCTGTCCTTCCTCATGCTGTTTTACCCTTACATGGTTGTTTGTGGTTATGTTGGGTTTGAGTTTTTGTTCCAGGGGTGGAAGTTGTGTTCTCAATCTCCTGCCCATTAGTAACTCTGATGGTGAGAAACCATTTTGAAGGGTGAGGTTTGATCATTCAGAAGAGCTGGAATAAGGTATTTGTTTTTCCTCAATAAATCTTTGATGGTTTGTACTCCTCTCTCAGATTCTCTATTCACTTGAGGATAACAAGATGAAGTAGTTACATGAACAAAGAAAAACTTATATTCATTTTCAAAATTGTGGAATAACTCATTAGCAAATTGTGATCCATTATCAGACACTACGATATCCGGGGTGCTGTTTGTTGCATAAATTCTCTTCAGGGATAGGATGACTACTTCTGCTGTGATACTATGCAATCGGTTTACTTCAATCAACGGTGGGTAGTAATCAATGAAAGTGAGGAAGGTTTTATCCTTAAATTCAAATAAATCCATTCCTAGACACTCCCGGCCTTGATAGAAAAGTAGTAGGTAATAGTGGTTCTTTTTGTTCTTGGTTGTTTACAGCACAAGTAAGACAGTTGGAAATTATTTCTTCAACAGAGCGAGTAATGCCTGACCACCAGACTGATCGCTGTGCTCTCGCAAGACATTTTGCTATTCCCAGATGACCTTGGTGAAGTCTTTGGAGAATATCAAGCCGAAGTGCTGTCAGTGTGATTATTCTCACATTGAAGACTAGTAAGTCGTCAATGACTGTTCAAAGTACTGCTTGTATTACTCAGTACAAAGTACTCAAATCATAGGGATATAGTCTGGCCATCCTTGCAGACAATCTTTTCAGATTTGGAGACATTCTTCATCTCATTGCTGGCTTTTTTTTATTTGCTGCAATATTTTTGCAGTAGCTAGTAAATGCTGAGTGATTAAGGATGTATATGCTTCAACCTCTTCAACAAAGTGTAAATCCCTTTGTTTGGTTCCTTCTGATGGGATTCATGACAGTGTGTCCACCATTGTTTGATACTTCCCCTGCACATACTCTGTGATGGAGTCATTCTCATCAATCTTAGTCTGAACCGTTGAATTCTGGGCGGCATCTTCACAATTTCTTTCATGTTCAGAAGGGTGACTAGTGGCTTATGGTCTGTTTCGATCTTGAAATCCCATAGCATAGTCTGAAAATTTTCACACACCCACGTTGCTGCCAGTGCTTCTTTTTTTATCGTGGCGTATCTTAGTTCTCTTTCTGTTAGTGACCTAAAGGCATAGTAGACTTGCCACTCTCTGCTCTTGAAATAAAACTTCCCCTGACCCATAGATGATGCATCTGCTGCTACCATGGTTGGTAATTCTGAGTCGTAATGTGCCAAGATTTCAGAAGCGGTTCCAAAGCATTTTACTGGTCCACATTACAGCTCAGCACCACTGTTACCCTGTCTCTACAGCTGTCTCAAGGGCTCTTTAACCTCTGCTAAATTTGGTAGGAGCTTTCCCACTTGGTTGACCATCCCAAGGAATATTTGAAGCTCAGTTATGTTCCTGGATTATGGAAATTCTCTGATCACTTCCATTTTTTGTGGATCAACTGTGATTCCAGTGTCTTGTATGTGACCTAGAAACTTGATCATAGGTTTGGTGGACTCACATTTTTCATTCAATCTTAGGCCTACATCCTTTAAGACTCTTGGCACTGCTCTGGCGCTGTGACCATGCTCTTCTCCCATGGAGCCAGGTATTAGTAATGCGTCCATATGACACATTACCCTTTTCATGCCTCTAGAGTGTGAGACATTGTTCTCTGTAAAATTTCTGAAGCAGACGCTACTCCATAAGGTAATCCATTGAAACAACTGGATGGCTTTATAAAAGTTGTCAACAGTCTGGGTTCTTTGTCAGAATCAACTGCCAAAATCCACTGTTCACACCAAATTTGGTAAATCAAGTACTTTTGGCTAGTTTGGCAAGGCCCTCATCCACTGAGGCCATTGGTTGAAGCTCATGTTCTACTGATTTGTTTAGTTGAGTTAAATAATTTCTTATGGAACCGTTTGCCATTACTATAACCATTCCTGAGCACCATTTTGTAACTGATGCTGCTGCATCTTTTCAATTTCACCATTGGCTTTGTCCAAAAGTGGGTGAGGGGCTTTCCTCGGTGTAAAGAGGCAAAGTGGTTTATCATCAGCTGGTAGGGTGAAATGGTATGTGGCCTTTAAATTCCCTAGGCCTGTACACAATTTTGGAAATTTATTTTGAAATTTTAGGCATGCCTTTCTGCTTATAGAGAGCACTCTTGATTCTGAATAACATAGAGATGTTTGAGGATTTCTCGGTCCTTTCACTTCAGTTGGCCTTTCACTTTTAAAGTTGTCCCACCAGGACATTGTAATTTGATAGATGAGGGTTGCAATGTAGAGGGTTGCAATGTAATCTGAATCATTTGACTTCATCTGATAAAACAGATAAAACCCTGCTCCTGTGAGTAGTTTAAACTCTGTGAGGTGTCCATCTACTTTGAGGTTAATACTCCAATATGCGTTCTCAGTATAATTTACCTCACCCAGGAAGGATAGTTCCATTGCTTGTGGTTCTTTTACTTATGTGTGGCTCTGTTTTAAATGTTCTTCCTCTTTTTGCAGGTTGTTAGCATTTTTGAGTGACAAACAGTTTTCAAATGATTTATTTTTCCACAGTTGTGGCACTCTGACCACCACCACAGCCACCCCCACCCCCCCTCCACCCCTGCCATTGGACATGCTTCTTGCTTGAGCAGTTTGTTCCCGCCATACCAAAGACATTTCAAAATGGTGGTTGGCGCACTTTACCCTGTTTTGGTGGGCTTAGGTTTTGTCATGTTTTCTTTCATATGACCAACGAACTGAATGGTCTCACTCGATCTTCTCCACAGAGCCTCTCATTCCATGCGGACAAATGTTTGATTCTGTTTTCTGAGTTCCGTTTGCTTCGCAATCTGCACTGTTTTCACTAGTGTTCAATCCTCTCTTGTCTGTAAGAGATCTGATAATGCTCTGACCAGGATCCCCCCCCACCCCCCCCCCCCCAACTACGATCCTGTTGCAAATCAGGTCATCCTTTAAGATTCAAAAATTGCAGTTCCCTGCCAGCCTATAGTAATTGTTGATGAACAAATCCATGTTTTTGCCTGGTCTTTGCTTTTTTTAACTAAATTTAGCCCTCTCACTTATTAAATTCCAACGGATGCTGAAATAAGAGCCAAAAGCTTGCAGAAGTTAGTCTCCTCAAACCCCTGCCTTGCTGTCATGTTTTCAGCAATAGATCCTACTGCGTAAAGTAGTGTACTGACCTGGTCTTTTTGATCTTTTTTGTGTAATCCTGAAGCAGTTCTGTACCTTGTGAACTTTTTTCTCCAATAATCCAAGTTATGGGCCTGTTGCAACCTTCTGTACTCTGAAATGGTTCTGGGAGTGGTAGCATGGGTTCCATGCTTTTGTTGAGCCCTGGAATTGTTCCTGCCTCTGTGCTGCTGCTTGCTGCTTTGGGCCTGTGCTCTCAGCTGTCCGGTCTCCTGGTCTATGCCTCAGCTTGCATCTGCTGTTCCAGCGGTATTCCAATGTCTCTTGATGAGTCTTTTTGTTTCCTTTTGTCCTTCCTTCAAGGATCTAATTTCTTGCCATCTGTGTATCTTCGTTTTAAGGTCTGCTGGGTCTTTTCCTCACTGACACCATGTTTCATTGTGTGGTTGGGCTCTGGACGGAGGCTTTGGGGATTGCCTAATCTCCCAAAGGGTGCTGCTCGCGTCTATAGTTTCTCAAAAGTGTTACTCTTTATTTACAGCAAGCGTTTACACATTTGGACCTCTACATGAAGTTGGAGCATCTCCCCCTTTCAGATCGTGCTTACTTCTCAGTCATGTGATCTGACATCATTATTACATCAGCATCATGCATGCTTCTGATGTTAACCCTTTACTGTACACTCCCTATCTCTGTAATCCCTTCCAGTCCTACAACCCTCCATAATATCTGCACTCCTCCAGTAATGGTCTCTTGAGCATGTCTGATTTTAAGTGCTCCATCATTGGTGACCCTACCTTCAGCAGCCAGGGCCCTAAGTCTGGAACTACCTCCCTAAACCTCCACCTCTCTATCTATCTTCCTTTAAGAAGCACCTTAAAACCACCTCTTTGACCAAGCTTTTGTTCATATGTCCTAATATCTCTTTATGTGGCTCAGAGTCAAACTTTGTTTGATAACCCTCCTGTGAGGCACCTGAAGACATTTTATTACCTTAAAGACATTATATAAATGCAAATTGGTATTTCATGTATGACTCTACAATGGGCTATTAGTCTTCAATTGGCAATTTTCTGCCCCACAGTAAAAAGTCAAATCTATCTTGCATCATCAGGCAACATTGTACAATGAAGCAAATTGTGGGCAGGAATTACATTGACATTGTTCCTGGTAGCAGCAACTTTCTTCTTCATCTGCTCCTATGTTTGGTTCACTGTTTGAAGAAGCAATGCTTCTTTTCACCATCTCCATCCAGGGTGTTGTGGTAATGATCTTGGCTTCATGGTGCTCACAAGATAAAGTAAGGGCCACCTTTCTTCCTAGAACCTCATGCATTAGCAGCAATTGTGAAAAGAGTGGTTGGACATGAGCCACCCTTTTAACCTGGGGCAACTTTAACCACAGTCATGCTTCACACTGCGGCATGGGTTCAGCCCAGGTCAGTGCAGACCTCACCAAATCAGCACCGAATGACCAATAATCCCAGTGTTGCATTATCAGCTCCACAGCTGAATCCTGGGAAATAACATGTAGTTAATGTGCAAAGAAATGTTCTGCCTGGAATATAGTTTCTAATTCAGTAGTTATTTGACAAATCCTCATGCCACAGCCATGATTCAAACAGAATACTTTCTACACAAAGCAATATAAAGGTTGAGAATACTGAAGGGTAAGTCTTCAATCTCCAATATTCATCTACAAAAAGACATAGTTTACTTGTAGAATTTAAAGATCTCAAGTCATAGATGTGTTTGCTGGCCTGAACCCCATCAGACAGAGCCTGACAGCCGCAGACCTTTCTTTGAAAGCTTTTTCTATGTTTTGACATCTAAGCAAATGGAAGTGAAAATTGGAATGTTGCACAAATTAGCTTGACCAGTCTGCAAGGCCAGTTGACTGCCCAGGAGGCAATTTTAAAAATAATTAATCCTTAAATAATAGTTTAAAATTTGTAACCATCTTTAAAATGAAAAGTGGAATTCATAAAGAGGAAGAAGAGTCAAAGCAATTAGGTTCTGCAGTGAACTTTGGACTTTTTTTCTTTCTAAAGAAAGAGCTTACATCCCAAATTGTTCTCCAGCCAATGAAGTACTTTTGAAGTGTAGACATTGTTGTAATGTCAGAAACATGACAGGCAATTTTGCACACAGCAATGTCCTACAGATAGGAATGTGGTAATAATCATACAATCCGTTGTGGTGATATTGGTTGAAGGATATATATCGGTCAGAATGCTGGGGAGAACTGCCCAGCTCTTCTTTGAAATATGGCTACAGGACCTTTGACACCCACCTGCGAGCTCAGGCTTGGTCGATGATCTCATCCAAAAGGTGGCTCCTCTGATAGTGCAGCACTCTCACTGTCCTGCACTGAAGTGTTAGCTTAATTTTTTACACAGGCCTCTGGGCCTGTTGGTCTTTGGGTTGTGTGCACCACTGACTGGCCTGCATTTGTTGCCCATCCCTAACTCTCCTTAACGAAGTGGCTTGCTAGGCAGAGTGAAAAGGGGAGTGAAAAGTCAACACATTGTTGCGGTTCTGGAGTCATGTATTAACTGGACCAGGTAAGGACAGCCGATTATCTTCCCAAAATAGCATTAATGCACCAAATGCATTTTAGTAACAATCCAGTAGATTTATGGTCACCATTAATGATATTAGCTTTTTGTTATATATTTATTTATTAACAGAATTTAAATTCCCAAGCTGCATGGTGGGATTTAATTTCATGCCTCTAGTACATTAAGACAGGTTTCTGGATTACTCGTCTAGTAGCATAACCATCATGCTATTATTCCCACTAAACTTGAAGCTACAGCTTTCTGGCTCAGAGGCAGTTGACCATGGCTGACACATATATCGATGTAACCATATGAACTTGCATCACAATACCACATGGGAGCTGAAGATATTTTAACTCCTAAGCTTTGTTTCCTTGCTCAATGTCAGGCTTCCACCTGAACCCCAAAGGAATCACAAGGTAGCTTGTATGTGATTGTGGAATTGTAGGTGGCAGGAGCTTACCATCTGCAACCCAAGTGAACCCTCCCCCCAGGCACAAAGGTAAATGGTGAATGGGAAGGTGGGAATATTACTCTATGCTGAGTCAATGTGAATGAATGTATTACTCTGTTGGTGTTTTTGAACGATACTGGGACTTAATGTGTTAGGTTGCATACACTTGGGGCAGAACTTTGGGGGGGAAGTTGATGGGCAGGCGCGTGCGGGCGCACTTCCTATCGGCGCCCCTGATCGGAGGCATGGCGCCATTTTACGTGTTCAGGTCAATTAAAGCCCGCCCAGCATGACGTCGGCAGGGAAGTGCTATGCGTTCCCTATGCGGGCGGGTGGAGGGGGGGGGAATCCCAAAATCGAGAGTGCGCTCTTTTGCGTATGTGCACGAAAGAGCGCATTCATCTCCCTGAGGCTAAGTGCAGCCTCAGGGAGATCGGCTCTACATATAAAAAAGATAAAAGTAGAAAAATAAAATTTCCCTTACATGTCCCCTCATGTGACAATGTCACATGAGTTGGGACATGTCCATAATTTTTACACAATCTTTATTAAAATTTTTTAAAGCCTAATGAAACCTCATCCCGCCCGTGGATGAGGTTTCATGTTTTTTCTCGTTGCCACTGGGGCTCCTGGCCTGGTGGCCAACCTTAAGGTTGGACGGGCAGGCCCCTTAATTGCTTAATTGATCCTGTCAATGGCCTCAATTGGCCATTGACAAGTCGGCAGGCGCGCAGCTGATTTTGCTGTCCCCCCTCCTTCCTGAAAATTCAAATCAGACACAGTGTTCACCGCGCATTATTTTACGCATCGGCGAGCGGGCCCCGCCCCCACTCGCCGACAGGAAAATCCTGCCCTTGGTTTACAGGATAGAGGGCTGATTTATTTGAAGTGTTTAAAATTGTAAGAAGATTCAGAAGAGTTGTTGAAGATAAATTATTTCCGCTGGTGGGGAATCCAGAACAAGGGGCATAATTTTAAAATTAAATCTTGGCCATTCAGTGGTGATGTGAAGAAGTACTCCTTCATACAAAGACTCATGAAAATTAGAAACTCTCTGCCCCCAAAGCCTCCCCTCGCTAGTCAATTAAAGCTTACAAGGCTGACATCAACAGACTTTGTTTAAGGGATGTGTATCAGAGGCGGATCAGAGATCTGCCATGAAGTAACTGAATGGCAGTATAGGTTTGAGAGGCTGAATGGCCTACTCCTGTTCCTATGCCTAAGTATATTCCTTTGTGCAAATTGATTATGACTGAGTCGATTCATCTGTGAAAGGTGGGTGTAGCTGAGTATGTCATGATAAGCAAGTTGGGTGCAGTATGTTATTTTGTACAGGCTACATATGATTGAGTACATTACTCTATGCAGATTTGATATGACTGGATATATTCTTCGTGAAGGATGTGTGTAACTGGATATATTATATAAGCAAGTTGAATATGAATAAGTATTATTCTGTACAGATTAATATGAATGAGTATATTATTCTCTGCAGATCGAGTTGTGACTGAACATATTGCCCTGAGAAAATTCAATGTGAATCAGTAGATTATTTTGTGCAGATTGGGATGTGATTAAATGTATTAATCTGTGAAGATTGGGTTCGAGTATTACGCTGTGAGGTGTTCTCCCCTAATTCTTAAACCAGGATGCATCTAGCAGATGATATATATTTTTTGTTAAATGTTATAAAGTATTTATCTGAAGGCAATTTTCATACTCAATTATTGAGATCAATATGAAGGCACTTAAGAGAATTGACTGTGCTCCCTATTAACTTTTACCACACGTACAGAAAATCATAGCCATTAGTTTTTACATTTCCCAATTGAAATATATATGCTTTCACAGATAGAAATTTCAGATAACAATTGCCTTGCTGCTTCATTTAATAAATGCTTATAGATGAGGGCAAATAAACACTGGATAATTTTCTTTCAATATACACTGATGATAACTCCTGTCATTTAAATGGGATACCTGCGAATGTTTCTGACTATGCATCAACTGTTGTAATCATAAGGGAAGTTTAATCAAGTGAGAGTGACATTTATGCCACCTCACAATAAGCAGATATAGGACACTTCTTTTACACAGGAACAGAGGAAATGGAGTAGGCCATTCACCCCTTCAAACCTGTTCCATTATTCAATTTGATCAGGGCCAATCAGTATCTTAACTCCACGTAACCACCTTGGTTCTCTAACCCTTAATACCCTTGCCTAACAAACAATCTCAGTTTTAAAATTTTCAACTGGACAAGCCTCAACAGCTTTTGGGGGGGAGAGAGTTCAGATTTCCACTACCCTTTGTGTGAACAAGCGTTTTATCAGCCCTGAATGGCCTAGTTGTAATTTTACGGTTATGCCCCCCTTTTTCTGGACTGCCCAACCAAAGGAAATTGCTTCTGTCCATCTTGCAGATTAGCTCAAGTAATCATCTTAAACTCCTCACTTAGATCACTGCATAATCTCGATACTCAAGGAATTATAGACCTTGTCCTTATACTTTACCCAAAACCTATCCTCATTGGAGCTCAAACACTAATGTAACTCTTGTGCCATAATGCACATCTCGAGTCCCTCAATATAATAGTCTCTCTGATAGTTTCTAATGTTACAAATTGTTATATATAATTCCTCAGTTACAAAGGCAGAGTGGCATCCCCTCTCATTACCTCCATCTTGATTAGCTGTTCCGATGGAGAGAAAATGCAGATTAGATGACCACTTTGTGGATGACCTCTGTTCAGATCGCAAACATGACCCCAAGCTTCCACTTGCCTGCCAGTTTAATTCTCCACCTTGCTCTCATGCTGACATCTCTGTCCTCAGCCAACTGCATCGTTCCAGTGAAGTTCAATGCAATCTGGAGGAATAGCACCTTATCTTTTGAGGGGGCAATTTACTGTCTTCTGGACTCAGTATTGAGTTTAACAATTTCAGGTCATGATTTCTGCCCCCATTTTGTTTAATTTTCTTTGCATGTTTTGGTTTTTCTCCTATTTTTACTTTCAGACAGCAGCACAACTTCTCTAGACACATCTTTTGTTTCTTTGTGTCGTTTCTTTCCCTATCACTATCTATTTCGGCTCTGTAAGACTAACTCGTCTGACATTTAATCACTCCAGTCATCCATCCTAACCGGACCTTCCTTATGTCCTTTTTCCCACCCACCCTTGCTCAAAGATTATTCCATTTCTCACTTAATGAAAGTTATCGACCTGAAATGTTAATTCTGTTTCTCTCCCCCTCAGATGTAAGCAGACCTCCTGAGTATTTTCAGCACTTTTTGTTCTTGATTTCGATTTCCAGCACTTGCAGTATTCTGCCTTTTGAAAAAAATAAAGGCAGTTTATGAAGTACAGAAAAATACCATGTGCCATGTTGGAAATCAAATTCATAGGTTTGTTTCAACTGGCTGCAATTTCTGTGCAACTAAGAAAAGCAGCTGGAGGCAGATTTATACTTTTGTTTCTCGCAATGCCAATGACATGTTGCAGGTAAACTTCATCTTATTCCAAAAACAAAAGTTCAGCCTATAATTATTACTGGTCAGCTGCTTAAACTGCTGCGTGAATTGTCAAACCTTGTGCCTTAGTCCAGATCTCAAAAGAGAATTACCTGCTCCACCAGAGTAACATTTACTATATTTTCCAGGTGTCAATCATGGATCAGGTTAACACCCTCAACTCTTGAGTCAGAAAGTCATGGATTGACATCCTACTCCAGAGACTTGAGCAACTAGTCTGGGCTGACATGCCACCAGCGCTGCACTGTGTAAGATGCATTTAAATACATGAGAGAGAAAGGACTAGAGAGTTATCCCTATTAGGAAAATTACATTAAGACTACAAAACCACGAATTGGCACGTAGAACACTTGCACCGAACTCTCACAACTTCATCTTGTCTCTGTTGTGAAAAAATATGCTAACCCACCATCCAGTCCAGTTGTATGTGCTATTTTCAAAATAACTCAATTACAGCTAGCAAATATAGATCAATAAGGACTTGAACCCAGTTCTCAAAGCCTTCAAGCAGTCAAAGATATGAAAGGAAATTTAGAGATATATTCCTTATAGATCATCTGCAGAGAAAAACATCCCAATTAAAATAGACAGTAACTCCGATAAGTTTTGCATGAGCAACTTTTCATGGATTACGTATTTAATATTTTGCAACACAAACTGCAAGTCTTTCTGCCAGGATTAGTACAAAACAGCCCAACAATGATCTGCAATTAAAGCCATGCAAGCATTTAACTAAACCCCCTCTCACAAAATTTTAGCAAGGTGAAAAGGACTCTTTCTTTACAATACCTGGTCTGAGTCCACTATATCCATCACACTTCATCCGTGACAAATTTTGCAACACATTTGCAACTGAATAGCAGAAATTTCAGATTCATAAGGCAGTGGCACAGTGGCAGATCACGATTAGTACATTCCCTATTAGTCCATTAAAGTAGTAAGCTGGAATTAAATCAATCAGAAATTTCAAAATTCCTATCACAAAACAGCAGTTAATAATTGCGAAGAACTGAAGAGCAGGCAATAAAATTGTTTCTAATATGTTTTAAAACTCTCTTCGGTCTTCATCCTGCTTTCCCTGATAATCTGAGCAATCACGGCCAGAAATAGGATTTATAGCACTTTGAAGACTTTTTTAAAAAGTGCATTATTTACAACAAAATGCTCCAGTAATGTTTTCTGTAACCTCTGCCTCTTTCATGAAGACCAAGGGCGGAATCGTCCCAGGATTGCACTAAGTGCGGTAGCGGGTGTAAAAAAAGTCGTTTTACCCGCCAGTTGCAATGGTGGGTTTTTGCGCTGTATCGTCCCATTCCTGGTGCGTCCCACCTCATTAATAATGCATTCATGGGAAATACTCCGGATCGCTGATGGGAAGGCTCGGATTTGCCCGCCATGCCATGACCTCAGCACTTCCTTGCTCTGTGTGTCATATTTAAAGTGCACCAGAGCGCATGCCCACTTCATGCCTTCAGACCAGGACTGCTCCAGGTGACAGGCGGCCCTTAAAGCAAAGAAGATGGCAGCCCCCAAATTTAGTGATGCGTCTCTGGGGCACCTGTTGGACACAGTGGAAGGCCACTGCAATGCCCTCTATCCCTGATCTGGCCACAGGAGATCCACCAGTTTCACCAATCCGGCCTGGGAGGCAGTGGCAGCAGCGGTCAGTGCCACTGGAGCACAGGGGAGGTCAGCCATCCAGTGCAGGAAGAGGATGAATGATCTCATCCGTTCCACCAGGATAAGTCAACCACCTCATCACTCTCAACTCACACACTCACAGAAACCATCACACATCCATACCTCACACCTCAAGGGACTAACTCGCACATGCACCCTCACATCTCCATCAGGCTCATATCCTCTGGAACTCGCATCCTTATCCCATCCCTGATTCTGCTCAACACACATTCCCACATGGTGCCATGCATCCTGCTCACACTCTTTCCGTCTGTTTTCATACAGGAGAGGCTGGCTGACGACAGCAGAGAGAGGTCGCATACTCGGGGTGGAGGGACCCGCATTAAACTCCTCATTCACTTTCAGAACATGCCATTATGTTGACTGGTGAGGACGTGGACCATGCGTGTGGTGATGGTGAGGTTGGCGGCGAACACCTACATGAGGGTCCTGCAACACATCATCTCTATCTCAATGCAACTGTGAGTGCTCTCTCTCCTGCTTTTGACTCTGCTGCCACGCACTAATTATCTCTACTTTGGTGCACAGGGAGCTCTGCCAAATGACCGACACCCTCAGCCAGCCAGTCCATGAGCTCCACCCTGTTCCTCACCTCCAGCCAAGAGGACACCTCCTCCTTGAAAAGCTGGAAATAAACAGCCTGGAAGACCCATCACAGCACTTACCCATACCGTCCACCACAGAGACACAGACCTCGGTGGGACCTAGATCTAGAGCAGACCTGGATTCACAGTCTGGTGGTCACTGTCCACAGCAGAAGGAGGCACGTTCAGCCGAGCTCCAGGAGGACTGCTGAGGAAGGGGCATATATGAGGTCGGAGTCAGGAGACGAGCCTCTGGATTTGGCCTTCCAACTCACCCTGGAGAGTCAGCAGAAGGTGGGGGAACGTCACACAGAGCTGCTGGAAGCCCTCAATGTAGTGGCTCGCAAATTGGAGGAGTGCATCCACCTGCTATCTGATAAACTGGTGCCAACATATGCGTGCATGGAGGTCTCCATGGGAAGGATGGCAGGCGCCATGGAGACCCTAGTCCAGCACAGCATGGAAACTCGCACTTCCACTCCATCGTGGTAGCCATGGGTCAGTTCCTGCAGTGGCAACACGCGAGGGAAACAGGGTATCTCGATGTCCCTCCAGGTGCTCCTTCCCCTCAAGGAGTTAGGCTGAGCCCCTGGGCACCCGAAGGGAGGACAAGGGGCAGCTGGACACCCCTGTGCCATCCACTCAGGAATCTCAAGTCTGTCTACTCCGTCTGAGTCCCTTTTGCTTGTGAGCCCCTCAGCCTCGTCCTGTGTCACTGCAGAGGGAGCAGCTGGCCCAAAGGAGGACAGCCAAAGAGGCCCTCAAGGCCTTGGGTCTCCAGAGGGCACAGGCTGAAGTCATCAGAAGCAAAGAAGCAACCATTGCACAGGCTGTCTCCACCCCTGCCGCAGATGTCAGGGCAGCACCTAGAAGAAGTGGTAGGCCTAGAAAAGTTAAAAATTCTGACCACAAGTGATTGCAGGATGAATACATTCTGTTACTTTATAATCTGAAAATATATTCACATTTACTGAGTAATGTGTAATGTTGTATTTCAGCTTCACAGACAGGCTTTGCGAGTCTTCCCACTGCACCCCCAATCCCCACTAGCAGTTCAGCTGCACGCAGCTGGACCACCAGTGATGCTGGAGGGAGAAGTGTATGTGTGTGTGGCAGGGCCTTTCAGAGCCTCATGCAATCACTTTCCTACGCACACGGAGCCTTCCTCCATTACACTCCTCTCACTGTCCTGAGCATTTTCAATGCTGCTCGCCTGCTGGGGTTCTCTTTCAGTTGTCCATCTGACCTACATCTCCGCCCACCCACTGACTGCATTCCCATGCAGCACCTCTGCCTGTCCAACACGAGGCTCCGCTCACTTTTGATTTCAATAACCATGGCGGTCATTAAGTTTCTGATCTGCTCACCTATCCTTTCCCCTCCCCCAGTCACCCATGTCCTTCCCCGCCATTACTGTGGACCCCCCTGGCATCACCTTCCACCTCCCCACTGTCACCCACAAACCTGAACCCCTGTCTTTCCAGGATGTGCACATTCACCTGTGCCCAGGTGAACATGCACATTCCCTACCTTCCTGAGAACCCCACCCCCATCTACATTGACCTCCCCGACCTCCTCCTTCCCACCCACAGTGTCCGTATCTGCATCTGAGTCCCCACCAACCACCCTCACTGTCCCCTCTACTGCTACTGTTGCACCTTCGCCCTCCTGGCTCACTCTGGCCCTCTCATTCTCACCATTCCTGCTACCACGCCCAAGCTCAGCTCACTCCCCAAGAGGCAGTCATTAACTCCACAGACCACCCTCCCTTGCACATTTATTTGGACATCCCCCACCCCTTACTCCCTCCTCCACCCTTACCCCCTCCTCTACCCTTACTCCCTCCTCACCCCCAGACACCTTCTCCCCTCCATACTCCTCCCCACCCAACTCCCTTCCTTACACCTTCCTCCCCCACTTACACCTATCTCCCCACTTGCCACATTCTCCCTGTTACATTCTCCTTCCCCCGTACTCCTTCCTCCCTCCTCCCAACCTCACTCCCGACACCTTCATCCCCCCCTCAACATCACCGCCCACAACACCTTCGTTTCCCCCCCTCCCAACTCACCCCCCGACACCTTCATGCCCCTCCTCCCAATCTTCACCGCCCTGACAACTTTGCGACCCCTGCTCTCCCAGCCTCACTGCCCCCCCACACCCCGGTCACACCTAGAACTTCCTCTGCCACAGCGCCCCCCACACCCGGTTCACCTTCCTCTCCCACTCACAGCTAGACCTTCCTCTCCCCGCCTCGACGATCATCTGTTGCAGGCCATGGCCAAGTCCACGATGTTCTGAAGCAAATTCAAGGCATCAACCGAGACCTCCCACCTTCCGTGAGCTGCTTCGCAGCGGAGCCAGGTCATGAGAATCCACCCAAGGGTCCTCAAGGGTCCAGTAGCTGTAGGGCTCCAGCATCAGCTCGGATGTCTGCGATCTAAGCAAGGCCCTAATGGTAAGTTATGACCTCTGCACGTCACCCTTGTCCAGACCTGTGCTGGGCCAGCGTGTTTTTCTGTCAGCGCAACAGTAAATCTGGTACAGGGGGACGATTCTGGTCGGGCCTTACTTTACATCCCAGTACCAGGATGCAAATCGAGTTCACGCCGGTCTCCAGCGGGATTTACATTCCGCGGTGGCAGACGTCATCGGGTGATCCCACTGTGCTTTCATGTCGGCATTAAACCAATTGTTGTCCTTCTCACCATATTAATCCCCTCAAACCCCAAACATCAAGATGCCTAATGCCAACAGGGCCAGAAAATTCCGGCCTAACTCTCGAGTACATGAGGGTTCCCAGGACATTCAACTCTCAGCAGAAGAGATTGAGTAAGCTGAACAAGGTATCTATCTTTCATTCCAAAAATGCATTTGTGCTTATGATTGCATTTTCTTTTTCATTTTGTAAGGTTTTTAAATTAATTTTCTTTGAGAAAGAATAAATACATATATTTTCTAAAGTTACATAACTTTTTTGTCACATACATCATTTAGGAAAATTTAGTATTGTTTGCATGGTTCTATATATTTTGGGAGCTGAAAATTGTTTGGACTGAAGACAGTTTGATGATTCCCTGGGGTTTGCAGATCCATAATAATTTCAAGGCTCTTGCCTACTTGCACACTGCGATCATTGCACTTTGTGGGTAATGGGTAGAGGGCAATGGGTTTTTTGGCCCTTTCTGATTTTGGAAGATGGCATACAGTGTAGACGTAAGAAAAGGAGTAGGCCATTCAGCCCCTCAAGCCTGTAGCATCATTCAGTTAGGTCTGTACTTCAACTCCATTTACCTAATTTTTGTTCTGTAAACCTTGCAAAAATACATTGATCTCTACCTTGAAAATATCAATTGCTGAATCACCCACCACCTTTTGAGGGAATGCGGGTCTTGTGGGCTAGAAAAATGGGTCGGTCTGTATTCTCTTAAAAGTCCCTCAGGACCTATTGCCCCTTTCCCCATTATAGTGCAGAAGAAATTCCCCATCACATTCTCCGTAGTTAGATTCTAAACCTGGCATCAGGGAGGCATCACCAGGTCAATTCCTAAAAAGAGAACAATATTATGCTACGATGGTAACTGGAAGATAGGTTCCATCAAATCCAGCATGATGTGTTGCACTCCATGACCTGGCAATGGTTCCAATGCGAGTCAGGTCTCCTGGACTGTAACTCAATGCCCCAACAAACCCCCACAAATGCTTATAGACATTTTGCACCATGTTTCCCTCTCAAACAAAAGAAAGACTGTATGCTTAAAAAGGGCCTGGAATGGCCCTTAGGCTGTCAGATAACAGAGGAGAAATGGGGAGAGTTAAATAAATTATTGAGCTAGTTTGAAAATTGGCTGAGTGGCTGGAGGCAGAGAGTTGGGATAATTGGCAGGTACTCTAATTGGCAGAATATGGCAGTGGTGTTCCACAAGTATCTGTATTGGGGCATTAATCATTTGTCGTATTTATTAACAGCTGAGATGATGGGAATAGAAAGCCACACATATAACTTTGCCGGTGGCATAAAGATATTGAAAGCAGTGTAGCTGGAAGCAGAAAATTACAAAGAGATATTGATGGATTAAATGAATGGACAAAACTGTGGTAAATGGAGCTCAATGTAGGTAAATGTGAGGTCATCAACTTTGGACCCAAAAGGGTTGGAACAAGATGCTTTCTAAATGGTGAAAACCTAGAAACAGTGAAGACCCAGGGATTTGAGGGTCCAGGTGAATAGATCTTTAAAATGTTATGAACAGGTACAGAAAATAATCAAATAGGCTAATGGAATACCAAAGACTCATTATGCATTTTTGGCTTAGAGCCCAGACATCCATTAGTCTGTTGAAACATCTGCACCCGAGGAAAACACATTGCTTGATTATTAGCTCTTTCTCTGATCTATTCTGTCAATTACATAATGTTTATTTACACAAAATAAAGCAGTGTCAAGTGCTTGTAGTTGCCACCATTGAAATTTAAAGGTCTGGATAATTGACACATTTGTAAGGCTGTAGAAAAAGGTAGAATGTTATGAATGAATGACTGTTTTTAAAGACTTTCCATACATGCTGTTGTCGCTTTAGGTTCTGTACAGAGTGTATACTGGGTGAATGGGCATGGAAATGCCATAGGTTGGCATGGAGGGTATGGATGGCCATGGGGAGTGTGTGTATTGGGTGGGGGGGGGGTGGTGAGGGAGGGTGTTTAGGAGTGATGGCTAGAGGCTGTTTTTTGTTCTACTGTTATTATTCAAACTGGGCCAGTTATCACCCCCCAAAATGAAAATCCCACCTTTACAGACGCTTTATCCCAAGGCAGGCATGGTGAGCTGGGAAATTCCCTGATTCCCATTGTGGTAGTAATGATGTAAAAGCACCAATCACTCATAAGGGATTGTGAAAATACATTTATTAATTGCAGTGAACATATGTACATGGACAGAAAGCTTGAAGACATCAGAGCTACAGAGCTGTGTCTGTTGAGTCCTGCTCCAGGCTTAAGTGAAACTAAAGCTGGATCACGTGACACATTTCCCTTCTTGTGATGGCATGCTGCTATCCCTTAAAGACAAATTACAACATCCCCCTTTCTTTTTAAAGATGAGAAGAATTTTGCAACTGCAAATCTCAGATTTAACTCTTCTAATGTAAGGACAACATTTCAAAGCTGCATTTGAATGTTGTGGATCGAGGCATATAATTAATGATCTGTCCTTCTTTATGACACATGTAATTGAGCTGCATCAGTCTGTGTGCTCTTATACTCTTCGCATGATTTTATTTTTCTCCATTTTGTCTAGATCGACCTTTATTTTGTCTTGTAAGTGGATGCTGCAATGACGTGGTGGATCAATGGATGGAATTGCATTCTCCTGCAAGTTTAATGTTGAAGCTCCCTTGAAACTATCAATTTTGTCAAAATATTCTGGATATTTTGATGTTAGGTCATGAACTGAGGTGATAGGAGTCATTTCTGAGGTAAATCAGCTGTATGAGGTCTGACTAATTATGGGCATTATCACTAGTGCGAGTTCATGGCATGCTAGTAGGCCTGCAATTGCTGGGCCTTTAGTCTACATGATGTAGAACATCTGTGATACACAGGAGGATTGATTGTACTTGCACTCCAGGACAATGGATCCTGCACATGGAATTAGTGAACTGTTGTACGCCAGAAGTTCCACAGTAGTAGGTTTTGCCATGGCCTTCCCTGTCTCTGGAGATATGCCTTTGAGAATTCGCAGGAACAATATGTTGGCACTTGCCTCTCTGTCAATCTTGGCCAATAATGAATAGTTACCAACTTTCTTAGGGTGGATAATTTTAATCTTAGCAAACTCTTTGGGTGGTGTGACGGCATGTACGATTTCTACGAAATTGATGGTGTGAAACATGTTTTCACTGCTCATCGTCTCTTCATTTTATGGTTTGTCAATCACCTCATGTATATGTTTCTGAAGGGAGAATGGATAGTCATTCTTATTGCTTGAAGGTACCCATTGTGTACGGGCTGTTTGGATCAGCGCACAGCTCTTGATAGCTGCGTCAGCCTTTCTCCTAATACACTGCTGCTGCCAATGGTTCTTTCTACCTAACGCTTTTCAGAATTGATGGAAAGCTGGGCATTTCCTTGGTGCATGCAGAAGGCCACACCTTCCTCATGGCATGCTAGGTTTGAATGTTTTCATGGGTGCATCAACAATTGCAGTTGTACTTAGGACCTGTAAGCTTCACCAACCAGCAAGGATTGCTTCATTCTTATGTCCATCCTTGTCCATGTTCTTCGATGCTATATGTTTTGGGCTTGTCTAGCAGATCTTTCTGGAATTCTTCCATGGGAGTGGAAGCGATCACCGACTCAACAGTTCTGTCTCCTAGCTCTACACCTGAAAAATCACAGTACGTACCCATTTCTCTGCATCTGCTGATGAAGTGGTCTATGGATTCTGCAGGCATTTCGAAATGACATGAACTTTAGTTGATGAACACAGAAGCTTTACTTGATTCTGAACCAGTCTTCCAATGTAGTCCAGATCTTTTAGGGATCCCTTAGCTCTTCTGCTATTAATCCTGACATGTTCAGCCTGTGAACACCTTCATTCCTAATTTCTATGTGAATTTTATGGCTTGCCTATCTGGTTCAGGTACACCTGAATCAAGAAACCATAGCTCTGTACACTGTTTAAACATTTTGAATTCGGACAGTAAGTCAGACTAGGGAATTATATCCACATTCTGATATTATCCCTTTGACCTTCCTACTCCTATTGTATCTGGGATGAGTGTCGCTGTAACCACTTTCACACACTTTTCCAAGGCTCTGCCCATTATATTCGCAACCTTCACCAGCCCGATTTTTATGATGTTTTTAATATTGTTTTTAGTTTTTTTGGACTCTCCCTTGCACGCTATTGATTCAGCCCCCACCCTGGTCACTTGCCTTTCCTGTCTGAGCTAACCCAGTGCTGGTTCTCTTGACATGCTGTCCTACTCACCATGAAGGGTCCATCTGCTTACAAGCTTTTTATTTGAGTACTATCTCTGCACTGTGTCTTTTCTGTGCAGTCACCACACAGCGATTGCAACATTCTCCGATACTGTGTCTCCATTGCGGTCTGACCAAAACATTAAGGGTCATCTCAAGCCATGTAGCACGATCTAAGACTGTTCAACATGTCATACCTGTACTTAATCTTACTGCTAGGCTCAGCACTATGTCATTTAGAAGGAATCACTACTGCACAATGTGTTGTGTATGTTAATCATGATATTAAGGCACCAATCATTCATAAGGGATTGTGCAAACATGTCGTGGGTTAACTTGTTCTAGGCACATATGAACATATACACATGGATAGAAAGCTTGAAGACATTAGCACTGGCTGAGCTGCATGCGTCTGTGTTCTGCTCCAAGTCGAAGTGAAACTGAGACATGATCACATGACACACTTCCCTTAAAGTGATGGCATGCTTCTATCCCTTAAAGGCATATTACAACACCACTATATGCCTCTAAGTTGAAAATCCTACCTATTAATTATGTTTCTCTCTTCAGAGGTGCTGCTGACCTGCTGAGTATTTCCTGTAGTTTCTGTTTTTATTTCAGTGTTCCACGATCCACAGTGCATTGTTTTTGTATTCACAAAGTGTGCCATGAGTTGCTGTTTGTTCACCCTACTGTTTTTTTTGCGTTCCTATGCAACGATAAAAAGCAACTGCAGATGCAAGCCAATATGGACGTCAATGTTAGGAATGGAATAAGTAGCCAGATTTTGTTTTCCATACAAAATGTCAGAAACAAGATAAAATATAAACTCTGCAGCTTTCTCTGAGGCACTGTAAAAACAGGAACAACGTATACTAGTGTTGATTCCCTGATTGAGCACAGGTTTGTTCTTGAAAGGAATGTTGATTGAGAAAACCACATGCCTGCAGCCCATGATTGTCCACCCACTAATTTAAATGGAAGAAAAGCCAGGTGCTGTGGGCCCTTGATTTCTTCACCATTGCTCCTTGCCGGGTGACCCAATTGTGGAATCAGCCCTATTATATACCAGCTGATCTCTTGCAATGAAAATCCAAAAGTATGTTAATAAAGTTGTTCACAGTTAAAACTGTAGAGAAGACTGACTGAGGTGAGAAAAAAGTTGGAACAGGTTTTTAAAAAAATGTTTGTAATAGATTCCAGTTGGTTATGCTAGCTGCATTTCTGCTTTTTATATTTTTTGAGTTAAAAAACACCAGTAAAACAGTATATTGATATCAACATTGACAAGCCCTGGAAATGTTGTACAATTATTCAAATTTTGAGGGAGATTGAGTAAATGTCCTGATTTAATCATGTCTCTCTGAGCAGAGTCTTTTCTTTTTGCAACACCAAATGCTGTTGCAGCAATATTTCACAAGGAGCAAAACAAATGAGTTTAATCTTTTCAGTAGCTGTATACATTTCTTACCCTAACCCTGAGGTGGGGAATTAAGGTAAAAGGCTGTTCTCTCGGAATCTATGCAGGGATTGATTAATTTATGCACAGACAAAAGGGGGAGAACTAATTTATGCACTTGCACTGGATAAGGAAAATGCTACTTATTTTTCAAAGTTAGTCAAAAGCATTTACTTCTTGTACAATCCCAAATTCTTTCAGTGAAATTATAGAATTCCAAGAGTCCTCTTTGTGTTGAATATTGCTGCCCTTGGTAGCAAGTCTGGTGGTTTTCTCCCACTCTCTCTGCGGCTGAGTATTTGACAATGGCAACAGGGATCACAATAAGGCCCCGGTATTGTTGACACTATCTGTGGGAGCTAATGGAATCTTTCTCCATGAGCTATGGAAAATGAGCAACAGTAATTATATTTGGGTGCATATAGATAAAATTGACAAACCTTGTATTTTGATCCACTTCAAATTGGTAGTTAATTTGATGCATCCAATGAGACTTAGATGATCAAATGGATTTAGCAAATGTTTGAATAAATGGAATAATACAGCATAGTAATTCTTGATTATTTTATTATTTTAAGACACCCAGAAAGATGAAATATTAAGGAGTCATTGGAAGTGACAGGCAATCATCTGCCTGCAAGGCTATAGTTCACAAAGCTGCTCTTGTATTAGATTTGTTCCTCATTATGTATACAAAATGATCATCCCGATGACATTTATTAGTTATAGGCTTTCCACTGGGACTGGATGTTGCTGTCTGTTTTACCTCCAGAACCAAGGCTTGAATCTACTTGACAGAATAAATACATTGCTTTTGCTGGCTGCAAGAGTTAAAGTAGAATTAATCTAAACAGTTAGGTGGTAAACGCTCCACAGAGCCACTTATGGTGTGCATTTGGAGCACATATCAAATATTGTTCATTCCCATCCCATCTTGATACAATGATTGGGAGTGCCTAATTTCCTAAATACGTCCTCCCCAGAATTTGACAGGAGTGGGTCAATGGTATTTTTACCCGTTTATTTTTCCCTAGTTAACTAAAAGCATTAACTTTCACATAGCAACCACTTGCATTTATGTCGTGCCTTTAACATAGTAAAATATACCAAGGCACTTCACTGGTGGGCAACAAGACACAAGTATTGACACTGAGCCAAAAAAAGGAGATCTATTAGGACAGGCAACCAAAGCTTGGTCAGAGGTAGGACTTAAGGAGAATTTTAAAGGAGGATGAAGAGATGGAAAGGTTTAAGAGGATATTTTTTGCTTCATGGCCCCAGACAGCTGAAGATTGTGATCTTATTTGGATAGGTGTGATAGATAAGAGAATATCACACACTGATATACTGGATGTTTGGGCTAGACCAGTTTGTTGCAGCATTGTTTAGAAGCTTTATGTAGAGTCCATGAGAACGCTTGATGCTGGTACTGGGTGAAAACAGTGGAGAAAATATCCAGTGTCATCACCTTTATTTGCACAAACATTCCCCTTCCCTTGAGAGGTAGAATCAATCCATTTTGAAAATCCTTCTTCAGTGAGCACATTAAACAAGATGCTTAAAAGTGTCAAAACCTGAGAGGGGATTTATTAGTGTTTAATTACTGTTTAAACAGCTGTACATTCTGTGCAACATCAGGTCTAATGGGAAGCAGTAAAAACTGTATCACTTGGTCTTCATGATCTATGGAAATGTGTGTAATTGTCCTGCATTGAAAATGCATACCTGTGATTTTATAACTCCAAGATTCATTTTCTTAACATGCTACAGCAGGCAATTTATTGAGCAGCATTGCTCACTGAATGGAAATAGCATCATTGCTATGCATTGTGTGTCTTCTGAAGTCCATTTTGAAGCAGCAGTATATTGTGTTAATAAACAGTGATGCAGATTTTATGTGATGAGACATACTTTGGCGCAGGTGCCACTTTTTCCGTTTGACTTGCAGTCTTTCAAGTCTCCTACAAACTCTGACTCCTGAGTAGGTGTGGCAGTGTCCTCAGGGATTGCAGCAGAGAGAGTGCAAGAGGCTCTTCTGTCCTTCAAATGCACCCTTGATCACTAATGTTCCGAAGGCATTAAAGAGCTTGATCGCTTGATCGTTCTCTCTCCGGTACCAAATGTGTCATACTCCATCTATCCTGCTTGGTTCACTGGCATGTGTAAAAACATATACATTAACCTCTAAGTTGCCAGCAAGGCGGGGAAACAGTGGGCTATATCTGGCAGTTTTTGAAAAGAGTATTTTATACATTGAAATATACATTATCACCGTATGAAAGGCACAGTCGAGCTTTTATTATCTGCTATAATAGATGAAAATTTCTTTTCTCTCAGTAGACAATACAAACTGATGGATAATTGAGCCCTCCAGTTTGCTAATGGTTGTTGCTTATTTCACCCACCCTCCTGCTTAAGTCCTCTTCTGTATCACTCAGTTCCATCACTTATGCCAACTTGCTGCCCTCTCTCTTCCATCCGCCCCTGACGCCAATTGTCAACGTGTCACAGACCTGAGAGAGAACTGTAGAAAACCAGCCTCATAATTCAGGCCGTGGAACCCTCTCCCCTGTAGCTGCAGGAGTGACTGACTGTATTCACCTCCAGCAATACTATCAACAACCTTTGGTGGCATTGATTTTCAGTGGGGCTGTCGACTTTGAAATTAGTAAAAATCCAGCCAGTATAAATTTGGCCCTTTTATCACTGAGGAGCAAGTTTAAACAGGGAACACTGTATTTTGATTGTAAAACTGGGAGCTCCTTTGTGGCCTGCAATGCAAGGCTGACAATGGGGATCACCAGAGTTAAGTCTTCACTTCTGAAGTTGGCAGATCCTATGGCTGGAAACTGAGGAACGTTTTTGACTAGTCTCTCCTATCTACAACAGACCCGTGAATGTGTGTGCTGGCTGTGATGGATTAGCTGTTGCAGTGGCAACTCATCTCGCTGGCAAGAGAATCTTGTTCAAAAACTGAACAAAGTATCCTCATCAGCTATGGTCTCTCATTTACCATGAAACTTCTCTGGGCTAACAGAAATTGTGAGAAATGGGAGAATGAACAATTGAGGTTTCATTGAATTCTTGTCACGATTTGTTACATTATCCTAATTTATTCATCACAAACTGCAAAACTAAACACTTCAGTATTTTAAATTTAGCACATTGTACCCATTATCACCCTAAATTTCTTTCACTGTAATCCATTGTTTTTAAAGCTTTACTTCCTAACCTTACTTATTTCCTTCATTCGCTTGACTCGCATTGTGTATAGGATTTCATAGAATTACCATAAGATTTTTGGCACAGAAATAGGTCATTAGCCTAACTAGTCCATGCTGGCTCTTTTTTTTACCTTTACCTTTGCCTTCATTTTTCTGACTGTCATTGCTTATTTTGAAGCTGCATCTTTCCAAAACCTTCACCCCACCTGCGCCCCACAACCTGGTTTAAGGTCGAATCATGGAATGTTGCAGTGCAGAAGGAGGCTATTCTGCCCATTGTGCTTGTGCTGGTTCTTTGGAAAACCTATTCAATTAATCCCACTCCCCTGCTCTTTCCCCATAGTCCTGCATTTCTTTATCATTTTTCAAGTATATATCCAAAGAAGTAGGCTAAATGAAAAAAATGACAAAAAATATCTGCACAATGCTAGAAAATTAAAACAAATGGTTACTGGTTTTACACCCTGTCCCATCCCATTCATATGTTCACAGCAAATCTGTGTAAGAAACACATTTCTTTTCAACATTTTAATTACATCTGGTTATAAAAAACAGGCCTTGTATTTCCACAGCACAATAATTGTGGCAATTGATTCACACTATACAAATCTAAATCTCTTTAAATAAATTACTCTGTTATGAAGTAGTCAGCCCCTTAAGCTTTGAACCGGAGAGTTTAATTTTCTACAGGGCTGTCCAAAATTTCGGAACTAGAAATTGAACACTCAAGATTTGCTTTTTTTCCCCAAAATAAAGCCCCATTATTTCAGCTTCTTATATTTCTCATGAATGAAGGGGTTTTCAGTGAGTTTTTATTGGAACAAAAATAAACCTGAGATTGAACCCATTATTCTGTGTTTTCCACAGTTGTCCACTCCCCTGTTCTGATGTTTGGATGCAAAATGATGGCCACTCTGTTCTCTTAGCTGGGATGTAAAGACACAGTGATAAAAGCAAAATACTGCAGATGCTGGAAATCTGAAACAAAAACAGAAAATGCTGGGAAAAACTCAGCAGGTCCAGCAGCATCTGTGGAGAGAGAAACAGAGTTAACATTTCGAGTCCATATGACTCTTCTTCAGAGCTAAAAAAGGTCTTTAATGTTTTATCCGAAAGCCGCTCGAAACGTTAACTCTGTTTCTCTCCACAAATGTTGCTAGACCTGCTGAGTTTTTCCCAGCATTTTCTGTTTCTGTGCAAAGACGTAGTGCATTTGATTGTGCAACTGAGAATTGGATGAGTCAGGCAGAGACTGGATGAATCCCGAAAGGATCCACATCAGACTGCTCGCAGCTCAAAAATGGCATTGCAAAAGTATTGATAGAAGGTTGCTGTTTTGCCGTCTGTTGAGCAATAGCTCAGTGTATAGAGGGAACATGACAAGGGGATTAGAAATATGAAAATGGATGATAATTTGAGAATTGGGAAAATGGTTATTAAATGGCAATCTCACATCAAATATTTGAGATGACATCATAACCCAGTTTGAGTAATTTGGAGAATCAGAATCTTACAGCACAGAAGCAACCATTCAACCCCTCTTGACTATGTTGACTCTCTAAAAGAGCTACCAATTAGTCCCTATACCCTGCTCACTTGACCCGTAGCCCTACAATTTATTTCTTCTTTAACTAGAGATCCAATTCCCTTTTGAAAGTTACTACTGAATCTACTTCCACCATCCTCTGGAAGGCCATTCCAGATCATAATTGGCTGAGGAAATAAAATTCTCCTCATCTCCCTGCTGGAGATGAACTATGTAATTATAGTTCACTATATAATCATAATGCAAACCACGGAACAAGATTACAGCTTCAAATGGCAGTAGATTACTGTTGGAAGAAAAGAACGACATTTACTGTTAGCCAATGAATCCATATCATGTAAGAATTTGGAATCTTTCCTGAACTCCTGCATGTGTGTGAAAGCAAGTGACTGATTTGGAAATCAATAGGGTTTCTACCAGGTTATCATCGCACATCATAGATACTGTGTGGGGCCTGGCCATTGACATTCATCTTAATACAAGACACCTGCTGTCAAAGATACACTTCAAAACTGAATAAAAGCATGAAAATAAAAGCAAGAGTGAAAATACCATGAGCAAAATATCTTTGTGTTTGATGTTGAAATACACATTGGGACTGACGTTCCATTGAACAGTTTGCAGATTCTCTGTTGGGCTGCCTGGCAACACTTTAGAAAATAATTTTTAGTGTTTTTAATGTTAGCAGATGGGCTGCTCCCTTTAGCTCTCTTCTATCATTGAAAAATGTAACCAGCATTCAGGCTCAA
This sequence comes from Cetorhinus maximus, assembly GCF_964194155.1. Classification (NCBI taxonomy): domain Eukaryota; kingdom Metazoa; phylum Chordata; class Chondrichthyes; order Lamniformes; family Cetorhinidae; genus Cetorhinus; species Cetorhinus maximus. Next base: position 55,864,306 of record NC_135899.1, read on the forward strand.
ATGAATTACAGTTTCTGGGTAGGCTGCTTGCTGGGAGATGGTTGCTCTGTTTTAGCCCATTGAAAGCTGCTTGACAGGCATTCTCACAGCCCTTTCACACTTAGAATTTACCCACAACTTTGCCCAGCCTCTATGGCAATTATACTCTTTGAATAGAGAATTATATTTAGGGGATGATCAAATGAGTTTTTTTTTAGGTGTCAGCTTTGACTAAGTTGATAAATTTCTTTCCCATGAGTCAAAAGGCCATAGGCCCAAGCCCCCAGCCCTATTACTCAAGTACAACATCTAGGTAGACACTTCAGTGCACTAAGGGAGCGTAGCACTGTCAGAGGTGGCATCTTTCAGATGAGACATAATACCAAGCATCAATCAACCCTCACAGGGGAACATAAAAGATCCTATGGCATCATTTTAACAAGAGCACAGGGATTTCTCCCAATTTCTGCATGATATTTATCCCCAAACCACCATCATTAAAACAGATTGAGGGCTATTTTGGCCTGAAGAAAACAGGAGCTAAATGTGCTAATAAGGAATGCCAATTGGATTTAGCATGCACTTTTTTCAGGCTAATTGGTGATTATCAGGATTTGAACATGCCTGCTAACCAGAAACGTCCTGGTTTAGCACTCAAGTGCTGATTATATTCTGTTTTCTTGGACCAGTATATGTGGACTTCTCATACCCACTTCCACTGGCAGTGTTGGGTGATCTGTATGGTACACAGCAGCAGTTGCAGGATGGCTCAGGGACCGAGGGAGAGGGTACATTGATCCTCCGTTGCAGTAGACGTCCTGGTGCAGGTGGTCCAGAGGAGGAGGGATGTGCTGCACCTAGGGTGGGGTCGAAGCCACCTCTTCCTCCTGTCCTCCCGCCCACCCCCCTGTCCTTTCCCCCTGCAGAAGCTGGTGCTTCTCTGCCTGGCCTCATAAGTCAGACTTCATTGCAACCAAGTGACACCCCTAGCAAGATGCCAATGACCAAATATCCACTTTCTCTTAGTGACTCAGCTAAGGTGTCCAATTAGCTCAGGTGGCAGAGCACTTTCTCTTTATGGATGAAGTCATCAGAGAATTTTCAGAATAAATATTGCTCTAGTGTTGAAGTCTTGACAAATTGTCCCAGAAAGCCTTCTGATGTGCTTCAGAAGTCCTCTTCACGGCTCCAGCAATGATGACCATGAAATGGTGGATATTCCTTCAAGTGGTGAGAATCCCTTTAAGTAGTACTTAAAATCAACATCAATGTCATGTATACTCCCAGACAGCTGGACTCTATTGGGAGAGAGTATTTGTGGAAGCACTGGCAACCAAAATATCTTGCAACTTCTTTAATGAGCTCTAGCAGGCATTTTAGGTGGGAATCAATTATTCATTTAATTGGATTTAACTTCTTTACAAAGATGGCATCTTAGCACTGGCTTTAACTCCTTTACAAAGATGGCATCTCGCACCAACACAAGCATTTCAGCTTAACTCCATCTTGGCCACCTCTTTAGTGCCTGAAGTTTTCAGCAAAAAATTGAAAAATCACCCCCCCCCCCCCCCCCACACCCCCGCTCCCCCCAATATCTGTTCTTTTATTATATCGCTGTTTGTGGGATCTTGTGTGCAAATTAACTGAAGCATTTCCTACTTTGCAACAGTGACTGCGCCTCAAAAGTGCTTCATTGGCTGTAAAGCGCTTTGGGATATCCTAAGGTTGTGAAAGCCAATATATAACTATATAACAAACTGGGCGACCGTTTTGCAGAACACCTGCGGACTGTCCGCAAGAAAGACCCAAACCTCCCTGTCGCTTGCCATTTTAACACTCCACCCTGTTCTCTTGCCCACATGTCTGCCCTTGGCTTGCTGCATTGTTCCAGTGAAGCCCAACGCAAACTGGAGGAACAGCACCTCATCTTCCGACTAGGCACTTTACAGCCTTCCGGGCTGAATATTGAATTCAACAACTTTAGATCTTAAACTCCCCCTCCCCCCATCCCCACCCCATTTCTCCCCCCCCTTTTTTTTTTCAATAATTTATATAGATTCTTCTTTCCCCACCTATTTCCATTATTTTTAAATCTAAAACTAAAACCTTGTTAGTCTGTCCACCCCACCCCCACTAGAGCTGTACTTTGAGTATCCTGTCTTCCATTCTTAATTAGCACTTTTCTTAGACAAGTATCACCACCTTCAACACCTCTTTGATCCTTTTGTCTGTGACATCTTTTGATTATCTGCTCCTATCACGGCTTGCTTATCTCTACAATCATCCCACCCTCAACTTCTCTCTTCACCCCCCCCACCCCCCCATCACCTTAAACCAGTTTATATTTCTCCTTTCTCCTAACTATGCTTCAGTTCTGCCGAAGGGCCATGAAGGCTCGAAACGTTAACTGATTTCTTCTCCGCCGATGCTGCCAGACCTGCTGAGTTTTTCCAGGTAATTCTGTTTTTGTTTTGGATTTCCAGCATCCGCAGTAGCTTTTAGCTTTTTTTTTATAACTGAAGTTCTTTCTTTCTTTGCTTTTTACCAAGAGTGACTGCTTTGTGGACAACAGAACTATAATAATAGGCATGGGCTTACAGAGCTGGCTGGTTTTGTCCAATGCAGAACAGAATGCCTTTGTACTGTCAGAGTGAATATTTAAACAGTGTTATAGGTGGATGCCACTCATTAATAATTATTATTTTAATCACTTTAGCAGGAACAGCCTTAGCTTTGTAGCACTGTGGAACAGGGCCATCGTTCTCTTGCTCGCTTATGTTGTTCACGCAGGATGATTGTTCTTTTGGAAACTTGGTTTCCAGGTAAATAAGGAAACTATTTTGTCTCATGTTTGCATTTAGTCAAATGTCTATAAGCTGAAAAATGGACACAGATTTTACAAATGTGCTTTGTAAATGTGAACGAATACAGTGAGCTGAGAGCGTTGGAGTGTGAAAGGGAAAGCAACCCCTGAAGCTGACTCTGTTTCCACAAATGGAAACTGAAGGAATGGTACTGACACGATAAAGTCTCCTGCTCAGACAAAGGCCAATGCCACAACTGCCAATCAGGTGCAATGTAAAGTTCGTATCACTTGAGCTCCAGTGGGCACAGCACATATCTGCAGACTTGCAGGAAAAATGCAACCACTTTCATTCAATTCAAGATGGTGTTAGCCTTCTGAAATGTCAGACTGGTAACCTCCGTCTGTAAAGATGCTATCCACTTCTCCTGGATCCTCTTTTCCTTCGTAAGTTCACCTTCAATGCTGATAGCTCTATGTGGCCTAGCTGACTCAAATCTGAAATCCCTTGGGAGTTGGATGTTGCTCACCTAAGTTACTTATATTTACCTACATTTGTCTGGCGCAGCACTGCACACTTAATTTCTGAAACTTTTCTCTCTCTCTCTCCCTTTCCAATTTTACAGAGATATTCTTCTACACATACTAGACAAAGAACTCTACTATTGCAAAGTGAAAAAAACTGCCAAAAACTAGAAGTAAACAAAGGACTTAGGACTGAAACCTAAGGGCTGTTGTTTCAAACACACCATCTTGTACATTCATAATTTCCAAAGGAACCTGCACAATCCTATTGATCTATCTAAGTGTTGTGTGTGAGGGAAGAGTTCAGGCCTTTCATTCTATCAGTCACTTCACACACCCCTGCTGGTAACACTGATGACTTACATGAAACACCAGAATCTTGAGATTCCTGGTCACTGGTTTACTCCTTACCTTCTTAGATCTTTAACAAAAAGGTTGTACATAGTCCAAATAAAGAGCAATTTGATTATTTTGGAGGTGCAGGCTTCCCACTGCCTGGGCTGAAAGTCACTTGGCTGGTGGCAGGATGCAGGGTCGCATTTTACGGGCGGCAGCTAATTGGAATGGCAGCCATTGGGCTTGCTGTCCCTGTTAAGGATGGTGGCCCACCTTCAAGAGGCTCAGCAGCCTCCAGTGCCACCAGGAGCAGTGGCCCCTGCTGAGATTGCAGCTGGAGGAAGAGGACGCAGCAATAGATGTCTGACTTCTCAGCCAGGTAAGTGGGGTCTGGGGGCATCAGGGCCAGTCATGCAAGCCCTGCTGAAATGGGTGGTCACTGAAGGAAAACACCACGGATGCTGCAGGGGCACCCATTGCTGCTAGGAACCCCTTTGTGGGTCAAAGGGTGCCCAAAAAGGAGCCTCCACTGGTAAAATGCCAGGAGAGGTTATTAATTGGCCACTTAAGTGGCTCAACTGGGATTTGTTCAAGCTGTCTGCCACCTTACCCACCACTGGTAAAATGGAAAGGCATGAGGCATACCACCTGACACCTCCCTGCACCTTTTTTACCAGCCTTCCAGGCCACCCCCAAAACCCCCTTAGAATCCCAGCCAATGCCCCACTTAAAAAAAAAACAATCTCCAGCCCTGTGGTCTTGAGTATTTTTCTATCCTTGATCAGGAATGTTTCATGATTCATGGTTTAACCGCCATTAACCATATTCTTTTCCTTTCGCTAGTATTTAATCTGACCACTGATTTTCATTTTGAGAATTCATTTCCGACAATTCTTAAGATGTATCTCCTTCCACGTTCATTCGGAATTTTATATATCTATAGATTGTAATATTCATTGATTCAACACAAACAAAATCAGAATGGAGTTACTGCACCATCATTTTTCTACAACAGAATAAATGACTTTGTCATCAATAATAGCAATAATAAATGATATTACTCCACTATATGTTGGTTCATAACTAGTTTCCTTAGTTTGGAGTCATGCTAACTATGAGAGGTCTCAAACAGTTAAATTACTAATTTGTTTATTTCAAAGTTGCAGCTTAAAAAGTGCACAAATTATGCTGCCTGTAATATAATTCCTCTCAGGGCTTCAAATAAACAGTAATCCATTGTCCACTGTATTTTGCAACCATGTACCATCCACACACTGATCTATTTAAGCCAACCAAACAGTGATTGCTACAACTTTTACCAACTAATATATATATGAGCCAAAACACAGCAGATCCAGTAATATTGGTTCTGGTGAATGATCACAACAACATGGCAATTATGTTGTTCATTCACTTGTCCTTCAACATTAAAGAAGACACTTAGAATATCTTCTCATTTTTTTTGCAGTGAGTTCCTAAATGTGTGTCAAAATGAACATCCACAGTTTGAACAGTGGATCCCAGATGTACCAGGTTGGGAAAGCTTGATTTTTCAAGTGAGACTTTGTCAGCTGGTATTTAGATTCAACACCAGGTCTCGTAGTTGATGTGCCTTCATGCCTGGTGCAGTTATATAGCACTTTAATAGAAAGCATCACAAGGCACTCCATGGGACCGTAATCAGACAAAAATTGACACCAACTTAAAGTAGTTATCAGGGGAGGTGATTAAAGGCTTGCTCTAATCCTCTTCTCCTTGGAGTTCCACATTTGTATTTTCCAGTAGGGATCCTTAGTCATCCTGGCTGATTATTTCCTCCACAGCACAGAGGTGCTGAAGCCAATTGTAACACCTGTATGTTTTGAGATCAGTTAATTGATCATGGGGATCAGTGCTGGGATTTGTCGGGTCCACCTTCACTCGATGACCTTGTGGGGAAGCTCTCTGTGGGAACTATTGATCAGATTATTTGTTTACCTTACATTGAGCATTAACTCTTCACTCAGAGGATGGTGAATCTTTGGAATTCTCTACCCCAGGGGGCTGTGGAGGTTCAATCATTGAGTGTGTTCAAGACAGATATGGATAGATTCCTAGAGTCTAATGACATCAAGGGATATGGAGATAGCACGGGAAAGTGGTGTTGAGCTAGATGATCTAATTGAATGGCAGAACAGGCTTGATGGGCTGAATGGCCTTCCAAACCTTACAGTGCTGCCACAAAACTGCAGTTTATGCAGGAGATGTTCAAGATTTTAACTCGTGTTTTAAGCCATCAATCATGAGAAATGCAAGTAATGCTGCATTTGTAAGTCTTTGCGACTCCAGTTTTGAAGATTTTATTGCTGAATACTCAAATTTACTCATGTGAAAGGTGCACATTTGAGTGACAAGCTGCTGTGGTTAGTAAGTCATATCACACATAGTCATGCAACTTAACCTTAGATAGTAATTGTCAAAGAATCATGCAGTATTGCTTTGATGAAAGCAAAATGGGAAAATAAAATATTTCATTGCAAGCAGTTCCACTGTAGCTTCAGGATATAATCTGTGAATGAATTCAGGTCAAATAGGAGTATTCGTACCTTTATGGGCTTCATATTAAGTAGTACATAAAGCTCAACTACTCTTGTGATACAATATATATTGTGTGCTGCCAGCTATTACTCCAATATATTCTCACGGCAGCCTGTTGGAGTGCTGACTGAACAATTGTTTTATGCTATTTTTAATCAAAATGATTCAAAACCCAGAATCAGATTCTACAGAGCAAAATATTGAGCTTTCAACAGTTAGTCAGAATTTGCAATTATATTTGATCTGAGCCTTAACCCCAAGGCCCACGGGTTGGGTGATCAGCATTCCCTTTCATCTGCAATAAAGCACTCACCCTCCGAATATATATGACCTCTAACGTGATGCTAAATATCACAGGATGTGAAGAGGCTATGCCGACTTGTACCTTCTTGTTCTTGTTGAGTTTTGGTTACCCTTGTGAACAAATATAAACAAAGTCACTTCAGTCCATTTCATGGTTAATGATCTCTTTTAGGGTTTTTAAAAGATGTATCCTCTACCCTTTCTACTCTCGGTGTGCAAATGTACCATGAAGTCTGGTATTAACACAAGTCAGAATCCCTGGCTTCTGAGTTACCTGATCTCAGCCAGGATAGCAGCTCTACAATTGGCCACCCTTCCCCTAAACCAAGGCAACGGAATAATCAGTCAGTGTTTTTGATTGATAGCCAGGTATTTATGCAGCACCTTTAATAACTTCATGGGTAGAATCTTGCCCTTGTCGGGCAGGCTTGGCAGGGGCGATTGGGAAGTCAGCTGCTGCCCGTGATCGGGGCCGGAAGGCGATTTCACACTGGTGGACCAATAAAAGGACCTCCAGTGTGAAATGCGAGCGCCAGCGCTCAGCGCTGCCAGTGTGGTCGGGGGGCAGAAGTGCAAGTGGGGCGAGCGCAACCTTCACACATGCGGCGCTTCATAATCTCCCTGAGGCAGTGAAGAGTTATAGTTAAAAAATTAAAGAAAGTAAAGAAGTAATGAAACATGTCCCCTCGTGTGACTCTGTCACATGAGCAGGGGCATGTTATTCATTAAGTTTTAAAATTTTTATTTGCTTTGGGAAACCTCGGGAAGAATTTTCGGGTTGGTGAGCGGGGGCAGGGCGTCTTGACATCACTGCACGTCATTTAGGTTTTCAGTTTGGCGGGTGTGCAGACGAGCTACACACCCGCCGAACTGTCAAAGGCCTATTAAGGCCTGTTTAAAAACTAATTGAACTAATAAAATGAGCTGCCCATCCAACCTTAAGGTTGTTGGGCAGGCGAAGAGCCCAGGCGGCCTTCGCATTTTTCATGAAACCTCATCCACGGGCGGGATGAGGTTTCATGAAGTGTTTAAAAATTCAATAAATTTTTTTTAAAAATTCATTGACATGTCCCAGCTCATGTGACACTGTCACATGGGGGAACATGTTTAATAAGTTTTCAAATTCCTTTATTTAGATGTTTAAAACTTAAACTAATCTCCCTAAGGCAGCTCTGTGCCTCGGAGATTTCTGCGCTTTTTCACACGCATGCGCATTGGAGCGCAGGCTCCAACTCAGGGAATCCCTCCCCCACCGCCCACACTGGGAGCGCTCAGCGCTTCCGGGCGAGCGTCACGCTGGAAGGGCCTCAATTGGCCTGTCCACGTAAAATGGCAGTGCGGCCCCGATCAGGGGTGCCAATTGGGTTCATACCCACCCCTGCACAGCACCACCCCGCCCCCCACCCACCCCCCCAATGGGGGGACGTTTCTGCCCCTCATCCTGCCCGTGGATGAGGTTTCCTAAAAAGTGCTTGCCTTTTTGTCTGCCCGCCAACCGTAAGGTTGGATGGGCAGTGAAAAATTCAACTTTATTGATAATTTAATGACCTTTTAATCGTTGGTGGGCTCGCTGCTGACTCCGGCGCGCACCCACCAAATGAAATATTGCGCTACTGCGCTTTGACGTCGGGATGCTTGTCCGATGTCAACAGACATCATTTTACGCTCGAGCGGTATAGGCGCGCGCCCGCCTACTGAGCTAAAAATTTTGCCCCCTGACATCCCAAAGTCCTTAACAGCCAATGAAGTACTTTTTCGGAGCGATGTTATTGTTGTAATGTAGCTAAATGTGACAGCCAATTTGCACATAGCAAAATTGACCATATAATCATCTAGGTGTCGGTTGAGGGATGAATATTGGTCAGGAGACCAAAGAACACTTCTGCTCCCCTTTGAAGCAGTGTCACGGAATCTTTTACATTCACATCAGTGGGCAGAAGGGGCTTTGCTTTAACATCTCATCTGAAAGGAAGCAAACCTGACAGTGCAGCACTCCCTCTGTACTGCACTAGAATGTTTGGACTAGACTTTTTTTTTCAAGTCACTGGAGTGTGACTTGAACTCACATCTGATGAAGACAGGATCAGGATCAACTGTAATGAGTAGTCTGCCAATAGCCACTGCTATACCTAAGGTACTAAGAGATGGCTAGTGGCTGTGAAACCATATACAGCACATGACAGGCAAGAATGGAAGGGAGGCAAGTGAAGAGAAAAATGACATTGATCTGAATGCTACAATCTCTGTATGAATGTTTAATGAGAAGAAGAATGAGATAACAGCATTTTTTCTTAATGCACAGAACGTTTACTATCCACAAGTGGATTTTTATGTTTCTGCTGAAACAGCTTTGCAATCCTTGGAAGGTGAGTGTGCTCCCAGTGGACTTTAGGGAAGGAGTTTTGTCAATTGTCTGAAGCTATTCACAATGACAGCAAAAAGTGGGTCACGAGACCAAGCAGCTTTGAGGTCAGCCCGGCTGAATGGAAATCCCAGCAAATGAAGGAAAACATAAGCAGCCGCTGTTGTTGCAGTAACTGGTGAGACATTTTGCAGACAAACTCGAAAGGCACTTTAACCCTCGTCTTTTGGTGAACAAATATCTTTCTGAAATGCACGGCTGCTCTCGTAATGACTCTGAGCGATTGGGGTCATGTTCTCCTGCACCTGCATGAACGACTAAAAGAACAAGGCACAAAGCAGAGGAGAGGTGCGCACTGAGGAGGTACTGCCGGAAGCCGAAGCTGAGAGATTTTCCTGGGAATTGTGAGGAGGCACTTTCACTCATGTAACTGGCAATATTGTGAGTTGCATCCCTAAAATAGAGGGCATTGTTTAAAGGGACAGTTCTCCCCACGATAAAGCATCCTACAAAAGTTAATTCAATCTGGCGTGACATCTAATGCTATGAATTTCTCTTTTGTCTTTCTTAAACCCTTGTCAAATTTCTGAAGTTGGGAGATAGTGATTATCTTTACTTCTGATGGCCATGTCTGCATCTACTATCCCCAGATCAGGCACAGTGTGTAATGGAGACTGTGGATTAGAAACTCAATTTATGGCCGCTTGTTTTGCATTGTAAAGGGTGTTAACCCTGTGCATTTTACACCACAATCTACTGTGCTCAACCTAGAGTGCAGTTGTGCTAAACATTATGTTGGCTCAAGCTATTTTTAGTCCTCCAAGGCACTTACTGGGAATCGGCTCAAGGCTGCTCAAACCCGCAAATTGGTGCCCCATTACCAGATGTGGGTGGAATTTGGTAGTATAGTGGTGATGTTATTGGACTGGTAATCCAGAGGCCCAAACTAGTACTCCAGATGAATGAGTTCAATTCCCACCATAGCATCTGGAGGCATTTCAATTTAATCAACTAATCTGGAATTAAAGAAAAATCTGGGCTTAATAATTATAATCATGAAACTGCTGGATTGTTATAAAAAACCATCTGGTTCACTAATGTCTTTAGGGAACGAAATCAGCCATCCTTAACTGGTCCAGACCCATCCACGTCCCTTGACTACCCTCTGAAAAGGCCTAACAATCCACTCAGTTGTAGGTGGCTTGCCAAGGCCTGCTGACGGATGATTAGGGATGGACAACAAATGCTGGCCTTGCTAGCGGCACTCGCACACTAAGAATGAATAAAAAATATTTTAAAGGTGCTGGACTTGTACTGGGAGCATTCCACCCAGTTGTACCAGACCTTGAGCGGCTGGCCAGTGCAGTTTAAAGGAATCGCGAGAGACCACTGAAACAAAAAGCTGAAAAAATATTTAGTTTGTGTATGTGCGACTCAGGAGAAATAGGAATGCTTACCTGGTGTGCTGGGCTCGCCAGCGGCATTTAAGTAAGGCCCAAAGATGAATTTGGCTGGATCCTAAAGCCGGCACCGATTGACATATGGAACTGTCACTCCCATCTTAGATCCATGAAGTGGGGGGGAATTTGCTTTCATGGATCCCCCACTACAGATCAGGTGGTGGTCATTTGGTTTCAGTGTGGCACCTATTTTGATATGTCCGATTCCTAATCAGAACTTTGTACTTTTATCTGCGTTTAATTTGTGTCCCACTCTATAGATCTTAAATTTTCTTCCAAACACGGCTCTGGACTCAAACCTAGGTCCTGCAGGTGAACCACTGCCACAACTGCCAATTCAACTTGCCTTTTTAGTAAATATGAAGTTACAAATACAAGAGCCACATTGGTATATGCCGAAATGCAGTCTGCAGTAATGTGTTTCTGGAGCAGAAATGTAACTTATCATGCCAGTGACTGAGTTTGTCTCAGAAGCCCCTTACACCCCCCACCCCCATCCCCAACCACCCCCACCATCATCACCCTCCCTTTATATAAAATATTGTCACACTGGAGCTTCCTCACAGATGTTTTGTTGCTGGTGCTGCTTTTGACAGAATAGTCAGTTTGTGATGGTTGTCTTAATCCACATTCAATAGGCTTATGTTCACATCAGTGCTGCTGTTCCGCCCTGCACTCTGCCAAGACTTGTCCTTTCAGATGCAAGCTGGCCATCATTCTCTTGAATGGAGCCAGCATCGACAATGTTGGCATCTGACCCCCTTAATGACTGCACAAGAGTGAACAATTTTTAAAAGATCTGTAGCTTTAGCCAGCCTTGAAATAGTTTTCAATAATCTTGTCACAGGAAAAAAACAAGGCAAAGAAGGGAACCAATCTTCGTCCATCAGCCAGAGTGTAGACATTGAACAAAGCTAATAAATTTTAAAGAATGAGGTGCAGTGTTACAACTAACTATGGATGCAAGAGCAAAATACTGCGGATGCTGAAAATCTGAAATCGAACCATAAAAGTGCTAGAAATTCTTAGCCAGTCAGGTGGCATGTGTCAAGAGAGAAATGATTCAGATCGATAATCACCTTTCTCGTTTTGCAGATGCCTTCTGACGAGCTGAGCATTTTCAGCATTTTCAGTGTAAATGTGGATGCAACTAGATTGTCGTGGCACATGGGCCTATCCTTTTCAAATCAAATTTCTTCTCAAATTTCTTCTTAAATATAGACGGAAATAAATAGATGGATATTGTGTTACAATGGGGTGTGTAGACCATAGCGTAGTGGTAATGTCACTAGACTAGTAATCCAGAGGCCTAGGCTAATGTGCTGGGGACACAGGTTCAAACCCCACCACAGGTAGGTTATAGCTTATATTCTACCAGACTGAATATATGGGGACAAACAGCGAAATAGAGTTGGGACTACAACCAGATCACTCATGATCTTGTTGAATGGCGGAGCAGGCTTGAAGGGCCAAATTGCCCACTCCTGTTCCTAAATCCTGTGTTCCTAAGATGAGATGGGACATATGGAGAATAAACATTGCTATAGACCTGTTGGAAGGGATGGCCTGTTTTTTGTGCAGCAACTTAGAATTACAGCAATGTACAGAGACCAAAAGATGATTACTAATCAGCAGAACAAGCTTCGATATGCTGGAATAAATCTCAGTAATGTTCCGTTAGTCCTATTTCATCAGGCTTCCACATTAGCCCAGTGATTGGTAACAGCATGAGATAAATTGTGAATTGTGAACAGTGAATTCATAAGCAAAGGAAAAGTATCAAGGAGGTTTATAGAGCTTGGTCCAATTACACAATTGAGGTGTCCTGCAGTTAATAATTAAACTCTGCCAAGACAGGCCCTGTAAAGTTGGTCTGCTTAATTCCCACAGTCTCGATGTCCACCATAGTGAAGAAGGAGCAGGTAAGGAGTTTGCAGCTTACAACTCTTCAATGTCACAGTGCCATCAACAATATATCATTGATTAGTGGTTTAACCCCACAGGTCTCTCCATTACCTGGACACGTTGAGGAACAACCTATTCAATGTATTATCATCTGCCATTTTGTTAGCTGAAATGGATATTAAAGGTATAGTAGTCTCCTCAAGAAAGATGTTAGCTTTCTTTCCCCCTGAATTTAGTTATTAATATCTTGTGAACTTCTAAATTTTATCATGTTCTTAGGAGCGATAATCTACTTAGTGATATCATTCTATCCTTTGAAGTTTTGTATGGCTACAAAACTCCATGTTAACTTTTATGATCTTCAAGCACCCTCTTGGCTACAGTGTCTGCCCTGTCCCTTTTTAAAATACATTAAGGAACTCACTCAATTTTTCAACTGTACCCATACCTTCACTGGAAGACTTGTTCAGAAGTCAGTGGTCCTATGCTCTCACGCTTTTGTTTTCTTTCCTCTCTGATGTTTTTCAAAATTTATCAAGTGACTTAATTTCCCAAACAATTCTAAGCTCATTCTCTCACAGTCATTTTATGTGTACTGAGTTTTTCCTTATACTGACTCTTACTATCCGAGGCACAGATAATTTACAGTCTTTGAATGCTGTTTAGAATTTAGCCCCAATTGTTAGGATGAAAGACCTCTCTCTCTCCTCTCTCTCTCTGCCAGCTAAAACAGTTAGATGTGAAGCTACCCTGAGCAGTTTCTGTCCCAAGTTAAGTGTGAGTCAATTGCAAAACAAATAGCCCCTTTTGTGGTCTACCTCAGTTAACTAATAGAATGGGTGCTTACAATAGTGGACTGGGAATACTCTACTGAAGGTGTGGTTAAGTTAGTTGGTTGGACTAGGGAGAACACTTCTGAACTCTGCTACACCTAAACTAGGATTGCTTCATATTGGATCTGGGTTCCAGAAATGGGAAAATGTTTGAATTTGGTAAGTCTATTGACCTCATGTTAATTAGCGCAATGTTCTATGGCAGTGGCAGCTCATGTTGGTGTTTTCCTCTACATTTAAAAGATGATAATAGGAGGCCTTATGTGTACGTGAATGTCATCTTGCCCAAGGCAAGTTATTTTCCTTTTTTCTTGTTTGTCAATGGGAAGTGTGTTGGGTAACATGTTCGAAATGATAATATATTCCCCAGTGTGCTCCTGCTGACTGGAATGAGAGAGGAAGAGCAGGATAAAGGGCACCTTGCCCCAGGCAGAAGGACATGAGCATGTGCACTGGCGTGCTCATCATTCTTGGCAGGATAAGAGAATACTGATACAGAATACATCCTTGGGCGATTCTTTCAACAATGGAAAAGCTCCTGCAGGAAACCCAACTACATTCCATCAAACCAAAACAAAACTAAACAAATAAACTCATTTAAGTACAGCAAAACCTGGTTGTACATTTCCCAGTTACTGAACTGTAGTTTCAAGGGCTACTGGTAAATTGTCTGTACTGGTTAGTACTTTGTTTTGGTTGCAGGTTGCATCCTTTGTTACATTCTACAAGACCAATGATTAGGGTTGAGATAAGAATCAGCCTTTATTTAATTGAACGGCAGAACAAGTTTAGAGGGGCTGAATGGTCTACTCCTGTTCCTATCTTCTGATGTTCTGTTTCTATCTTAGTTAATTCATTAGCCTCTTATACCCACAGCCACATCCTCGATTTGTACCTGATCCTTTTTAACTAATAATAATTGCTAGTTAAATACTTTATGAAATTATTTCCGAATCTGTTAATTGTAACTACACCAAGTGGAGAGAGAATGTTAAAACATCCTTTTCTGCTGTTTGAAATATGTTTCTTTTTTACAGTTTTATTCACTTTCATTCTCTAAGTCTAACATGGTTTAATATCTCAATAATACAATTAAGATTTACTGGGAACTGCAGATGACGAAAAGGGAAATTAGAGAAAGGGAACTGAAAGCTATATGAAAGAAAAATAGTTGTATCAGATGTGTTAGTGATGAAGAAATACATGCTTAAAATGACGTTGCAACTTCCTTAAAATATCATTGTGACCTTCAGATATGCTAACAGATGCATAGTGTGATTTCTTTCACTAAATCTCCATGGGTGTCATATGTTAATAAATAAGACCTTTGCATGCAGTTTCACAAAAAATATAAATATACTGTGCTTAATTTAGCTACTCAATTTGTTGGCACTGAAAAAAATCAGTCCTTTCAGGAGCCCTGTATTAAGTGTGAGTTTCTAAATTTATGACAAATGAATGTGAATATTTCTGTATTCTGATGTATTATTGAATAGCACAGTGTTTGATCGGACACAATGGAAATAAAATGCTGAAAGAAACATTTTCTTGAGGCAATCAGCTTGTAATATAGCGCTGGTGTTACAATACAAGAAAAGGGTCAGCTTTCAAAGAAACACCTTTATTTTAATTATTGCTGGGACAGGCATATGGAGAAAGCAATTGTGTCAGTGGTAAAATGTTAAAGAAAAGTTACAGAGAGATTCTCAATAGCTCAATTGGTAGGTGCACTGAACTATACAGTCTAAAGCTATATCAGGTTACAGCCACAAATCAGTGATTGCACTTTCACCTAACAGTCAGAGGGTGTGGGTTCCAGTCTTGCTCCAGAGATTGAGTACCTAATCTGGACTGACACTCCTGCAGAATACAGCAAGTGCTATCTGGAACCAGGGCACTGAGTTCAAGCTGGTGCTGGTTTTTAAGTCACTATCTTTCTTAAAGGACCTTCAACCACCGAAGCCATACAGGGTCCGTCCCTGGTGCTTTAGTGCGTACACCACATCCATGGCCGTCACCGTCTTGTGCTTGGCCTGCTCAGTGTAGGTGATCGAGTCCCTGGTAACATTTTCGAGTAAAACTTTCAGAACCTCTTCGTATATGAGACCGGAGACGTGTTTGACGCCCCCACGGCGAGCCAGACACCGAATGGCCAGCTTAGTAATACCCTGCATATTATTGCGAAGGACTTTGCGGAGCTGGTTGGCTTTGCCTTTGCCCAGTCCCTTACCACCTTTCCCTCTACCCGACATGATCTGCAGCTACTGACAAATTAGCGGGAAAAAAAATATGGAACGCTTCACAAATTTGCGTGTCACCCTTGTGCAGGGGCCATGCTAATCTTCCCTGTATTGTTCCAATTTTAGTATTTGTGCTGCTGAATGATCCTTATTTAACCCCAGCCCATCCTCACTTAATTAACTCTATCAGCATAATGCTCTCTTCCCCTTTTGCTGCTTATCTAACTTTCCCTCAACTGCTCCCTGTGACATTGGGTTCCACATTCTTACTACTCTGTGCAAAAAGAAGATTCTTCTGAGTTCCCTGTTTGATTTCTCAATGGCGATCTTATATTGAGAACCCCTGCCACATTTGGATTCTCATTTCCGAGCTGTGACCTCCTTACCAAAATGTAACACTTTGTTGAAATTCATTTGCCAATGATATGCCTGTTCTTCAAGTTTATTAATGTATTTTTACAGTTTGTTGCCACCCTCTTCAGCATTGACTATCTCACCCAATTTGATGCTGTTTGGAAAATTAGAGAATATGTTGTGGAACAGTGCTAATCCTATGGGGACACCATTTCCCATTTTCTCCCACTCTGAACAGCCATCCTTTTAACTCTACTCCCGCTTTAGTACAGATTTCAGCAAACCGACTGTCAGTAGCTCCCTGGACATGTTCTATCTCCCATCTTAAATCTAAGTACAAAAATAATCCAATGGCACCATTGTGAAGAAGAGTAAGGTGGTTCTCCCCTGTGGCCCAGCAAATGTTTATCCCTCACACAACAACATCAAAAAACAGTCGATCTGATCATTTATCTCATTGCTGTTTGTGGAAACTTGCTGTACACCACTTGGTTGCCGTGCTTCCCACATTACAATAGTGTCAACACTTCAAAAAAAAATTCAGTGGCCGTAAAGCACCTGGGATGTCCTGAAGTTGTGAAAGGAATTATATAAATGCAAGTCTTTTGTAATTTTCTTTCAGAACAGTTCCAGGTTTCAACCAGGCATGCTGTAAGGAGCTCATGCACCGCACACTGCCTTCCCTTGGAAATTTGGGCCTGGAGATGGGATGACTTGAGAGACCTTTGAAAATGGTGGGAGGGTCCCGATTCTGGGATTCCTGACTGCATTCCCGGGCTGTCTGATTTTTGGGAGTGCTTTTAAATGGTGTGGTCTGCATCCAGCACTCCTAATCTGGCCGGCTCCATTGTAGGGATAGGTATTTCCTACTCCTCCGCAATTTTCATGGAGTCAGGCCAGGTTTTCAAAGGGTTGTGGATCATGGCTCCTCAGGTGAGTCGCGAACCCTAGTCTGCATGAGAAGCCCTTTTAAAAGGTAAGTTTAAAAGGTCGTCTTCATCCCTGCCATGCCAAACTCTGCCCTTCCAACCACCCCCATGGCCCCTCATTCCCCCATGCCAATCTTTGGCATTTCCATGCCCGTTGATACACTATATAGGACCAATGGACTCTACAGCGACAGTAGGATGTGTTTTAAAAAAACCTTTTTTTTTAAAAAAGCAATTCATTCATAACTTTCTATTATGTGAAAAAAGTGTTTCACTTAGAAGGCAATAACAGTGTCAATCATCCAAACACTTTAAAGTATCAACAACAAACACCACAGACCCTTGAATCACTTAACCTTGTGAAAATAAACCTTGTGAAATTGACAGCAGAGATCAGAGAGCCTGAACTGTCACTCAAACAATGTTTTCCCTGGGGCACAGGTGTTTCAACAAGTGTAATGGATGTCCAGGCTTTTAGCCAAGCCTTACATTCGCTTGGCCTTTCAAACAGCCCGCCTCTGCACCCCACAGTCCTGTGTAGCTCCCTCTAAGCTTTTTTCCTGGGTTGGCTGACCTGACTGCATCCCACACCCACACCCATACCTCCTGCACCCTCCCAGCCCAACAATGAAGATGCCACCTTTACAGGCACTTTCTCCTGAGGCAGGCAGTTTGAGCTGGGAGTTTCCCCGACTCCCGCTACCCACCTTGAAGATGAAAATCCAGGCCTTAGTCGCTCATTTGGTGCCAGAAAAATGGGCATGGCACCATTGAATTTCTACGGCATTGTCTGTGATCTACAAACTGGCAACTATGGGCTCAGTACATTTGATGACCGTACAGCCAGAAGCACAGTGCTTAAATTTACAGATAACACAAATCTAGTGACGGTGGTAGACAGCAGAGCTGAGCAGGATAAGCACTTGGAGGTTTTTAATATGCTTGGGAATTGGTCAGACAGGTGACAAGTACAATTAAATGTAGAGAGATGCAAAAAACGAATGAAGGGACGATTACTTAAATGGAAAGAAAATAATGATGTGTGTGGGAAATGAGGGAGGTCTGGGGATTGTGACTGACAATAAATTGAAGCTGTCACAACAAAGTTGTGCGGCACTGAGCAAAGCAACTCAGTTGGGTCAGATTAAATGGTCAATACTGAGCCGAAGCAGTGACGTTATCCTGCCACTTTATAAACCATTGGTGAGACAGTAGCACACGGTGCCCAGTTCTAGTCACCGCACTACAAAAATACTACTGCAGACATTGAAAGGATATGGACGGAGAACGCAGAATAAATGAGGGGACGGAGGAGCTGGATTATGAGGAGCGAATTGTTTAAATTATGCATGTTCTTACTGGAAAAGAGAAAGTTGAATGTTAATATGATTTCTGTTTTTAAGGATTCCAAGGAGACTAGATAACTGTATAGTAGTAACAACTTATTTATAATGCATTTATGTTGTGATTTTAACATAAAACGTCCCAAGGTACTTCATAGGAGCATTAAGAAGCAAAATTTGACCCAAGCCATATATGTACATATGAGAACAGATGACCAAAAGCTTTGTCAAAGATGTAGGTTTTAAGGAGTGCCTTAAAGGAAGAGAGGTAGAGAGGTCAAGAGGTTTATGGAGGGAATTCCAAAACTTAGGGCCTAGGAAGCTGAAGGCACGGCCACCAACGGTGGAGAAATTAAAACTGGGGATGCTTAAGAGGCCAGAATTAGAGGAGCGCAGATATTTCAAAGTGTTGTGGGACTGGTAGAGATTACTGAGATAGGGAGGGGCGAGTCCATTGCTGAATTTGAAGAGAAGAATTAAAACTTTAAAACTGAAGTATTAGATGGAATAAAATGGGTTGGGGTGGGTGGCAGACCCTCACCCCGCAGCCTGGAAACCTTGTCGGTGCGCAGAGGACATGCTCCACGCCGACCCACCCTGCAGCCATAAAGCACTTCAGGGCGGACTAACGAGAGTCGAGTGGGGCAGAAGTCCTGCCTTCTGGAGCTGCCAGCCAATCCAACTGGCCGCAGCTTCATCAGTCCAGACAGCGCCAGGAACAAGTCAGTGGCCGCTGCTGGGACTGCAAAAGGAAAAAAAGATCAAGAACCATGGATCCTTGGAGCAGGTAAATCCAGGGGCCTTGAGCCAGGATGGTTTGGGTAGGTTAGATAGAGCGGCAGTGTGGGATTAACAAAGGGATTGGATAGGAAGGTGGGGGGTCAACCTAAGGGGGGGCCTGCCCTGCATTTGGCCAAGGGCAGCCCCTGAAGTGCAATACCCTCTTCCTTTCCACCCTTTGAACATTATTTTTTTTAAAATGGGCTTCCCGCTCTCACCCAGCTGCCCACGCCAAATGTTCTATGGCGTGGGCAGCGTATTATCAAGGTCAATTGGCTTAAAAACAAGAGTAAAGGACCCTTAATTAGTCATTTAAATATGGCAAGCAGACTGATTTCTGTGTACTGTGCAGTGAAGGGAAAAGTCAAAGTGAAGTGGGGGGTGGGATGCGGTAGGGTGACAGGTCCAGGGTCATGGTCAGGTGGTGGATGGTCTCATGGGGGTGTCATGGAAATGGACAAAACAGGTGGTTCAGATAACAGGAGGGGTCGGGACCAGAGTGGGCATGAAGACAGTAACAGAGGAGGCATGTGGAGGGTGATAGTTATAGGCTCAAGGATAATGAGGAGGTTCAAGGGTGACGGAGGGCAGAGGAATTATTATAATGGGTGGGTCAAGGGTGATGGGGAGGGAAGTTGGGTGACAGGGGTAGGTTAGAACATGGTGGAGCATGATGGAAAGGTGATGTGCTCCATTTAAAAATTTCAATTGGGAAACGCAGTCAGTCGGTAAGTGCGATCTCTCGAAGTGGGAGGAGGGTCTTTTCGGATGGACAGAGTAAAAGGTCAGCACAATTGACTGACTCAATGCACACCCGAATAATTATGAGTCACTGGATGAGAACCATGCTCAGGTATGTTCTCCTCTCTATGGTGAAGCCCGCATGGCTCCAAGTTTGTCCCCGACTCATGGGTCTCATAACATCGAGATCCCAGCAAGGTCGGGTATTGCGTAAAGTCTGTGCTGAAGGGCAACTCAAGTTGACCAAGATTAGTGGGGGCAGAGGGGGTGCTTGTCAGGGAGGGCTTGAACGGAGGGAGAGAAGCAGAGATTAGCTCGTTGAGGCCCAGGGGAGAGAACAACAACAACGTGCCAGTTTAGAATCTCGAGGGTCCTGGGTATATAGTCATGGCTGATAATGGGGTGGGTGGCACGTCTATGATGGCGAGGCAAGGGTCTCTCGAATGTGTCTCAAGGGTGATGGAGGGAAGCCCAAAAGTTTTTGAAGGAAAGTGCGTAGAAATGGCTTTCATTATACCCCTGCCAATTCTACGGTCTCCATACACATGGATGCTTGAACGAGAGGAAACTCATTTGTGCTCCTCCAGGGTGTGCCTGACCATGGTGGGGGTAGGGGGAGATCAGGGGTGCTACTACTTGATGCTAGCTACAGGGCTTCCCATTGGCTGAAATGCTCAGGGCTGGAGAGACAGCTTCAAAGAATATGCTGACTAGATGGGTCACTGCAATTTGTTCACAGATCAACTCAATCGTACATGATGCTGGCTCCAGGCAAATTGCACTTCTACTAGCTATGGTCCAGCTGAGGAGGAAGCGGCGGGTGCGACGACATCCTGCCCATCCCGAAGCAAGATTTGCAATGCTCCTCGCACTTGCATATCTAATAAATTGACCAGCAGAGATCGTGTGTGACCAGCCATCCCACCACCCCACCCCACGCCTCAACCACATCCCTCCCCAGGCAGAAATCACTCTCACTCTGACTCCTGCCTCCTTACTTATACTCCAGTCTGGAAGATTCTGCCCAAGATTTCAGCCTCTGGTGCCAAATCATCCAGCTCGAGCACAAATGTGGATGGAATAATGATGCACTGGGCCACATGATTAGTAACTGAACACGTTTGTGATACCAAAATGCATTTTCTAAGCTGAGATTTCAGAGGCAAGTCTGGGTTATATTACTAGCTTCAGGAAATATGTCAACATACTTCAGACAACATTGCAGCCATCTTCAGAATTACAGTAGACCTTTCAAAGGTATAGGACAAACATAAGATTGTGGACAAAGGCAGAGAGCCCGGGGAAAAATCCAAAGGAAGTGGGACTACTTGCGCTGCCTGTAATGTTATCCTGCAGGTACAGTTCCCTCAATAGTCAAAGTGCACTGTAGCAAATATGCAAAATGATGGCTGAGATACCTGGGCACATGTCCTGATATGACCAGTGGACTTCCCCTTGTTTCTTCGACACTCTGATACTGGACTGGGTAAGTGAGCTTGTGCAGAATGAATAGCGTCCTACTTGTTTCAGAAGTGGACCATTTTGAGTCACAGTTGTATGAGCCAAGTGTGCTGAGGATATCTCACAATTCTTCAAGAAAAGATAAACTGACTGACGTTTAACAGTGGAATTTTCAGGGAAAAATAAAACGAGCCAGGAGAGGACATCACATTGTGTCAGGGTAATGTCAAAATAAATGAGTTCTAACTGCGCACATAAATCATGAGTCAGTGTAAGGACAGGATTCGATTCACTCAATCGAAACAAAGAGTGACAGCTGAGCTTTATCACTGAAACTGAGAGACAACGAAATGTGACAATCTGCGTTTAGTAATACCAGGATGTTTATAGAAAATATAAATCTGCACATTTCATTCTGCTTCAGGATCTCCTGTTGCACCTTCTGCTGATCCAGAGCCATAAGCCATCCCAGCCTACTCCTGTCACATCCTCTTCTGTTCATTTACCGCAAGGCTCTGCAGTGGAACTTATCTTGGGTAGAAATGCTAAGTAGGCCATATCTTCTTGATCATCCGAGTTACTTTCCAGCAAGACGGTACTTTTCTCATTAACATATCTCCACTCAGATACAAAAAAGAGGAAAACACAAGTTTCCTGCATTTACACCAGTTCTGTGCATAAATTTAAACTCAAAATTTGTGGCGCAGTGGGACCAGAAGTCAATTTTGGTGTTACATTCCTCTTTACTGAGACCTGCACCATATCTTCTATATCTGTGAATGCTTTTGTGTGGCATTAGAATGTGTTACAATTGTGAAAGCTTTTCAATTTTTAATGTACTTTCTTAAACATGCTGGGATAGAGTTTCTGCTAGTTTATACTAGTTTAGCCAGTGCAATCTGAGTGAAGTCTGCCAAACCAGGATAAAAGACAAGAGAATTTCAAATATAAGTTAGGCTGAGCAAAAATTGAGCTTGCTTAATCTTTTTACACTGTTTTAAAATTCATTTTGTCCAAAGTTGGTCCCACCCATAAAACTGGCCACGATGGTGAGCTCATTTGCGGCTGTTTGAGGTATGCCTTCAAATTGAGCTTGATATTTTAGTCACACTGGTACCAGTAGACACATTTTAAAAGTTGTTACATACTTAAAAATAGTTAATATACTAAGAAACTGATGAGGTTCACCAATGGTATGTGTAGAAGGTTCTGTTTTTCAAGTTTTTTTCGGTGATTTTAAAACAGGCTATTCAAAGGGACGGATTGGACACTCTGCTTAACATTGTTTTGTCTTCTGATAAACCTATTTCAGCTGTGTTAATAAAACTGCACCAGCTTACCACTCTTAAATCCATCAAGGAACAGTTCTAAAGGCAAAGGAGAAAATAAGCAATTCCGTTTGATATAAGAACATAAAGTTATAGCTCATGGAGTAAAAGGGACAGTAGCAACATGGATACAGAATTTTCTGAGCAACAGGAAACAGAGAGTAATAGTTAATGGATGTTTTTCTTGCTGGTGGAAGGCTTGTGGTGGAGTCCCCCAGGGGTCAGCTTTGGGACCCTTGCTTTTCCTGATACATATTAATGACCTACACCTTGGTATATAGAGCACAATTTCAAAGTTTACAGATGATAGAAAACTTGGAAGTATTGTGAACTGTGAGGAGGATAGTGTAGAACTTCAAAAAGAACAAAGGCAAGTTGGAATGGACAGACAGGTGGCAGATGAAGTTCAGTGCAGAGAAATGTGAAGTGCTCCATTTTTGGCAGGAAGAATGTGGAGAGACAATATAAAATAAAGGGTGCAACTCTAAAGGGAGTGCAGGAACAGAGGGATCTGGGTGTGTATGTGCATAAATCATTGAAGATAGCAGGACAGGTTGAAAGCGCGGTTAATAAAGCATACAGTATCTTGGGTTTTAATAGGGCCATAGAGTAAAGAGCAAGAAAAAGTATGTTGAACTTTTATAAGTTACTAGCTCGGCCTCAGCTACAGTATTGCACCCAGTTCTGGGCACCACACTACAGGAAGGATGTTTCAACTGAAACATTCAAAAGGGAGTTAGACTGTTAACTGAAAAGGAGAAATGTGTAGGTTGCAGGGAGAAGGCGGGGGAATGGCACTAGGTGAGTTGCATTAGCATATCACTGGATTTTCCCTTCATATGACATATTATGGCTTTTAATGTAAATGTTGTATCGCCTTCTCTGTCCATGACATAACGAGCACTGGTATCTTGAAAGAGAATTAAATTAGAAGCCATACATCAAGCTTTAATCCCTGCAACTGTAACCCTTATAAACATGGTCCCTAGCAATCTGCAATACCTCAAGGGCAGTTCCTGCCCCAGTCACATTTTGAACAAGAATGCAGGATTTGTGGCATCTAGCCAGGGTTGGCAGACATCAATCTCAATATATTATCAGTTTCAAAACACTGTTTCAATCATGCTAATGTGAGGGCTTTGATTAAGCACAATTGTGCATTGTAAACAGTTCAAAAGAACTTTATTGCACTTAGACTCCTATTTAACAGGCTGTCAAATGCTTTGAGGCATCCTTTGTATGTGATGGAATACTATATAGATATAAGTTATTTCTTCTGAGTTCCCATGTGCTGTTTGGCTGTTTACATTACTCTTGTCACTTAACATCTAGTTGACTCACTCATTAGGTGTTAAGTAATAAATAACCAATAGCTGATGTTTTGAATGGATGCTGCCAATTGGCAGCAGTCTCCATATCACCATTGCTTTGAAGTTAATTAATCCCGAGGTTTCTCATATTTTGTGCACTTAACACGCAGAAACCTAGATTTCCTTGTTGAATATGGAGCTCAACCATTGATAGTTGCGGAAAATTGTGTCCTGCGTTGGATGTTAAGGGCAGAAATTTTCATTCGGTAGGCAGCGTGCCGGACCACCAGCGTGAAAGTGCGGTGCCGATTGCGGGCGGAGGTCGGCTTCCCCCTCCCCCCCCCCGACTGCCCCCATCGAGCACCCCCACCAAGGGCAAAAGAGTTTGCAGCAGCATAAACTGGGCAAGTGTTAGGACAGAGATGAGGAAAAACCTTTTCTGAGGGTTGTGAGACTTTGGAATTCTCTTCCCCAAAAGGTGGTTGAGGCAGAGTCCTTCAATATCTTTAGGCAGAAGTAAATAGATTCTTGATAAGCAATGGGGTGAAAGGCTATCAGGGATAGGCAAGAATGTGAGGTTAAAAACAGATCGGCCATGATCTTATTGAATGGTGGAGCAGGCTAGAGGGGCTGAGTGTCCTACTCATGCTCCTAATTTGTATGCTGATACGTATGCTTATGTTTAAATTTGTCAAAGAGAAAACGGGTTGTCCAGCCCAATAAGATAATGCGGCACTGAATCTCTACTTAATTCTTCAATGAAGACGTGAAGATTCTTCTTGAGGAGATAATGACATCCTTATTCAGCACTGACTATCCAGACTCCCAAGAGAAAAAACCCAGGGGACATCCAGTAGTTCCATCTGATATCTACATAAGTGGCAGGAAGCACACTGGTGCAATCTATGCAATGGTGGAAGGGGCACATGCCAAGACTCTGTTGCCAGAAGGCATGGACCACATCAGTCCTAAGTGGCTTGTATTTGGGTACAGCAGCCAGGTCTGCTGTGCACTCTGGCCATTGAGGTAGCGTCTAGAAGATACACAAGCCCGACATTAAGAGCATCATTGTCATATACTGTCATCAGGGAAAGCACTTAATGGGTACACAAGCCCAGTGGTTATGACACTGACAAGACAATTTATGTAGAGGTGGTTTATCTGGATGAGGGACTTCACTTATAAGAGGAGAAACTGGAAAATTTAGGACTGCTGTTCTTGGAGCAGCGAAGGTTTAATATTGACCAAATAGAGGTTTTCAAGACGATAAGAGATTTTGATAGAGTAGATTGAGAAAAACTGTTCCCTGTGGTCAATGACTAGAGGCTATAGATTCAAAATCATTGACAAAAGATCTAGAGAGAATATCTCGCTCAGTGAGTCATTAAATTCTGGAACACTATCTTGAGAGGTGGTGGAAGCTGACCCATGAATAATTTTGAAAGGGAATTGGACAGGTAATGGAGGATGAGGAATTTGTAGGACTACAGACAAAAAGAAGGTTTTGGATTAAGCATGAGTGCTCTTTAAATGAGCCAGCACAGGCATACTGGGCCGAATGGCTTCCTTCTGCATTGTATTATTCTATGATGATTCTATGGCAAGCCACCTAGAAGTCAAGGCATCAAATTCCAACAAAAGTTAAAATTGGGCTTAATTAACCTAATTTAATTTATGAGCTGGAACGAGGAAAAATATGGCATGTAAGCCACCAGATTGTCAAAACGAAACAATTGAGTTACAAACCTGCCACCCTTGGGCTACATATGACTCTCATCCCACAATATGTGTTTGACTTGTAAAGTTCTCTATCTTCTCAGAAACTAGGGATGGGCAATAGATGCAGCCTGAAATCATGAGGCAGATACAGAATGTATGGTATTCCACACAATTGTGGAAGATCTTAAAAAAGGAAGTACCCATTAATGAGAATTCACTTTCCTAACAGTAGCAGATGACTCCTCTGTGATTGATTGCCATTAAGAAACTCGTTTCTGCCAGTGGATCACATTTTCCTTGCATCACGCTGATGTGTTTTGCATTAGCAGCAAAGAAGTTTGAAGTGGTAGAATTTCTGGCAGGTTTTCTCATCCTGCTAGTCCTTCCCTCTTCTTTTGATGTAAGCAGATGGATGGAACAGACTGAAAAGACCCATTACCTCCCAATCAGAAACCTTCATTGAATCAAAAAAAGGGCAGGAGACACCCTGTAGAAGCAGATCCCATCAGCATCTATCCGCCATCCCTGCCCCGCCTCCTCAGATGTACCCAATGGTCAGGAATTTCAGCCCTGATATCTCTAGTAGTGTCAGGAAGCTCTGGCTCCTTCTATACACACCTCTGGCACAGACAATTCCATTATAGCTGGTAAATGTCTGAATCATGATGATAGTGATCAAAGGACAGTCAAGGCACCATGAATATAGGTTTGCCCACTGTTAATATTAAAAGGCTGGGTGTGTTTCAGCATTTGTCACTCAAAGGAGCTGTCTCTCCACATCTTTCTGTGCACGACTGAACCTTTTAAATCTCCAAATTGGCTGGGTTATATTTTTCTGCATCCTTTAATGGAACCAAAATGATAATAGTCACTTGGTAGTATTGAGTATTGCTGCAAAAAGAGACATGCTGCCAAAACTTTTCATCTTGCACTCATCAGGATGATGCAAGAATACCAAATTTCAAAGGGAACAACAATTTATACTGCATGAAGAGAGGGTGCTGATTGGCTGGTAAGTGAACTCTGATTGGAATAGCTATCTCCCAAGCTTTTGTTTAGTTGAGAAAGGTACAGTGCATAGAGATGCCCTTCTTATTTGCAAAGGATAGGGTCCTGTTTGTGAATATATGCCGATTCATATATTGCGCCATTTTCAATGAAACGCTAGCTTGGGGGACAGTCATTTCAATACAAAATTATTATCTTTATTGATTAGAGTGCTTAAAGTTGAAATACATGCATTCAGTGCGTTTATGTGATCCTGCAGATTGATGTAACTGCATTATTGCTCACTGTGCTTAATGGATTCAGATCATTTTTTATGAGGCATTGTGCCTCTAATCTGTTCTTCTGGCACTTGACCAGCTTTCTACAGTAATATCAATATGGGGATTCCAAGTATCATTCATCAGC
Source organism: Cetorhinus maximus (assembly GCF_964194155.1). Classification (NCBI taxonomy): domain Eukaryota; kingdom Metazoa; phylum Chordata; class Chondrichthyes; order Lamniformes; family Cetorhinidae; genus Cetorhinus; species Cetorhinus maximus. The sequence goes on from NC_135899.1 coordinate 55,891,007, forward strand.
AACCATTGATTGTAAATAAGGAAAACAGTCAATGAGCAAATCACCTAAAACTGTTTCTTCCCTCGCTTAGTTACAGATGGTCACATCACAGCAATAGATTCAACCACAATATTGTATGAGTTTAACTTGTTTCAAGTTCCTTCAAGACCCCAGAAGCTTCTTTAACACACATGCTGTTTCTGATACTCCTTTACAGGATCGTCTCTCACTGTTTCACCATATGATAAGTGAAATTGGATACAATCTCACCTATGAAAGTGAGTAGCCAAGATATTCTCTCCGATATGCAACAGATATTCTTAGGGAGATTTTCCTTTGTCCTTTCCATGTTCTTTACAGCAATTTTCACCCATGTGCTCTCCTCAAGGCAATCAATTTCCAGGCCTCTACAATTTCTGCTTGGTACTTAAACACTTGGTTGTGAACAAGAGAACTTGAAGTTGTTTTTGCTGAATTATTTTCCTCTCTCCCAATGAAATGCCTAATTATAATCCCTTTATGACACCCCAGCTCTACTATCGGCACAGCTCTTGTCTTTCTTTGCTCCATGCTTGCAACCGATTCCTGCTGGCTCCCCAAGATCATTTCATATTTGGGTGGATTATAATCTATAATAGAAGAGGTGGCTGAAGACCTCAGCAGCCTGTTGCTGCACAGACTGGCCCACTCCCTCTGGGATTGGCAAAAAACTGCCTTTAAGTTAAAATTCAAAGAAACAGTGCCATGGCAGAATTTAAATGATGACTCAGTGATTGGTTACACCCCATTAGAAGGGTGATGTAAAATATAAATCATCCCCCAAATAGCAAAGCTGTGTGTCAGGAGTACATGGTCTTCCTAGCAACCTGCATTGCTATGGCGCAAATGACAGGAAATGTATTCTGTGCTATATCCCCATGATTTGCATTTCATTTCAATGCACCCAACCAATATTTGGATGGACATGCTGAATGTGTTTTATTAATTTAAACTCTTATTTTGGATATTATATATTTTTATTGTGAAGAAACAAATGGCATAGGGTTATAGGATAGTGATAATATTACTGGACTAGTAACCCAGAGACAAAAGTTCAAATCCCACCAAAACAGCTGGGTGGATTTAAATTCAATTAACTAATAATTCTGGAATAAATTGCTGGTCTTTACAATGATCGTGAAACTACCAGATTGTCATAAAATCCCACATGGGTTCACTGAGGTCCCACAGGGGAGTAAATCTACTATCCTTACTCAGTCTGGTCTACATGTGACTCTGGATCACAGCAATGCGATTGACTCTTAACTGCCCTCTGAAATGACTTAATGAGGTACTCAGCAAGGACAATTAGGAATGAGTAATAAATGCTCTCTTGCAATGCGGCATTTGCCAGTGACACTCTCATCCCAAGGATGAATTTTTAAAAAGAACAGTTTCAGAAGACATTTTGAGCAACTCTGGAAAACCGGTGACCAGATTAATGTGACAGGAAAATCGACCCTGAGGAAGTCATGCATTTGCGAAATTGCAGGTGTGAAGCAGCATCATATCACTTTATAGAATAATAATTGCTTTGTCACTTGCTGCACAGCCGAGCACCACCTGTGTTACAAATGATTCTCGGTCCAACACTAGCTGCTTCCTGATTCGAACACCAATTGTTTGATTGAGGTTTCGAAGTCCATTTTTTGATCCCTGTGTCCAAAATTGATATTTGTATTCCTACCTATTTTATTCTTTGGCACAGTTTTAGAATTTGTTAAGCCACTACATGTGGGATGCAAATCCTTTTTGATTTAAAATGCCCTTTTAAGATCTATTTAGATTTTAGAAGAAAATAACATTCCGAATCCAACCTTATTGCTTTTACTCCTAATTTATTTGTTAAATTTGAATTGTCCAACTAATTACCTAAAATTGAAATGTCATTGGTAAGATTATTCTAGAACTGAAAGTCATAGCAACAAGCAAATTAGTCAGATTTAGTTTGGAAGGAAATTAGTTGGTAAGGATCAGATCCCTAACGTGGCATAAAGAAAAAAGGCCTGCCTTCATATAGCAACTTTCACACCCTTTGGATGCCCCAAAATGCTTAATTGCCCATGAATTACTTCAGAAGGGTGGTCACTGTTCTGATTTAAAACCATGAAGATATCACCTGGTGAGATAAGGATTCTCTTCCGCAGATATCACCTGATGTGACCAGTGGCATATTCTGGTCCACAGTCAAGGACAATTTTAAGCAGGAACAAGAACTGAAGTAGGCCATTTTATCACATGAACCTGTTCCACCGTTCAATGTGATCATAGCTGATCTGTATCCTAACTCTACCCACCTGCCTTGGCTCCCTACCCCATAATAATAATAGCAAAGATCTACTGATCTCAGATTTAAAACAAGTAAAGAGGACACTCAATAGTGCACATACTTCTGCCACATTGTGTTAATTCTGTTGTTACAATTATGCGGATCTTCCTTGAGGCTTTTCCCTGTAACTACAAAGCTATAAAAAGAAATCTTTCCGTTAGGGCTTCCATCTCACTGAGGAGGCTTCAGGCCAGTCTGCATCAACAACCTGCTCTGAAAACTCTGCTCACATTTTGACAGCTGTGATAAGTTCCATACCAGCAACTGAGACAATTCACAACATCTGAAATAATCCATAACATTCTAAATAAAACAATCAAAACAATCTTGAATCAAAGTCAATTCACCATAACTCCCAATGTTAATGGATCCTTTAAAAAAGTTCCAGAATCCGGATCCAGATCCGCATTTTCGGCAAAGTATAAAAATTTCTCCTTGGGAGATACCCTATCTGTGTCCAAAATTTCGCAGAAATCTGTCTATTAGTTGTTGAGACATTTTGTTTGCAGACAAACAGACCAACAAACAGGCAAAAACATTACCTCCGCCCACCGTCAGTGGCAGAAGTAATTATTGAGCTAGCATCAACCTTTTGTGGGAGATGATTCCACTCTTTTGCCACGCTTTTCATGTAGAAGTGTTTCTTTCCTCCGTGAGGCCAGGCCCTGGCTTTAAGGTTATGTCCCCTTGTTCTGGACTCCCCCACCAAAGGAAAACATTCTCTCTTTCTGCCTTATTAGTTCTTTCAAAAAAAATTGAAAGCCTCAATCAAATCCCCTTTAATCTCTTCTATCCATGGAACACAAGCCCAGTTTATGCAATTTTTCCTCCTCATTTTACCCTTTGAGCCCTGATGACATTCTGGTGAATCTGTGCTGCATTTTTTCCAGGGCCACCTTCCTCTGGTGTGCTGTCCAGAATTGTAACAGGGAGTGAATGTTTGTGGAGGATTGGCACCCCATCCACAAACATTTACTCCCTCCACCACCGACGCACAGTAGCAACGATGTGTACCATCTACAGGATGCACTGCAGAAACTCACCAAGCCTCCTTGGACAGCACCTTCCAAACCCCATGACCACTACCATCAAGAAGGACAAGGGCAGCTGACACATGAGAACACCACTACCTCCAAGTGACTCACCATCCTGACTTGGAAATATATTGCCGTTCCATCACTGTCGCTGGGTGAAAATCCTGGAACTCCCTCCCTAACAGCACTGTGGGTGTACCTACACCACAAGGACTGTACTGGTTCAAGAAGGCAACTCACCACCACCTTCTCAAGGGCAATTAAGGGTGGGTAATAAATGCTGGCCTAGCCAGTGATGCCCACATCCCATGAATGAATAAAAAAAAACTTTGGATGTGGTTGAACCAGAGATTTGTATTGCAGCAGCAAAACCTCCCCCCTTTATATTCTAGTCCTCTAGTCATAGAGGCAAACATTCCATTAGCCTTTTTGAATATTTTTGTAACCTGACTACTACATTTTAGTAATCTGTACACATGGACATAGCACTTGGTTTGATCAGCACTATCTCTGTGTGCAGCGATAATACCTGGTGTGATCAGTACTATCTCTCCTTCTGGAGATTGCACCTGGTGCGATCAGTGCTATCTCTCTCTCTTTGCATTTCTATTAAACTGTCAAAGGCAATGTTAAACCATGTAAAAATAATTAGAAACCAGTACCTTTGAATAAAAGAGACAAGTATAAACAGCTGGTATATATTTAAAACAAGAAACAGCATTTTGCAACTGTGCCTATATTTCTATCACATTTATGAACGGGAGAAAGAATAGCATGAAGTAAATTAATAAACCTTTTAGCTAAGTTCTTTTTATAAGAATACACTTCCTCCTTGCAGAATGAATAACTAAATATATAGTAGAGATTCCGCTTTGGGCGTACTCATCAATCTGGGTGCAAATTGCATCCAAAGTTGAGTTTTCAGAAGTGTTTCTTTTTCCCTCAAGTTTCCAGTCAAATCTATTTGCTAACAAACTCTGTCATGAACCAGTCTGCTCGAGCAGCAGTTTGGAATGTAATTTTTTTGAACAATTTTGCTTCAAAACATATTTTTTGACATATTTCAAAATGTAACTTGGTACAAATATAACACAGCCAAAAATGAATTTATCATAAATAAATGTGCATTTTAAATCACAGCATCAACTCGCACCATGATTTTTTTTTTAGTCTTTCATAGATTGTGAGTGTTGCTGGCAAGGTTGGCATTTGTTACCCATTCGTAATTGCCCTTGAGAAAGTGTTGGTGAAGCGCCTTCTTGAACCACTGCAGTCCATATCATGTAGCACACCCCTAGTACTGTTGGGAAGGGAGTTCGAGAATTTTGACCCACCAACAGTGAAGTAATGGCAATATAGTTCCAAGTCAGGATAGTGTGTGGCTAGAAGAGGAACTTGCAGGTGGTGGTGTTCCCGTGTGTCAGCTGCCCCTGTCCTTCTAGGCAGTAGAGGCTGCAGGTTTGGAAGGTGCTGTTGAAGAAGAGTTGCTGAAGTGCATCATGTATATGGTGTACACTGCTGCCATGGTGCTTCAGTGGTGTAAATGAATGTTCAAGATGGTGGATGGGGTGATAGTGAAGCGAGCTGCTTTGTCCTGGATGGTGTCGAGCTTCTTGAGTGTTGTTCGAGCCGCGCTCATCCAGGCAAGTGGAGAGTGTTTCCATCACACTTCTGACTTGTGCCTTGTGGGCAGGCTTTGGGAGTTAGGAGGTGAGTTACTTGCTGCAGAATTCCCAACTTCTGATCTGTTCTTATAGCCACAGTATTTATGTCGCTGGTTCGTTAAGTTTTTGGTCAATGGTAACCCCTGGGATGATGTTAGTGGACCATTTAATGATGGTAATGTCCGATCGTAAATACCCAATTTTGTTACTGAAAATTATTTTTTAAAAGTATACGGAATCATTTCCTAGTTATATTGGATTACAGTTTGTTAAAAAAGAAGACAATCAAAAACTTTTAAAGTGTGCCTATTTAATGACTTTACTCCCAGACCAACTTAATTTTGGAGCCTCCTTAGGGGCCCATAGATGAGCACAATTAGCCAAAACTTCCAATGTGATTAGTTCAGGCTGGGGTCATGGCCAATTTTGTGGGCAGACAAGGCTTCTAGTGTGTTTTGTTTTTAAATAGCATGGAAACCCGATTTATGCTGGATGTAATTTACACTAAAAAGTGTTCGGGTGAACTGCGTGGGGAAAATAGCCAAGTAGAAACTCTACCCCATAATATTGTACACTCTCTCCCTCTTTGTTGTCACCTGAAGTTTTACTTTTCAAAATAGAATATGAAATAATTCTGGAAATTAAATAAGACTAGGATATCACAGTCAGTGAAGGCATTATAAGATAAGATACCGTGAAGCTTTCAACTGTATTCATTTGTGTTGGACCATGTATGAAATCGAGAAAGCCACAAGGGATGCTTTGAACCAACTTTAACTTTGAATGTACACAAAGACAAGTACAGAAGAACTTTAGCAAGCATCTTTAATTTACAAGCAGCATCTCACAGCAAGGCATGGTTCATATCAGAAAAAGACATTTTTGATTCATTGGCTGTGATATGTGTCCTTGTTGCCTTATGGATCCCTGATATTGGTAATAACCACATTTTAAGCTTGGAAAGATAGGAGCTCTTTATGTTTAATACTGGCCATGTTGCCTTGTACAAGAGAAGGACTGGTTTGAGCTGGTTCTATTACACATCACATAACTCTCACGTGCAGCCATGAAATGTGAGCCCCGGGCAGGGTCGGGGAGAGAAATCATGGGCCCTGGTGCTTCTTCTTTTTCCAGGCTCCTTATTCTCCCATCCCCCTCAACTCTCCCTCTCACATCCTTCGAGTGTCCAGAATTGGGAACTACAGCCACAGTGGGGTCAAACTCCTTCACATAGGTTTAGCAAAACTTCTTGGCTTTTGTATTCTATTTATAAGGCCCGGTGAAAACTCTTCGAAAGCTTAGGTTTCAGTATGATACACTTTACAACCTTGGCTTTGTCAAATAATTGTACCCAACTTGGTTGTTATATTAGACGACCAGCTGTGCTTCTTTGAACCTGGTCCTATGCAATATCTGAACAGCAACATCCAAAGGACTTGAACCTCACAAGCACCACAAACAACAATCATATATATAAATGAGAATACCTGGAACTAACAGTGATGTATTCTATTGGTGCATGACTCCTAGTTTCACTTCCAAGTTTAAAAATGGCAAAACCTTCCAGTAAATTAGCACCAACCAATTCACCTGCAATAATATGCCAGTTCTATCCACATAAGTGAGCTTTGTTAGCATAAAAATACACTTTGCATTGAGTGATAAATATATTCTAATTTTAAATTGAAACTAGCCACATTTACAAATCCCCAGCATGGAGCATGTAATAGGAGAGCAAAGTACTGAGGGTGCTGGAAATCTGAAATATAAACAGAAAATGCTGGAAACATAAAGGAGGCCAGGCGGCATCTGTGGAGATACAAACAGAGTTAATGCTTCAGGTCCACAATCTGTACTCGTCCTGATGAAGGATCACTGACCTCTGTTTCTCTCTGCACAGATGCTACCTGATGTGCTGAGCATTTCCAACACTTCCCGTTCCTATTGGAGCAAAAATAACCCCTTTTGCCAGCCTTCCAAAAAGCAACTGGACTTCTTGTAAGCCTTTCATTCTCCTTCAGTAAGAAACCCAGGAGCAGCTGCCTGAGATTTGGTTTGGCTCAGCATTAGAACCATTGAAAAGTTAGAGCACAGAAAGAGGCCATTCAGCCTATCATGTCTACACCAGCCAAAAAGGTGAAAAAAAACTAGCTTTTTATTTTAATCCTGCTTTCCAGCACCTGGTCCAGAGCCTTGCAGGTTACAGCACTTCAGGTGCAAATCCAGGTACCTCTTAAATGAGTTGAATATTTCAGCCCCAAACATCAATCCAGGCAGTGAACTCCAGACACCCGCCACCCTCTAGGTGAAAAGGTTTTTCCTCATGTCCCCTCTAATACTTCTACCAATCACCTTAAATCTATGCCTCCTGGTAATTGACTTCTCAGCTAGGGAAAACAGGTCATTCCTGTTTACCGTATCTAGGCCCCTCATAATCTTGTACACCTCAATTAGGTCACCCCTCAGTCTCCTCTGTTCTAAGGAAAATAACCCTAGCCTCTCCAATCTTTCCTCACAGCTGCAATTTTCAAGTCCCGGCAACATCCTTGCAAATTATGTCCTTCCTGTAATGTGACGACCAGAATGGTACACAACATTCCAGCTGTGGCCTAACCAGCATTTTATACAGTTCCAGTGTTATATCCCTGATTTTGTATTCTATACCTCATCCAATAAAGGGAAGCATTCCTTATGCTTTCATTACCATCTTATCCACCTATCCTGCCTCCTTTAGGGACCTGTGGACATGTACTCCAAGATCTCTCACTACCTCTACCCCTCTCAATGCCCTCCCATTTATTGAGTATTCCCTTGCTTTGTTTGCCCTCCCCAAATGTATTACCTCACACTTCTCCAGATTAAATTCCATTTGCCACTTTTCCGCCCAGTCAACCAAACAATTGAAATAATTTTGGAGACAACGGCTATCCTCTTCACTAACAACTACACGGCCAATTTTTGTCATCTGAGAATTTCCCAATCATGCCTCCCACATTTAAGTCCAAATCATTAATATATACAACAAACAGCAAGGGCCCCAACACTGAGCCCTGTGGAACACCACTGGAAACCACTTTCCATTTTCAAAAACATCCATCAACCTTTGTTTCCTGTCGCTAAGGTAATTTTGGATCTAACTCACTGCCTTCCCCTGTATCCCATGGGATTTCACTTTTTTGACCAGTCTGCCATGTCAAATGCCTTACCAAAATCCATGTAGACAACATCCATTGCACTACCCTCATCGACCCTCCTTGTTACTTCTTCAAAAAATTCTAAGTTTGTAAGACACGATCTTCCCCTAACAAAACCATGCTGACTATCACTGGTCAATCCATGCCTTTCTGAATAGCAGTGTATTCTGTCTCTCAGAATTGATTCTAATAACTTGTCCACCACCAAAGTCAGACTGACCAGCCTATAATTATCTGGCCTATACCTTGCGGTCTTTTTAAATAATGGTACAACATTCGCCGACCTCCAATCCTCTGGTACCTTGCCTGTATCTAGTGAGGATTGGAAAATGATCCTCAAAGCATCTGCTATTTCCTCCCTGGCTTCCATTAACAGCCTGGGATACAATCCATCTGGCCCTGGTGATTTATCCACCTTAAAGGATGCCAGTCCCTCCAGTACTTCCTCCCTCATTATGCTTATTGTATCAAAGATTTTACACTCTTCCTCCTTAACTAGAATGTCTGCATCACCCACCTCCTTAGTGAAGACAGAAACAAAGTGCTTATTGTCTACATCTTCTGCATCAACGCGTACATTACCATGTACAGCTTTGATAGGCCCTACACTTTCCTTAGTTATTTTCTTGCTCTTTATGTATTGGTAAACCATGTTTGGATTTTCTTTGATTCTAGGCTTTCTACTGTATTAAGCTTTTTGTGACTGTCATTAACTTTCCTTTTCTGGCTTAGCTTTTTTCTATTCATCCACGGGATGTGGGCTTCGGTGTCTGGGCCAGCATTTATTGCACATCCTTAATTGCCCTTGAGAAGGTGGTGGTGAGCTGCCTTCTTGAACCGCTGCATGTGGTGTAGGTACACCCACAGTGCTGTTAGGAAGGGAGTTGCAGGATTTTGACCCAGCGGCAGTGAAAGGACGGCAATATATTTCCAAGTTAGGATGGTGAGTGACTTGGAGGGGAGCTTCCAGGTGGTGGTATTCCCATCTATCTGCTGCCCTTGTCCTGCTAGTTGGTAGTGTTCGTGGGTTTGGAAGATGCTGTCGAAGGAGCCTTGGTGAATCCCTGCAATGCACCTTGTAGATGTTACACACTGCTGCTACTGTGAGCTGGTGGTGGAGGGGGCGAATTTTTGTGGATGTGGTGCCAATCAAGTGGGCTGCTTTGTACTGGATGGTGTCAAGCTTCTTCAGTGTTGTGAGAACTACTCATCCAGGCAAGTGGAGAGCATTCCATCACACTCCTGATTTGTGCCTTGTAGATTTTTTAAAAATTTTTTATTTTGTGCCTTGTAGATGGTGGACAGGCTTTGGGGAGTCAGGAGATGAGTTACTCATCGCATGATTCCTAGCCTCTGACCTGCTCTTGTAGCCACAGAATTTATATGACTAGTCCAGTTCAGTTGCTGGTCAAAGGTAACTCCCAGGATGTTGATAGTGGGGGATTCAGTGATGGTAATGCCATTGAACATCAAGGGGCGATGGTTAGATTCTCTCTTGTTGGAGATGGTCATTGCCTGGCACTTGTGTGGCGTGAATGTTACTTGCCACTTGTCAGCCCAAGCCTGGATGTTGTCAGGTCTTGCTGCCTTTTGACATGGGCTGCTTCAGTATTTGAGGAGTCGTGAATGGTGCTGAACATCCTGCAATCATCAGCGAACATCCCCACGACTGACCTTATGATGGAAGGAAGGTCATTGATGAAGCAGCTGAAGATGGTTGGGCCAAGGACACTACCCTGAGGAACTCTTACAGTGATGTCCTGGAGCTGAGATGACTGACCTTCAACAACCACAACCATATTCCTTTGTACTAGGTATGACTCCAACCAGCGGAGTGTTTTCCCCCTGATCCCCATTGACTCCAGTTTTATTAGGGCTCCTTGATGCCACACTTGGTCAAATGCTGCCTTGATGTCAAGGGCAGTCACTCTCACCTCACCTCGGGAGTTCAGCTCTTTTGCCCATGTTTGAACCAAGGCTGTAATGAGGTCAGGAGCTGAGTGACCTTGGCGGAACCCAAACTGGGCATCAGTGAGCAGGTTATTGCTAAGCAAGTGCCGCTTGATAGTACTTGATAGTACCCCTTCCATTATATTATTGATGATCGAGAGTAGACTGATGGGCAGTAATTGGCTGGGTTGGATTTGTCCTGCTTTTAGTGTACAGGACATACCTGGGCAATTTTTCACATAGCTGGATAGATGCCAGTGTTGTAGCTGTACTGGAACGGCTTAGCTAGGGGCGCGACAGATTCTGGAGCACAAGTCTTCAGTACTGTTGCTGCAATGTTGTCAGGGCCCAAATCCTTTGCAGTATCCAGTGCCTTCAACCATTTCTTGATATCACATGGAGTGAATTGAATTGTCTGAAGACTGGCAGCTGTGATGCTGGGGACCTCCGGAGGAGGCCGAGATGGATTCTCCACTTGGCACTTCTGGCTGAAGATTATAGCAAATGCTTCAGCCCTATCTTTTGCACTGATGTGCTGGGCTCCTCCATCATTAAGGATGGGGATGTTTGTGGAGCCTCCTCCTCCAGTGAGTTGTTTAAATGTCCACCACCATTCACGACTGTATAAGGCAGGACTGCAGAGCTTAGATCTGGTCCGTTGGTTGTGGAATCACTTAGCTCTGTCTATCACTTACTGCTTGGCATGCAAGTAGTCTTGTGTTATAGCTTCACACCTCATTTTTAGGTATGCCTGGTGTTGCTCCTGTCATACCCTGCTGCACTCTTCATTGAACCAGGGTTGATCCCCTGGCTTGATGGTAACAGTAGGGTGGGGGATATGCCAGGCCATGAGGTTACAGATTGCGTTCAAGTACAATTCTGCTGCTGCTGATGGCCCACAGTGCCTCATGGATGCCCAGTCTTGAGTTGCTAGATCTGTTTGAAATTTATCCCATTTTAGCATGGTGGTAGTATCACACAACACGATGGAGGGAATCCTCAATGTGGAGATGGGACTTTGTCTCCACAACGACTGTGCGGTGGTCACTCCTACCGATACTGTCATGGACAGATGCATCCATGGCAGGCAGGTTGGTGAGGATGAGGTCAAATATGTTTTCTCCCCCTTGTTGGTTCTATCACCACCTGCTGTAGACCCAGTTATGTCCTTTATGACTCAGCCAGCTATGTCAGTAGTAGTGCTTTCAAGCCACTCTTGGTGATGGATATTGAAGTCCCCCACCCAGAGTACATTCTGCGCCCTTGCCACCCTCAGTGCTTCTTCCAAGTGGTGTTCAACATGGAGGAGCACTGATTCATCAGCTGAGTGGAGGGCAGTACATGGTAATCAGCAGGAGGTTTCCTTGCCCATGTTTGGGCTGATGCTATGAGACTTCATGGGGTCCGTAGTTGATGTTGAGGACTCCCAGGGCAACCCTCCCCAGACTGTATGCAGCTGTGCCACCACCCAGGAAAGATGATGGTGGTGTTTGGGACTATTTCTATAAGGTATGATTCTAACTATGCCAGACTGGTGCTTGACTAGTCTTCCGCACTAGCCCCCAGATGTTAGTAAGGGGGGCTTTGCAGGGTTGAGATTGCCGTTGTCGTTTCTGGTGCCTAGGTTGATGCCAGTTGGTCTGTCTGGCTTCATTCCTTTTTTTTTGTGACCTTGTAGAGGTTTGTTACAACTGAATAGCTTGCTAAGCCATTTCAGAGGGCATTAGTGAACCAGATGGGTTTTTACAACAATCACCAATGGTTCCACAGTCATCTTTAGACCTTTTAATGGATTTTTAATGGATTCAAATTCCACCATCTGTCGTGGTGGGATTCAAACCCAGGTCCCCAGAATATTATCCTCGGTCTCTGGATCACAAGTTCAGCGACAATACCACTACACCATCACCTCACCCTTTATCTTACATTGTGTGCTTCTGGATAACCAGGGGGCTCTAGATTTGGCAGTACCACCATTTTTTTTGTGAGACATGTCTATACTGTGCCCGTAGAATCTCGCTTTTGAATGCCTCCCTCTGATTTGACACTGTTTCCCCTTCTAGTAGCTGTATCCAGTCCACTTTCGCCAGTTCACCTCTCAGCTTTGCTAAATTTGTTTTCCCCCGATCTAGAACTTTTACTCCTGTTAAATCTTTTTCCCTTTCCATAATTATGCTAAATCTAACTGTATCATGGTCACTATCTCCAAAATGGTCCCTCATTGCTACTTCATCCACTTGCTCAGGTTAATTTCCTAAGACTAAATCTAGAATTGCACCCCCTCTCGTGTTAATCACGAATTTAAAAAAAAAGTTAAGATGTGAAGAAAATGTAAACAATTTGCTGAGTCAAAAAAAAATCAAAGCATAAATTTTTTTTTAAATGATTAGTTAATAAAACTTACTATTAGAAGGTGCCAAACAGCACAGTTAACTAATAAAACCGTTTTTACCTTTTCACTTAAGAAGCAGAGCCAGAGAGAGATAGATTAAACCCAAGTCCTGATCACCAGGGAAGGGGGAGGGGACAGGAACTGAGTTAAGGAGTTGGGTTTAACTAACATGGGCCTTGCGTTCACCTCTGGCCACATTATGAACTGGCCTCAGTGGAATTCATATGAAAGCGAGGGTCGGAAGCAGGCTGCCTTTTAGCCTGGGTTTTCCTCATCTCCTCACCCGGTGTGTGGATAGGTTTTGGGGAGGGAGGAGGAGGAAAGGGAAGCTGTGTGTCCCCACAATGAGCAGACGTGTTTGTTTGTGTGTCTGGTTCACTCCCAGTCTCAGGGCTTTGTCAAACTCTGGCATACACTCACACTTGCAGTCACCATCGAGGGAGGACTGAGGTCAGGATGGAATAAAGGAACATAGAACTCTGAAAACAGAACCACAGCCACTTGTGGAAGAAGTAAAGCCTGAGCCTGTATAGGACAAAGAAGTTACTGATGACCCTGTGGTCAAATCTTCAAATCTCATCCACCTGCCGATGCAGCACCCGTTCTGGCCAAGGATTCCAGGACGTTCTCCTGGGCCTCAGGAACAAGTAAGAGTCTGCCCGCTTGAGGCATTGTCCCCACCACTAGAATTCCACTGGGTGTTGTCACACCACAGTCCCGGCGATAGACAAAACGAGAAATACAGATCAGTGAATTAGGAAATGGCCGAGTGCCACCACAGGGAACCAGGCCAGGTCACAGTGAAAATGAACCGGGGGATACGGAAATAATCTGATAACCATACAGTCATCAATTATTAGCTGGGGACCTGCCTCATAATATTGAGAAGATGGAGTTGAAAGAATTTTTCATGTGGTATGAGATGGTGGAAGGAACTCTGTATTATCACCAAGAGTAAAGGCTGGAGGGGTTCGGTAAGGGCTGGAGAAATGAGGCACTAGGCGCTTTAGCTTTTACCTTGTGCTGCAGCAGCCTCCAGCCAGGTCTGAAGAAAGAAGAGTGCAGACTAAGGACACAGCACTCAACAATGACAAGGCCCAAACAAAAATCCACGAGGTAGGCAAGGAGGGACTGGGGAATTTGGTGGGTCCTATTACTCAGCCAATGACTACTATTCTTCAAAACAGCAGCAATCGTTGGCCAATTAGCCCAACAATCGGGATGGTCTGCATGCTAAATTGTCTGCTTTGGACACTGACCATCCGGATTGACAGGCTACTTGGCCAATGAACCCAGGCCCCCCCCAGAGGCATGGGCTCTGATGATTAGTACTGTCTGCAGCCCCCGTCTCCTGGGACCTGCCCCCGGAACACTTACACATAGCATTTAGTTCCCAGCTGTTGACAGATATTTACAGATAATACAACAATATGTAACAGGCTGTCACCTTTTTTACCTTCTGCTTGACTAGAATAGTTCATCGTCACAGTTTAAATTGTTGCCAGTATTGGGTTTGCTCTCTCATCAAATGTAATTACTGTGTTTTTTTCAGTGTCAAACTGCTGTGTCTATTAAACAATCTAAAGAAGCAATAGACATTACAGCCAGAAATAAAATCTAGTGCACTCCAGAATACTTTTTTCTGCTCACTAGGAATCTGTTTTCAGCAGCGAAAGAAGGAACTTGCATTTATTAAGCACCTTTGCCAACCTCAGGTCATGCCAAAGTGCTTTATAGCCTATGCAGTAGTCGTGGAATTTAGCAATTGTTGTAATGTAAGGGATCCTTTGTAAGTTGTTAGTTTCTTTACTGTGGGTCACAAGTCTCCTATTTCTAATGTTTTTGGTCCATTTTATGCAAGTTCAGTTTTTTACTGTCACTCCGATTATCTTACCACCTGAAGCTAGGCCATGGGCTTTATTGCGCTATAGATTGTAACTTGCCTTGGCTGACTTCAAGTAGCGCAGATTCAGTGTGTGGTTTTTCATGCAATCCACAAATCATACCTGGGTGAGTTAGCAATTCTTACCCTGTCTGAAAGGAAAGTATTCTTCCCAGCATTTAAAATGTTTCCTTTGATCTTGTGTTATTGTGCAATATTTTTTCCTCTTTAGGAAACCTTGTGTATTCTCTGATGAAATATTTCATGTTATTTTCCTTTGGATATCATGGGCAGAATTTTACATTCCCCTGCTGGTGAGTTGGTAGGCGGAGAGGGGACAAAAACATTTTCAGATGGCCTACCCACTGGGCTCCCGCTCACCCCAACCTCCCCACAAGTTTACAGTGGGACGAGCAAGGCCTAGGCTGGCCCGCCCACCTTTGCCCCAGTTGAGGCCCTTAACTGGCCAATTACAGACCACTTAAGGGCCATTTCCTGCCCAGCATCAATTTCTAGGCTGGTGGACAAGTTCAGGGATAAGGGGAAGCCCGAAAAGTGACCCTGCTCAGGCCTCGGTGTAAGAAGGCTGGGGTGGGGTGGTGCCTCCATCAACAGCCTCTTTTCAACATTGGGCACCCCCCTCATCAACTCCCCAACCCCAAAATGTCTGGAACCTTCTGGTTCTCCCTCCTCCCCCTGGCACAAGCCCAGCCCCCTCTGACCAGCCCCCCAGGCCTCACCTCTCCTCCCCGTCCTGTGACCCCGCTCCCCCCGCCCCCCCCCCCCAACTTTCCTGGTTCTGGACTCTCAGAGCTTAGACATTGGGAACTGTTTGCAGTCCCAGTCCTGTCCACTGTAGCTTCTGGCGCTGCTGGGGTTAGAGAGCTGCTGACCAATCAGATTGGCTGGCAGCCCACTGAGGCAGGATTTCCACCTGAGGGAGGGCCAGAAGTCCCATCTCCAGTCAATTAATGCCCGTTGGTGGATTGAATGGCTGTGAGGCAGCTTGCATCAATGGCAAAGCATGCGCCTCCAACTCCCCGAATGGAGGGAAGGGAAACTCTGCCATGCTAAAAACCTTGGCCCATTTCTTAAAACGTTTACTCATTTTTTCATCCTCATGTTTGTGTGTTCTCAAATCAAGGGTTTAATGTCCTGGGCAGAATAGATAGGGAAAACATATTCCCATTATTGGAAAGATCGAGAACAAGAGGGCACAGATTTAAGGTGATTGGCAAATGAAGCAAATGTAATGTGAGGAAAACTTTTTTAAGCAGCGAGTGGTTAGGCTCTGGCACTACCCCTGACACCCTGACTCCCCCGACCTGACTTGACCCTACCTCGCTATCCTTTGCATGTCACCCTACTGTCGTACCTACCCTACCCCTTTACCCACATACCACATCCACTCTACCCTCTTACCCACCATACTCCTTTATCCACCCTACCCCCTTACTCACTTACATTTTCCAACCTACCCTCTTACCCACTTTACCTCACCCACTCTATCCCCTTATCTTCTCTCTCTAGCTTTTTCAAAGAAGCTTTGGGACATTTATACTCTCTACTTATCACATTACAACTCTTTTAATGTTCTCCAGCCTGTTGGCATTTACTCTCTGCACTTCTGGTTCTCTTGCCCTGCTGTCTACTGCACCACTATTGGCAGTGCCTTCGAACCTTTGGAACTCACTGTATGAACGTCATCTCCCTGTTACCTCTCTCCTCACCCCCAAAAAGCTACTGCTTTCACAAACTAAGGATGCTTCAAATTGCTTCACAGTGAAGCACGTACTTTTGATGTGGAATAATTGTTGTAACTGATGGAAGTTCTGATTTACTGATGAAAGGTAGCTGACCTGAAACATTAATCTTGCTTCTCTCTCTACAGTTGCTGCCTGTCAGCATTTTCTGTGCTTTTTTTTTTATCTGGGTTAACACCTTAGCTGAAAGATGGCATCTCCGACAATGCAGCGCATCCCAGTGAAGACTTTGCCTGGGTTACAGGCTCTTGGCTCTCTCGAGTGGTGACTCAGTCCAAGAGCCAAGAGCTGACATTCCTACCACTTATGCAATGATTGAAAATTACAAGGATGCTAAAGCAACCCACAAAAATCACAAAAACTTGTGAAAATGTTTTTGTAATGGGCCAAACCTTTCTGGGAAATGATTGCCACACACCTTTATTAAAATGCAAACCTCCAGTGGGGCTTGGAGGCGGGATGTGTCGTTAGTTGTGAATCTCCAGAACTGCTGCTCTGCCATTTGCTTCACACAAAACAGCATCTCAGCCTTAGCTTCCATGTTATTTTCAAGAGCTTTTTGGATTTCCACACTGCCTGTTAAACTCATCGCAGAAAGCTAGTGCTGGCGATTAAGAGCATAACAACGTGATAAGTATTAATGCAGTGCCAAACAATCTCCCTGGCCCAGAAAGGAAATAATTTAAACTGTTCAGTCTCATTCCTGCATGTATTAAATTCTTGTTAGGAATTTTAAAAGAAATTTCTGACTTTTTTTCTCTCTCTCTTAAGCAAATCTTTTCTTTTTCTTTATTTCCCTTTCTGTACCTGAATTGACACTAATTCACTTTCCTTCTCCATTGTTCCTCTGCTTCTCAATCCCTAAAGCTCATTGGTTAAGGAAATGTATTACTGTTCCTTGCATTCGCTAAGGTTCCAGATACCGCATTGCCCTCGCCGCATAATCATCAGGTTGCACTTCTAGCTAGAGCGTTTGAGCTGAGGGGCACAGGAAAAGGTCTAACTGACCGTTCACACTGTGAGATGCCCCTGCTCCAGGAAAATTTGGTCCAAATGTTTGTTTCAAAATGATGATTACATTTCAGCAACACTATTTGACCTTAGTATGCTCCCACCCAACATTTTAGAACAGCTCCCTCTTTGCTTGTTGACCAAATGATACAATACAAAGATAGACAGATCAGTAAATTCTAGGGTGAATCACCAATCACACTGAGTTAGATGGCATTGTGATGCATCATAAGCTTCAGAAGGTGGGCATTTGGGTGGGAAACGAAGGGTATTGGAAACTTTGGGGGAAGAGGAGCAACACGCGGAAGGGGGAGTCGTAAGCTTTGGGGATGTATGAATGCACCCCTCCCCTCTCCCTCTCCACAACCCGGGACTGTGGGGTCAGGGGTGGAGTGATGATTGAAAGCCTTGAGGCAGAAAGGTGTGTAGCAGAACTCAGGGCAAGGAAGGGAAGCTTAAAGGGGCAGTGGTATTCCTGCTGCTCCCAGTTTCACATTTAGACATTAAGTAACTTACCTTTAGTGTTTTAGATTTTCGCTGAGTGTAGTCCTCAATGGCGCCAGCTAACTCGTCAGGGCAAGCCAATGTTGGACCTCAAGCACGAGTTAGTCCCCTTATTTGTATGTGCAAAGGGCCTAAAGCCAGCCTCAGGGATAGGTAAAGGGTGATCCTTGGTTTGCCTTCTCCAAGATGTTGGCCAGGTGACATTCATTTGGCCGGAATGATCTGTGCACTTCCTGTCTGCTATTTTGGGATTACTAGGTACACTTATTCTAACCATGATTATTCAGTCTCTTTGTGTAGATTGATTAATTTTGGTGATGCATGAATGGTTTTTTTTTACCCTTTGTTCTTGCTTTCTCTCACCAGGCATGATGTTTGAGCAAAACTTCTCTGCATTGTGAATATTGTGTTGTCAGCTGATATTATTAGTGACAGCTTGTTAAATTTCTGTGTATCACAATGTGAGCTTAATGAACAAACAACTATCCTTCCCTAATGGCATATACACCAATCATTTGGTACACATAGAACTTTACGACTGTCTTAGCAAAGTATAAGTTTTTCGAATGTCCATATCAAAACAACATTCGCTGCACTGGTGTTTATTGTTGTTCTTTCTGCTTAGCCAGAGACCGCTCACTACTACAAAGGCAAAATATTGCAAATGGTTGAAATCTGAAATATAACGAGAAAATGCTGGAAAAATTCAATAGGTCAGTTAGCATTTGTGGAGCAGGAAAGAGATTTAATTTTTCAGGTCCCTTTCATCAGTTCTGGAAAAAGGTAGAGATATAACAAGGTTTCAAGCACAAACAAAGGCAGGGAAAGGGTGGATGTTGGGGAAAGGATGAAAGGGAAGGTCTGTATGTATGAATGCACCCCTCCCCTCTCCCTCCCCACAACCCGGGATGGAAGGCAGGAGCGATTAAACGACAAAGGGATTGAAGGTGCAAGGCAAAAAGGGGTCATTTTTGGACAAGTGAAGAAACAAAAATTGGGTCTAGAGGTGCTGTGAATGGCAACAGCAAAATGGAATATTGTCCTTTCAGGAAGCAAGGTGGGAGAAAGTATAATCAAGGGAGCTGTGAAAATCAGTGGGCTTCTTGTGGGTATTGGGTGACAGCCTATCCCCAGAGATGGAGATAGAGAAGTTGAGGAAGGGAGGATTCGGAGGTGAGACATGTGAAGGGTGAGGGAAGTGTACAAATTTGAACTAAAATTGGTGAAATTTTCTGCTTTGGGGTGAAAGCCAAAAATGGCACTGATAGAGGCATTAATATTCCTCACCACTTTTGCTGTCACATTGATGATTTCACAGCATCATATAACTTAAACAAATCTAACTAGCTGCTTAATTCAATATAATACAGGTCAACATTTTTAGTTTGTGAAATAAAAGAAGATTTTATTTCCCCTATTTGAAGATGCATATTGTGATTACCTTTGACCCAGAAGAAGTATAAGAAGGAAAATTTGTAATTTCTTTAAAATATCTGTAATTGGTTTTAACAATGTGTGAAATAGACTTTTAAGAATTTGGATCAATTGTAAGTTTCATAAATAATAAGAAATATTAGTCCATGTGACCTGACAACCCTTAACCTGGAAGCAGTGCCAACAAGATTGAAGTTAACATCCAAAAGCTGAGAGACCAGACACAATTAAGGAAAGCTGTGAACATAGGAGAGCTGCAGCAGAGTGCAGAACAGAGAAGGAACATTTACTAGGAGCTGTGAGTGGAATACAGGACAGAAAGCTGAAGACAGGGTTAGATCATTGATCACAAAATAAACAGTTTTACTGTTGCTGTTGGTTCAGTTTTGTTAGAGCCGACCAGGCCATTTAACAGGGTTTATTAAAGGGTCAGAATAAAGGAGTCTCTGTGGAATCTATGCCACCAAGACTGTCAGGAACCTAGCTAAGGCGGTTCTGCAAGAATGTGCCGTTCAGGTGCCGACTGGCACCAGGGACCTCGTATGGAATATGGCTGTGGTGAACGCAACTCGAGGGCTGAATCAACTGAATGGGAAAGTGAGCAATCCTACGTACCAGAGGTCAAGTTAGAGAGCTTTGGAACAGTACATGGTGTCACATGTCTGCGGGGTGTGATGTGGCTTTGTCAGATGTACCTTTGCTGTGTCAACTATTTACAGTGAAATCAGTTGCCTGTTAATTCATGTTTAATTTACATTGCTTCTAATTCATGTTAAAGTAAAATTTATAAAAAGTGCAATCTTGTTGGTAATATCTTTATTTGGAAGTCATTTGGCAACTTTGGTTATTTTGGTTTATGGTTCCCCCATGGCGATCATAGCACATATATACTATTAGTTGCAGCAAAATTAATAATTGCTGAAATATTAGTATATTTCTCTTCTAATTGAAAAATGAATATATAGTTATTCTTAAAGGTTCTTATAATGAGGCTATTTGATTGTAGCCATGTACCTGCCAATATACATTTGCATGTACATAGACCCAAGGAGGGAGCTACTGCCTATTGTGCTGAGATGTACACCATGAGTACTGTTCATATATAAAGAAAATTAGCAGGGCTAAATCTTAACTCCCAAAAATTGGGGGGTTGGGATCAGGTAAGAGGTTAAAGTTTCAAAACATCTGGAACAGGTACACAACCCGCTTGAGTGCAGGGTGAGATGAGAGGAGGATGAATCTGTTCATGGGAGATGATTGGCCATTGGAATATTATAATGAGGCTATGTACCTTCATTTTTTTTATCAGTCATCCGATATTTAACTCATATTAGCCATGTTTCCTTGGCCTCCTGGCAAATGAAAGTAGTTTTGAGGTTAGTACTTTTACAGCACTGCTTCTGGCCCAGAAGGAGCAGAAGTGTTTCCTCCAGGCATAACAAGCTAACCAGTATACTCCCCTTTGCCCGGCCTCATCATTGGCATTTTGTCTCATGTCCTGCCCTCCCATTCCTAACTACTGTTGAACTTCTCCCCCAACATGCCCCTAGCCGCTATTGAAAACCAGCAGACCACCAACAAAAATTCAAACCCAGGTGTACAATCCAACACTCCCTCCCCAAAAACACCATTGGACCACCCCTACCCTGATCACTATCAGAACTCCTGACCATCAGACAACATACCAAACACCACTGGATACCCAACACCACCATCTTCACCCCTATGCCCACCATCTACACTCCACCCCCTCAACTAATCCAGCTCCTCACGTGCATGATCAGGAACCCCCCCCTCCACCTCCCCACCCACAATTGAAGAACAATCTTCCCTACCTCCAACCGCTAGGTCTACCTGCTCTTAGGTTAATTTGACTGCAGCCTTGTGCTGGAGGATTTCCAACCCAGCAAACAGGCTGGGAGTGGAAAACCTACAGAGAAAGATTTGAAGATGTCCTGCTGCTTGAGGAACCCCTACTTACGAGTTTCCCGATCTCAAAATAACCACCCCCTGCTACCTTCCTGCTGCCAGGCCTAAGTATCAAAGCTATGGTTCATTATCTACTGATTCACAGCAGAATGTCATCTGTACACACAAAAGCAAAGAATATCATAGAGAAAGAATATCAGAGTCAATGGTTGAGAAGAGTTGGCAAAGAAAGCATATTTCATCATTGAGAAGGAGGCTTCAAAAATCATCAGCGGCACTTAGGGGATTGAATGAATTGGTATTTACGTGGACAAAATAGTAGCAGATGCTGAGACAACAGAGTCAGCAGTAGCGTTGGGAGCAACAGGAGAAGTACTGTGAAATTTCAAAATGCTGGTGTTGTGGTCACTTTGACAAACGAACCACAGGAGTCTCAGGTACAGGTCACGATTGTTTATTCGAGCAATTGCAAGGGGAGTACCATCTCAATGCAGCTTGAGATAGCACTCTGCTAAATTACAAATGTTCAACATATTTATACATTATTGGTCACATACAAGATCAGTTTCCAGATTCCGATCTCATCAACATGTAGGCTTACATTAAACAAACATCTCATAACAGGTACATGCATCGTATGTCCCTATTTTTCACCCAGGCAGAGACCTTCCCTGCTATCTAAGCTGGGACCATCTGTTGAAGAGCACACTTAACCTTAGTTGTTATTGCCAATGCTCTGATTCCAGTCTGGCTCCTGAGGCCTTTCTGTTGTTTGCAGGCCCTAAGGCTGTGCAAGATTCATCTGGTAACCTTTAACTGCCAATGTACTTGGTAGCCCTGGTCGCCTGGAGATTTTAAGTAATTCATTCCTTTTCAATAAATTCTCCCTTACTATAAATTCTTACTTACTTCCTTCCCCCAGCAGTCCCCCCTTTTGGCCCTTGGCTTAGCCCAAGGTAGCCAACTAAAGTGGTGTTTTCCATTCCCCCCCCTCCATTTTACGTACCGCTGCCCATTGATACTGGCCAGGTATCCAGTTTTGGCATGTAAAGGGTACGGGTACTGATCAAACCTTCTGTATCACCTGGTCCTTTAATCCGAACCTCTGGCTTAGCAGATTCCTGTTCCACCTACTAAAACTCCCCCAACGCCACCTTTTTTGTGACCTCTGGGTGCGGTATATCATGTGCATTAGAAACATAATCAATATCAGCTGAAGTATGACTAGGGCATGGGAGATAATCTGAATCCAGGGGTGCATCTGTACGTTTGATCCCCAATTCCACAGATCCTCCCACCAGGTGGGAGCATCTATTTGTTCAATATCCGTCTTTAAGGCTCTAACCTGTTGCCGCAGCGTATAGTAAGTTCTGTATATCTGCTGAACCTGTCTCTGAATCATGGTTAGGTGCTCTGGTAATAGAGGAATTTCATAGGAGAACTGGTTCAAATACTGTGTCAGGTTATCTTTAAGGTTTTCCTTGACCTGAATAGTAGTCGTTCCTCTCTTGTATATTTCAACCTGTTCCATCTTCCCCACCCTTGCTGGCACCTGTGGGTGTAAGCACACCGAATGATTGTGGATTGGGCATATCTGGTTACCCCCATACTGGGTTCTTTCCTGCCACGAGGTGATACAATATCGCCCATTCCCTGTATATGCAACATGGGTCGGTTCTTTTGCAGCCCATATAGTTTCCATTGTACAGTTTGCTGCTGCTTTAAATCCACACTTCACTTCCTCCATCTCATATATCAGATGTGCACATACTACTGCAGTGGCTTGTATCCTACACCCTTCTAATGTGGTGCTAACTATATTTCCTTCTAGGTCTACTGTGTATGACGGAATATCGTGATACTTAATATAGTAATCCCCCCGTATAACCCCCATATTTTCTACTCTATATAATGTCCTGCCAGGTGTTGACATAGGTATGACAGGTATTACTAATACAATGCCTATTAGCATATTACCATTCACTATACATTTGACATTCATTCTATATACGCGTGTTAAACCTCTGAGCTGGCAACCGGTCAAGTCATGATCCTTGTGTTGTGAAAGATCCAATAAATGCTCATTAGTTACCCATAAAGGAACTACCCCTACATTAATCTGTCTTAAATTCTCTCGGGCTTGTTCCAGTGTCCAAGATCCATAGGTGCTGCAAACATCATTTCTGCTCGCTTCGTCTGAAATATTTTTCCCTATTTCAATCAGTTTGTTGATAGTCCCCGCATGACTTTCGAGCACGGTAGCCAGGCTTTGGATTAATCGTGTCATGTCCTGGTCCGTATTTAATTGGGTGTTATGAATTCCCTGTCCCCGATCTATAATCTCCCTAAGCTTAAAGCTCAGAGTACAGACTTTCTGGTCAACAGCTGAAAGGTTCTGAATTAACCACTGATGTCCCGATATTGAATATCGCAGCGACATCATTTATCAGGCTGCGGTAAACGCGGTTCCCTCCCAAGCCTGATTGCAACCTGCCGTTGAACTGAGATGCTTCAGTCATCAGCTGGCCCATTCGAGCCGTATATAGTGCTCGAATATGGGTTGAGCACCACTGGGGCGGGGCAATTCCGGATACGTTCAAGACTACGGATACCAGCTCATGGTGTACATTATCATACAAAACTTCTGATTAACCAGTACCAAACCATTTGTCGGTCCTGAATGCATAGTCGGACAAGATGGGTCAGTCGGTGTGGTTTGAGGGGCTTCAATTGTCTCTACTTGGACTGTGGAAGTAGACATGAGAGGTGGCTGGATAGTGGCGGACCTCCCACACCCAATCTGAAGCAAACCCTTACTACAATTCAAAAGCACTTGTTCTCCTACTGTTAATTTATCATTCCCCATTGCGTGTTGCATTCGGCACTGTCCGTGCTGTACCAAAGTTCCTCCTGCGGTGCGGGATGAGCAGTGATGATCCCCGACCTTGTTGCCAGTACTGATACGCCCACGACCAGGATCATAGATCTGTGGAGACATTAACATCGGCTCCCGTTCTCCGGGTTACCACTTGGTCAGTTGTCATGTATCTTTAACTGTGTGTAATGCCTCCATTTACTTCCCGTTCTCATATCTACAAGTGCGCATGTATCACCTGTCATAATTACCTCGTATGGTCCATGCCTGTTCGCTCCGAGCTCACCTTGACCATCACCTTATTCCCCACTTGGTCCATTGTTGCTCTTTGGATTTGCCTGTTTCCATATCCTTAATCACCTGTCGGTCTCTGACTTCCTACCTTAACTCATGCAATTGCTTACTTATTTCCCTCAAATAGTCTCGTATCCTTCCTTTTAGTGGTCCTACATCTCCCACTCCTACTATGATTCCCTCGGGTAACTGCCTTGCTCTCCTTGTCATTATTTCAAATGGGGTGAACCCGGCGGTCCTGCTTGGGGTAGCCCTAAGGCGCATTAGGATATTGGGCTGTTCCCTGTCTCTTGAATTGCTTTTGTGATTGATGTTTTTTTTAAAGTTCAGTTCATCCTTTCCACCATCCCCGAGCTCTGGCTGGTAGGGAATGTGGAATTGCACTTTAAATTTATACATTTCCTTAATAATTCTTCCTGTGAAATGAGTTCACTGACCTGAATCCATCTGGATAGGCCCCCTCCACTCCTTCCAGTCTACTGTCTCCTGTTGCTGTCCCACATTGGATCTCCATTCGTTAAACTGCCTACACAACTCTACAGTGCACCTTCTTATCCTATCTTTCAATGGCTCAATATCTTCACTTCCAGTGACGGTTCTCTCTGGGAGCCGCTTAACTCTGTCTGTCATCATAGTGTTAATCCTGCGGTCTTACTTTTGTAGCTCGCAGGCACATTAATACAATCAGTAATATATCTATTTAGCCCTTTTCCAGCTTTCCCTTTACCTGTATCCATCTTGTGGTAAATTGTTGTTAAGTATTATTTCTCCTTACCTTTCAATTGCCTGAACTATAGATTCCACACAGTTTTACCTCTAAGTTTTTTTTTTCCCTGACCATGATCATCCTAAGATTCTCTTGATTTCAGTTTCTCTATTGTCAATGAGGATCTCTGTCTCTAGATCCTTGCTATCTCCCCCTGTGCATTTCCAATGTCTCAGCTGATGGCCAGATTATAAAATTCACTTCCCTTAAAAAAGTTTGTATATTGTGTTCTCTTTCCCTAACTCTTTCTCCTACTTGCTTCATACCATTTTACACATGCAACAGCTACCATCTTATCTTGTTCAGGTTGCCTGGAGAGACTTTAAAATAAATAAAATATTCTCATAACAGTTTTAAAAACAGAAATCAGGTATTGACATGTTTTGCTTCCTTATCTTGTTCTCAAACAACATTTTATTGTCTCAAAAGTAACCCACTAAATTGTGTCTGACCCTTTTCTTTTAGAATTATCCCAGATTCATTAACTCGGCCAAAAATTGGATTTCTGCCAAACTTTGTCAAGGTCTTGAGCTTAGCTTCATATTTTGGCAACAGACTTACAAATACAAAAGCTTGCAGCATTTGAATTAGTGCCAATTGTTGTCAAACTTTTTAAAATGAAAATTCCCTTTTGAGAAATTATCAGGAACCAAATCTCAAATTTTAAACTTTGTAAGAAATGTGATTTACGCTATCAAAATTAAAACTACCTCTTTCTTATGTGTATTGATTTGTATCCAAGTTATAATTGCCATATGTTTATCAACACATTCTTTATCTTAGATAGCATCCTAGTGATTCAAAAGTAACCTTCTAAACTACACTGCACTTTACATCTCAAGCCTTGTCCCAACTTCAAATAACAGTGCTGTTGGGATGCAGATTTCCTTTCATATTTAATTCATCTCTTCAAAAGAAACCCCTTTTTATCCATTGGAACCACCTAGACCGTGTGTTTATGCCTTTTGGTTTTCCTAGAATCCCTAGAACTTCAGGTAATTTTTCCCCTCAGAATTTTAGAATACTAACTCGTATGAGTTAATGCAACTCGTATGTATCAATCCCAATCAGCTTGGAAGCTGGTGATACTAGTCTGCAAGGGGGTGGTACAAAGGTTGGTTCATCTAGCCCTGTTTAACAACTTAAAACTCTCATGTTCTAAACAAAACTACAAATAGCAGTGGGGGAAATAAAGGGATCTTGAAAGCTCCACCTATAGGGACAATCAAACTGACAAAAGCTCACATTTCCCCAGCTCTTGCCTGTTAGTGCTTATTAACTCCCTAGGGGTACCCCCCTTTTCTCTCTTTCTCTCTCTCTCTCTTCAGCACAAACAGCTCTTGTAACTTAGATCAATTCATTGTTTTAAGTTACAGAAAATTGAGTTGCGGACCTTTGGGGTCCCAATCAACCTTCCACATTTTCAGGAAACTCTCGTCATCCCACATGGGATGCAGTTGTCTTGGAAACTGTACATACGTTTCCCACTTCCGCTCTGCATAGTCCATTACGGACACACCCTTCTTCTGTACTACGGACGTTATACACCCCCAATTCGTTTCTCCCTCCCCCATGGCTTCCTTAACTGCCTCCTCAAAGACCCCGTGCAGGGCTATCGCCTTCTCCCGATCTGGGACGTCCCCAGGTTTCGCCCAGTCTCCACTTCTTGACTGCAGGGGTAATCTTCCCCAGATATCCCCTGGGCATTTAGCCTTCACCAGTATATGGGTATCAAGGGGTGCATTGCATGGAAATCTTGCATTTCCCGCAGTTTGGTCCAAAAATCTGGGTTGCTATGCCAAGTTTTTAAGTCTCAGTAGTTCTTTAAGCAAAACCTGCTTCTCCCCCGGCTGAATGGTACGTGCTTAACTTTCTCCGTAACCCTCTCAATCTCCTCATCCTCCCCCTATTCCTCAGCCCCCTTTCTCCCTTTGGTTTTTAATTCGCCTTTCCTGACTTTACTGTTCCGAACAGTTACTGCCATAGGGGCCATGGGATTCAATGGGCACAGTGAGGCGGTTGTTTTGTATGAGAGCAGTTTTGTCCCAACTCCATCATAGGTTTCTCCTTCAGAGCTCTGCTCCTCTTGATCAGTATCACTACAAGCTGCCGCCACTGCTCTGATCTGTCCTGAATCTGACTTTGTCTCTCTCTCTCTAATCGACTGGAACTTAGTATTAACCCATCTGCACAACTGCAGGTACATGATAATAATAACCATCATCCCTTTCTTTTCCTTATCCTTTTTCTGCTCTATCCACCACTGTTTTTGTTCTCCGGGGGTTCCCTGTGGATTCCACCTCTCCTGCTGCATTTTAGTGATTATTTATGACTGTTGTTCCGCTAGGAACCTCGTAATGGAGCCCGCAGTTCCCCAGTCAAGTTCCATAGCGCTATTTTGTTTCCCTGACGGCATTCTGTTCCTATTTTCCGTCTATCTCTCCGCGGTACGTTCGCGCGGTCCTAACAACTTAATTATCTGAGGTATGTGCGGTTTCACTGGGACCTGGCCTCCCTACGTGGCTTCGACTAAGGTTATATCTCAAACCGTAACCTGCCAGCACGGCTCTGCCTCCTATCTCTGGTAATGGTCTGGCCCTCCCTGCGCAGCTTTGGCACCGCTAGCCCGCCTGCACAGCAATGCCTCTTACCCCTGGTGCCTCCTATCTCCTGTCCTGAGTCCTCCTCCTGATTCTTTGATACTTGATCGGACTGTTCTCGGGTAGGCTTACTGCACTAACTATGGGTGGTAAATAAATATACTCACCCATTTTGCAGAGCCGTCTTGAGGATCTGATCCAAGTATCCTGCCGACTACACCAAATTGTTGTGGTCACTTTGACAAACGGACCACAGGAGTCTCAGGTACAGGTCACGATCGTTTATTCGAGCAATTAAAAGGGAAGAACCATCTCAATGCAGCTTGAGATAGTACTCTGCTAAATTACAAATGTTCAACATATTTATACATTATAGGTCACGTACAAGAACAGTTTCCAGATTCCGATCTCATCAACATATAGGTTAACATTAAACAGACATCTCATATGCATCATATGCTCCTATTTTTCACCCAGGCAGAGACCTTCCCTGCTATCTAAGCTGGGACCATCTGTTCTTCCCCTATCTGTTGAAGAGCACAGTTAATCTTAGTTGTTATTGCCAATGCTCTGACTCCAGTCCGGTTCCCGAGGCCTTTCTGTTGTTTGCAGGCCCTAAGGCTGTGCAAGGTTCATCTGGTAACCTTTAACTGCCAATGTGCTTGGTAGCCCTGGTCGCCTGGAGATTTTAAGTAATTCATTCCTTTTGAATAAATTCTCCCTACCATAAATTCTTACTTACTTCCTTCCCTCTAACACTGGATTTGGGAACATAGTGACTGCAGACTCAGTCAAAACACAGTGACCTTAGAAAGAAATGGCAGGGCTTTGAAGGAAGTTTTATAGCCAGAACCTGGTTGTAATGAATGGTTACAGAGAAACAAGCTGTAAGTTAAGGTTATAAATGCATGCAGGGATATATCAGAAGATGTTCCATAAAATTCAGTTAGGTCTCTTGATAGCAGCAATGAAGTGACTGCATGTATTAATTCAGAGGTTATAGAGCCTTGTAGCAGAAATAAAGTTGCTTTAATCAGAGACTTTAATTTTCATAGTTTGGGAAGAACAGTTTCTGATGTCAGAAAGATGGCGAATTGCTTAAGTGCGTTCAAGATCTTTTTTGAGAATGATATTTTCTAGAACTAGCAAGACAGCAGACTGTTTTAGATTTAGCAATGATTAATTATCTAGATTTAGTTAATAATCTAATGCTAGCAATGATCCTTAAATGATCAATTTCAATGTTAGGTTTGCAATGGAGAAACAAAACACAGAAACATTTTAGATTTTAATAAAGCTACCGTTAATGGGATGAGATAGAGACCAACTACACCAAACTGATCAAAACAGTTATCAGGTAAAAGTACAGATGAAAGGGGGAAGGTGTTCAAAAAATAACTTAGCTTAACACAGGATGAGTAACTAACCCTAAGGGGGAAAGATCGCTACTTACTAAATAAAACAGCCACAGTCAATAAAAGATCTGAGACACAACATAAAACTAAAGGAAAGAGCATATAAGTGCAAATAGTGTAAACCCAGAGGTCTGAGGGAGATATAAACAAAAGCAAAGGAAGACAATAGAAGATGATAAGAGCTACAAGAATATGGTATGAGGGATATCAAAATTAATAGTTTTTTTTACTGTTATATTCGAAGATAAAGGGTATTCAAGAGTAATGTGGGCTCTTCGAAAACAGCTGCAGGAAATAGTACAGATGAAAATAAGGACATGGTAGACCTGTTGGAAAATTTCTGTCAATCTTCACCATGAAGGAAAATATCTGGCATTCCAGAGAAATTAGTAATGAATCAAGGTCTGCAACTTCCTAACATAAGCGAGAAAATAGCTTTGTAAAAAATAATGACACTAAACGCTTACAGATGCCCAGGAGCTGATGGTTCCCACCCCAGGGATTTAAAGGAAGTAGGTGTGGAATTTGCAGGCGCATTAACCATAAACTTCCAAAGCTCTCCCAATTCAGGTAGTGTCTCTTTAGATTTAAAAATTGAAAATGCAACTTCATTATTTTAAGAAAGGTGAGAAAAAGAAACCAGGAAGTTAATGACCTGTTAGTCTGTTGTGGGAAAGATATCGGGATCTAATAATTAATGACAGTCACTACGCATATAGAGAAATTTGAGCTGATTAGAGAGTCAGCCTGACTTTGTAAATGGTAAGTGATGTTTAACAAACAAAATTGAATGGTTTAGGGAAGCAATTGATTTAGTACACAGGAGAATGACATTATGTAATCTATTTGGCCTTCCAGAAAGCAATGAAAAGTGTTCCAAATAAGAGACTGTTAGCTAAAGCTCATGGAATTGATGGCAAATTATTGACCTGGTCAGGAGATTGGTTCGAAGACAGAGTAGGGATAATGATATGCACTCAAACTGAAAGACAGTGACGATATCACAGGCATTTGTGCTGCAGGTACAACTATTTAGTATATTTATTAATGACTTAGGACAATACAGATACATTGCTGATGACACAAAAATTGGTGATACAGTAATTAATACAGGTGCATAAAATTACAAAGAGATCTTGATAAATTAAGTGAGTGGGCAATACTGCGGCAAATGGATTTCAATGCAAATACATGTAAGGTCATTCATTATGGATTAAATAAGGATAGATTCAAGTATTATTTAAAGAATGAACAGAGATTTAAAAGGTCCACAGATCACTGAAATGTAGCAGTCAGGAATAAAGAACTAATAAGAACATAAAAATTCGAGCAGGAGTAGGCCGTTTGGTCCCTTGAGCCTGCTCTGCCATTTAATAAGATCATGGATGATCTGATTGTGGCCTTAACTCCACTTTCTTGCCTGTCCCACATAACCCTTTATTCCCTTGTATATCAAAGATTTGTCTAACTCCGCTTTGAATATATAACCACTTTGCCTCCACTGATCTCTGGATTAGAGAACTCAAAGATTAATGACCCTCCCAGTGAAGAAATTCATGCTCATCCCCATCTTCCATGGGAGACCCTTTATTTTTAAACTGTGGCCCCTAGTTCTAGATTACCCCACAAGGGGAAACATCCTCTCAGCATCTACCCTGCCAAGGCCTCGCAGAATCTTTTGTGTTTCAATAAGATCACCTCTCATTCTTCTAAATGCCAATAAGTATAGGTCTGGCCTGCTCAACCTTCCTTCTTAAGACAGCCCCTTCATCCCAGGAATCAACTCAGTGAACCTCTTCTTAACTGCCTCCAATGCAAGTGTATATCTCCTTAAAAAAAGGAGACCAGAGCTGTGCGCTGTACTCCAGGTATGATCTCACCAATGCCCTGTACAGTTGTAGCAAGACTTCCCTATCTTTATACTCCATCCCCTTGCAATGAAGATCAGTATTCCATTTGTCTTCCTAATTGCTTGCTGTACCTGCATTCTAACGTTTTGTGATTCATATGTGAGGATTCCAAGATCCCTCTGTACGGCAGTATTCTGTAGTCTTTCTCCATTTAAATAATATTATGATTTTCTATTCTTCCTACCAAAGTAGACTATCTCACATTTCCCCACAGTATACTCCACCTGCCAATGGCTAATGTCAAGCTTGTTGTGTGTTTTTGGAGCTGCACTCATCCAGGCAGTTTGGCAGTATTTCCTCACACTGCTGACTTGTGCCTTGTAGATGGTGGACAGGCTTTGGGGAGTCAGGAGGTGGGTTACTTGCTGCAGAATTCCCAGCCTCTGACCTGCTCTTTTGGCCACAGTATTTAGATGGCTGTCCAGTTAAGTTTCTGTTCAATGGCAACCCCCAGGATGTTTGTCGAAGGGGATTCAGTGATGGTGATGCCTGTCAAGGGGACATGGTTAGATTCTCTCTTGTTGGAGATGGTTATAGTCTGGCACTTGTGTGGCATAAATGTTACTTGTCACTTATCAGCCCAAACCTGAATGTTGTCCAGGTCTTGTTGCATGTGGACACAGATGGCTTCAGTATCTGAGGAGTCACAAATGGTATTGAATGCTCTGCAATCATCAGTGAACATCTCCACTTCTACCTGTCTGATGGAGGGCAGGTATTGATAAAGTAGCTGTAGATGGTTGGGTCTAGGAACCTACCCTGAGAAAGCCCTGCAGTGATGTCCTGGGGCTGAGATGATTGGCCCCCAATCAATTAGTTCGATTTAAATTCCTTCAGTGCCATGGTGGGATTTGGACTCTTGCCTCCAGATTATTAATGCAGGTTTCTGGATTCCTAGTTCACTAACATAGCCAATATGCTACTGTGCACCATACTCCAGATCGGAATACTTTAAGTTTCTAATTTCTTAATGTTCTACCCTCCAAATATAGCCCACAGCAGCTCGAGTCAACAGAGCACGTCAAAGTCAATTTTATAAGAAATGTTTGTTTATTTTCAACCAGTATTCCGTTCGTAAATTGTTTTCTTAAGGACAAGTTAATGAATAGATGATTAGATAGACTTTGGTACAGCAACTTACAAATTTGTAGCAGCTTTGATTGAGGCAAAACATTTGTAAATTACATATCTTGTATTCTCAGTGGGCCCACCTTGTCCTGATCTGAGCCTTGTCTGACCTTTCTCCTCTCATATCCTGGGGTGCTGAGATCAGTTTTGACATCCTAGTCTTGCCCTAACTGAACAGAGACTGGGGGCAGAATCATCCCAGATTTGCACTAAGTGCGGTAGCGGGTTGGGTAAACAATGTTTTACCCTCCGGTCCCAACGGTGGTTTTTCACGCTGTATTGTCCCAAACCCACCACGTTAATTGTACATTCCCGGGAAATGTGCCGTTTCCATGGCAGGTGGGTTCTCATTTGCCCACCATACCATCACCTCACCGCTTCATCACGCCAGACGTCATATTTAAAGTCCAGCCTCGCGCACACCTCTCAGTGCTTCCAGCCCATGACTGCTGCACAGAAGACATGGCCCTGAAAGACAAGAAGACTGCAGGCCCCAGGTTCGATTACGCATCCCTCGAGTGCCTTTTGGATGCAATGGAGGCTTCCATGATGTTCTCTACTCCCTCTCTGCCCGTAGAATGGGAGGTGGTGGCAGGGGTGGTCAGTGCCAATGCCCTGCAAAAGAGGACAGCCACCCAGTGCCGCAAGAGGATGAATGATCTCCTCCATTCCACCAGGGTAAGTCACTCTTCTCATCACTCTCAACTCACACACCCACAAACCCATTGCACATCCACAGGGCCCTCACTCACTGCCAATTCAGGGGACATCACCATTCACTCTCTCACACACACCATCATTGTCCTCATCCCGTCCATGGGACCACTCACCACCTGCACATGCCAGGCATACTTATCATCTGGCCAGGCAGGCATCCTGCTTATATTCTCTCCATCTCTGTTTATGCAGGATAAGCTGGCACATAACAAGAGGGAGAGGTCTCTTACTGGTGGAGGAATGCCTGAAATCGAGATCCTCATGGACTTTGAAAACAGAGCCATCCAGCTGGCCAGTGAGGATCTGGATCGTTCCTGTGCTAACAGTGAGGTCAGTGCTGCTCTACCAAGTGAGGGTCCAACAGTGCAGCATCCATCAGATAGCCATGCTGTGAGTGATGTGTCCTATTTCACAGGCCACCACCATGCATGAATGAACTCTCCTTGCTTTCGCAGGCACATCTGCCAAACAGCCAACGGAGTCCACGACCCAGGGCCGCCAATTAAGCCCCAAAGAAACCTCTGAAGAGGAATCTGAAGGCACCCTCCTTGAAGTCCGATCGGAGTTCACCCACACCCTCCACACACACCTCCTTGGACCTAGCTTTACAGTAGCCTCGGGATCACAATCTAGTGAGCACATCGCACTTTCTGATCCACAGTAGTTGGTGGCAGGGACTTCCCAGGTGTCCGGCACTCGGAGGACAAAATTTGTTGAGTCCGAGTAAGATGATGAACCTCTAGACTCGGTCATACCTCAGTTGCTGGAGCTGCAAAAGCAAGCTCGGGAACATCAGGAAGGGATGTCCGCTGCACTTCTCAGGTTGCAAGGCACAATAGATGAGTCCATCCACCTTCAGGTTGTGCTGATAGCGTTGGTAAGCCAATGCACCGAGGCCAACACTGTTAGGATGGTGGCCACCATGGAGGTTTTGGTCCAGGATGTTGCTCCTACAATACTGTGTGGGCTGAACTCCATCGCTGATGCCATACTTGGCCTTCAACAATGTGTACATGAGAGGGGTGCGGGGGAATTCGATCTCACTCCAGCAACCCCTTCTCCTCAAGGAGTCAGCCAGTGACCTTTGGGCACCCATAAGGAGGAGCATCAGCAGTTGCACACCCCGGGGCCATCCACACAAGTGAGTCCGGAAGTGTCCAGCCCATCCAAATCCCCTCTTCCTGTGACCCCAGCAGCTCCAGCTCCACAGGCCGAGGAGGGTGCCACTGCCACACAGCAGGTCCCTGAAAGTGCTGGGGCCCTCCAGGTCACGCCCCTCCAGAGGGCGCCTGTCAAGGTCACCACAGACAGAGCATAGCAGTCAGCAGGCTGCCTCCACCTCCACTGTGGATGTCCGTGGAGTACCAAGACGTAGCAGCAGGGCTAGGAAGGTTAAGAAGATGTGGCTGCACAGCCTGGGCATGGGCGTTAATCACTTGTGCACAATGTTCACTATTGTCAATAAACCCCCAAGAATGTCTCACTGCCTATGGTTCCTTGTTCTGATGAGCAGTGTTCTTGTCACTCAGATGTGAAACCTTTCTGCACAAGATAAAGGCAGGTGTCTCAGTCCAGGGCCTCTTCCCTGTGCTCTGTGCAGCCTTCAGACCAAAGTGATGGTCTAGCCTCACACCCCCTGGACACATTACTGATGCCTGCACCTCGGTGGTGCTGGTCATTGCTGCCAGAATGTTGTGGGCAGGTGTCACAGAGTTCCGTCATTCTCTCTGTGTGCTCTCAGCACCTCTGAGGTGGGGCTGTCCCACATCCCTTCAGCATCTGTGGCCAGTGATGCTGTGCTCCAGCTCCTGAAGGGGTCAGGTGCTGAAGGTGGACAAAGGATCAGATGCTTTTAAAGCTTCATGGCTGTGTCTCTATGATATGACCCTGATCACAGAGCACAAGTGAGCTGCCCTCAGCCAGACAGGAGTCTGACATTCTCAGAGGCCATGTGAAGATCTATGGAGTGTCCTCAGTGTATGTTGTCAGCATCCTCCTGCAATCAAGCAACTATTAGGGAACGCACTGCGTCTCCACAACAGGAGCATTGTCACAGAGGGTATGCACGCTACCATAAGCCAGACTGGACTCAAATGTTCACAGATGCAACGTGAGGATCTATGGGGTCACCTCACTGCATGTCGTCATCATCCTCCACAAACCTAGCAACTATGAGGGTCTTCCGAATGCGCCTGCCTTGTCTGGCCAGTGTGAAGGCCTCATTGCCGTCATTGTCAGCTTCTCACCCTCAACACCGTTAACATCCTCCTCACCGGAGGAGAATGCCAACTTCTGCATCTCCTCTTCAACCAGCTTTTCTCCCCATTGCAGCACCACGCTGTAAAGAGCGGAGCAGGCGACAACGATGTGTGACACCCTCTGCGGACTGTATTGCAGGGCTCCACCAGACCGATCCAGGCACCTGCATCTCATTTATAGCATCCTGATGGTTTGCTTCACCAAGTTGCAAGTTGCAGCATAAGCCTCATTATACCATTGCTCTGCTGCAGCCTGAGGCCACCGCATGGGTGTCATCAGCCATGTCCTCTGTGGGTAGCCCTTGTCCCCGAGGAGTCATCCCTGCCATTTCTTTGGACCCTGGAAGACGTCAGGGATCTGTGACCAACTGAGGATGTAGGAGTTGTGCACACTCCCTGGAAACCGTGCGCAGACCTGTAGGATGCATTTCTGGTGGTCGCACACCAGCTGTACATTCAGTACACCTGGTGCTTTACATAGATGACCGTGTGTTGCAGCAGAGATCTGAGTGCCACATAAGTGCAGTCGATGACACCCGATACCTGTGAGAAACTGGAGATCTGGGCAAATCCAATTGCTCTTGCATCCTGGCTGTCCTGGTGCCAAGCAAAATGCACAAAGTTGTGTGCCCTCGCAAAGGTGGCATCCATGACCTCATGGATGCATTTGTGGTTGGAGCCTTGAGATCTCTGAGGTCACCTGTGGAGCCCTGAAAGGAGCCACTGGCATAAAAATTGAGCACTGCAGTCACTTTCACAGCCACTGGCAGTGGATGCCCTCCATGTCCCTGTGGTACCAAATCCTGCAGTAAATGGCAGATGTGACTGACCAGTTCCCTAGACATACGCAGTCTTTAGCAACACTGGTTATCTGTCATCTGCAGGAATGAAAGGCGACATCTATACACCCTGGGCCTAGCTAGGCGCTGACCAGTGAAGGCTCGCTCTGTGGCTTTTTGGTGGCGTGTGATTGAGCCCGATCTGCCCATTCTTCCTGAGGATGCTGCTTCTCCCTCTGCACACCCAGTCACTCTCTTCTCTGTCGTCCTCGCTCCCTGTACACTACGGGGTATACAGCTAGTTCACCAGGCTCCATGATCCTGATGTACTCCTCCTGCAGGATGAAAGAAAGAGACACATGGGTTAGCTTGGCGTATTAGGAATCTCTCTTGGTTAAGCCCGAAGGTTCCCTGATGCATCCTGGATAGTGCTGGCCACCACTTGGATGGCCAGAGATTAGTGCGCTTTATGGCTGCCTGAAACCCCACCCACCTCCGCCTCACTCCACCTGACCGATTGGTGGTAGCTTTGTCCATTGGGCTGCATGCTGTGCTCTCAGCTCAGGCACAGGCATTCTCCTAACCCACACTGCAAGGCTGCACTGTTAGCTTGAACCATGGGGGAGACTGGTCCAAACCGGGATGATGACATTGCAAGGGTTGCAAGCGCCTCCACCAGTGACTACTCCATGGCCAGCTTTAGCGAGGAGATTGTACAATGTGCCCAATCATCCAACTGTTCTGCAGTCCACTAAAATGCTTGTTAGTTTGCAGTCTGTGCCCAAGGAGTGAAAAGCTGTGGAGCACCTTGTGGCGCTTTGACGCTTCTGCGTTGCGTGAGTGGGCAGATAACCTAAAGGCCCAAATCCAATCATATCAATGTGGCTACATCTGAACTGCCTCAGCTGCAGAGGGATGGTCACTTTATACAAGGTGTTCCTGATGCGTGGCAGCTTCCCTCGCCCACTACCTGCCCCCACCCCTCTACCCCTATCGCGCAGGTGCTTGTGCGCTACCTTCAACCGCAGGGCAGCCTTTGGCCCCCCCTCCCCCTTCAAATTTGCCTCGACCGCAGGCAGCTCTTGCAGCACCTTGGAGTCCAACCAGCGTTCCTCACAAGCGCTTCACAACCTTACTGTGCACTCGCCACCAAGTTCCCCTCAAATGGCAGCCTGCCAAGTGCACAACTGACATATGCTCTTGTGAATCCCGTCTGTGTGAGTGCACGCCGACATGGGCATATGATCCAGTGGATGGGAATGAATCTGGCGCGCTGGCCTTACAATGATATATTAATGTATTACAATGAGGTTTCTGACGTCCGATGGTGGGAAATGCGGCCTGCCTTCGCTGGGCTGAGTGGATGATTGCAAACTGGTTTCACAACATCGTGAAACCAAGTTTTGGCCTTCTCGTCATATTGTCCGCTCACGCCACCACCTGATGCCAGTGGGCACGGACGTTTCTGCCCTGGCAGTGGTTCCAGGACCTCCCAGGACTCTCAACATTGTGGACATTAACTCACTAAGACATTGAGGAATCTTAGCAATGGCTTTTTTTCTAAATGAAAGGTTTTTAAGTGCTGAAGTTTTTTCAATCTTTGGCATGAATAGTTTCTACTCTGTTAGGTCTTAGATATGAACAGTATGCGCTGTTTAATTATATAAAACATTGAGTGGCCTGAAGGATGTAATGGTAGTGCTTAAGATGCTATAGGCATAATATGGTGACAGAAATGGATTACAATGGATTTGGACCAAACGTTACATAAATGCAACTAAGCAAACCCACAGGAATCTCAACTGTCGGCCTCTGAGTTGCGAATTGTGGCCCGCCTCCATAAGAGTTAGGACCTAAACCCCCTATCCCATCAGTATTAGGATTTATGTTCTCAGCTCCCCATCTCCTGTATAAAGGTCTCAGAATCATAACCTATAACACAGAACAAGGTTTTAATCTATCAATTCCCAACACAGTAAGAGAAAACATGGCCTTTAT
This sequence comes from Cetorhinus maximus, assembly GCF_964194155.1. NCBI lineage: Eukaryota > Metazoa > Chordata > Chondrichthyes > Lamniformes > Cetorhinidae > Cetorhinus > Cetorhinus maximus. Next base: position 55,928,851 of record NC_135899.1, read on the forward strand.
CCACCTTCACCATCCCCGTTGGTGGGGTTTTGGATTATTCTCAAGATTTTAGCTCCCTCTCTTCCCCCGTCTCTGACGACATTTCATGCTCTAACTCACTAATTGGCTCGCCAATCCTTCTGCCCCAGTCCCTCTGCAGTTGCCATTCATAGGATAGGGTATTAAGAGATGCAGAAACAAGGCAGATAAATGGAGTTAAGATGTAGATCACCCATGATAGGGGATATGGAATTCAACGGGCACAGTGTTTCGTATGAGGGTACTTTTGTCCCAACTCCATCATAGGTTTCTCCTTTGGAGCTCTCCTCCTCTTGATCAGTATCACTACAAGCTGCCGCCACTGCTCTGATCTGTCCTGTATCTGACTTTGTCTCTCTCCCTCTAATCGACTAGAACTTGGTATTAACCTGTCTGCACAACTGCAGGTACATGATAATAATAACCATCATCCCTTTCTTTTCCTTATCCTTTTTCTGCTCTATCCACCACTGTTTTTGTTCTCTGGGGGTTCTCTGTGGATTCCACCCCTCCTTCTGCATTTTAGTGATTATTTTTGACTGTCATTCCACTAGGAACCTTGTAATGGAGTCCGCAGTTCCCCAGTCGAGTTCCATAGCGCTATTTTGTTTCCCTGACGGCATTCTGTTCCTATTTTCCATCTATCTCTGCGCGGTACGTTCGCACAGTCCTAACAACTTAATTATCTGAGGTATGTGCAGTTTCACTGGGACCTGGCCTCCCTACGTGGCTTCGGCTAAGGTTATATTTCAAACCGTATCCCGCCAGCACCGCTCCGCCCTCCTCTTAACTGGGGCCTGGCCTGTGTGGCTTTGGCTAAGGTTATATCTCAAACCATAACCTGCCAGCACGGCTCTGCCTCCTATCTCTGGTAATGGTCTGGCCCTCCCTGCGCGGGCTTTGGCACCGCTAGCCCGCCTACACGGCAATGCCTCTTACCCCTGGTGCCTCCTAACTCCTGTCCTGAGTCCTCCTCCTGATTCTTTGATACTTGTCCGGACTGTTCTCTGGTAGGCTTACTGCACTTATTACAGGTGGTAAATAAATATACTCAACCACTATGCAGAGCCGTCCCGAGGATCCGATCCAAGTATCCTGCCAACTACACCAAATTGTTGTGGTCACTTTGACAAACGGACCACAGGAGTCTCAGATAGAGGTCACGATCGTTTATTCGAGCAATTAAAAGGGGAGAACTATCTCAATGCAGCTTGAGATAGTACTCTGCTAAATTACAAATGTTCAACATATTTATACATTATTGGTCACATACAAGAACAGTTTCCAGATTCTGATCTCATCAACATATAGGTTTACATTAAACAGACATCTCATAACAGGTACATGCATCGTATGTCCCTATTTTTCACCCGGGCAGAGACCTTCCCTGATATCTAAGCTGGGACCATCTGTTCTTCCCCTATCTGTTGAAGAGCACACTTAATCTTAGTTGTTATTGCCAATGCTCTGACTCCAGTCCGGTTCCCGAGGCCTTTCTGTTGTTTGCAGGCCCTCAGGCTGTGCAAGGTTCATCAGGTAACCTTTAACTGCCAATGTGCTTGGTAGCCCTGGTCGCCTGGAGATTTTAAGTAATTCATTCCTTTTGAATAAATTCTCCCTTACCATAAATTCTTACTTACTTCCTTCCCTCTAACACTGGATTTGGGAACATAGTGACTGCAGACTCAGTCAAAACACAATGACCTTAGAAAGAAATGGCAGGGCTTTGAAGGAAGTTTTATAGCCAGAACCTGGTTGTAATGAATGGTTACAGAGAAACAAGTTGTAAATTAAGGTTATAAATGCGTGCAGGGATATATCAGAAGAGTTTCCATAAAATTCAGTTAGGTCTCTTGATAGCAGCAATGAAGTGACTGCATGTATTAATTCAGAGGTTATAGAGCCTTGTAGCAGAAATAAAGTTGCTTTAATCAGAGACTTTAATTTTCATAGTTCGGGAAGAACAGTTTCTGATGTCAGAAAGATGGCGAATTGCTTAAGTGCATTCAAGATCGTTTTTGAGAATGATATTTTCTAGAACTAGCAAGACAGCAGACTGTTCTAGATTTAGCAATGATTAATGATCCAGATTTAGTTAATAATCTAATGATAGCAATGATCATTAAATGATCAATTTCAATGTTAGGTTTGAAATGGAGAAACAAAACACAGAAACATTCTAGATTTTAATAAAGCTACCGTTAATGGGATGAGATAGAGACCAACTACACCAAACTGATCAAAACAGTTATCAGGTAAAAGTACAGATGAAAGGGGGAAGGTGTTCAAAAAATAACTTAGCTTAACACAGGATGAGTAACTAACTCTAAGGGGGAAAGATCTCTACTTACTAAATAAAACAGCCACAGTTAACAAAAGATCTGAGACACAACATAAAACTAAACGAAAGAGCATATAAGTGCAAATAGTGTAAATCCAGAGGTCTGAGGGAGATATAAACAAAAGCAAAGGAAGACAATAGAAGATGATAAGAGCTACAAGAATATGGTATGAGGGATATCAAAATTAATAGTTTTTTTCACTGTTATAGTCGAAGATAAAGGGGATTCAAGAGTAATGTGGGCTCTTTGAAAACAGCTGCAGGAAATAGTACAGATGAAAATAAGGACATGGTAGACCTGTTGGAAAATTTCTGTCAATCTTCACCATGAAGGAAAATATCTGGCATTCCAGAGAAATTAGTAATGAATCAAGGTCTGCAACTTCCTAACATAAGCGAGAAAATAGCTTTGTAAAAAATAATGACACTAAATGCTTACAGATGCCCAGGACCTGAAGGTTCCCACCCCAGGGATTTAAAGGAAGTAGGTGTGGAATTTGCAGACACATTAACCATAAACTTCCAAAGCTCTCCCAATTCAGGTAGTGTCTCTTTAGATTTAAAAATTGAAAATGCAACTTCATTATTTTAAGAAAGGTGAGAAAAAGAAACCAGGAAGTTAATGACCTGTTAGTCTGTTGTGGGAAAGATATCGGGATCTAATAATTAATGACAGTCACTACGCATATAGAGAAATTTGAGCTGATTAGAGAGTCAGCCTGACTTTGTAAATGGTAGGTGATGTTTAACAAACAAAATTGAATGGTTTAGGGAAGTAATTGAAGTAGTAGACAGGAGAATGACTTTATGCAATCTATTTGGCCTTCCAGAAGGCAATGAAAAGTGTTCCAAATAAGAGACTGTTAGCTAAAGCTCATGGAATTGATGGCAAATTATTGACCTGGTCAGGAGATTGGTTCGAAGACAGAGTAGGGATAATGATATGCACTCAAACTGAAATAAGTGACTATATCACAGGCATTTGTGCTGCAGGTACAACTATTTAGTATATTTATTAATGACTTAGGACAATACAGATACATTGCTGATGACACAAAAATTGGTGATACAGTAATTAAGACAGGTGCATAAAATTACAAAGAGATCTTGATAAATTAAGTGAGTGGGCAATACTGCGGCAAATGGATTTCAATGCAAATACATGTAAGGTCATTCATTATGGATTAAATAAGGATAGATTCAAGTATTATTTAAAGAACGAAAAGAGGTTTAAAAGGTCCACAGATCACTGAAATGGAGCAGTCAGGCATAAAGAACTAATAAGAACATAAAAATTCGAGCAGGAGTAGGCCGTTTGGTCCCTTGAGCCTGCACTGCCATTCAATAAGATCATGGATGATCTGATTGGAGCTGAACTCCACCTTCTTGCCTGTCCCACATAACCCTTTATTCCCTTGTATATCAAAGATTTGTCTAACTCCGCTTTGAATATATAACCACTTTGCCTCCACTGATCTCTGGGTTAGAGAACTCAAAGATTAATGACCCTCCCAGTGAAGAAATTCCTGCTCATCTCCATCTTCCATGGGAGACCCTTTATTTTTAAACTGTGGCCCCTAGTTCTAGATTACCCCACAAGGGGAAACATCCACTCAGCATTTACCCTGTCAAGGCCTCGCAGAATATTTTGTGTTTCAATAAGATTATCTCTCATTCTTCTAAATGCCAATAAGTATAGGTCTGGCCTGATCAAGCTTCCTTCATAAGACAGCCCCTTCATTACTGGAATCAACTTAGTGAACCTCTTCTGAACTGCCTCCAATGCAAGTGTATATCTCCTTAAAAAAAAAAGAGACCAGAGCTGTGCGCAGTACTCCAGGTATGATCTCACCAATGCCCTGTACAGTTGTAGCAAGACTTCCCTATCTTTATACTCCATCCCCTTGCAATGAAGATCAATGTTGCATTTGTCTTCCTAATTGCTTGCTGTACCTGCATTCTAACGTTTTGTCATTCGTATATGAGGATACCAAGATCCCTCTGTACGGCAGCATTCTGTAATATTTCTGCACTGCAAGGCTGCACTGTTAGCTTGAACCATGGGGGAGACTGGTCCAAACCGGGATGATGACATTACAAGGGTTGCGAGCGCCTCCACCAGTGACTACTCCATGGCCAGCTTTAGCAAGGAGATTGTACAATGTGCCCAGTCATCCAACTGTTCTGCAGTCCACTAAAATGCTTGTTAGTTTGCAGTCTGTGCCCAAGGAGTGAAAAGCTCTGGAGCACCTTGTGGCGCTTTGACGCTTCTGCGTTGCGTGAGTGGGCAGATAACCTAAAGGCCCAAATCCAATCATATCAATGTGGCTGCATCTGAACTGCGTCAGCTGCAGAGGAATGGTCACTTTATACAAGGTGTTCCTGATGCGTGGCAGCTTCCCTCGCCTACTACCTGCCCCCACCCCCCTACCCCTATCGCGCAGGTGCTTGTGCGCTACCTTCAACCGCAGGGCAGCCTTTGTCCTCCCCTCCCCCTTCAAATTTGCCTCGACCGTAGGCAGCTCTTGCAGCACCTTGGAGTCCAACCAGCGTTCCTCACAAGCGCTTCACAACCTTACTGTGCACTCGCCACCAAGTTCCCCTCAAATGGCAGCCTGCCAAGTGCACAACTGACATATGCTCTTGTGAATCCCGTCTGTGTGAGTGCACGCCGACATGGGCATATGATCCAGTGGATGGGAATGAATCTGGCGGGCTGGCCTTATAATGATATATTAATGTATTACAATGAGGTTTCTGATGTCCGATGGTGGGAAATGCGGCCTGCCTTCGCTGGGCTGAGTGGATGATTGAAAACTGGTTTCACAACATCGTGAAACCAAGTTTTGGCCTTCTCGCCATATTGTCCGCTCACGCCACCACCTGATGCCAGCGGGCACGAACGTTTCTGCCCTGGCAGTGGATCCAGGACCTCCCAGGACTCTCAACATTGTGGACATTAACTCACTAAGACATTGAGGAATCTTAGCAATGGCTTTTTTTCTAAATGAAAGGTTTTTAAGTGCTGAAGTTTTTTCAATCTTTGGCATGAATAGTTTCTACTCTGTTAGGTCTTAGATATGAACAGTATGCGCTGTTTAATTATATAAAACATTGAGTGGCCTGAAGGATGTAATGGTAGTGCTTAAGATGCTATAGGCATAATATGGTGACAGAAATGGATTACAATGGATTTGGACCAAACGTTACATAAATGCAACTAAGCAAACCCACAGGAATCTCAACTGTCGGCCTCTGAGTTGCGAATTGTGGCCCGCCTCCATAAGAGTTAGGACCTAAACCCCCTATCCCATCAGTATTAGGATTTATGTTCTCAGCTCCCCATCTCCTGTATAAAGGTCTCAGAATCATAACCTATAACACAGAACAAGGTTTTAATCTATCAATTCCCAACACAGTAAGAGAAAACATGGCCTTTATCCACCTTCACCATCCCCGTTGGTGGGGTTTTGGATTATTCTCAAGATTTTAGCTCCCTCTCTTCCCCCGTCTCTGACGACATTTCATGCTCTAACTCACTAATTGGCTCGCCAATCCTTCTGCCCCAGTCCCTCTACAGTTGCCATTCATAGGATAGGGTATTAAGAGATGCAGAAACAAGGCAGATAAATGGAGTTAAGATGTAGATCACCCATGATCTAATTGAAAGCAAACAGGCTGAAGGGGCTGAATTACATAGAAATCTCAGCACAGAAACAGGCCATTCAGCCCAACCTGTCTCTGCTGGCTTTTGTTTCACACTAGCTTCCTCACACTATACTTAAGCTAACCTTATCTGCATATACATTTATCCCTTCTTCCCCCATGTTCTTATTTAGTTTTCATTTAAATACATTTATACTATTCACCTCAACTACTCCATGTGGTAGAAGGATCCACATTCTAACCAATCTCTGAATAATCTCTCCTGAATTCTTTATCAGATTTATTAGGGACTCTCTTATACTATGGGCTGAATTTTCCGTGCCCGTTGACGCCGCGTGTGTTCGGTGGCAGCAGCGGACAATATGGCGAGAAGGCCAAAAATCGGTTTCGCAACATCATAGGGAAGTGGCCACGCATTGGAGAAACCTTATATAAAGTGACCATGCCTTCTGAGCTGAGACAGTTCAAATGCAGCCATATTGGTATGCATGGGATTGGGCCTCTAGCTCAGCTGCCAAGTCAATCAATGCAGAGGCATGAAAGTGCCATCAAATGCTCCAGAGCTTTTCACTCCATGGACACAGACTGCAAACTAATGAGCGTTTTAGTGGACTGCAGAACAATTGGATGTCTGGGCAAGTTGTACAATCTCCTTGCTAAATCTGGCCATGGAGCAGTCACTGGTGGAGGTGCTCACAGGCACTTGCAATGTCATCATTCTGGTTTGGACCAGTCTCCCCCATGGTTCAAGCTAACAGTGCAACCTTGCAGTGTGGGTTAGGAGAATGCCTGCACCTGAGCTGAGAGCACGGCATGCAGTCCAATGGGCAAAGCTGCCGCCAATCGTTCGGGTGGAGTGGGCGGAAGTGGGTGGGGTCTCGGGCAGCCGTGCAGCGCACTAAACTCTGGCCATCCTAGTGTGGCCAGCACTCCCTGGGATGAATTAAGGACCCTTCAGACTTAACCAAGAGATGTTCTTAGAACAAACAAGCTAACCCAAGTGTCTCTCTCTTTCACCCTAAAGGAGGAGTGCATCAGGAACATGGAGCTGGAAACCTCATGGCGGACAAAAAGCGGAGACAAAGGAAAAAAGAGTGATGGAGGCACCTGGCTGGGCAGAGGGAGGAGCAGCACCCCAAGAAGAAGGGGCGACTGGGGCTCCCGCACATGCTGCTGAAGAGCCACAGCGAGCCGACGTTGGTTGGCGCCTAGCTAGACCCACGGTCAAAGATGCCGCCTATCATTCCTGTAGGTGGCCGACAACCAGTATCGCCGAAGACTGTGCATGTCCAAGGAACTGGTTGCTTACATCTGCCAGCTACTGTGGGATTTGATGCCACAGGGACATGGAGGGTATCCACGGCCAGTGGCTGTGAAAGTGACCATGGTGCTCAATTTCTATACCAGTGGCTCCTTTCAGGGCTCCACAGGTGACCTCTGCAGGATCTCACAAGACTCCACCCACAAATGCATCCATGAGGTCACAGACGTCATCTTCACGAGGGCACATAACATTGTGCATTTTGCCCGTGACCAGGACAGCCAAGATGCAAGAGCACTGGGATATGCCCAGATCCCAGGTTTCCTACGGGCGCAGGGTGCCATCGACTGCACTCATGTAGCGCTCTGATCTCCATGGCAACAAGCAGTCAACAATGTCAACTGCAAGAGCTTTCAATCGCTGAATATGCATCCACCAGAAATGCATCAGACAGGTCTGCATATGGTTCCCAGGGAGTGCCCGTGACTCCTACATTCCCTGAAATCTTTCAGGGTCCACAGATGCTGCAGGGATGGCTCCTCGGGGACAAGGACTCCCTGCAGAAGACAAGGCTAATGACACCTGTGCGGTGGCCTCGGACTGTGGCAGAGCGAAGGTATAATGAGGCTTATGCTGCAGCTCGGAACTTGGTGGAGCAGACCATCGGGATGCTGAAAATGAAGTTCCAATGTCTGGACCGGTCTGGCGGAGCCCTGCAATACAGTCCACAGGGGGTGTCACGCATCGTCGTCACCTGCTGCGTCCTTTACAACCTGGTGCTACAATGGGTCGAGGTGCTGGCTGAGGAGGAGATGGATGAGCTGGGCGTCTCCTCTGATAAGGAGGATGTCAACAGTGATAAGGAAGAGGAGGTCCTCGAAGGTGAGGATGATGGTGATGAGGCCATCACATTAGCCAGACAAGACAGAGAGGCCCTCATAGCTGCTAGATTCATGCAGTGAGGAGACACCATAGATCCTCACATTGTATCTGTGAATGTCTGACTCCAGTCTGGATGATGGCAATGCAAATACCCTCTGTGATAAGGCACCTGTCATGGAGACACAGTGGAGGCCCTAATAGTTGCTTGATTCCCAGAGGATGATGAGGACATGCAGTGAGGACACACCATAGATCTTCACACAATCTCTGTGAATGTCTGACTCCTGTCTGGCTGAGGGCAGTTTGCTTGCACTCTGATCAGGGTCACATCATGGAAACACAGCCCTGAAACTCTAAATGCACCTGATCCTTTGGCAGCTTTCAACACCTGACCCCTTCAGGAGCACAGTGTCACCGGTCACATATACTGACGAGCGTGGGGGTCAGCCCCACCTCAAAGGTGCTGATAGCACACAGGCAGAATGACAGAACTCTGTGACACCTGCCCACGACATTCTGGCAGCAATGACAAGCACCCTCTAGGTGCAGACATCAGTAATGTGTCTAGGGAGTGTGATGCTGGACCATCACATTTGTCTAAAGGTTACACATTGCACAAGGAAAAGGCCAGACAGAGATACCTGCCTTTATCCTGTGCGAAACCAAGGTTTCACATTGGACTGACCTGAACACTGCTCATCAGATCAAGGAGCCATAGGCAGGGAGATATTCTTGGGAGTTTAGTTGCAATAGTGAACATTATGTATAAGTGGTTCACCCGTGCCCAGGCTGTACAGCTAGATCTTCTTAACCTTCATAACCCTGCCACTATGTCTTGGTGCTCCCCTTATATCCACAGTGGAGATGGAGGCAGCATGCTGACTGTTACACCCTGACTGTGATGACCTTGATGACCTTTGGAGTGCCAGGACCTTGAGGGCCCTAGCCTACTTTCAGGGTCCAGCTGTGTGGCAGTGGCATCCTCCTTGGCCTCTGGTGCTGGAGCTGTGGGGGTCACAGGAAGAGGGGATTCAGATGGGCCGAAACTCCCGGAGTCACCTGGGTTGTTGGTCCCAGTGTGTGCACTTGCTGATTCTCATCCCTTTTGGGTGCATGAGGGCCCCTGGATGATTCCTTGAGGAGAAAGGGGTAGCTGGAGTGAGATCAAGCTTCCCCGCAGCCCTCTCGCGTACACACTGTTGGAGGCCAACTATGGCATCAGCAATGGAGTTCAGCTCACGCAGCAGTGTAGGACCAATGTCCTGGACCAAGGTCTCCAAGGCAGCCACCATCCTACCAGTGTTGACCTCGGTGCATTGGCATGCTGGCATTATCACCTCAGCCTGAAGGTGCACAAGCTCCTCCATCGTGCTTTGCAATCTGAGGAATGCAGCGGACACCCTTTTTTGATGTTCCCGAGCTTGCTTTTGCAGTTCCAGCAACTGAGGTATGACCGAGTCCAGAGACTCATCATCTGCATCGGCTTCAGCAGATTTCTGGCCTTCAGCAGTCCTCCGAGTGCCGGGGACCTGGGAAGTCTTTGCCGCCGCCTGCTGTGGATTAGACAGTGCAATGTGCTCACCAGATTGTGATCCTGAGGCCAGATCCTGAGCTAAAGCTAGGTCCCACTGAGGTTTGTGTCTCTGAGTTGCTGGCGGTGTGGGTGAGCGCTGTGACAGGACTTCAATGAGGGTGCCTTCAGATTATTCTTCCCATGTGACTTTGGGGCTTGTTTGGACGCCCTGGATCGTGGGCTCCATTGGCTGTTTCCAAGATGTGCCTGCAAGTGCAAGGAGAGTTAATTAGTGCATGGCAATGGCCTGTGGAACAGGACACATCACTCACAGCATGGTTATCTGATGGATGTTGCACTGTTGGACCCTCACTTGGTAGAGCACCACCGACCTCACCGTCAGCACAGGACCGGTCCAGATCCTCACTGGCCAGCTGGATGACCTATTTTCAAATTCTGTGAGGACCTTGATTTCAGGCATTCCTCCACCAGTCTGTGACCCTTCCCTTTTGTGTGCCAGCTGGTCCTTCATGAATAGAAATGGAGAGTGTAAGCAGGGCGCCTGCCAGGCTAGATGATAAGTGTGCCAGACATGTGGGCGATGAGTGGTCCCATGGATGGGATGAGGACAGTGAAGGTGTATGTGAGAGAATGAATGGTGATGTCCCTTGAACAGGCAGTGAGTGAGAGACCTGTGGATGTGTGATGGGTTTGTGAGTGTGAGAGTTGAGAGTGATGAGAAGAGTGACTCACCCTGGTGAAACAGAGGAGATTATTCATCCTCTTGTGGCACTGGGTGGCTGTCCTCCTTTGTCGGTCATTGGCACTGACCACCCCTGCCACCACCTCCCATGCTGGGTTAGTAATGTTACTGCCCCTCTTGCGGCCAGAGCGGGGATAGAGGACATCACAGTGGGTCTCCACAGTGACCAAAAGGCTCTCTAGAAATGGGGGTTGCACTCTTCTTGCTTTTTGGGGCCCTGTCTTCTTTGCAGCAGTCCTGGGCTGAAAGCACTGAGATGTGTGTACAGGGCTGTACTTGAAATATGGCGCTTGGCGGGATGAAGTGGCAAGGTGAAGGCATGGCGGGCGAATCGGAGCATTCCCGGGAATGCATGATTAATGAGGTGGGATTGGGATGATATGGTGTGAAAAGCCACCATTGTGGCCGGGGGGTAAAACATTATTTTTCCTGCCCGCTACCGCACTTAGTGCAAACCTGGGATGATTCCTAGTTTTTGAATTCCTCATAAGTAGAAATAGCTTCTCAAATCTATCCTATTAAATGCCATCATAATTTTATTCTATTAGGTCACCCCCAACCTTCTCTTTTCTAGAGAAATCTTTCCTGACCATTGTAACCTCTCAGTTCCAGTATCAAGCTTATGTATCTTTCTGCAGCTTCTCTAATCCCTCTTTATCCTTTTTGTAATACCTCAGTTCAGTATCACACCACATGTTTTGTTTCTCATTCGGCATTGGGAGGAGGATACTAGGCCATTTGTAAAATGATAAAATGATCGACTCCTGTCCCTAAGTACACAGGTTCTTTGACCTCTCCAGGCACAATTGCTCTTCACATCCACAGCATCCCCTTGCCCACTGGCAGCACTTTGCTCTCCACTAGCTGCTCCACTTCTCAATTAACTTACTCCTGTTGACATGAATTGCTCTTCCACAGGTATTTCTTTCCTCTCCATTCCCTCTCTCCCATTTTCTCCCTCTTCTCCACTTCCCACCCTCTCCCGTCCCCATCCCCTCCTCTCTTTCCTTTCCTCCCACCATCAGTCCTGTTCCTTTCTTTTCCTCTTTTCGCCCTCCCCCAAAGTGGTTCCATTAATGCCCATCCTCCATGTGCAAAGCCATGAGAGTTTGACAAGCATGCAATGGGAGAATGCAAGGAAAAGCACACTTCCTGTTCCCTGATTTCTGTCAGAGAGATCAGCTATATGGGTCACCAATAAGAAGAGAACAGATTCAAAGTAAGAGGTGAAAGAGTCAAAGGAAGGATCAGGAGAATGTCTCCAGTAGACAAGTTGACATGAGTTCAGGAGATTGGGCAGGAATGCTTTTGTTGTATTATATGAAGCAAAAGCAAGTCAGTTTTCTGTATTGTCAAGTATTTACAATTGAAACACCTTTTCCTATTTTCCTAATTAAAATAATTGATCAATAAGTTATCAATGAAATTAGAAAGCTTAACCCTTTAGGAATAACCATTGCGCGAACAGTTCTTAATGAATGCAGGCTTGATCTATGAATAATGATCTATTGATCCATTTGATAAATGTATCACCCTAGGGCACACACTAATTCATAAGAATAGAAGGCCCTTGGTTTAATTCTTAATGGCTCTGAGTTAGCTAATCTCAGAAAGGACAACCATTGCCCATATTGCCCCTGGGTTAGGGAGAAGAAAATTTGCCAGTAACCCCACTTCTAAATACTGACCCATAGTGAAAAGCACCAAATCCATGACTGCTACCATCTAGAAAGACAAGGGCAGCAGTCACATGGGAACATCACTACCTGGAAATTCCCCTCCAAGCCACTCACCATTCTGACTTGGAAATATGTCGCCGTTCCTTCAATGTCACTGGGTTAAAATCCTGGAACTCCCACCCTAACAGCACAGTGGGAGTACCTACATCAACTGGACTGTAGCGGTTCAAGAAAGCAGCTCATCACCACATGGACTGTAGCGGTTCAAGAAGGCAGCTCATCACCATCTTCTCAAAGGCAATTAGTGATAGACAATAAATGCTGGCCTAGTCAGTGACACCCACATCCCAGGAATGAATTTTTAAAAAAGAGCGTCAACCACAGTTGGATTGCCACTCCACTCCTACTTTCTTACCTTGTAATCTTTTCGATTCTGTCTCGCTCGATCTTGCGATTCAGGCTGAGCGAGAACTGTGCAGGGCAGCATGCTCCTGAAGCCAACAGTCAACAGAGGGGAGGATTGGACAGTTGGGGGAAAGGGTCAGATGGTCAGCGGGGGTTGGCAGGGGGGGTTGGACAGTCGGGTTTGGGGGAGGGTGCGGCAGTCAGACAGTAGAGTGGTGGGGGAAGGTTGGGTCGAATGGTTCCCAGTGCAGGGCAATTGACCATCGGAAGTTTGCGCTTCCCGGGCAATTGCTGTGCAAACTTTACCTGGAAACTTCTGGGGGGTGGGGGGACGTGGTTTCCCCAGCGCATTTTTGGGGCGCCCCCCAGTGACACTGCCCTAAAGCTCGGAAGTTATGGCCCAATATGTTTGAATGTGGGTGAGATGAGGATTGAGGTTCTCTGAAATGTTTTCCATAGAAGAATTGTTCCTGGTTATTCGTTATTGCTAGCGGAATCTGTAGAATTGTACCGGACATAAGAAATGGAAGTAGGAGGCAGCAGACAGTTAAATCTCAAGTAATAACCCATTCATTCAGAGTACACACAAACCTAGTCTATCAAACTATAACCTGTTCAAAGCCAGGTGCCAGGCCATTTTGCAATCACTTCTAATGTACAGAATTCTCCAATCAAGAGTGTTATTCAAATATAAAATTTTTCACCAAGCTTCTCCCTTCTTGGGCAGTCGCTCGGGATCGAGGATGACTTGCTTCCTCTCAGTTCGATGAGTTCTGAGATGGCTGATAAGTCCAATGAGTCATCTGCAGACTCTGCCACATGCAGGACAGGTAGTCCTTGAAGGGTGATGCATAGATGGGATGTTTGGAGGTTTGTGCGCTCCCTCCGTCACCATGATTTCACTTCTGTACGTTCCCCACAAAGCCCTTTGATGTGTTTGGTGCCAGAGAGCCTTCTCCATTTTGGTTGGTCACAAGCCAAGTACTCAGCAGGGATGTTTGGCCTCTCCAAGATGCTTTGAGGACATCCTTAAAGTGTTACCACTGTCCCTTTGGGAGTCTCCTGCTGTGTCCAAGCAAATGGAGACACTTTGGGGAAAGTCATTCACTGCATGCTATGTGTAATGAAGTCATGAACCTGTAAATGAATTTGCAATTTCATGTGCATTAATTCATTGAGAAAATGTTTTCCCCATCATTACCAAACTATACCCAGATGATACTGCAGTTTAGATGCTGGCAGATTGTTTTTCATCCATTCATATTGATTAGACAGGGGATTGAGCCCAAATGAATTATTCCTTGATTATTAAATGCATACTTTTAGTTTTTTGGCTGGTCACCTGGATTTAGTAGATAATTAAATGGGTTATTTTTGTCCAGGTGAATTAATTTTCACAGGGATTTCCTATTCAACTTCAGCAGTAGTGCCATGGAAACTTTGGAACAACCATGCTTATGCTGTTACTCCAGGTTTTTGGCAGCTCTTCTGCTGAAGTAAGGGCAAATTAGTGGGAGAATCCTTGTGGAAGTGCAACCCCACCCCCACACCCCCCTTAGGCTTCTATTAGGGTAGAAATTTGGCTTGGCAGTAGGGGATACATTGAGGATTATTGTATGGGTTGCCTGTTACACTCTCCACCTGATATTTAGTACCATTAGTTTTAATAGTTCAATAACATCAGGTGGGTACTATAATGGGCAGCCCATGCGATATCCCCATTTGGTGCTGGACCAGAAGATGAATTTTTACCTCATTGTATCCAAACATCCCTTGCCAAAGCAGATGGACATTTCTCAGGGTTCCTCAGCCATATGCTGTTACATGTTCCATTGTGCCTCCAATGGAGTTAAGGTGAAAATTAAAAACACACTTTGAAATTTTTGATATAAAGTCTAGCAGGTGGCATTCACTCCACCTACATGCCTTCCCCTTGACCTGGCTAAATTTTTACTGGGGCGGGGGAGGCATTGGCTGGCCTGCCTGTCTTTGGGCCTATTGAAGACTTTAGGTGGCCAATTAGTGCACTTAAGGGCTTCACCCCATCACTGCCAGTGTTTTATCCCCTCTGGGAGAGGTCCACACCATACAGGGAGTCTGGCAGCTTTAGTTGCATGGGCTGGTGTCAGGATGGGAAAGATGTCTTCCTTTGGGGGAGCCCTTGGGGCCTGTTGGAGGCACCCTCCCCCAACCAAGGTTACCCCCCTTAACCCTCCTCCCTGGCATCTTGAACCAAGCCCACCTCCCACCCCCCAACCACCTCACCCCTCCTCGACAAGACCCCTGATCTTGGTCTTACCTGGTCTCTCACTACCTGTAGTCCCAGCAGTGGCCATCATCCCTGCTGGCCCTCCTGGGATTACAGAGCTTCCAGCCATCCAATTGGCAGACAGCTTTACAAGGTGAGATTTCCTCCTGGGACAAGGCCAGAAGTCTCGCCTTAAAGCAATTAATGCTCCCAGAGTTAAATTGCTGTGGAGCAGGGTCATGGGCAGACGCTCCACCCCACAACTTTTGAGCTGAGAGGTGGGGGTTGGTGACCATGGAACCCCATTAAAATCAGCCCCTTGACTTTGCAGCCATATAATGACCGTGCAATCATTACTACAGCCCCATATCCAGTAGTGGACTTCAATCACCCACATTAATCATTGAACTGAAGACTGTTGTTGAATTTATTTTCTAATAGGTTAAATTGCTTTGCGAGGCAAATCAATTTAGCTCAATTTCATTTTACAATTGGCATTTCAGTCAACTGATCAAAGAATAGCTTCTCTTCTTTGAAATTTCCAAAAAAAAATGCATTGCCATTTTATGAACACTCTCCCTGTGAAGGCCCTGAAACAAATTGGCCAAATATCCTACGCATAACCTGATTGGCAGGTATGCTGAACTCGACATGTCGGCCTCATCAATCTTTCAGAATTCCTTCTTGTCCCATGGCAACTCTTGGGATACTCCTTGGATACTTTTCACACATTGTGCCTCAATCGTATCACCATTTGTTTTTGCAGGGCAGGCTTTTACAGGCTGAAGCAAAATAAAAGATTAATGCAAGGGCCTTGATGAATAGCTTGATTAATAGAAATATACAGAATGAGTTTCTCGATCGTACAAACTCTGTTGAGCAAATGCTGTTTTGATGTTTTGCTTTGAAGAGAGCATTGAATGCAAGAGAACAATGGTGCTTTTGATTAGTCACTCTTAGTGGCCAATGCTTTGGAAATATGGTAAATCTAACACAGCATTGATGCCATGGCTCAGAATCAAAGTGCACATACTCGATGATGTGTACATTGATTTGCATCAATGATGGATGTAGCTACAAGATTTCACCAGCATATATTTTTAACATATTTTAGAAGGTAGTGTTGCACAAATTACTCATGGATGGTGGCTTTTATAGAGCACGTTACTAGGATCAGAGAATATATATCCACCCACAGAGGAAGTTGGATTGCTTAAAGTAAGTTTATATATGAATTATTGATCCAATGCCATATTTTATTCAGGAATAATTTATGGTAATACCATCACAAGTTGAAACGTTTCAGGGTTATGTTTGTCTCCTTGGCCTTTTGGATCTGTTTACTGTCTTGCAGGTTTCTGCAAGAAGATGGCATAAAATAACCTAAAAAGCATTAATTTGGCAGGAATTGGATTAGAAACAAAGGGCAGAATTTTCTGCTTGACATGCGAGGGGCGGGCCCTGCATGTCAGCGGGTACAATGACATGCGGTGATGTCAGGCGAGCGTCCCGACGTCACCGCATGCCATCACGAAATTTCGCTGGGCGGGCGCGCGATGAAGTTCCACGTGTGCTCGCCTTTAATTAACGCGCTAGTTAAGGCCCTTAAATTGGCAATCAACACCGATTTTCAGGCGCCTGTGCGATCTTCAGCTCAGCGCACGGGCACAATGGGCAGGCGGGTAAGAGATTTTTTAATAAAACTCATCTACGGGCAGGATAAGAGGGCTGAGTGGGGTCGTCAATCTGCTTTGTGGAGTATTTATTGCAGACTAAGTTTTTTAAACTTGCCTGTGTGATCTGCAGCAGTTCAGAATGAATTCCAGCAGCTTTCTCTGTACTTTGAACCTTCAGGTCAGCACTCTGCAGTCAGTAATCTTTATCGGGCCTGCAGCTTTCCGGAGGCATCTCTTTAGCTTGGGTATGGGTTCTGACATGTCCACTGGAGGCAGCTCCTCTGAGGAGGAAGGGAGGGCTAGAATAAGGAGGAGGGCAAGAGTGCACAATCAGTCTCCAGGGGAGCCACCTTTGGGAGTACAGGCGGAGGCACAAGGGGCGCAGGGCCAAGAGGTTGTCCAAGGTGGAAGGGGCCGCAGAAGACGCCACTATCCTGCTGCCAGGATATACAAGCAGCGAAGCAGCTACCTCAATATGTCTGAGGTGCAGTGCTGAAGGAGGCCCCAACTGTCAAGGGAGACAGTCAACTACATCTGTCAGATGATTGGCCCTGAGATCTCCCCTAACTGTTTGGGTGGACACCCAATACCAATGGCTCTGAAGGTCACAGTTGCCTTCAACTTCTATGCCTCTGGTTCCTTCCAGGGCTCGGTGGGTGATCTTTGTGGTGTCTCCCAATCAGCTGTCCACACTTGTATCAAGCAGGTTACAGACGCTCTGTTCAGGTGTGCCTTGACCTTTATCCACTTCCACTGGGACCAGGCAAGTCAGACACAGCGAGCCAGAGGCTTCGCGGCCATTGTTGGCTTCCCCCGCGTCCAGGGTGCTATAGACTGCACACACGTGGCCATCAAGGTGCCAGAAGGTGAGTCCGGTGCCTTCGTCAACAGGAAGGGCTTCCATTCCATGAACGTGCAGATAGTGTGTGATCACAGGATGCTGATTCTACAAGTCTGTGCAAGGTACCCAGGCTGCTCCCGTAATGCCTACATCCTCAGACACTCCCAGATGCTGGGACTCTTCAGTGCTCCAGCCCGGCTTGATGGATGGCTGCTGGGTGACAAGGGCTATCCCCTCAGAAGGTGGCTCATGACGCCTCTCCGCCATCCAAGAACAGAAGCTGAGCAGCGGTACAATAGGAGCCACGCCTCCACAAGGGCTGTGGTGGAGAGAGCCATCGGTCTTCTCAAGATGTGCTTCCGATGCCTGGACTAATCAGGGGGCGCACCCCAGTACCCCCTAGATCGTGTCTCGGTGATAGTGGTTGCATGCTGCGCTCTCCACAATCTTGCACTGGAAAGGGGGGGCGCAGTGGACGATGAAGACGTTGACGCAGTGACTGCGGCTGCACATGATGAGTCCAGCACTGATTCTGAGGATGAGGAAGCACAGGGGCATGCTGAGGGGCTAAATGCTGACCCAGGACTACACCAAGGAGGCAGGGACACCCAGGATACTTTAATCCAACGAACCTTCAGTTAGCTCCACACAAATGGATCAGTAGGACCAGCCTTGCCTGGCGCTTCCATAGTCGGCATTTAAGTGCTACATTTGCCACTTCATCAGCTGCAACTAAGGGCTTTGGACATAAACCTCAATGTTCACTCAAACACTCATGACCCTTAAGTAAAACATAGAAATGCAGAACAAAGGAGCCACCTTCAGCCATGGTAACACATCTGGTTTTAATTTTCTCCATCATAAGGTCACACAAAATGAAAGCAAAATGTTTTTCAACCATAAACAAATAATAATTATCTAATCTAGGGCCAACACAAAGGCACGAGTGAGAAACCCGTGGTGTGCCTAATGTGCCTTATGTCTACATTTCCGGGTGCAACGACTTGCTGCCGCCCCATCCCACAGAGTGGTATCTGAGACATCCTGCTCACTCTGCTGTCCTGTTGGCCTCGATGACCTTGGCGCCCGTCCTCTGGCCCGTGGAGCCTGTGCTGGCCCCACCTGGGAGGGATCTGCCAGTTCTACAGCTGGCATCTCCCCAGTCGCTGCAGCCTCACCCGATGAAGCGGTCACTGGGAGAGGGGCAGAGGAGCTGTTGCCCTCATCTGGGGCGCTGTGAGAGGAGCCCGCAGATACGACAGGCAGCTGCTGCGCCGACGTGAGGTTGCCCCTGACCTTCACATCGTTGATGGATGGGCAATGAGCTGGGAAGCTTGAAGCCTACACCATCTCCCACATTGGCACTGCCCAGCTGTGGCCACTGGCACTGTGAGGGCTTGCAGGTCCGGGCGTAACCCCAGGAGAAGCTTCTTGTTTTCCTGGAAGCCCCTCTCCACGAGAGTTGTCACTCTCTCCACAGAGGAAGCATGACGCTCTGCCATGAGGCTCATTGCATCAGTGATGCTCTGCGTGGACTCCTCCACCACGGACACCAAGCGAAGCATAGCCTCATGTATCACTCCCAGATGCTCCCGCACACCCGGTCGCATTTCCTGCAGCTGCTGCGTCGCGGACGACTCCAGAGGCACATCATTAGGCACCGACTGAGTATATGTCTGGTCCCTTGCAGTCCTCCGACTGCTGGCGCCATCGGCACTCTCTGTCTCTGCCAGCTCCTCCAGCAACTGTGAAGTACCCTCTCCACTGTGCCCCAGGACACTAGCCGATGTTGCAATGCCCACCAAGGTGCTAATATCTGCGCTGGTGCCTGCCTCGCAGAAATGGTGTGACGCACGTGACAGTTGAGAGCCCTCAGGTGTGAGAGGGGCATCTGCAGCTCCTCCTGCCGGCCCTGCTCTGATGATGTTGAAAATAACAACAAGGACAGTGGATCAGTTGGCGTGCACACAGTGACAAACTTCATCCCTTTCCCCCTGGCTCATTATGCGCTCAACCTTCCAGAACCTATGGAGACGAATATTGGTGGGGTGGCAAATAGTCAGAAAGAGACCCAAACATTACAGGTGGATACAGACGGGCTGGTCAGATGGCCTAAGGAATGCCAAATGGAATGTTATGTGGATAAGTGTGAGGTGATGCACTTGGGCAGGAGAAACAAGGTCCAGGAATACACGAGGAATGGTAGGACAGTGGAAAGTAAGGAGGATCAGCGGGACCTTGCTGGGCATGTCGTCAAGCCGGTTAAGATAGCGGGACAGGTACATAAGGCGTTTAAGAAGATAAATGCCATACTTGCCTTTATTAGCCGAGGAATAGAATATAGGAACAGGGAAGTCATGTTGCAAGTACAGGAAAAACTGCCTAGGCCACAGCTATAGTTCTGCGTGCAGTTGTGATCTGCGCTTCATGGGAGGGATGTGATTGGAGTGGAGAGAGTGCAGAGGTCACTAACCAGGATGCATGCTGGTCTGGAGAGTTGGAGTTATGAGGATACATAGCATAGACTGGGGTTATTTCCCCTGGAGCAGAGGAGATTGAGGGGTGACATTGAGTTTTATAACATTATGAGTGGCATAGATAGGGTCGACAGAAAGGAACTTTTCCCCTTGGCGGAGGGATGAGTAACCTGGTGGCATTGGTTTAAGGTAAGGGGCATAAGGTTGACAGCTGAGGTGATGAGGAACTTTTGCACACAGAGTGTGTTGGGAATGTGGAACGTACTGCCTGAAAGGGTGGTGGACACAGAAACCCTCCTAACATGTAGTAAGTATTTAGATGTGCAGTTGCAATGCCGTGGCAAACAAGGCCATGGGGATAGTGCTGGGAAATGGGATAAGGTGACTTTGGAAGATGGTTGGCACGCGCATCTTCGAAGGGCCAAGGGACCTTCGTCTATGATCCACACCTCTGACTCTATCAGCCTGTGAATGAGGAATTTTGCAACAATAACGATTCAAACAATCATCAGTGCTATGGATGGTGGGAAGACCGAATGGATGTTACTGTTGGCCTCAAATTCCTGGCCGTTCCACCTCAGCCTCACTGACACCTGTGGACCTGGGCGCATGGCGCCTCTCAAGCTCCAGGGCCTCCTGCACAAATCAGCTCAAAATCATCAGCTGGGACTGCTGTCCGCGAATGCTCACATGCATTATGAGCATTCTTCTCCTGAAAAACAGAGAAGACCATTCATTGCGGCTAATCGCACATGGACTCTGCACATGCATGCCGCACCCCAACCACAGTGGCCCATATCAGGCTTCCAGTGCCTCCTCTCCCCGCTACTGCTGATCAGTCACACAAAGATAGTACGCCTGCTCCCAACACCCCCCAACATTCTGGACACATTCTGCCTCCATCACTTTAGGAAACACACGGTCTTAGCTCCCATGGCAAGGAGGCGCAACTAGGTGTGACATCGAGGGTAGCAGATGGCTCTTGGCCACGGGACCTTGAGGCTCTCCTTCCACCATCTCATCACTGTGAATAGGACATGTGATGGAGTTCTGAGTATGCGCCTAGCTGCATCTCCTGCAGGTTGCCCCCAAACTAGTCATGTGTGACTAAGAGGAACACATGGTGCAGGGGAGAACCCATCTCCTCATGAACCACTCAGGTTGATGTAAGCATGTGCGCTATCTGCATGCCCGCCCAGTGTACGAGAAATGTCCAACATGATTCAATGCAGTCATGACAGTAAGACTTGTTGGAGGAGCACCCTCAAAGTCTAAGGCTACCTGCTGGCTTAAATGCCCAATGCCAACATGGTACTCACCCTTCCAGAGCATAACAAATCATTGAAGCGCTTACGGCACTGGATCCAGGTGCGCTGCACTAGATCGTAGGAGCTCACTGCCTCCACCACCTCCTCCCAGACACGTTTGGTCATGTGGAGGGGCCTCCTCCTCCCATCCTGGGGGACCAACACCTCCCGCTGTGCTGCCACCTCCCTGAGGAGGGCAGCAAGACAATCATCAGGAAAGCGAGGGGCACATTGGCTCCCCTGCTGGCTTACCCTGCAGCCTGCCCTGCTCCTGTGCCCTTCCCTCCAGATGCCCTGCTGAGCAGAACCCCTGCGGTTGGATCTCCAGGTGGCCATTGCGAGCAGGCTATAGGAGGCTGCCAGGCCTTCTTTTAAACAGACTGCCCGGTTGCCTTTGGACCCTGTGGTCTGTGCACACCCGCCGCAGCCCGCACACTCCTGCTATCCACAGGAGTCGGAAATGTGCTGGGCGGGCCTTAATTGGCCAATCCGCGCAAAATGGCGGCGCAGCCCTGATTGCGGATGCCAATCGGGTCCGCGCCCGCCCACGTCCACTCCTGCTCCACCCGCCTGCCAAATGGATAATTTTGGCCAAGGAAAGAACTTGCATTTATGCAATGCCTCAGGAGGTCCTACAGTGGTTTGCAGCCAATTAAGTAATTTGGAGGCGTAGACACTGTTGCAATGTCGGAAACACAGGAGGCAAATTGT
Organism: Cetorhinus maximus; assembly: GCF_964194155.1. NCBI lineage: Eukaryota > Metazoa > Chordata > Chondrichthyes > Lamniformes > Cetorhinidae > Cetorhinus > Cetorhinus maximus. The sequence goes on from NC_135899.1 coordinate 55,950,639, forward strand.
GCAGAGCACAGATCCACAACAACATTATGTTAATAATCAGCTAATCTGTCTTTTAGTGACATTGATTGAGGGATTAAAAATTGGGAGAATTCCACTACTCTTCATCAAAAAAAATGTCATAGAATATTTTACATCCACCTGAGAGGGCAGAAGGTTCCTTGTTTATCATTTCAGATGAACAACGAAACAGGAGCAGAAGTAGGCTATTGGGCCCCTCGAGCCTGCCCCATTCAATAAGATCATGGCTGATCGGTTTGTTCTTTGAATTCCACATTCCCATTTACCTGCGATACCCTTTGATTCCCTTGCCTAACAAGAATCTATCTACCTCTGCCTTACAAATATACAATCCACCTTCCACCGCCTTCTGAGGCAGGGAGTTCCAAAGTCACGCGACCCTCTGAGAGGAAATGTTTCTCCTCAGCTCTGTCCTAAAAGGGCGAACACTAATTTTAAAACAGTACACACTAGTTCTGGACTCACCCACAAGAGGAAATATCCTCTCCATGTCCACCTTGTCGAGACCATTCAGGGCCCTTTATGCTTCAATCAAGTCACCCCTCACTCTTCTAAACTCCAGTGGAAACAAGCCCAGTCTGTCCAACCTTTCCTCATAAGACACCCCACCCATTTCAGGTACCAATCTCTGAAATTTCCTCTGAACCGCTTCCAACTCATTGACATTCTTCCTTAAATAAGGAGACCAAAACTGCACACAGTATTCAAGATGTGGTTTCACCAATGCCCTGCACAACTGGAGTATAACATCCTTACTTTTATGTTAAATTCCTCTTGTAATAAAGGATTGCATTCCATTAGCCTTAATAACTTGCTGTACCTGCATACTAACTTTTCCTCATTCATGCACTCATGCACCAAGATCGCTCTGTGCCTCAGAATTTTGCTCCTGTTCTCCGTTTAAGTAATACTGTGCTTTTTTATTCTTCCTGCCAAAGTGAACAACTTCACATTTTCCCACATTATACTCCATCTGCCAGATGTTTGCCCACTCATTCAACCTACTTATACCTGTCTGCAACCTCCTTATGTCCTCTTCACAACATACTTTCCTACCTATCTTAGTATCATCTGCGAATTTAGCTACCATGCCTTTCTTCCCTTTATCTAAATCATTGATATAAATTGGAAAAAGTTGAGGCCCAGCACAGACCCCTGTGGGACTCCACCCATCACATCCTGCCAATCAGAAACAGACCCATTTATACATACCCTGCTTTATGCCAGCCAGTCAATCTTCTTTCCATGCTAATATGTTACCCCCACCTACCGTGAGCTTTTACATTCCGCAATAACTTTTGATTTGGACTTTATCAAATGCCTTCTGGAAATCCAAGAACAGTACATCTACAGGCTCCCCTTTATCCACAGTGCATGTTACTTCTTCAGAGAACTACAATTGGTTAAGCATGATTTCTCTTTCACAAAACCATGTTGACACTTCCTGATTACCTTGAGTTTTTCCAAGGGCCCAGCTATAACCTCCTTAATGATCGATTCTAACACCTTCCCCATGACAGACATCAAGCTAACTGGCCTATTATTTCCTGTTTTTCTGCCTCCCTCCCTTCTTGAATAGAGGGGCTAAATTTGCTACTTTCCAATCTGATGGATTTCCAGAATCTAGTGAACTTTGGAAAATTAACACCAAAGCATCTACTACCTTCTTTTAAGACCCTAAGATAAAGTCCACCTGGGCCCAGAGACGTGTCAGTTCACAGCTCCATCAATTTGCTCAGTATTGTTTCCCTAGTGATTGTAATTTCACCAAGCTCCCCCCTCCCTTCCACCTCCTATTTTACAGTTATTACTGGAATGTTTTTTGTATCCTCAGATACAACACAGAAGCAAAATATTTGTTCATTTCACCTGCCATTTCCTTATTATCTACTATTAACTCCCAATTGTCACTCTCGAGAGGAGGAACACTCACTCGCTTATATTTCACCCCTCTCCTATTTTTACTTAGTTCTGTTGAAGGGTCATAAGGACTCGAAACGTCAACTTTGTTCTTCTCCGCCGATGCTGCCAGACCAGCTGAGTTTTTCCAGGTATTTCTGTTTTTGTTTTGGATTTCCAGCATCCGCAGTTTTTTGTTTTTAACTCACTTTACTCACTCTTTTCCTTTTTAAGTACCTGTAGAAACTCTTGCTCTCCATTTTTACATATCTAGCTCACTTCCTCTCATACTCTAATTTCCTTCTACTAATTAACCCTTTAGTCATTACCTTTGAGATTCTGCTTCTTAGTTTGGTACCTAGCTCCTCATACTGATTATGCAGAACCTCTTTCCTTGCCCTGCTTAAGTTGTTTGTACCTACATGGACCATGACAACTGGATCCTCGCTCTCCCACTTCAAGTTCCTTTCCAGCCCTGAGCAAATGTTCCGACCCTAGCACCAGGCAGGCAACACAGCTGTCTGGGCTCTCGCTGTTTGCTGCAGACAACAGTGTCAATCTCCCTTATTATACTGTCCCCTAGGACCCCTACATTTGTTTGTTCCCCCAGTTTGAACTGCTTCCTGTACCATGGTGTCATGGCCAGCCTGATCATCCACCTTGCCTACCTGACTTTTGTCCACACAGGTTGTGAGCACCTCCAACCTGCTTGACAATTTCAAAGTCTGAGGCTCCTCCACTACTGTTTGCTGAGTCCCTTTGCCTGCCTCACTCATGGTTACATCCTCCTATCCCTCACAACTGACCCCTATTCTAAAGGATGTGACTGTCTTCTGGAACAAAGTGTCCAGGTTATATCATCCCCTCCCTTATGTTGCGCAATGTCTGCATTTCACCTCCAGATCAATAATCCTGATCTGGAATTCCTCTAGCTGCTTACATTTTCAGCAAATGTGTTTGTCATGGGTCACCATGGTGTCCAAAAGCCCCCAAATTCCACAATTACAACAAAACACCCATCTTGTCATTGTTACTTATGTTATTTAGTTAACTTAATTTAATTACCCTCTTAATTAACTTAGAATAATTCCTATGTACACTACACCTTTTTCCCCCATGCACCGAATCCCCACGTGAACCTAATTTGCTACTCACTCGGTCTCCATCTCACTCAGGTGTAGTCTCCTGTCTCCTCGCATGCCCCTTACTGATCATTTGAAAGATGATGCCACTGCACTTTCTCAGTACTACCTGAATTTCGTGTTCTTTTCTCTGGAGAACTCACAAACTGTTACCAGGACACCTGGGATTGCATATTATCATATTTATGCCGGTGTTTATGGATGTTGTATTTGTCTTTAATATCTGAAAATTACATCACCATTGTTCCTCTTTGCTTTTCTCCTGTAATACTTAAAACTCAGCCTTCTACTAGATAACAAAGAAGGGTTAATAAAAGGAGGCTTGGTAACTCAAACCTAGACTAGAAAAAGACTGTATAGGAATGGAGGTAAGCCATTTAACCCCTCAAGCCATTTCCACCATTCAATGAGATCATGGTTGATCTTTATCTCAACTTCATCTAACTGCCTTGACTCCACTATCCTTTGTATCCTTTAGTTGTCTATCTATCTCTTAAAAATCATGAATTAAGCTAGCATCAACCGCTTTTGGAGAGAGAGTTCCACACTCCCACCATTCTTTGCATGAAAAAGTATTTTCTAAATTCTCTCCTGAATAACTTGGCTTTAATTTTATGTTCCCTTATCCTACACTCTCCCCACAGTGGAAAATGTTTATTTCTGTCTACCCTATGAATTCTTTTCAAATCCTAAATATCGCCTCTCAACCTCCAGGACATATATATTTAGTTAATTTCTCTTTGTACTCTAACTCTTGGCTCCCTGGTAATAAACAGCATTCCTTCCTAGACTAGCATATCCTAAGGTGTGATTACCAGAACTGTACATAGAACTTAACAACTAGCCAGAGCTTTGTAAAAATGTAGCAAAACACCCTTCCCTTTATATTCTACCCTTGTCTTGCCTTTCATCCGTCCTCATTCTGAGGGTTGGCCACAATAGGAACAATCTTTCTCCACTGATTTTTATTCTCTGCTGCTGTCACTGCTTATCTGATTGGGAAGCCAGTTCACATTCTGATAGTATCCACCTATACCATCTTGGGCCTTCCTTGTGCATGAATTTCCAGGTGTTTTGCCTTGCATTACCTCTTCTCTCAAACACTCACTTTCTGTTTGCATCACCTGTCCAAATCATGTGACCTTCCTTTGTATCGCTGTCTCAAACAGGTTCCTCTTAACACCAGCGTTCTTGATCACCCATTTGTTTGTCCACGGGGCCATCCATGAAACACACAATATCCACCTGAGACCTTTCATTTCAAATTCAAGCCTCGTCACTCTTCTTGATAGTCCAGCTTTCACAGCGAGACATTGTCACTACACATACAAGGACTTTTAGAAAATGAATTTTCATTGTAATTGAGATGCTGTGGCTACTCCATAATCTTTTAAGTGAGATCACAACACTAAAACCATTGTTAAGTGGAGTGCCACAGGGATCAGTGTTCAGGCCTCAACTACTTACAAGCTATATTAATGACTTGGATGAATGGACTGAATGCATTGTAGCCAAAATTGCTGACAGTGCAAAGATAGCAAGTTCTGAAGAGGACACAAAGAGTTTGCAAAGGGATACAGATAGGCTGAGTGTACAAAAATTTGGGAAGATGGTGTATAATGTTGGAAAATGTAATGTAGTCCACTTTGGTAGGAGGAATGGTAAAGCAGACTATTTTTAAACTGGAGAGAAATTGTAGAATGTTGCAGTACAGAGAGATTTGGATGCCCTCATACAAGAATCACAAAAAAGTTAGCATTCAGGTACAGCAAGTAATTAGGAAGGCAAATGGAATGTTAGCCTTTATTGCAATGGGGATAGAGTATAAATGTAGGGAATTCTTGCTACAACTGTACAGGGCGTTGGTTAGGCCACACCTAGATAACTGCGTAAAGTTTTAGTCACCTTGTTTAAGGAGGGATATACTTGCATTGGAGGCAGTTCAGAGAAGATTCAGTAGGTTGATTCCTGAGATGAAGGGGTTGTCAGGTCAGTAAGACAAAATTATTAAAATTTATAACATTTGGCTTTGAATATGAATTTTGTCAGACTGCATCCTTCATATCTTAATAATGCTGCAAAACTTGAATGGTACTTTTAGATATTTGCAGAGAGTCATCAGTTATCAATAGGCAGTTAGGCACAACGGTGCAGAGAATTTCACAAGGCGCACTTCACCAATTGTTACAATTACATGACAGCATCACATACTTTGTGTTTGAACTGTTCTGCACACTCATTCGAACCTTTTGCTTTATCAAGTTACAATATTTGTATGGGAGAGTACTTACTCCCTTTTCAGAAAATTATACAACTGTGCTCTCTTTTGACAGAGTACATTGGCACAGATTTACATCTGTCAGCTCAGACACCCATTGCACCCGTGACTTCACATTTTCATTGTCCATTGTCAATAACCTCCTTGCTCTGGTAGCTGATTCACACATATTTTCCTTTGAGCAGAATTTTTCCCTCGCCGGGCGGGTTCGGCAGGGGCGGGTGGGAGCAGGCAGGAAGCCAACCACTGCTTGCGATCAGGCCATGACTGCGATTTCATGCTGGTGGGCCAATTAAGGCCTGCCCAGCATGAAACGCGCGCTGCAGCGTTCAGCTCTGCCTGTGTGGGGGGAGGGGGAGGAGAGCGAGCGTGGAAGTTCAGGCATGGGCGTGGGTGCGCGCAGGAAAAGCCCCCTGAGGCACAGAGCACAGGCCCCTGGGATGCCAGTAGGCTTCTGGATATAGATGAGAGTGTTTAAATTAAGGTGTCAATACAGTTACAATCCCGAGCTGCCTCGGGGAGATGAAGATTTTTGAAAATAAAGAAGAAAGATTTTTAAAATGTTAATAATGTCCTCTCATGTGACTCTTGGCCTTTTCACCTGCCCGTCCAACCATGAAAAGTTTAACTTAATTAGATCTTTAATGTCCTTAATAGGCCTGTTAATTGTCGGCGGGCGCGCTGCCGATTCCCGCATGCACCCGCCGACCGAAATATCGTGCAAATGCGCAATGACGTCGGGATGCTCACACAACGTCATCACACGTTAATTTACGCTCGTTCAGGTCGGGCACATGCCCGCCCAACGAGCGCAATATTCTGTTCTGTGAAGCTCTGGGAAAATTCTTCACTGCAAGTTTATTGCAACCCAATGATTCAGGGTGATGATCATTTATTATTATGTAACCATAGGAATAATGTTTAGAAGATAGCTCAAAAATATAACTTACTGCAATAACTCAAAAAGATACTTTTTAAGATTTATTATTAAAATTAGGAGTGTAACTGTACTGACACCTTCATTTAAACACCCTCAATTATATCCAGAAGCCAACCAGCATCCCAGAGACCTGAGATTCAATTGTCATGCTTGTCTGCAGTCTTCTTGCTTCCCCAGGCCTTAGCCATGCTCAGTTATTCACAAATGATTGAGACAAACTTTAGGCAACCACACACTTATGTTATATAAAAATTGTGGTTTTTTTAATGCATTGACTTCATTTTTATTTGGAATTCAACTGTGTTTTTGATCTTCCATGTATGGGGGCACTGGGGATGATGGAGGGAGGATGGTAGGTGGAATGTTGAAATTGTACCTGATCACACGTGTTTTATGATTTTCTTTTGATATCCTTTGAACTCTGTCATTTTGCTTCTTCGTATACAGGAAAAAATTACTGAGGCAAGGTGCAAAATACAAAAAAGGAGCCGGCAAAAGAAACGAGGAGGAGCTGAAACAGTGAACATTGCATAACATGCATCAACGCAGACACTCACATTAGAAAAGGTCATGTATTGTCCATAAGCAATACCAAAGGAGATCTAGTTGCTAATAATTCTAATATTTATATATCTAATAATATTTAATATATTTAAATAACAGAAGGCAGGGAAATCATTTCAAGGTTGCCACCTTATCTCAGAAAGGGATATTAGATGGGCCATCCAAGTTGGAGTTATCATCGAAGGGAGTAACGATACTTTTGATGAATAAAATGGAGAAGAGTGAGCCAATGAAGGGACCCCATCTTAAGGCAAAATGAAGCCTAAATTTTCCAATCAGCAATATTAGGATCTGAGTAAATTACCACCAGTTCTAACATATGGCAGGACTAGGTGTTTGCAGTTTATAGTCCAGCACTTCATCACATTACACCCGAAGAGACTAGCTTCTCATTGCTGCCCTGTCAAAAGACTGGAACTATTGAGGATATACATCACTTACTCCAAAACAGGGTATCAATGAAATCACTCTATTTTTAAAGCATGGGGTTGAGTGGATCATATGTTCTCCAAACCGATCCTGGCTGAAACAAAAAGTAATCATAGACACTGCAGATTACCTGAAATGGAGGAGAAGATAGACACTGTTAAATACAGGTGTCATGTTTCTGATTGCATTGTTAAATTTATAGAACATTGGCCTGCTGGTAAGGAGGAGGTGGTGACTGTGTAACGTATCCATTCGTACAATCCATGTGTTGGCAACTATTATTGTGTGAGCGGAAGAGCCTGCTTAGGATGCCAGTTGGCTGAAAAATTAAATGTACAGCTGTTAACATAAGTAATAGAGATTTTGTGTGGGCAGCTCCCACAGGGAAGAACTGTTAAGTCATTGTGAGAAATATGCCACCTGGGCCACTGCCTGTCTGAAACAAGAAACAGATGGCCCATTAACGACAACATTCTACACTTGTATAAGCTCTAGGTTTCACACAAAAATGCAAACAATAAGCTTAGAACGGTCAGTACTGGGAGAGAGAGCTGCAATTACTATATAGGGAGACCAAACTCAAACATTGGTTTGGGACATGCTTGACTATAGTACATATGCAATCAGCATCCTTATGGTTCCAGTATAACAGATGGTAGTGGTGGTGGGTTTGGAAGGCGCTGTCTAAGGAGGCTAGGAGGCTTGGTGAGTTCCTGCAGTTCATCTTGTAGATGGTGCACACTGCTGCTACTGTGCGTCAGTGGTGGAGGGAGTGAATGTTTGTGGATGGGGTGCGCTTGATTGGCACCCCTTCCACAAACATTCACTCCCTCCACCACTGATACACAGTGGCAGCAGTGTGCACCATCTGCAAGATGCAATGCAGGAACTCACCAAGCCTCCTTAGACAGCACCTTCCAACCCACCATCACTACCATCTTGAAGAACAAGGTCTGCAGGCACATGGGAACACCATCACCTGTAAGTTCCCCTCCAAGCCGATCACCATCCTGACTTGGAAACATATCACTGTCCCTTCACTGTCACTGGATCAAAATCCTGGAACTCCCTCCCTAACAGCACTGTGGGTGCACCTACACCACATGGCCTGCAGCGGTTCAAGAGGGCAGCTCACCACGACCTTCTCAAGTGCAATTAGGAATGGGCAATAAATGCTGGCCCAGCCAGCAAAGCCCACATCCCATAAATAAATAAAGAAAAACTTGCAATCCTTGCACATCATGATGAATGTAATAATACCACTCTTGCACAAGCATAATACATGTTTCCCTACTCTGGGCAGAATCTTTCAGTCCTGTCAGTAGTGGGGAGCTTGGCGGACCTGGGAACTTAATTTGGTGGGAGGCCAAAATTCAGTTTCCTAACAGTGTAATGAACTTTAGGAATTAAGTTCTCAGGACTTTAAAGGTGGCTTAAAGAGCTATGTGATGAAAAATGTTGGGAAGCCCTTTTGCATGCATTAGCATATCATGCATGTGCATTAAAAGGAAGGACCTTGCTGGAATTGGGTTCCCCCTCCAAACAAAGTTCCCAGCCAGAGAGATTAGAATGTTCACTTTTATCACCATATATAAGTGGCGTGCACTGGTGAGCTTGACTTCTTCCTGGGCTTTGATGCTACTTTGGCAGCACAGAAATGGACAAAACAGGCAGTTTGGATAATGGGAGGAGTCAGAATAAAGGTGGGCATGGGGCGGTAATGGGTGTAGGCTCAGAGGAGAGAGAAGGCACATGGGTATAGATTCAAGGGTAACGGGGAGAGGTTCAAGGGTGATAGGGGAGGGGAATGGTGATATTAGGTGGGCGGGGGAAGTTGGTGGTCGGTGGAGGAGGTAAGAATGTTTTGGAGCAAGCCTGGAATGTGCCACGTACCATTTCTGTATTTTCACCTATCCAACACTGTTGCTCTGAAACTTCAAACCCTCGAAGTGGGAGGAGGGTCTTTCCGGGTGGTTGGAGTTCAAGGTCAGCACAATTGGCCAACTAAAGGGATACCCTAATACTCATGAGGCAACTGGGTGAGAATGACCCTCACTTGTGTTGTCCTCTCCATGGTGGAGCCCACATGGCAGCAGGCTTGGTCCTGACTCATGAGTCTCATAACATCGCGATCCCAGCAAGGTGTGGTGCTGCCATTCATTCTGTGCCATTTTCCACCTGCTGCAGTCAGAGGTAGGGAAAAAGGGGAAAAGGGAGGTGGATGCCTCCAAAGGTCATGGCTTGTGTATGGCAGCAAACACCCAACTCCAAACCGCCAGACTCCCAGGCTGACAAGGGCTAGAACATGCACCCACCAAGGTGACTGTATCTGTGCTGGTGGAAGGTGCAGGTAACACCGTGATGGTGCATCCTCTGAGACTTCTGAGGCATCCCCTTCAAAGACGGCCTTGGGCTGGTTCTGTGGCTGATCTCCATTGTTGGTCTCCCCCTTTTCTTGCTGGTACCTGGAATGGAGAAAAGAAAGATCTAGTGGATGCCTAAGCAGGCTCCTTAATTAAAGCAAATTTGTCACTCTCTGGGCATAGCTGACAACTCCAGACTGGAGGCATCCTCACTGGCTTCTTGGGGGAGCCCTATCTCGTCTTCAGCACAGGTACGGCCCTGATTCTCTCCGGTTAGCTCAGCTGCATGCTCCTCAAAAGGGGTAAGGACTTGAATGTCCAGAATGTGGCTTCCAGTCTTGGCCTGCTCCCTGTTATTGTGGGCATTCTTGTTCTGCAGACAAACAGAAGCATTAAGTGTCACCCCATTGGGTGCATGAGCAGTTTAGGGGGATGCCTGTCTATGGCAGTTGCTGAGCCCTCCCCAGTAAATGATTAACAAACAGGATGTCCTGCAACTGAAAGAAGATTGAGCGCATGAAGTGGCTGGCACACATTCAGTGCACATGTGTCATCTGCTGCTGAGTCCTTCAACCCAAACCCCTGTCTGATATCCCTGTTCACTTGCACGCTTAGACTACCTGATGCCCTTATGAGTGTCAGTTTGCAGTGGGTAGATGGTGCCACTTACCCTGGCGGAGTGCAGCAGATCATTCATCCTCTTCCTGCACTACGGGGTGGTTCTTTGGTGCTACCCACAGGTGCTACCCTCCATTGCAACCTCCTCCCAGGCCACATGACCAGAAGGTAGGACCTCCTGCTGCCATCCTGAGGACCTCCCGCCTTTCCTGGTTGGCCCCAGGGTGCCATCGCTGAACCATGGATCCACAGGTCGTTGTCTTCTCTGCGACATTCTGGTTGATGCAGAGTATAGAGCTCCTGGTCCGCAGTGACTGAATATCTGTCCAGGTGCCCTTTAAATGTGGCGCATGGACCATCGGCCCCCTGAGGTAACAGCAGGCTCAGCGACTTCCTGCCAGCCCTCACCGGGAGATTCAGCTCCTCGCAGGTGTATAAGTGATGATTTGAACAGCACAAGGTCATATGTGTTCAGCTGACCCTTCCCCCCCCGCCATGGGAAGTCAGTCCCACTTCTGTGCCTGCCATTGAACTTAAACTGCAGAAAAGCGGATTCCAGCCATTAAAACAATGGTTAAGCTTCAAAATACTCAATTGGCTTTAAAGCATTTTCAGATATGTGAAGATTGTGAAAGGTGCTATTTAATTTAAGATAGCAGTTTACCTCACAAGGCCAGGGTGGAGTGAAAAAAATCCTTGGGCAAATATAGTAATGATAAATAGTAAGAAATTTACTAGTGTTTTTTTTTAAAACAATTATATTGGAGATGCAGATCGAAACCATAATCTGATTGGCCTATACTGCAGTTTGCGATGGTTCTTGACCGGAGATGACTTTACAGTTATTCATTCACTTTTGGCCATTATTCTGTACTCATTTCCCGGGAGTCAGTTATCAGCTTGCTGTTCAGTGAAATTATCAGTCATATTCATGGAATGTGTTGTTCTTCTCCCCAGAGTCTTGTTGCTACATTTTCCAGACTGTTTGCTGACGAGGTCAAGCGCTTCACAATTTGGCATCAAATTTGATTTTGTCTGGGGTTGGCTTCTAGGATTCGGGTTTGACTTTGAACCTACAAAATTAATAAGCAAAGTCTTACAATATAAAACCTTACCTGGTATCAAGCTCCTTCAAAGCTGATTCTTTACCGTGGCAAATATATTTAGATCATCTCTAGTTCTCTTGTTTTCCCTTGTGTATCAGGTTCTGGTTCATCATTATAATTTCCAGTATGTTTCCAAGTTCGCCAGCCATATATCTCTGCAACAAAGGGATACATTTCAATTGTGTGAGATGGTGTAAAATGGGTGACAGCAAATCGCAGTCTGTCAATGGAAATGAAAATGGGCAGAGATGTAAAACGTGCTGCCAATTCAGTACCACTCATTTTACACTGTGCACAGTCAAAATCTCTCCCAAAGTATCTTAAAGACACTTGAGATAGAAATCCCTCACATTCAAACTGTTGAGGAACAGGGGTTGGGGGGAGAAGCCTGCTTCCACATTAAATATGGTGACAGGCTAAGTAAGAAATACCAAAAACATCAGAGCCAATTGATATTCCACTGTCAAGTTTAAGTATTGAGGTTGTGTTTACTCAAAATTCTGGGGCATTTGTTCTATCACACTCATACAGGTGGAGCAGAACCCCTGTTAGTTCTAGCCCCAGGTTGGAGACTGTTTCCTGAATGGATCATTTGGAAAGCTGAGGTGGGCTATCAGTGCCTACTCAAGCGCATCAACAGAATGGGCCCATACCCACCCTTGTGAAACATAGTAGCCTAACGATGCTCCACCTGTAGTTTCCCAATGCCCTGTAGGTCCAAAGAAAACAATTCATTTCCGGAGTCTTCCAAAACTTTTGCCTCCTGGATCGATTCTCTTAGTCTAGCCAAGGCTTGGGGTATTTTCAAAGGCCAGTTCTTAGCTATCATAAAGTCCTCTGATGGTGTGAAAGATGGACAGCAGAATTTTACGGCACTGCTGTGGCTGGGGCGGGGCCATAAAATACAACGAGCCATTCAAAACTCCACTGACTTTGGCGGGATTGGAAAATCCCGCCGGGGGTGGGGGCATAAAATTCTGCCCAGAATTGCCAGAGTATCCTAGGAACTGTCCCAAGCATGCTTCCCTGACAGAGTGGAAGATTCATCCACTCCCCCCACCACTCTAAAATTTAAAGGGACAGCACAAATGGAGCAGAATCCTCATGTAACTGCCTCCCACCCCTAATTCTGTTTTTCTTTTCCCTGAATCAAGGCTTCCATCTTCTCCAACCTCAGGAATTTTGTGAATTCTCGTGTTGACAAGGGCGACTTGCTGTTCACCAGCACAGTTATTCCAATTGTGTTGCAACTTTCTGAGTCACACAACTAAAAGTAAAAGATAAATGCTTATTAAAGGAACCATTTTTTTCATTGTTCACTGCCAGGCGTGTGCAACATAGATACTGTGGTAATCTGATGTGTAATATACCTTTAAGAAGAATATTATACTGGAAGATCACATGGGGCAGAATTTTCTGGATGGCGGGGTGGGGGGGATGAGGCGGAGTGGGAGCGGGCGCGGACCCGATCTGCGCCCCGTTCGGGACCACGCTGCCATTTTATGTGGGTGGGCCAATTAAGGCCCGCCCAGCGTGACACACACCCAGAAGTGCTATGTGCTCCCTGTGCGGGACTGAGGGGTGGGTGGGTGGGGGGGTGGATTCCCTGAGTCAGGGCCTTCACTCTTTCATTTAAGTTCAGAAAAATTTAATGAAGGAAAAAAAATTTAAAGCACATGTCCCCTCATGTGTCCATTAATTTTTTCAAAATTTTTTATTTAATTAATAAACCCTTCATGAAACCTCATCCCGCCTGTGGATGAGATCTCATGAAAAATGTGAAGGCCGCCTGGGCTCTTCGCCTGCCCAACCTTAAGGTTGAACGGGCAGCTTTCTTAACGACTTTAATTACTTTCTTAATGGCCTTAATAGGCCTTTAACAGTTTGGCGGGCACGCAGCTGACTCAGCTGCGCGCCCGCCAAAAGGACAATCTAAATGACGCGTGGTGATGTCAGGACGCATGCCTGACGTCACCACGTGTCATTTTACGTGTTGGCGAGCGGGCCCCACCCCCACTCACCAACTGGAAAATTCTTCCCATGATGTTAGTGTCTAATAGCTACCTGTATTTAGTAGCCTGTGGTCAGTAGTAAGTGGCAACCTGAAGAATTGCAGGCTGTCTTGAGTCAAAACGTGGAAGATCAACAGAAGGAACTCGAAGAGACCATGCTCAAGGACAGAGTTCGAGATGAGGTGAGCAACCTCCGAAAGGAAAAAGAAAACCTGTTGAAAGACCTTCACACACGACAAGGTTCCCTCAGGTCAAAGTTTGTACCACTGGAAAAGTACGAAGAGAAACGGAAAGAATTCGGCACCTCTCTGACCAAAATGAAGGATGAGCTGGCAGAGAAGACACAACAATGCTTTATTTTCCAGGAGGCAGCAAACAAATACAAAAAAGAGACGGAAGAGCTGAAAAATCAGCTACATGAAGCCAAAGAAGCTTTGGAGGCAAAAGTCGCAGAATTTTCTAAGAAGCAGACAGATGATGAAATTCTGGGAGACTCAACCACTGAGTTCACCCAAGTCCAGCTTACATATGAGATTAAAGTCAGTGCTGCAAATCAGAAAACCCGAAAGAAGACACAGAAACAAACAATAAGGCTTTAATCCTGGCGGCATATGAGTATACTTTCATACATAGGCCCGGTACTCAAATTGCAAATGCTGATGCACTTCGTCGTTTGCCTTTGCAAGAGAAGGATGTGGAAGTCCCAGTTCCACAAGAACATATTTTGTTGTTACATTTCTTAGATTCATCACCAGTGTGTGCTCGACAGATCAAAGACTGGACAAGTAGGAACCCAGTCCTCTCACAAGTACGAGAACAAGTACTACATGTTTGTCACAAGAGTCTGTATCTGACAAAATGAAACTGTACTTCAACAGAAGACGTTAAATAACCAGCCAGGATGGTATCTTATTGTGGGGAGCACAAGTGATAGTACCTCCAAAGGGTAGAGAGCCATTGCTAATTGAACTACACAGCACACATCCAGGAATATCCTGAATGAAGACCATAGCATGCAGCTACCTATGGTGGCCTGGGATGAATGGTGAAATAGAGGTTTGGTGAAGAATTATGCACAGTGTCAGCAACTGCAAAAGTTACCTTCAACAGCTCCATTACACCCTTGGGAATGGTCAGAAAGACCATGGGTGTGGTTACACATTGACTATGTAGGACCTTTCATGGAAACAATGTTTCTGCTTATTGTTGATGCCCACTCAAAATGGATGAACATATGAGGTGAAATTACCAAAGTCTTCTGCTACAATTGAGAAGTTACGTCAAATTTTTGCCATAAACGACTACCAGGAGCAGTCATTTCTGATAACGGCACGGTATTTATGAGTGCTGAGTTTCAGCGGTTTATCAGCCTCAACGGTATCACTTATGTAAAAAATTCACTGTACCACCCTTCCTCAAATGAACTGGCCGAAAGGGTGGTTCAAACATTCAAGACTGGCATGAAGAACTTAACTGGAGATTCCTTAACAATCAAGCTAGCACGCTTTCTTTTCCACTATAGGACAACCCCTCACACAATAACAGGTGTCACACCTGCAAAATTATTGATGAAACGCCATCTCAGGACGAAATTGAGCTTAATAATGCTGAACTTAGGGGGGAAGGTGGAAAGGAGTCAGGGAAGTCAGAAAACTGGAGACGACTGGCATAGTCGCGAGAGGAAACTTACCATGGGAGAAACGGTATACGTGAAGAACTTTGGCGAAGGACCAAAGTGGTTACCGGGTGAAATAAATGCAGTGACTGGACCTCTATCTTATCACGTGGATGTGGAAGGCCAAATCATACAGAGACATGTGGATCATCTAAGCAAGAGAGAGACAAACCATCAAGAAATCATTCCACCAGTGTTCATGACTGGGGCAATATTTCCTGTTGAGAGAACTCAACCTAATACAGATGTGTCTGAAGCATCTGTTGTTCTTTCAAGAGTGGAGTATACAGATCAGCAGGAGCCCACTGAGGCACCTGATGTTCAGGCAACCCTGGAAAAAGAGATTCCTGACAAGGCAACTGAAGTTGTAGAGTTGAGACGTTCTACACGCATAAGGAAACCCCCAGAAAGACTGAATTTGTAAATTACTGATCAGTGTCATTATTTTGCTATTTTGGGAAGATTGTAAATGTAAATATAAAATGTTTTTCTGAGTAAAGGGGGAGGGATGTGGTCATCTGATGTGTAATATACCTTTAAGAAGAATATTATGATGGAAGATCACATGATCTTAGTATCCAATAGCAGAGTAGCATGGGCTACCTCTGTAGTTAGTAGTTAGTAACAGCAGTAATATAGAGATTGAGTTTGAAGTGTTAATGCATGTTTAGTTACTGCTGACTACCTTTGTATATAAACACAGAGTTTCTACCTATGAAGTGTCTGCTACTCAACTCTATCATTAGTACCAAATCAACCACCCCTTACAACAAGCGTGTGAACAGGATCCGATGAACTGGTGACGAGGATCCAACAAACTGGTAATGAGGATTTAACAGATACATTTGTTTGTTTAAATTATTTATGAAAAAAATAATACTTAAGCATAATTTTATTTAAACTATATTTACTTCAAGTGTGGAATTCTTAATGCCAGTTACAAAGATGTTGTTACCATGCTTTGGGCAAAAGAATGAGCAACAACTTTGACACTTTATTTTCTCTTTGGTTTTGTCTGCAAAATGGGCCAAATTTGCACAGGATTTAGTGCTGGATTACACCTCATTGTTTTCTTTGAGGTTAGGGGGAAAAATAGCTAAGGGGTTGGGTCAAGTTTTATTTTGCTGAGAATATTTGACCTTACCCCATCATTGGCACGGCATCAGTACAAGGACTGTAATTTTTCAGTAATTTCCATTATCGCCATTTTAGGACACAGGATGGATAACCTAGACAGTATCAGGCACAACTGGAAAAAAACCCTAAATTGGACAAATACAAAGCTTAGTACTGGTGTTCTCAAAGTGTAGTGGGACAGAAATTACCAGAGGATGTCCTGACTGAATGCCTAATTGGTTACAGTGACCAGTGCAGAGCTGCTTTCTCAGAATGACAGTAGGAAAATTAGATTTTGGATCAACCCATACTGTTTCCATCTATCTTGTGACATCTGAAGAGGCATGGGATTAGATTGCAATTCTCTGCTTCTCCATCTGTGAGCATTTTACAGATGGCCTTGGAGATAGGCAAGAAAAATGTATTATTTTCGTAACAGGAATCATAATATCACTAAAAGCCTGGGATTCTAGCATTAGATTACATTTAGCAAACATCGTATTTTTATAATGCGCGCTCTTTCGCACTTGTAGCCAGAGACACAACCTGCATTTTAATTACTGGTGCTGTTAATCTTCTGGAGATATTTTGGCTCACATAACTGAAAAAGGCGAGATCGATAAAGTACATCATACCATGCAATACTACTGTAGTAATGCCAGGATATGTCTTTCTTTTTGTCTTCAAAATAATAAAATTACAACATACAGGAATGTAATTCTTGACCTTCATCAGTGGAGCAGTAGACTGGCAGAGCAGATTGTTTAATCATTATAGAAACTGCCGAATTTGCATTTCAAACGAAGATCGTGTGGGCCTGATAAGCAACAGGCAATCTGCTCCGCCAGTCTACCTCCCTAGCGGTGAAGGTGAAAATCACCCTCAAGTGCATAAGTGGATATAGTCCACTTACTCACTGCATAATCCTCTTATTCATCATTTGGACATAACAGTTCAAAGATTTGTTTTCTTTGTTCCTGCAGAGACTATTAATCAGAATTATTGTAGTGGAAGTTTTGAGCTAGTCTTAGTGAACATGCACACTCGCTCCACATTATGTTTTTGCTAACTGTTCTGACAATGTTTATTACTCAACCCAGTCTGCTGCACATCTTCAGAGCTGTCTAACTTCCCTCTCTTCGCCTGCTTTGTATTTAAGGGGATTTCAGTTCCTCTGAGGAAATCAATCACTTTCTGGCTTTTGATTTAAATTGTCACAGAAAGTGACAGGTATACTGGATTTTGATCAAATCTCATCACCTGGCAACCCTGTTCAGTCAATCCTATGCTTAAGCCTGGAAGAGAAAATCTGTTTAAATAACAGTCCGTAGCTACACTCCCCCAAGCAGAGGGATGCAGTTAAAAGCTTAAGTACTTTTGATATTTTGGACTAGAAGTTCCAATGCCGGGGACCAAAACCACATCCATAAATTTTGTGAGCTGGGCCTCGGAAATCTAATCTTACTGATCTCAATAGGCTCCAATTCCTTTGTGCACGGTATCATTTTGTGATTTGGAGTTTCTGCCTGTACATTTTGCACGAGAGCTTCATCAAGCATACTCACTATATTTTAACAAAGGTATTGATATTCAGACCTTCGTTTTCCAATTTCCAAGCAGATCGAAGATGCACCCCCATGTTAAGTCCACCCATTTAATTGAGTGTTGAAGAGGAAAACTGTATTGTCACCTGTGAGGAAGGGAGCTCTCAAGGGTACACAACCTTTTCCCTTGACTGACAGCGTTACCTTAAGTACAGAGTTTTCTTTCAACCACAATGCTCAGAGAGGTAGAAAATCAAACAATACATGTCACGATCAGTTGGCGCCAGAGCTGGATACCAACAATCACTATTGTGCTACCTATTTTGCTGGGCATACACGCCTACCTGACTACAACAAGACAGAGTTCCCTCTGCACACTCTGGGTCTACACTGAGTACATGCTTATAATCCTAAATAGAAAATCCTTCCAAGTGACTCTCCCGTCAAAGGAATATGTGTAATGGCTGCCTCTTGGGGCTCACTGGAAGTCACTTGTGATTGATGTGATCTTGTACTTCCTAGTGCCAGTTCATTATATGCCTCTGAAAGTGCTTTGTCTACACCTGCTGCTGTAATAATCAGCTGATCCTGTTTGTTTTTTGGTACTTTTATTTGACACGATATTGAATGGGTCTGTGGCATCACGTGGACAGACAATCTCATCCATATTGCCCCTGCTAGCAGACATTTCCACAGCATGGCTATTGACTTCCTTAGGAGCAGAGCCAAGAGCAACAATGATATCACTGAAATCCTGCATCATGGCTCACTCCATCCAACTTCCAGAATGTAGAAGTTGAACAAGATAGTCTATTGTAGTCCAAGGTCTCCATGGTAACAGCCTCGTCAATCAAGAGAGGGTTCGTGCCATTGGAGATTGCACTGTAAATGCTGTTGGACTTGCTATGCCATGCATGGTAGCCCTGCTAATTAAGCTTACTACATGCCTATGCAATTAGAGCATAAAGACTTTTCCTGGCCACCCCTTGTTAAGTGCTTTATACAGACTCATATGATTCTTCATTCAGGGGGTAGGAAGGAAACTGGAGTTGAGGCCACAATCAGATCAGCCATGATTTTATTGAATGATGGAGAAGGCTCGAAGGGCCGAATGGCCTACCCCTGCTCCTAATTCATATGTTCATATTCTCAGAGAATGATCTTCATTTGTAAGCAAGACTTGTGAAGCTTGCATATACATTGCAGCTGAGGAAAGATGTGAACTGACCTTTAAGCCAGTAGGCTACCACTCCTCTACTTCCACTGCCTTTACTTCGCCTCAACCTTGCTCTCTCATCAAGCTCCTTATTTGAATATTCCAAGGTAGACATCACTGTGCTGGTACATGCAACAGATGCGTTTTATAATATGCTGCTGAGTTTTGTAATTGCTGAGTGGCTCCTGTGACAAGCCCACAGAACAGGAAAGGACCTTTTGTTCCAATGCTGGCTGCTAGGCACACTTTCAAAAGATGGCTATATGGAACATAATGTCTGTGGTGCTTCAGTCAATGGTTGGCAGAGTGAATGAGTGATTAGGGGAAGAAGGCATAAGAGAAAAATGACATCTGCCCTCAGCTGGGGGAAGGTTTCCTACTTCACACTCTGGCACTCTCCCATACTCGCATTCCATCAATATCCCATACATCCTCCTCTTTCGCTGTTGGAGAGTCGTGGACCATTCTTCTGTTTAGATTTGTTCCCTCCTATTGTAAGGTAAACAGAAAAGTAATGTCAATATTTCAGAATGCAATGCTATCCACAGGCATATCTTACATTCTAGAGTGTTTGTGATTGTGTGACGTTTAATCATGGAGCTTGGTTATGTTATCAAGTATGAGACCATTTGAAGTGTAAGTGCGGGAAGAATCTCAGTTGTAAGTTG
Organism: Cetorhinus maximus; assembly: GCF_964194155.1. Classification (NCBI taxonomy): domain Eukaryota; kingdom Metazoa; phylum Chordata; class Chondrichthyes; order Lamniformes; family Cetorhinidae; genus Cetorhinus; species Cetorhinus maximus. The sequence continues at coordinate 55,970,227 of NC_135899.1, forward strand.
CAATTTGTGTCCGCGCTTTTGTGTTAATGGACATGCATGGTAAGCAATTAGTACTAAGGCTGAGCGTGCTTCACGTGGAACAACAGTAACTTTTTTTTATTCTTCCACACGGATGTGGCCATCATTGGCTAGGCCAACATTTATTGCCCACACTTAATTGCCCTTGAGAAGGTGGCAGTGGACCGCCTTCTTGAACTACTGCAGTCTATGTGGTGTCGGTACACCCATGGTGCTATTAGGGAGGGACTTCCAGCCACAGTGAAGGAACTGGAATGTGTAACAGGTTGCCAGACAACACTTTGTGGTGGCATACTTGAGATACTTGTATGTATATGACACCATTTCCCTTGGTAGCTACCTTAAGGTCTGTTAGTTTGATCTGCTTCGGATGCCAAGTCTTACAAGCACCGAAGGTCATCAGTAATGTTCCCTCTCATGTCCTTTTCCTGTGTGTGGCCCATTTGTTGCACTGTGCTGTTATGATCCCAGCTGATGGTACTACTGAACAAGTCTGATTCCAGGGCAGAACCCGGCTTAATAGATCCTAACTTTAATTTTTTGTTTAGAAACATGGAAGGCAGCTATTGAACAGAGCCACATGAGTCTGCTGATGAATTTTTAACAGAAGAATAAAAGATTTATTAAACAAGAAAAGATGAACTATATTACACTACTCCTTCATCCCAATTATGCCTTTACAGATATACATAAATTTGTAAGGATAACATAAATTACAAAATTTCTTATATTCTAATGTTCACAGTAAGTATACAGCCCATGTAAACCAATAGGTGACCTGTGGTCAAACACATCAAACTCTGAAACCAAGTGACAGATGCTACCCCAAAGTAGATGCTATAGATCTCTCATCAACTCCCCCCAGACGCTTGTCACATCATGAGTCAACCAGCCTCACTGAACTACATTTTTTACACGAGTGTTTCCAATCTCCACTTTCAAAGAACTCTCTTTGGAATATTTTCCCAAGCAATACTTTCTCTTGGACATCTGCAACAAGGATCCACCTCCAGTGTTTTGATCTCTCATTCCGATGTTCCTCTCCCCTGGATTGCCATGTGCATTGAAGCTTCACCTTCCACACTCTCTCAGATACTGAGCTGTGCCAACAGAACACCACTGCTTCACAGGCCCGTAGTAAGGAATCACCAAACTTTGGCTGTCTCTTCAGATTTTCTGGCTTCTTGAAAGCACACTTTGCCTTGATTGCTCCCTGCAGCTTTCTTTCTTTAATTTGGAGACTTTTCCTCTGCTCCTTATTTTAACTTCACTGAACAGGATCTGTTCCAGATTCCCTGTCTCTGTTCCTTGACTTAACTGATGCCTTGGGACCTTTTCCTGTCCCTACTTCCTAGTTTTGGGACTTTCTGCTTTTCTTTTGGGACCTGCTCCCTGCAGCTCCCTTCTTGCCTGCTCTGGCAGTTTCTTGAAATGGCCCTACTAACCATTTCTACCTCAAACTGCTTTTCTGTTTCTCTCCATCTCTGTGGGGCCCCTGTTGCTAGGCAACAGCACTGTGTTCCCTACTTTGTTTTAACTTCCCTAAACCACTTCAAGAGACGTAAAACCTCATTAAAATGCAGGTACACAAACAAACCCACAGAATTGCAGGCAACATTTTTTAAAGTGAAACTAGACCCAGGTTTCACCCTTTTAACCCACATACAAAACATATAAATTAAACTTAAACTTAACACTATAGCTCATTCCTAACACATAGAAATATAAATATAAAAATTACTTAAAAATGTCTCTTGTTCCCAACAATGTGGCCACTTCTTTTGTGCAGCCTCTTTGTCTCCTGTAAGGTAAGTTCTGGGCTACAGCCTAGCCTCCCAGCCTTGTAATTCACAATGGAAAGTTGGTCAACGTCGCCTCTCGGACATGCTGGAAAGCAGCAACGTTTCCATCATTTGGAAATCTGGAAATTCAGATCCTGTGGTGCTCCGTGAATTGCATAGAGACATTCAAGGTAAAATTTAACTTCAACGAGACTACAGAATATGTCAGTCATGACTTTAAGTAAGAAAGAAAATTGGATGTGGTGCATAATGGGCCATTACTTTCTTTATTCTTTCAAGGGATGAGGGTGTTGCCAGCAAGTCCAGCATCTGTTGCCCATCCCTAATTTCCCTTGAGTGGTTTCTTAGACCATTGCAGAGGGAAGTTAAGAGTCAACCACAATGCTGTGGGTCTGGAGTCACATGTAGGCCAGACCAGGTAAGGATGGCAGATTTCCTTCCCTAAAGCACATTAGTGAGCCAGTTGGGGGTTTTATTACAATTGATAGATTCATCACTGAGACTAGCTTTATACTCCAGATTTATTAACTGAATTCATATTTATATTCATAATGCAGCTGTAATGGAACTATTAGTGGAGATTCAAAATGCTCATGTGAAATACGGAGTTCACTGAGGCCGGTTGACTCATGATGTGACAAGCGTCTGGGAGGAATTGATGAGAGATCCACAGCAACTGCTTCGGGTGACATCTGTCACTAGGTTTCAGAATGTGGTGTGTTCGACCACGGGTCACCTATTGGTTTACATGGATTTGAACCCAAGTCCCCAGAGTATTAGCCTAGGGGAAGAATTTTCCTGTTAGCGAGCGGGGGCGGGGCCTGCTCGCTGACGCGTAAAATGATGTGCGGTGACATTGGGTGGGCATCCAGACGTCACTGCGCGTCATTTAGATTGTCAGTTCGGCGGGTGCGCACCCGCTAAACTGACAAAGGCCTATTACGGCCATTAACAAAGTAATTAAAGCTGTTAAGAATGCTGCCCGTCCAACCTTAAGGTTGGCGGGCAGGCGAAGAGCCCAGGCGGCCTTTGCATTTTTCATGAAACCTCATCCACGGGCGAGATGAGGTTTCATGAAGGGTTTATTAATTACATAATACTTTTTGAAAAAATTAATGGACATGTCCCAGCTCATGTGACAGTTTCACATGAGGGGACATGTCCTTAAAATTTTTTTTTTACCTATATTACATTTTTCAAAACTTAAACGAATGCCTCACGGAGATTTCTGTGCTCTTTCGCACCCATACACGAAAGAGCGCAGGCCTCGACTCAGGGAATTGCCCCCACCCGCACAGGGAATGCATAGCGCTTCCGGGTGTGTGTCACGTTGGGTGGGCCTTAATTGGGCCGCCCATGTAAAATGGCAGCGCGAACCCAATTGGGGCGTGGATCAGGTTTGCGCTCGCTCCCGCCCGCCCCCACACAACCCGCCCGACAGGAAATTTCTGCCCTAGGTTTCTGCCTTACTAGTCCAATAACATTAGCACTATGTCACCCTCTCTCCAATTATGGACTGTTTTGTGCCCTGCTGAAATTGGATTTTACCCCATGCCTTGCTGACTGAAATACTTTTTCTCCCCTCCTAATGGCCACATCCCTTTTAATGGCCACAGCAGTGGAAGAATTCCTGTTAGCAGGCTATCAGCCATAGGCTGCTGTGTAGTCGGAAGCTCCAGACAAACACCGAATAAGTCTAATAAGGAGAAGGATGATGCAGACATTCTAGTTAAAGCGGAGGATTGTGAAATATTAGATACAATAAGCATAATAAGAACATAAGAACTAGGAGCAGGAGTAGGCAATTCAACCCCTCGAGCCTGCCCCGCCATTCAATACGATCATGGCTGATCTCATTTCGGCCTCAACTCCAATTTTCCGCCCTCTCCCCATAACCTTTCAACCCGTTACTAAGTTAAAATCTGTCTATCTCCTCCTTAAATTTATTCAGAGTCCCGGCATCCACTGCACTCTGAGGTAGTGAATTCCACAGATTCACGACCCTTTGAGAAAAGTAATTCCTCACCATCTCTGATTTAAATCTACCACCCCTTAGCCTAAAACTATGGCCTCTCAGTCTAGAATGCCCCACAAGGGGAAACATCTGCTCCACATCTACTTTGTATAGCTGCTTTAGCATCTTATATACCTCAATTAGATCTCCTCTCATCCTTCTAAACTCGAGCAAATATAGGCCTAAACTGCTCAATCTCTCCTCATAAGACAAGCGCCGCATCTCTGGAATCAATCTAGTGAACCTTCTCTGAACCGCCTCCAATGCAACTACATCCTTCCTCAAGTAAGGGGACCAAAACTGTGCACAGTCTCACCAATGCCTTGTACAGCTGCAACAACACTTCCCTATTTTTATACTCTATTCCTTTAGCAATAAATGCCAAAATTCCATTTGCCTTTCTTATTACCTGCTGTACCTGCATACTAGCTTTCGGCGATTCATGCACGAGGACACCCAGATCCCTCTGCACTGAAGCATTTTGAAGTTTCTCTCCATTTAAATAATAAGTTGTCTTTTTATTCTTCCGACCAAAATGGATAACCTCACACTTATCCACGTTAAACTCCATCTGCCAAATTTCGGCCCATTCACCTAACCTGTCCATATCCATTTGTAAATTTCTTATTTCTTCATTACAACTTACTTTCCCATCTATTTAGCCTCATCTGCAAATTTAGCTATAGTATCTTCTATCCCTGAATCCAAGCCATTAGTATAGATTGTAAATAGTTGGAGCCCAAGGACCAAACCCTGTGGCACCCCACTAGTTACAACTTGCCATCCAGAAAAAGACTCATTTATCCCGACTCTCTGCTTTCTGTATATTACCCCTATATTACCCCTAACTTCATGTGATCTTATCTTGTGTATTAATCTTTTGTGCGGCACCTTATCAAAGGCCTTCTGGAAGTCCAGATATACTACGTCTACAGGATCCCCATTATCCACTTTGCTTGTCACACCTTCAAAGAACTCTAGCAAATTAGTCAAACACAATTTACTCTTCATAGAACTATGCTAACTCTGATGGATTGCATTTTGACTTTCCAAATACCCCATTACTACTTCCTTAATAATGGATTCCAACAATTTCCCAACGACAGACGTTAAACTAACTGACCTATAGTTTACGACTTTCTGCCTCTTCTCCTTTTTGAATAAGGGCGTTATATTAGCATTTTTCCAATCCACTAGAACCTTTCCAGAATCCAGGGAATTTTGGAATATTATAGCCAATACATCCACTATCTCTGCTGCCACTTCCTTTTAAGACCGTGGGATGTAGGCCATCAGGTCCTGGGGACTTGTCATCCTTTAATCCCAATAGTTTGCTCAGTACTTTTTCTGTAGTGATGGTGATTGTTCTAATTTCCTTCCTCTCTATAGCCTCTGAACTACCTGTTACTATTGGGGTGGTACTAGTGTACTCCACTGTGAAAACTGAGGCAAAATACTGACTAAGCGTCTCTACCATTTCTGCATTCCCCACTATTAACTCCCCAGTCTCATCCTCCAAGGGACTAACATTCACTTTAGCTACTCTCTTTCCTTTTATATACTTGTAGAAGCTTTTGCTATCAGTTTTTACATTTTACGCTAGTTTTCTTTCATAATTTACCTTTGCTCTTTTTATTATTTTTTTAGTAACCCTTTGATGATCTTTAAAATTTTCACAATCTTCCAGCCTTTACAATTTGGTATGCCTTAGTTTTTGCCTTTATGTTATCTTTAACTTCTTTGCTTAGCCATGGATGCTTTTACCCCCTCTCACCATCTTTCTTCCTCTTTAGAATATATTTTACTTGGGAGGAATTGAATAACTCCTTAAATATCTGCCACTGCTCATCAACTGTCCTACCTTGTAGTCTTCCTGCCCAGTCCACTAGGGCCAAATCTGCCCTCATGTCTATGTGGTTACCTTTGTTTAACTCCAGAACTCTAGTGTGGGACTCAAGTTTCAACTGAACTTGAAATTCTAGCATGCTATGATCACTCTTCGCTAGACGATCCTTTACTCTGAGATCGTTAATTAATCCCATCTCATTATACAAAACCAAATCCTGAATAGCCTGCTCCCTGGTTGGTTCCACAACATATTGCTCCAAGAAACAATCTCTAATACACTCGATGAACTCTCCCTTGAGGCTACCCTTGCCAATTTGATTAGCCCAGTCTCTATGCATATTAAAATAATCCATGATTATTGCTGTGCCTTTCTTACATGCTCCCAGTATTTCCTGGTTTATACTGTGCCCTACTGCTGAACTACTGTTTGGGGACCTATAGATTACTCCCATCAGGGACTTCTTTCCCTTACTATTTCTTATTTCTCCCCAGATTGAATCTACGTCTTGCTTTCCAGTGCCTATATCATTCCTCACCATAGCACTGATCTCTTCCTTTACTGACAAAGCTACACCTCCTTTTCCTTCCTGCCTATCCTTCTGAAACACTGAGTACCCATGGATAGTCAACTCCCATACCTGTTTTCCCTGTAACAACGTCTTAGTAATCACCACCAAATCATACATATTTATCTCTATTTGCGCTGTTAACTCATTAGTTTTATTCTGAATGCTGCGCGCATTAGATACAAAGCCTTTAAGTTTGCCCTATTGTCAATTTTCCCTACTCTTATATGATTCATTGGTGCAATATGACATTCACACACTCTGACCCTTCCTTTCATTTTTTGGTAACAATCAGCCTCGTCACTAACCTGCACCCTTACCCTCTCCTTAAACTTTGATTTTTTTATATTTCCATGCAACTGAACCCTCCCCCCCACTATTTAGTTTAAAGTCCTATCTACAACCCTAGCTACGTGATTCACCAAAACACTGGTCCCAGCCTGATTCAAGTGGAGCCCTTCTGAACATTTCCCTCTTTCCCCAGTACTGGTGCAAATGTCCCATGAATTCGAGCCCATTTCTCCACACCAATCTTTGAGCCACACATTTACCTCTTTAATCTTATTGACCCTGTGCCAATTAGCTCATGGCTCAGGTAGTAACTCGGAGATTATTACCTTTTTGGTTCTGCTTTTTAATTTAGCTCCGAGCTGCTCTTCTTCCCTCAGCAGAACCCCTTTCCTCGTTCTAACTATATTGTTGGTACCTATGTAGACCATGACAACTGGATCTTTCCCCTCCCATTCCAAGTTCCTCTGCAGCCCAGATGAGATATCCTTAACCCTGGCACCAGGTAGGCAACACAGTCTTCGGAACTCTCGATCCTGGCTACAGAGAACAGTATCTATTCCCCTAACTATACTATCCCTGATTACAATTACATTTCCCTTTTCTCCCCCCACTTGAATGGCTCCCTGAACCACGGCGCTATGGTCAGTTTGCTCACCCTCCCTACAGTTCCTGCTCTCATCCACACAGGAAACAAGAATCTCGAACCTGTTGGATAAGGGCAAGGGCTGAGGCTCCTGCAGTGCTACTTCCTGGATCCCTCTACCTGCCTCATTCATAGTCACACTCTCCTACCCCTGACCACTGGCCAAATTTAAGGTAGTTAATCTAAGGGGTGTGACTGTCTCCTGAAATAGTGTCCAGGTAACTCTCCCCCTCCCTGATGTGTCACGGTGTCCGAAGCTCAGACTCCAGCTCATCAACTCTGAGCCGGAGTTCCTCAAGAAACCAACATTTGCTACAGATATGGTCACTAGGAACCAGAATGGGGTCCACCAGCTCCCACATCATGCAGCTACAACACATCGCCTGGTCCTGCATCTCTATTTTATTTAATTAGTTTTTCAATTTGTTTTTAAATTTCCTACTGATCTTTACTTTATCAATCTGTAAAATATTTCTCCTATTTACCTTTAATCTGAAAGCAAGTTAGAATAAAGATTCAAAATACACTTTTTAAAAATCAACTGGAAGTCGCTCTCTGCTGAGTTGAAGCTGAAGTGTTAGGCCTCCGACCCTGGGCCCCAGTTGTCACCTTTAATCTAAAATCAACTTAGAATAGGTAGTCTTACCAACCAATGAACTTATGGTTTTCCTGTGATGTCACTCCATGTGTTTTTTCACTCAGCGATAGTGACTGCAGAGGACAGTCTTCCCAGACTGTTTCATGGCTATACTGGAGGGACTGGTATCCTTGAAAGTGGATAAGTTACCAGGGCCAGATGGATTGTATCCCAGGCTGTAAAACAAAGCCAGAGAGGAAATAGTGGATGCCGTCAGGATCATTTTCCAATCCTCACAAAATACAGGTGAGGTACCAGATGATTAGCGGTCGGTGAACGTTGCACCCATTATTTTAAAAGTTTGCAAGGGATAGGTCAAATAACTATAGGCCGGTCAGTCTGACATTAATAACGGACAAATTATTAGAATAAATTCTGAGAGATAGGACAAACTGTCACTTGGAAAAGAATGGATTAATCAGGGATAGTCAGTATGGTTTTGGTAGGGGAAGGTTGTGTCTTACTAACTCAATTGAATTTTTTGAGGAATTTTAAGTAACAAGGAGGATTAATGAAGGTAGTGCAGTGGATATTGTCTCCGTGGATTGTAGTAAGGCATTTGGCACGTCCCGCATGGCAGACGGGTCAGAAAAGTAAGAGCCATGGGTTACAGGGGAATGAGTTGAGATGGATCCAAAATTGGCTTAGTGACAGGAATCAAAGGGTAATAGTCAATGGATATATTTGTGAATGGAAAACGGTTTCCAGTAGTGTTCCACAGGGCTCAGTGTTGGGGCCCTTGCTGATTGTTATGTATATTAATGATTTGGACTGAAATGTGGGAGGCATGATTGGGAAATTTGCAGATGACGCAAACATTGACTATGTAGTTAATAGTGAAGAGGATAGTTGTCGACTCCAGAATGATATCAATGGTCTGGTGGAGTGGGCTGAAAAGTGGCAAATGGAATTCAACCCAGAGAAGTGTGAGGTAATGCATTTGGGGAGGGAAAACAAAGCAAGGCAATACTCGATAAAAGGGAAGTTATTGAGAGGTGTTGGGGAAGTGAGAAAGTGTGCATGTCCACAGGCCCCTGAAGGTAGCAAGGCATGTGGATAAGGTGGTAAAGAAAGCATGTAGAATGCTTTCCTTTACTGGACCAGGTATGGCATGCAAAAGCAGGAATGTAAAGATGGAACTGTATAAAATGCTGGTTAGGCCACAGCTGGAGTTTTGGTTACAGTTCTTGTCACCACATTACAGGAAGGACATATCAGCTTTGGAGAGAGACCAGAGGAGAATTTACAAGAATGTTGCCAGGGCTTGAAATTTGCAGCTCTGGTTTAATAGGCTGGGGTTATTTTCCTTGGAACGGAGGAGGCTGAGAGGTGACGTAATTGAGGTGTACAAAATTATGAGAGGCCTAGATAGAGGGGACAGAAAAGACCTGTTTCCGCTGGCAGAAAGGTCGATTACCAGGGGGCACAGATTGGAAGAAGGATTAGAGGAGACATGAGGAAAACCTTCTTCACCTAGTGAAGGTGGTGGGTGTCTGGTTTCACCGCCTGGTTTGGTTGGTGGAGGCAGAAACCCTCAACTCATTTAAAACGTACCTGGATCTGCACCTGAACTGCTGTAACCTGTAAGGCTACAGATCAGGTGCTGGAAGGTGGGATTAGAAGGGCTAGTTTTTTAAAAAATTATTCCTTTTGAGCTAGCACAGACAGGATGGCCTGAATCTTTAGGTCGGTGTGCGGGACTGGGCCCCGCTCGCTGATGCTTAAAATGACGCACGGTGATATGGGCATGCATCCTGATGTCACCACGCGTCATTCCGATCTTCAGTTTGGCGGGCACACACCGGAGTCAGCTGCGCGCCCACCGAACTGTCAAAGGCATATTAAGGCCTTTTACAAACCAATTGAAATCATTAACTGGGCTGCCCATCCAACCTTAAGGTTGACGGGCAGGCGAAGAGCCCAGGCGGCCTTCGCATTTTTCATGGAACCTCAACCACGGGCGGGATGAGGTTTCACGAAGGCTTTATAAATTAATTAAAAATTCTTATTGAAATACATACACATGTCCCAGCTCATGTGACATTGTCACATGAGGAGACATGTCTGAGTAATTTTTAAAATTCTTTTTTTCCATTTTTCATAATTAAATGAATCTCCCTGAGGCAGCTCCGTGCCTCAGGAAGATTTCTGCGCTCGGCCCTGACTCTCTCCCCTCCCCCTGCCCACACAGCTGGGCGCTTCCGGTGCGCGTCATGCTGGATGGGCCTTAATTAGCCCGTCCATGTAAAATGGAGCCACGCAGCCGATCACGGGCAGCGATCGGCCACGCGCCCGCCCGCGCCCGCTCCCGCCCAGCCCGCACGACGGGGAGAAAATTCTCCCCAATGGACTGATGACCTCTTTCTGTCCATACCTTTTCTATGGTTCCAAGCCATGCTCTGTGCTCTGAGCAGACATTCTGTTGCACAGCATTCCCTCCCTGAGGCATTCACAACCTAGAATTTCTGAAGGGGTTTCCTTCTGAATGGTGAGGCCCTGTGAGGGGCCTCAAAATGGAAACATTGTCTCATTCACCTTGCAGCTTCAGCAGTGGCCACTTCCCTCAGAGGTGCCTCCAAGGCTGCAGAGCTACCAGTCTTCTGATTGGCTGGCAGCAGAAAGAGCTGCCAAACAGCTTTCTGTTCTTAATTGGTTGGTGAGCCCAGCGGCGACCAATTAAAAGGTCACCACTGAGAAGATTGTCACAGCTCCACGATGCTCTGGTCCCTCGTATGGTTCCAATGTTGGGACCTCACCCCTCCTGAACAAAACCTCAGCAACTAACAATCTTTCATTCTCCTCAGCACCTGCCTGATCTGTTGAATATTTCCAACATTTTTTTTAGTTTTTATCTGAGATTCCCAGCGTCTCCAGTGTTTTGCTTTTGTTCTACAAATATTTATATTGCTCATATTTTGGTGGTGTGGAGAAGCAAAGAGGTAGATGTGCAAGGGCATGTTGAGATAATATGTGAAGCAATTGTATAATCGACATGAGCGCTCAGTTTGATTTTCTTCTCTGTGGACATATAATGAAAGAGAAAGAGTGAAAATACGCTGAGAGGCCCAGGGATGAATTTAAAGATATGATACAGAGATTGTTCGTAAGGAGAAGGGAAGCAAGGGGAAATATCGACAGATACTATAATTACAGGACCAGGGAGAGCGGCAGAATCATCCAATCTCAGCAATGCACAAACGTTTATCTATGAAGACTATAGAAATGTGATTATCAATGAAAGCATGAATAACTCACAAGGAAATAAGCTTTTCTTCCAGGGATCATTTTTCATATACATTGTAAAGTAATAAAGGCTGGTGGGATGGATGTTCACAGGGCCTCATTGTTGACCTCATTTTTTCATTGACTCTGTGTAACAGTTGTACATTCCTATTTAGAAACAAGACAGGGACAACAACATCTGTGTTTTGTGAGCCCCCCCCCCAAAAAAATCATCATTCAGCATGTAAATGTGTCTGCTCAATGAAAGCGCATTTTCACAGACTTAGATTGCCACAGTACAAGCTTTTTACTGAGCAAATGAACAAGTGTTTCCTTCAGAATGCTGTCACATTGTTTGGCAGCAAATGTCAAGTTAAGTAGAACATTAAACTGTCTCAATAGATCCACAGGTCCATGGAGATTGCATAGGCACTTGACAAACCACTGGTGAGATCAAGCATGGAGTAGTTTGTCCAGCCTGTAGTCTCAAAGGGGAATTAGAATGGGGCCACAAGGATGCTGCTGGTTCTTAATGCAACAAGGTTTGGAAATAGCCTGAGTGCATTAATTTTATAATTGTTGGAGAAAAAGGACACATGGGGAAAAGAAAAAGCATGATCTACATTTTAAAAATCATGAAGAGAAGACTTGACATGTTGATGCGGGGAAGGTCTTGTGTTGAATCAAAGAAAATCTAGGTTATCGCCATTTTAAGTGAAATAAAACACGAAAGAAACATAATATAAGGACCAATTACTACACTCTGTGGGTTGGGACTAGTATAGTACCAACAGTTACAGTTCAAACAATTCAAAAAAATGTGAATGCTTGGAATCTAAAATAAATGTTGGAAATTCACAGCATCCATAGCAGGAATAAAAACAGAAAATGCTGGAAATACCCAACAGATCAGGCAGAATCTGCGGAGAGAGTATTATGCTTTATGAGTTGTAAATTTGCAGAGATGACATACCAGATTCTGTGTAAACAGGAATGTTATTTACAGTTTCTTTTAAAATGTCTGTTCTCATGCTTCTGGTTGAATGCTTCCAGTTCAGCTTATGCTCGTCAGTCACATCACTCAGAACAGAGAAGTTTCAACAGATGCATATAATCGAACACAAAACAATTGAATAATAATTGCTACATCTTTTCTCCCCTTGTAAAACTAAAAGGCCTTATTTTAAATTAAACCATCCTAAACAACAAACATACTTACAGCGAGTCATATCTTAAGAATTCAGCAGGTCCGTTTTCTCTAAATACATAAATAGGCTTGAATTTTTCAGATGGCCTTCCTACCACCTGAAGAGTCGGCAGGGAACACATCCCTGCCAATTCAGAATGCACCGCAACAATTTCAAGCTCGAGTGAGCGTCATTTGGCTGCAGGCAGGACTTCCGCCCCTCACTCAGGAGGAAGCCCCACCTTAGAGAGCTGCCAGCCAGTCTGATTGGCTGGCAGCTTTCTAGCCCCTACAGCGACAGCGGGGTAGTGGACAGAAGAGGAAGTTCAGGAAGACATCAGAGCCTAAGGTCTAAGTTTTAGAATGATGATAGAAAAGGATGATAGGCAATCCAGAGTAAGAATAATTAATTGGACAACAGCCGACTTCAATGGGGCAAGAACGGAGCTGGGCCAGATAGACTGGAGTGAAAGATTGGCAGGAAAAACTGTAGTTGAACAATGGGACATCTTCAAAATAGAATTGGTTCGGGGACAGTCAAGGTATATTCCATCAAAAGAGAAAGGTAGGGCAGACAAATCCAGAGCTCCCTGGATGAAAAAGGAGATTGAAATTATGATAAAGAAGAAAAAGTGTGCTTATAACAGGCGACAGGTAGAAAATACAATTGAGAACCGAGAGGAGGAAGGATCAGAGGGGAGGTGAAAAAGCATATTAGAGACGTGAAGAGGGATTATGAGAAAAGACTGGTAGCCAACATAAAGGGGAATCCCAAAGTTTTATAAACACATATAAATAGCAAAACGGTTGTAAAGGAGGAGTAGGGCCAAGTAGGGACCTAAAAGGGAATTTACACATGGATGAAGGGGCCATGGCTGAGGTATTAAATGAATACTTTGCATCCGTCTTTACCAAGGAGGTAGATGCTACCCAGGCCTTGGTGACAGACGAGGAAACTCTGTCACTAGAAGGGTTTAAAATTGACAAGGAGGAAGTGCTGAATAGGCTGTCAGCACTTAAAGTTGACAAGGCACCAGGACTGGATCAGATGCACCCAAAGCCGGGATTTTCAGGCCGTCACGGGTGGGACCCGTCATGGGCGAGGCGGCGCCCCAGCCAGGAGTCCACTGACTTGTGGCAGGACCGGAAGATCCCGACAGCAGGCGGGTGCAGAAAATCCCGCCCCACGGATATTGAAGGAAATGAGAATGGAAATTGCAGGGGCATTGACCATAATCTTTCAGTCTTCCCTAGACTCAGGGGTGGTGCCAGAGGACTGGAGAATTTCAAACATTACACCCTTGTTCAAAAAATATTGTAAGGACAAGCCCATCAATTACAGACCAGTCAGTTTAACTTCAGTGGTGGGGAAGATTCTCGAAACAATTATTCGGGATAGAATTAGTAGCCACATGGAAAAATATGGGTTGATAAGGAAGAGCCAGCATTGATTTCTAAAGGGGAAATCGTGTTCAACTAACTTGCTGGAGTTTTTTGAAGAGGTAACAGAGAGGGTTGATGAGGGTAATGCTGTTGGTGTGGTGTACAAGGAGTTTCAAAAGGCATTTGACACAGTGCCACACAACTGACTTGTGAGAAATGTTATTGCTCATGGAATAAAAGGGACAGCAGCAACGTGGATACAAAATTGGCTGAGAAATAGGAAACAGAAAGTAATGGTCAATGGATATTTTTTGGTCTGGAAGAAGGTTTGCAGTGGAGTTCCCAGGGGTCGTTATTGGGACCCTTGCTTTTCCTGATATATATTAATGATCTAGATCTTGGTGTGCAGGGGGCAATTTCAAAGTTTTTGGATGATACGAAGCTTGGGAGTGGTGTGAACTGTGAGGAAGATGGTGTGGAGCTTCAAGAGGACATAGACAAGTTGGTGGGGTGGGCAGAAAGGTGGCAGATGAAGTTCAATGCGGAGAAATGTGAGGTGATGCATTTTGGTAGGAAGAACATGGACAGACGATATAAAATAAGGGGTGAAATTTTGAAGGGGGTGCAGGAGCAGAAAGACTTGGGTATATATGTGCATAGATCATTGAAGGTGGCAGGATAAGTGGAGAGAGCAGTTAATAAAGCATATAATGTCCTGGGCTTTATTATTAGGGGCATTGAGTACCAGTGCAGGGAGGTTATGCTGAATTTATATAAGACACTCGTCAGACCTCAGCTGGAACATTGTGTACAGTTCTCTGCGCCACATTATAGGGAGGAGGTGAATGCATTGGAGAGAGTGCAGACGAGGTTTCAAGAATGGTTCCAGGGATGAGAAACTTCAGCTATTAGGATAGATTGGAGAAGAAGAGTCATAGGACTCGAAACGCCAACTCTGTTTCTCTTTCCATAGATGCTGTCAGACCTGCTGAGTTTTTCCAGAATTTTCTGTTTTTGTTTAAGGCTAAGAGGAGATTTGATAGAAATGTTCAAAATCACGAGGGGGCTGGACAGAATAGATAGGGAGAAGTTGTTCCCACTCGTAAAAGGATCAAAAATGAGAGGGCACAGATTTAAAGTGATTTGCTAAAGAAGCAAATATAACGTGAGAAAAAACCTTTTCATACAACGAGTGGTTTGGGACTGGAATGCACTGCCTGGAAATGTGGTGGAGGCGGGTTCATTCGAGGCATTCAAGAGGGCATTAGATGATTATTTGAATAGAAACAATGTGCAAGGGTATGGGGAAAAGGCAGGGCAATGGCACTAGTTCATAATGCTCATTTGGAGAGCCGGTGCAGACACGATTGGCTGAATGGCCTCCATCTGTGCCATTAAAATTCTGTGGTTCTGTGAAGTGGGGGGAGCGGAAGCCAAGGTAAGTTTAAGGAGTCCTAGGCTGGGGAGGGGAGAGAAGGGCTAGGGTGGTGCGAAGGGGATGATTGGGGTGTCAGGGGAGAGCCTGGGTGGTGGGGGTTGGGTGGAGGAAGGCCCAGAGGCCACCGGACCTTAAGGGAGGGGGCCTGCCCCCAGTCAGAAGGGCGCTAAGAAGTATTTGAATGTGCACTCGCAATGCAATGGCATACAAGGCTATGGGCCTAGTGCTGGAAAATGGGATTAGAAGAGTTAGGTACTTGTTTGACCGGCGCAGACTCGATGGGCCGAAGGGCCTTTTTCTGTGCTCTAGACCTCTATGACTCTTCTGATGGAGGTGCCCTTACTCCACCCTTCCATCTCCTGATCTAGGCCATTGATTTTCAGGCTTCCTCCATGCTAGGTCAATTCTACCTCCAGCCAAAAAATTGAGGCTGGGTGGGAAACGATCCTTAAGTGGCCAATAATTGCACCTGTTTTGCTTCTTCATTAAATGTGCGTCCAACCAGTCCCCAATCACCAGCACCCTGCTCTGCCTGGGTACACTTAAACAAATTTTGCTTTGACTCCAATCAATTCCTCATAATAAAAGATGTCACAATGGGTATCCATATGAATCCTAGCTATACCTGTCTTTCCAGGGGATGTGGGAAACATTCTTTGTTCCAGCCCTGCTCATGTCACTTCCCTCACCAATTTTTCTGGTACACTGATGACTGTGTTGGTGCTCCTTCTTACTGCAAACCAGAATTGGAAAATTTCGTCACTTTGTTTTCAATTTCCACCCTTTCCCTCACCTTTATATGGTTCAAAGCTAACTCATCCCTTTACTTCTTTGACTTCTCTATCTCCATTACTGGGCATAGACTGCCCATTAACATCTACAATAAGCTCACAAACTCTCACAGCTACTTCAGCTACACTTGCTCTCACCCTGCTTCCCGTCATCTGCGTCATATCTGTTTGGATGATGCCACCTTCCACATCAGCATTTCTGAAATATAGAAAAACTTCCCACTTTTATATTCCAGCCATCTAGATATAAAGGCTAACATTGCTTTAACCTTTTTGGTTATTTTTTGCATTTGACTACTATGACAGCATGGTGCCGGTGTGAACAGACTGAGAAAAATTGGTAGCCAATCCCACTGCTCAGTTGCCGACAGGTTTTTTTTGCCTCTCCCGAGAAACTGGGTTTGGGGATTAAGCTAGCTGAACAATGACTGTGCCCAGGTGGGTGTGCTTTTAGCTTTTCTCAACAAGGATACAAAGACATAAACAATTCAGATGAGACACTTCATTCTGCAGCTTATTCCTAAATTAATCATGCAATTGACACTTTGAAAGTCCTGCTAGTTCACTTTGCTCAAATATAACCAGTACCAAGCCAATACCTGCAGTGTGAAGGGTCATTAATCAAATGCTGTACAATTCTGTACATTTCTGAGGGACTAATTGCTTCCGGAGCTGATACAGCATTGGCAGGAATGTTCCCAATAATAGGATTGGGCTATAATATCTTCCTTAATGAGAGTTCATTTTGATCAGTGATGGTTTTATATTAGGATAGTCCATGAATGTCTTGAAATCACAATGTTCAATATTAATGGTAAAAATATGTTTATGGGCAGAACTTTCCCCTGTCGGAGGGGAAGTTGAAGAGCGGGTGCGCAGAGGCGCGCCTCCGATCGGCACCCCTGATTGGGGGCGTGCCGCCATTTTACGTGGGCGGGCCAATTAAGGCGTCACGTCTGCACGCAAGTGCTGTACGCTCCCTGTGCAGGCGGCGGGGAGGAATCCCTCAGCCAAAGTGCTGCCTCAGGGAGATCGGCTCCACATTAAAAAATATTAAAAATAGAAAAAAAATAAAATCCCTGACATGTCCCCTCATGTGACAGTCACTGTGGGACATGTCCGTAACTTTTAAATACACTTTAATTAAATTTTTTAAAACCTACATGAAACCTCATCCCACCCGTGCATGAGGTTTCATGCTTTTTCTAGTTCACGCCGGGGTTCCTGGTCTGCCCGCCAACCTTAAGGTTGGACAGGCAGGTCCATTATTTACTTAATTGACTCTGTCAATGGCCTCAATTGGCCATTGACAGGTCGGCGGGTGCACAGCTGATTTTGCTGAGCCCCCGCCTACCTGAAAATTTAAATGGGGCGCGGTGATGTCGGGAGTTCCGCCCAACGTCACCATGCGTCATTTTCCGTGCCAGCGAGTGGGCTCGCCGACGGGAAAATCCTGGCCTATGGTTCATTTGAAATTCCTTTTTAAAATTAGCACATTAATGCCTTGAGTTAAATTAAAGTGCAGAGGAATTTCATGCAAATGCACACGGCAAAATTTTTCCCTCGTTGGGCGGGCACGCTCCCAACCCGAACGAAAGTAAAATAGTGCGCAATTTCTTTGGGCGAGTGCCCTGACGTCATCGGGCACTCTCATGATATTTTACTTGGCAGCATGTCCACCAACAATTAAGAGGCCTGTTAAGACCTTTAATCAATTAATTAGATTGGATTTTTCACTGCCCGTCCAGCCGTTCAGCTGGCAGGCAGGCGAATAGGCCAAGCGGCCTTTACATTTTTTGCGAAACCTCATTCACGGGCGGGATGACATTTCGACCAGTAATTTTTTAAAAAATAATAAAATTTTAAAAGCTCATTCTTAACATGTCCCTGTTCATTTGACAGAGTTACATGAGGGGACATGTTTTTAATATTTAAAACTATAAATAAGGAATTTTAAAAATTCTTCAGCTCCCTGAGGCAGCTTTGTGCCTTCAGGGAGCTTTCAGTGCGCGCACCCACGCGCATACGCAAACTTTCGCACTCGCCCTCATCCTGCCCCACACCCCGGCAGTGCTCAGCGTTGCAGCGTGCGGTTCACTCTGGCTGGCCGTTAACTGGCCAGCTAGCGTGGAATCGTGGTCGGTCTCGCGACTGCTCCCAGGACCATCCGCCGAACCCGCTTGACGAGGTAAAAATCCTGCCCACAGTGTTTTAGTTCTGAATATCACATGGTATGATTTCGAGAAAAGAAATATATTTATGGGATGTAGGCATCCCTGGCAAGGCTAGTATTTAATGCCATACCCAAATTGTAATTGAAAAGGTGAACCACCTGATTGAAGGTTCATATGGTGAAGTTTCAACCACAGAGATGTGAGGTAGAGAGTTCCAGGATTTGGACCAAGGCTGTAATGGCATCTGGAGCTGAGTGGGTCTGGTGGAACCCCAACTGAACATTGGTGAGCGGATTATAGTTGATTAAATGCTACTTTACAGCACTTTGGATGATAGCTTTTAATACTTTACCACAGAGAGTAGAGGGCAGTAATGGCTCGAACTGGATTTGTCCTGCTTTTCAGGGGCAAGACATAACTGGGCAATTTTCCAATTTGTCAGGTAGATGCCAGTGTCGTAGCTGTGCTGGAACAGCTTAGTTAGGGGCTCAACTAGTTCTAGAGTGCAAGGCTTCAGCACTAGAGATGAGATGTTGTCAGGGTTCATGCATTTGCTGTTTCCAGTGTGCTCAGCTGTAGTTTTGACATCACATGGAGTGAATTGAATTGGCTGAAGATTGGCATCTGTGATATGGCAACCTCAGGAGGATGGATCAACCATTCAGCATTCCTGGCTTCAGTTGGTTATGAATGCTGGACTCTGCCATCACTGAGGATATGGATATTCATGGAGCTTCCTCCTCCAAGTCATTGCTCAATTGTCCACCACCTTTCATTTGTACATATCATGACAAGAGGGAATCTGGGCCAAATAACCACATCCCAATCCCCACAACTCTTGAATTTAAATGGAAAACTAGTATGCAGGAGGGAGCAAAATCTAAACAGTATGGTGCTTGCTTCTTACAACCAATTATTCTCTACTCATATTGATGAATATTAAAAAATGTGCAAGTGTTAAGACCTCATCTTGAAGAAAACCTAACATATAAGCCTCAGTCAATTGTGGATGAAATGTGTTTCCTGTTGGTTCATTCATCTATCATTCATTAAGCAACAATATTTGTTATTGATAAAGTGTCATTACATTTGTTTTAAGGCACTCATGCATTTCAAAATGCTCAATCGTGAACTAATTGATTGTTTATATCAGCTCAGTCCTCTGTGATCTAAACTATCATTGTGTGTGAGTACACATTACATAATTAATGCACAGTTAATAGGGTGCAGAACAGAGAGACCTGGGCATATATGTGCACAAGTTGTTGAAGGTGGCAAGACAGGTTGAGAAAACAATTAAAAAAGCATACAGGATCTTGGGCTTTATAAATAGAGACATACAATACAAAAGCAAGGAAGTTATGATTGATCTTTATAAAACACTGGTTCAGCCACACAGGAGTATTGTGTCTAATTCTGGGCATCAAACTTTAACATTAAAGAGGGTACAGAAAAAGTTTACTAGAACAGTTCCAGGGATGAGATACTTCAATTATGTGGATAGATTAGGGAAGTTCGGGCTGGTATTTTTAAAGAGAAAGTTGAGAGGAGATTTGATAGGAGTGTTAAAAATCATGGATGATCTGGATAGAGTAGATAGAGAGAAACTGTTCCCATTGAGGGAAGGGCCAAAGGGCACCAATGCCAGAGGGCACCAATGAAAGGTAATTAGCAAAAGAACAGAGGGCAACTTGAGGCAAAACATTTTTATGCGTTGCGTGTTTAGGATCTGGAATACATTACCTGACAGGATGGTGGAGGCAGATTCAATAATGCCTTTCAAAAGGGAATTAGATAAGTACTTGAAAAGAAAAGAGTTGCAGAGCTGTAAATCAAAAAGTGGGAGATTGAGAATAACTGGATTGCTCTTGCAAAGAGCCGCATGGACTCCCTAGGCCAAATGGCCTCCTTCTGTCATATAGCTTATCAATGATTGTATAAACCTTTAAAGTGCCAATTCAATTCCACATTCAGTACTATCGAGTACAAAGGGTAACATGAAACTGAATAGGCATTTCACCACTTTGAGTTCTTCTGCATTCCATATCTTTTGAACAAAGTAATTGCTATGTATCTCTATCATATCCTTTGACTATATTCTATCTAGATAGAGAATTGTCTCGCTTCATCATGTTTACTACTTCTAATCCCTGAACTACTCTTACAATGCAAATCCTGTGGCAAAATCGAGTCATTTTATGTATTTTATTTGGTGCAGCTCTGAAGTAGCTGGGTGAAAAATGAAGCTGCTTTCCTTCTGTCAGCTTCAAAATGCAGGCTTTGAAATAAGTTTTCTGCAGGATCAGGCCAGGTTGATTTGATTTGGAAATTAATCAGGATAAAATGGGCTTTATTCTAAGTGCTAATTAAATTGTATGTGGTCAAGGGATTAGCAGGCACTCAGAAATCCGATAAACACCTGCTCATCAGTATTCTATGCAATAGTTTCAACCATTGTGTCTTTAATCATGAATGATTGACAGCTCCGACTTCAGAGATTCTGGGACTGGATAAAAACTGAGGGATCTCCTTAAAAGACTTTAAGTTTTGGCAGGAAATTCGAAATCCTTGGATTTATCTGAGATTTCCATTATTCACACACAGACTTGCATTGGGTTGGCCTACATGGAGACAAAGCAAGTTGTATGTTCTTACGTTCCAGTTATTTTATTCAAACTGTTCCATTTCATCCAAAAACCTTGTCACATCTCAGAATCTGTAACAAGTAAATTCTAAGAAAAGAATGTTTAACCCCTCATAGGCTGATTACAACTTATATTGTTTTAAAGACAACATCAATTGGCTTTTGTTTACTAATTTACCTGTAAGTAAGCTTGTTTTACAATTTAGCTGACATGCATTGGTCCATTGATATAATATTTTATGCCCTTTGAAAACTCTCCAGTGTGGTAGCTACTGAATTAGATGGAGAGAGTGCATTTAATTCCAAATCAACCTTGTTAAAAAATGATTTATACCAATATTTTGTGTAATGCAGCTTGAATAAAATCACAGCTTCAATGTCAATTTGGGTTGACAGAAAATTTGAATTGAGCAACTTTAAAATCATCAGACATAGACAGGAATTCTTAATCCTGGGTCCACTAGCAGAAGAATAAAGGTGCAAACTTCCTATCACAAGACAATATTGGCCTGCAATGTGGTTCCATTCTTGTGGGGAATACTCACAACTCCTTAAATCTAATCTTATGCAATTTAGAAATGAATCAGAGAATTATCTCAAATCTTTTATTTTGTATTCTTCCCGGATGACATGCAATTATTTGTAAATTCAGAGGTCAAGATTTGAACACATTATAATCCATACACTTATATTTGAAGTGACAGCAAAGCAGAAATCGAAAAAATGGATGAAACCTGGACTCAGTAACAAGTACCATTGTAGCTAGAGTCATGTTCATAATGAAAATCAAGCTGGCAGTAGCCAGCCCACTAGTTCCACAAATCAGTTAACAAATCCTTACTAATTTCATGAACAAATGATTCACTAATTAGATAATTGACAGAGACCAACAGCAACTCATACAAATTACCACTCTTACTCTTCATGAATAAATGAAGACATCTAATCAAAAGCAGAAAAGCACTGTTAAGCTGTGCCAAAGTCTAAAAATATAGATTTTTGCAAGAGACAAATAACATAATTATGCGCAATGCCAGAAAGTTATTTAGAAAATGATAAAGAGGTAATGAAATCTTCATCTACTACCCTCCCTAAAAACACTTATAATGGACTGATTCAGAATCCTACTATGTTCCCTTCATAGCAATTAACTGTGGCTTCTGTCCAAGTCAGACCATGGTAAGTGATGATGTACTAACCATGAGCCTTGGCTCTGTTATGTCTGTAGAGTACTTGATGTCTTGTGGAGTTCAAGTATGGGAAAAGATTACTTCCCACAGACCTCTGTCCATAATGTGCGTGCCATGCAGTTACAGTAGGCCTTCTGAATACAACATAAAAGATATACATTTACCTGGATTTGTGCATAGGTTCTGATTCACCAGAAAGACTGAGAGAGAGCTATTTCACATGCTGTAACCTCTTCTGCAGCCAAACTCCACCACAAACACTGCATCACCTTTGCTACCTCAAGCTCATTTTAGGTATCTAGCACTGTTGACCCATAAAGAATTTACTGTCCTTGCACCTGGTTCATGCACTATATCTTCTTCCAAAGCCATGAAACAAGTAGTTTGGTACTGTACTTCTCCATCAATTGTCCACAGGCTGTTCTGTGCCTTCAAACTGAGTTTCCTTTCATTTCATTTTCCTCTCATATTTCTTTGCATCTTCAGCTTTAGCAAAGGTTATGGTATCACTTTGAGGGAATATGCTAACGTGTAAGTAGCCAGTATGTAACCATGTGACCAGCAGACGTTGTTTAAGGGAACTTTCAGTTTAGCTAGCAGCATGAGGTGTGAAAAAATTTCAGCCGTACTTTTTTGTTAACAATAACTGTTGGACCTTTATAGTAAATCTGTCTGCTGAGCAATCCTGTACTACGCCTTCAAATAAATCAAACCTATGTTCAGTTTACCAGTCCTGTGTGAGATTGGTAGGTTTCTATTAAGCAAACGTAGAAGTGCAACATGGTGAGCAGCAATGGCTCCTCTTAAACAAAATAATGAACATTTGCAGATCACAGGAAAAGGCACAGTCAAGATTTTGTGCTGTATAAAGGCTGTATATGCATTGAAGACCCCAGGAGGCAGAGTCGCTCTAAAGACAGTGTTTAACAGAACAGTGAGTACTTAGTTTGTGGGGTAACTGGAATGGTGATGAATTGGGCAGTTTATTTTGAATCGGGCAGTCGATTTTTGAGTCGGACAGTATAAGTTGCAAGGCCATCGTGACGTTCTCGGGTACCATTCTCCCCACGGAGTAGAGAAGCTATAAATCACACAATTACAGCATTCGTAAAAGACAGGAAACATCAGGAAGATGACCACTAAATTCCCCAGCATGTACTGGAAGACCACAGATGTCGTATATGAACTTCGGCTTTTTAAACAAAGGATGGGGCTATGCTTTTTAGATTTATCCATCACAGAACCGGATAAACAAGCGATGAAAATAAAGATAGCCATTGGAAACAAGGATTTGCACAGAGTTAACACTTCGGGCCAGTCTGAGGAGGATGAGAAGGATCCTGTGGAACATGCTGGAGGATCAGCTTTGTGTAAAGTTGAACTTTTGAGTACACCATTTAGAGCTGATGGATTACAGACAACAGCCACAAGAATTAATCGATACGTTCAAGAACTGTGATTGCTCGGAAGCTGAACTGTCCAAATGAATAATGGAACTGGCTATGGCTTCAACAACAACTGAAGCTTTTCAAAAAGCTCTTTTGGAGAAAAGGAAACGTCACAACATTGACACACTACTAAAAGATGGCAGATAATATGACAACAACACCTGCAAGCATTAAGTGTAACTACCAATATTGATGCCAGGATGCAGAAAACAAGCAAGTTGTGTGGGAAGCGCAGCCTGCTATACCCACCGTGAAGCTCTCCTGCATTCCAAGATCTTTGTAAGTTATGCTGTCTAAAATGACATTGGGCTCACCTATTCAAGAAATCTGGTTCCGGAGGTGCAACCAGAGGTAAGATGCAATCAAACAAAAGTGCAGCATACTGGCAGCAACAACAGGCAGTGTGCCAGAGACCCACATAAGTGCAAGCACATACATGAGATTAGCAGCCAGAAAGACCACAATGAAGATCCTGAGCAGAAAGATCTTCAAACGGAAAACAAAGAGGCTTCCACACTGTGAATGTGGCACAATGTGTGAATGAAGTCAAACGGTTAGAAGCTTCTGTTACGATCATCATCATCATATGCTCAAAGAAAAGTGGCAAAATCACGCTCACAGCCAATGTTGACACGGGAGTGAGTGCGAATATCCTATATTCAGGTCAAAATTCTGAAGGACATGTATCGGGATTTTTGGAAGTCGATGATACAACCTACTACAGACAAACTAACTACGTACAATAGGTCACCCATTCATTTCATAGATACATTGACACTGAAATGCAGCTTTGTCAAGTCTGCATGGAAACCACAATTATTCTACCTGGTGGACATGAGCAGACCAGCAAGTAGTAAGCTTGTTGTCATGTACAGAAGTCAAAATTATCACCATACACAAGATCATCAAGATATCAATCGCTGCAGAAGAGGCCAAGAATAATCACATTGAGTCAGTCCATGACCTACAATAGATGTACAAGGGCAAATTTGATGCCAGAGGTGATGCTGTACTACACCTCAGAGAAGATGCAATTCCATCAGTTGACTCTCCTAGAAAGTGCAGTGTGCATGTACAGGAGATACTAAAGAGTGAGTTGGATGACATGGAGCGTAACTGCATTATCTCTGCATCAGAACACCAACCGGTGCAGTTCCATCATGTGCTTACAAAAAAGAAATGTCACAGTCTAAGTATGCTTAGATCCAGGGTGTCTAGATCTTGATCTAAAGAGGTGCCCACAGAAGATTCCAACATTAGAGGAATTGAATCTCAAATTCACAGGAGCAACGATTTTCTCCAAGATGGACACTGACCAGGGATATTGGTCAGTACATTTGGCAGAGGGATCTTAAGAAATCACTACTTTCAGGACACGATTCGGAAGACACTGCTTCCAGAGATCACATTTTGTTTTATACATCAGTCGGGATCTGTTCCAGCACACATGGACAGAATTACAGAAAATATCCCAGGATGCGTATGCATTGTTTATGATGTTGCGGTGATGGGCAAAACCAAAGAAGAGCATGAATGAAATCTACACTCACTGATGGATCAGCTCTTCATGAAGGACTCATCTTGAAGTAAGGAATGCCAGGTGAATGTGGGTCAGATTAACTTTCTCGGTTCCGGGATCCGTCCTGATCCAGAAAATTCAAAGATGTACGAGACATGCCTACTCCCCAGGACAAAGAGGACTTGCAGAGATGCCTCAGATTTTTCAACTTCTTAGCACCATACATACCCCACTTTGCCGATAGAGAATCATCAGTTCGAGAGCTGCTAAGGAAGAATGTTTCATATGTATGGCAGGAGGACCATTGACACGAGTTCAAGTCACTTAAATAGGCATTATCAGGAGAGACATTTGTTCTACAATACTCCAACCCAAGAAAAGAGGCAATCCTAGAGGTTGACACATCCTAAAAAGAGTTAGGAGCATGTATTATGCAAGATGGCAAACCTATTGTATTTGGTTCCAAAGGTCTATCACAGCGCAATCCAATTATTCGATAATAAGAGTGTGGGATACTTGGTCTGGTATTCGGTATCACAAGGTTCCACATGTACTTATCTGGCAAATGATTCACTGTGGAAACTGACCACAAACTATTTTGGAAATGATTTGGCGCAAGCCACTGACAGGTGCATAACGCAGACTACAACAACTTCTGATAAACAGGGCTACGGCTTTGAAGTCCATTAAAAACTTGGTAGCAAAATAGTTACTTCAGATACATTGAGCAGGTTACCCAGTCTGAAGATGTCTCGCTAGACCTACAAGTAGACGGTGTAGACATTAACGTAGAAGATGTACCCAAGGTCGATCTGATGAATTTTGGCCGAAAGACTACAAACAACTTCAAAAGGAAACAGCGAATGATCAACAACTGAAGGGATTATGGAAAATTATTGTAGAAGGTTGGCCTGATATGATGCAATACATGCCAGACTCCCTCAGATGCTTTTAGAGTCATAGAGTCATAGAGGTCTACAGCACAGAAAAAGGCCCTTCGTCCCATCTAGTCTGCACCGGTCAAACAAGTACCTAACTATTCTAATCCCATTTTCCAGCACTAGGCCCATAGCCTTGTATGCCACGGCATTGCAAGTGCACATCCAAATATTTCTTAAATGTTATGAGGGTGTCTGCCTCAACCACTCTTTCAGGCAGTGAGTTCCAGATTCCCACCACCCTCTGGGTGAAAAAATTCTTCCTCACATCCCCTCTAAACCTCCTGCCCCTTATCTTAAATCTATTCCCCCTGGTTATTGATCCCTCCACCAAGGGGAAAAGCTCCTTCCTGTCTACCCTATCTATGCCCCTCATAATTTTATACACCTCAATCATGTCCCCCCTCAATCTCCACTACTCCAGGGAAAATAACCCCAGTCTATCCAATCTCTCCTCATAACTAAAACTCCCCAGCCCAGGCAACCTCCTGGTAAATCTCCTCTGCACTCTCTCTAGTGCAATCACATCCTTCCTATAATGCGGATTCCAAAACTGCACACAATACTCTAGCTGTGGCCTAACCAGCATTTTATACAGTTCCAGCATAACCTCCCTGCTCTTATATTCTATGCGTCGGCTAATAAAGGCAAGTATCCCATACGCCTTCTTAACCACCTTATCTACCTGTCCCGCTACCTTAAGGGACCGATGGACATGCACACCTCTGATCTTCGGTACTTCCCAGGGTCCTACCTTTCATCGTGTATTCCCATGCCTTGTTTGTCCTGCCCAAGTGCATCACCTCACACTTATCCGGATTAAATTCCATTTGCCACTGATCAGCCCATCTGGCCAGCCCGTCTATATCCTCCTGTAATCTAAGGCTATCCTCCTCGCTATTTACCACCCCACTAATTTTCATGTCATCTGCGAACTTACTGATCAACCCTCCTACATTCAAGTCTAAATTGTTTATATATACCACAAACAGCAAGGGACCCAACATCAATCCCTGTGGAACCCCACTGGACACAGGTATCCAGTCACAAAAACACCCCTCGACCATTACCCTCTGCTTCCTACCACTCAGCCAATGCCTTGGATCCCATGGGTACTTACATTCGTTATCAGACTCCCATGTGGGACCTTATCAAAAGATTTGCTACAGCCCAAGTAGACTACGTCTACAGAGATCGTACAGAGATGAACTAGGTATTTCAAGAGGTGTGATGTTCAAGGGAAAGCAGGTGCTTCTACCCTAAGCTCTTCAGAGTTACACCAGGGGCATATGGGCATAGGGTGAACAAGGCGCCTGGAAAGATATACTGCAAATTGGCCAGGGATCAACAACAATATTGAGAAGACAGTGAGGATGTGTGAAGCATGCCAGAGACACCAGCCACATTAACAGAAAAAACCTTGACAACCTCCCGAAGTTCCAACGTACCCTTGATATAAAATTGCAGCAGACTTATTCACTATCCATGGCGACGACTTTCTCCTAAACACTGACTACTTCTCCAAGTTTACAATAATCAGACAATTGAAGAGTACCTCAAGTCAGGGCCAGGGGGAGAAATCATGGCCCCTGGTGCTTCCCCTGTTTCTGGGCTCCTTATCCCCACCCCAACACCCCCAAACCCTCCCACTCACATCCTTTCAGTGCCCAGAATTGGGAACCATGGTCACAATGGGGCCAAACTGTTTTGTATAGGTTTAGCAAAATTTCTTGGCTTTTGTACTCCATGCCTCTAATTACAAAGCCCATTGAAAGCTTAGTTTTCAGCATGATACACTTTACAACAATGGTTTTGTCAAATAATTGTACACAACTTGGTCGTTCATATTACGCAACCAGCTATTTTGAACCTGGCCCTATGCAATATCCAAACAGCAACATCCAAAAAACTTGAACCTCAAGCACCTCAAACAACAATCCTATGTATGAATGAGAATATTTTGAGCTAACTGTGACATATTCTAATGGTGAATGACTCCTGGTTCCAATTCCAAGTTTGAAAATGGCAAAACCTTCCAATAAATTAGCACTAACCAATTCACCTGCAATGATGCACTATTTCTATCCACATAATTTGGCTTTGTTAACAGAAGAACAACACTTTACATTGAGGGAGAACTATTTTCTCATTTTAAATTGAAACTAACCACACTTACAAATGTCCAGCATATAATAGGAGAGCAATGTACTGCAGATGCTGGAAATCTGAAATATAAACAGAAAATGCTGGAAATACTCAGCAGGCCAAGCAGCATCTGTGGAGCGAGAAACAGAGTCAATCCTTCAGGTCCACAACCTGCATTAGTTCTGATGAAGGGTCACTGACATCTGTTTTTCTCTGCGCAGATACTGCCAGACGTGCTGAGCATTTCCAGCACTTTCTGTTTCTATTGGCAGAATTCATACCAAAGTGGGGTTTGGAAATGGGTTGTTCTATTGGCTTGAAGTAACAGACAGGTTTCTACTTGAAACAGATAACTTTATTACAGAGGGCTCTTCAGAAGCTATATGCTTGAACCAGGTCCTCGACTAGAAAGCCACGCCCACCAGATTACCCATGCTTAGAGCTCATTTGTCAGAGTCTACATGAACAATCGCGTGACCTCTGATAGACAGTAGGAAAGGGCTATACCTTCAATCACTACATTTCCTCCCCCTTTAGCTTTTTTACATTTTGTATTTACAAAGAACACCTTAATCCACAACATATACATATATACAGCTCAGGTGATTAAAGATTAAGTCTCTGAGGTGGTTTCCTTATTCGGTTAGAGCAGCGTACCTCTACCACTTGAGGTTCTCCCACTTGATCGACATGATCAGGAACTGCAGCATCAGGTACATTGTTAGATAGTGGCAGATCAGGATAAGGCAACTCTACAGAGACATCGGGCATGTCTATTCTAGGACGATCTGTCACCTCGGCGAATAATGGTTCGACGTTAATCACAGGCGGAATAGCTGGTTGTTGGAATGTTTCTCTTCTCCTAAGATCATCCACGTTTTCAAACAAGTTGGTCTTCCACTTCCACCTGGAAGAACAAGGGACCAGTTTCTGAGACAATTGTGCCAGGAACGCAAAAAGATCCACTTCCAAAATTCAACACGTAAACTGTATCTCCTACTGTAAATCTTCAAGCTTTGCTATGAATATTGTGTTTCAATTTTTAGATTACTCTGATTCTCCTCTACCTTCCCCTTTAAGTTTGGAAACACCAGAATTAACCTTGTATATAGGCGGCATTTCAACAGTAATTCAGGCGGTGTTGAACCTGTAGTTGAATGAGACGTATATCATAATTGAGAAGAAAATGTGAAAATCGAGTTTCTAGAGTACCTTCGGATAAGCTCTTCATTCCAGATTTGCAAGTTTGCACTGCTCTTTCAGCGAACCCATTTGATGAGGGATGATAAGGTGCTGTTTTGATATGCTTGATTCCATTTAAACTCTCTGAAACTCTGTACTCGTAAAGACTGTGCCATTATCCGAAACAATGACTTCCGGTAGGCCATGTATACCAAAACATTGGCTCAGCTTTTCAATAGTTGCATTCGATGTCAGTGATCTGACTTCATACATATCCATCCATCTAGAATGAGCATCTACAATCAATAAAAACATGGCACATAAAGATGGGCCTACATGATCAATATGTAGTCTATCCCAGGGTCGACCAGTCCACTCCCACGGATGCAATGGAGCTGAAACAGGCAACTTCTGTTGTTGCTGACACTGCAGACAGTGCTTGACCATGTTTCAATGTCACTGTCTATGCCTGGCCACCAGACATAGCTTCGCACAAACATTTTCATCTTCAATACACCTGGATGCGCACTGTGAAGCCCTGTCAAGAGTGGCTCTCTTCCTTGTGAAGGGACGACGACTCTTGACCCCCACAATAAGATTCCACCTTGACAGCTTAACTCTGTTTTTCGGGCATGGAATGGTCTCATCTCTTCAGACACTGGTGAATTTGACCACCCTTGCAATACAAGGTCTCGGACCTTTGACAAAATTGAATCTCTGTTTGTCCAATTCCTAACTTGCTTCACACACACAGGTGAAGAGTCCAAGAAATTCAGCACAAGCACAACTCCTTGTGCCACTGGAGCGTATACAATGCTATCTGGTAACAGGAGACGACTGAGTGCATCTGCATTTGCAATATGCAAGCCAGGACGGTGCGTAAAGGCATACTCCTACACAGATAATATCAAAACTCAACGTTGAATTCTTGCTGAGGCTATTTGAGGAATGGCTTTATCCTCACTGAATAAACCCATTAATGGTTTATGGTCCGACACAATGATGAAATGTTGTCCATGCAGGTACTGGTGGAATTTCTTTACTCCAAATATTAGTGATAAACCTCCCTTTTCTAGTTGTGAGTAACCCTTCTCGGCTGCAGAGAGGGTTCTGGAGCTATAGCCACTTGGCCTTTCTGATCCATCTCCCATACTATGTGATAACACAGCTCCCACACCATAAGGAGACACATCACATGTTAGTATTAATTCTTTTGATGGGTCATAATGTACCAGTAGACATGATGACTGTATTAACTTCTTAACTTTTACAAAGGCTTCTTCTTGTTGTTCCATGACCAATGATGATTCTTTTTTAACAACAAGTGTAATGATGCTAACACTGTTGACGAATTTGGCAAAAAGCAGCTATAATAATTGAACATGCCCATAAAAGACGAGTTCAGTTACACTGGATGGAGAGGGTGCCTCTTTGATTGCCCTAACTTTCTCTTCTACTGGATGCAACCCCATGGTATCCACCTGGTGACCCAGGTAAGTGACCTCTGGTGCTTGTAATGTACATGTCTCTTTCTTTAATCGTACTCAGGCTTCCAAGAATCTTCTTAACACCTCTTCCAGGTTGGCCAAGTCTTTGGCTTCCAATGGCCCTGTGATCAGAACATCATCTAGGTATACTACTACTCAGGGAAGTCCTTGCAAAAGACTCTCCATTGTCCTTTGGAAGATTGCTCATGCAGACGACACTCCAAAGGGTAGGCGAGTATATTGAGTCAGGCCCTTGTACATGATGATGTTAACATACCCTCTAGATGTGCGATCCTGCTCTAGCTGTTGGTATGCATGGCTCATGTCCAGTTTAGCAAAGGATTTGCCTTCAGCTAGCTTTGCGTGCAAGTCATCTATCCTTGGGATAGGATATTTATCTAATTTAGCTGCCTTGTTCACGGTCAATTTATAGTCCCCACAAATGCTTATAGTTTGATCAGGTTTCACCACTGGGACTATGGGCACCGCCCATTCCAAAAATTGGACTAGTTGGATGATGCCTAGCTTTTCTAAGTGGCACAATTTTGTATCTACCTTCTCCCTTAGGGCATAAGGCACAGATCTGGCCTTAAAGGAACGGGGTGTCGCCTGAGAATCCATGTATATTTTTGTTAGCAAACCTTTTAACTTTCCTAATTCATCATGAAATAAACTATTTCATTTCCTGAGCAGTTCAGGAACTCCTCCTGTTCTCAAGTGAAATATTTCAGACCGGTTGAGCTTAAGCTTTTGTAACCAGTCTCGGCCCAGAAAACTCGGTCCTTCATCTGTCACTATGATCACTGGAAGCTGGGCTGTCTGTTGCCTACAGGACACAGGTACTGTGGCGATGCCCTTTACCTGTATGGATTCTCCAGTGTATGTCTTCAATTGAGCCGAGGTTCACTCCAGATTCAGTGGCTGGGTACCTTCATTTAGGTATTTAAATGAGTGCTCTCCCACCACTGTGGTTGAGGCTCCCGTATCCACCTCCATTACTAGTGGCCTCCCATTCCCTTGAATTGTGATGGTAATTGGTTCTGTTTTTACTGCTGTGACTTTGTACAGGGAAGAGATATCGGTATTGGCTGCTTCAGGTTCTGTTTATTACTCACTTCAATCATTTTGGTCTGCTGCCTTATGGGCTGTCTCGATTTCACCTGCATTGCTTTATTGTGTGACCTTCTTCATGGCAGTACTGGCATTTTGCCTCCTTGAATCTGCAGGTGTCCAGTACATGGTTACCTCCAAATCTATAACAGGTTAACTTAAAATACCGAGATTGCTGGCTGTAATTGTGAACCTATTATTTTCTTCATTGATAACGTCAAAATGTTTGATGATTGGTTCAAAGGTAAGAAACTACAGAACTGAGTTTTCTGTCTTTGCTAATGTTAACAAAAAATAAAGATGTATATAAAAAGTAACATACCATCAGGGTCCAAAATGATAATGGACTATTTTACTGGTTTATAAAGTGGTAGTTATGTAACATTACTCATGTGAAATAAATGGCTCATGGTGACTAACAAAGAATGAAATGCTAGGTTATTGCCAGCTTGCAGGAAGAGTATTGATGAGCATTAACAATAAGTTAAGGTTATTAGTGATGCATTTGAGCAACATTACGTTACTCCACAATAAAACCGGGCATTGTATTAGTCCCAAGATTTGAAGTAAGTGAGCTTAACAAAGGCAAATGTGCTCCATGTGGGAGGTCGGGGACATTTCCAGTGCCTGGGACCAGCATGTGTGCAGGAAGTGTGTCCAGCTGCAGCTCCTGGAAGCTCGGGTTTCAGAGCTGGAACGGCAGCTGGGGACACTGTGGAGCATCCACGAGTCTGAGAGCATCGTGGATAGCACGTTTAG
Organism: Cetorhinus maximus; assembly: GCF_964194155.1. Lineage (NCBI taxonomy): Eukaryota > Metazoa > Chordata > Chondrichthyes > Lamniformes > Cetorhinidae > Cetorhinus > Cetorhinus maximus. The sequence goes on from NC_135899.1 coordinate 56,002,662, forward strand.
AGAGCTGGTTACACCGCAGATGAAGGGACTTGAGGAAGGAAGGGAATGGGTGACCACCAGGCAGTCCAAGAGAAACAGGCAGGTAGTTCAGGAGTCCCCTGGGGTCCTGCTCTCAAATCGGTATTCCATTTTGGAGGCTGATGAGGGCACTGGTTCCTCCAGGGAGTGCAGACAGAGCCAAGCTTCTGGCACCAGAAACAGCCTGACTGTACAGGAGGGGAGGAAGGGAGGAAGAGTAATAGTGGATTCTATAGTCAGGGGAACAAATAGGTGCTACTGTGGCCATCAACATGACTCCAGGATGGTATGTTGCCTCCCTGGTGCCAGGGTCCGGGATGTCACTGAACGGCTGCAGGGAATCCTGAAGGGGGAGGGTGATAAGGCAGAGGTTATGGTACATGTTGGTACCAATGACATAGGTAGAAAGAGGGATGAGGTCTTGCATCAAGAATTCAGGGAGTTAGGCAGTAGATTAAAAAGCAAGACCTCTCGGGTTGTAATCTCTGGATTACTCCCAGTGCAATGTGCTAGCAAGCTCAGAAGTAGGAGAATAGCACAGATTAATACGTGGCTTAAGAGTTGGTGCAGGAGGGAGGGTTTTAGATTCCTGGATCACTGGGACCGTTTCTCGGGATGGTCTACAAGCGGGATGGTCTACATTTGAACCAGAGCGGGACTAACATCCTTGCGGGTGGGTTTGCTAGTGCTGTTGGGAGGAGTTTAAACTAATTCAGCAGGGGGAGGGGACACAGAATGTTAGCAGAATAGGGACACATCATAATACAGTAAAACAATCAAGTCAGAGGGAGTACAGCTACAATAAGCTTCAAGGGAGTAAGGCAAGGCTGGATGGCCTCTGCTTTAATGCCAGGAATATTACAGGTAAAATGGATGAGTTAAGGTTGAGGATTGACATGTGGAATTGTGATATAGTAGCCATCATGGAAACGTGGCTGAGGGAAGGGCAGGATTGGCAGCTCAACATTCCGGGATATAGAATCTTCAGGCGAGACAGGGGAGGGGGTAAAAGAGGAGGAGACATTGCATTATTAGTTAAGGAGTCAGTTACTGCAGTAAGGAGAGATGATATCTTGGGGGGGCATCGAATTAAGCTTTGTGGGTAGAGCTTAGGAATAAAAAAGGGGCAATCACATTATTTAGGTGTTTATTATAGACCCCCAGATTGTCAGTGGGAAATTGGGGAGCAAATATGTGCACAATTTGTGGAAGTGTGTAAAAACAATAACAATAGGGTAATTCTCTTAGGTGATTTCAACTTTCCCAACATTAACCAGGATAGACATAGTGTTAAGGGCTTGGGTGGAGTGGATTTCTTGAAATGTGTACAGGAGAACTTTTTAGGTCAATATGTAGAGGGTCCAACAAGGGACGGTGCATTGCTGGACTTAATTCTGGGGAATGAAGCCAGACAGGTGGCTGAGGTGGTGGTGGGCGAGCATTTTAGCGATAGCGACCACAACATGGTACAGTTTAAGTTTGTTATGGACAAAGAAATCGACAAGTTGAAAAAAATGTTTTGGATTGAGGGAGAGTGGATTTTAGTAAAATAAGGCAGGATCTGCTGGCCAAGGTACACTGGGAACAGTTACTAGTGGGGAAATCTATAGAGGAACAGTGGGGGCTGTTCAAAAAGGACATGGGGAGGGTACAGGCTCAACATGTTCCCTCTAGGGTGATAGGAAGGAGTAACAAGCCCAGAGAACCATGGATGACCAGAGATATTCAGGTTACAATGAGAAGGAAAAGAGAGGCTTTTAGCAGGTACAAGGGAAGCAAATCAGCAGAGGCATTAGTGGAGTACAGACAGTGCAGGGTGGAGCTTAAGAAAGCAATTAGGAGAGTAAAGAGGGGATATGAGAAAGCTCTGGCTGGTAAAAGTAGGGAAAATCCCAAGATATTCTATAAGTATATCAACGGGAAGAGGATAACCAGGGAAAGAGTAGGGCCCATAAGGGACCAAGGGGGCAATCTATGGGTGGAGCCAGAGGACATCGCTAGAGTGTTGAATGAATACTTCACGTCCGTCTTCACCCAAGAGAATGAGAATGAAGGTATCGAACTCAGGGAGAGAGACTGCGAGGTTCTTAAGCAAATTGATATAGGGAGTGACAAGGTATTGGAGGTGTTGGCAGGCTTAAAAGTGTACAGATCTCCAGGTACGGATGATTTGTGTCCCAGACTGCTGAGGGAAGCAAGGGAGGAGATCGCAGGGGCTCTGACCTGAATTTTTTAATTCCTCTCTGGCCACGGGGGAGGTGCCAGAAGACTGGAGAACAGCTAATGTGGTTCCGCTATACAAGAAGGGTTGTAGAGATAAACCAGGGAACTACAGGCCAGGAAAAACTTAGCAGGTCTGGTAGCATCGGCAGAGAAGAACAAAGTTGACGTTTCGAGTCCTCATGACCCTTCAACAGAACTAAGTAAAAATAGGAGAGGGGTGAAATATATTTCTTATATTTTTATATATAATATATTTATATTTATATAATATTCTTATATTTCACCCCTCTCGTATTTTTACTTAGTTCTGTTGAAGGGTCATGAGGACTCGAAACGTCAACTTTGTTCTTCTCCGCCGATGCTGCCAGACCTGCTGAGTTTTTCCAGGTATTTCTGTTTTTGTTTTGGATTTCCAGCATCCGCAGTTTTTTGTTTTTAACTACAGGCCAGTGAGTCTCATGTCAGTGGTAGGGAAACTATTGGAGAAATTTCTGAAGGAAAGTATCTATCTCCACTTGGAGAGGCAAGGTTTAATCAGGGATTGTCAGCATGGCTTTGTCAGAGGGAGGTCATGCCTAACAAATTTGATTGAATTTTTTGAGGAGGTGACCAGGTGTGTACATGAGGGTAGTGCAGTTGATGTAGTTTATATGGATTTCAGCAAAGCCTTTGACAAGGTCCCACATGGGAGACTTATAAAGAAGGCAAATGCACATGGGATACAGGGTAATTTGATAAGGTGGATTCAAAATTGGCTTAGTTGTAGGAGGCAGAGGGTGATGACAGAAGGATGCTTTAGTGACTGGAAGCCAGTGTCCAGTGGCGTACCACAGGGACCTGTGCTCGGTCCCCTGTTATTTGTCATTTATATAAACGACATAAATGACTATGTGGGGGGTAGGATTAGTAAGTTTGCGGATGACACAAAGATTGGCCGGGTGGTTAACAGTGAGCTTGAGTGTCTTGGGCTGCAAGAAGGTATAGACGGGATGGTCAAATGGGCAGATAAGTGGCAGATGGAAGTTAACTCTGAAAAGTGTGAGGTGATACACTTTGGAAGGAGTAATTTGACAAGGACGTATTCAATGAACGGCATGGCACTAGGAAGTTCTGAGGAACAAAGGGACCTTGGCGTGTGTGTCCATAGATCTCTGAAGGCGGAGGGGCATGTTAGTGGGGTGGTGAAAAAGGCATATGGGACACTTGCCTTTATCAATCGAGGCATAGATTACAAAAGTAAGGAGGTCATGTTGGAGTTGTATAGAACCTTGGTGAGGCCACAGCTGGAGTACTGTGTGCAGTACTGGTCGCCACATTATAGGAAGGATGTGATTGCACTGGAGGGGGTGCAGAGGAGATTCACCAGGATGTTGCCTGGGATGAAACATTTAAGTTATGAAGAGAGGTTGGATAGACTTGGGTTGTTTTCGTTGGAGCTGAGAAGATTGAGGGGCGACCTGATCGAGGTATACAAGATTATGAGGGGCATGGACAGGGTGGATAGGGAGCAGCTGTTCCCCTTAGTTGAAGGGTCAATCACAAGGGGGCATAAGTTCAAGGTGAGGGGCAGGTGGTTTAGGGGGATGTGAGGAAAACCTTTTTTACCCAGAGGGTGGTGATGGTCTGGAATGCGCTGCCTGGGAGGGTGGTGGAGGTGGGTTGCCTCACATCCTTTAAAAAGTAGCTGGATGAGCACTTGGCACGTCATAACATTCAAGGCTATGGGCCAAGTGCTGGTAAATGGGATTAAGTAGGTAGGTCAGGTATTTCTCACATGACTCGATGGGCTGAAGGGCTTCTTCTGCACTATGATTCTGTGATTCTGTGATCCTGTGATTCGGAGTCACTGCCAAAATGCTTCCACTAGACATTTTCATTTTTCGCGCTATAGAGACTGTCTCTCACTTCACTGCTGTCTCTCTGGTTTTCATGCCATGCCCAGCGGTAGATCCCCGCTCCACCTGAAGAATGGCAACATTTTGCATATTCTGTAAAGCCTGTGAGTCACCCGCAGCACTTTCCATGGCTAGCGCTATTTCCATGGTGCGCTTCACATTGATAACTTCTGCAAGTAAATGGCGCTGAATGGCATTGTTGAGAACTCCACAAACTAACCAATCCCGCAACATATTATCGAGTGTGTCTCCGAAGTCACAGTGCTCAGTCAATTGCTTCAACTTCGCTATATAAGTTGCGATGGACTCTCCCGGGACCCTTAATCTGGAGTTAAACTTAAACCTCTGCATTATTACAGATGGCTTTGGCTGATAATGCATCTTCAAGAGGTCTACTAATTTGTTAAAAGATATAGAATTGGGCGCGTTTGGGGCTGTCAGACTGTGGATGAGATTGTATGTCTTGCGACCACAGGCACTCAAAAGAATTGCTTTCTGCTTCTTAGCAGTAATTTTGTTCACCACAAAATAAAAACCAAGGCACTCTACACACTGGCTCCAGTCTTCCATGGCATCATAAGGATGAAGAGTGACATGACTGGTGAGTATACTTTTCTTTTTTTCTTAAGAACTGATGTATTCACGTTCCCAAGGTGAGTCGCAGCATCGGCACTATTTTATCCTTGTTGCCAAATATAATGACTTGATGTACCGAACAGGTTTCTACTTGAAACAGATAACTTTATTACAGAGAGCTGTTCAGAAGCTACCTGCTTGAACCAGGTCCTCGACTAGAAAGCCACGCCCCCCGGATTACCTGCACTTAGGGCTCATTCGTCGTAGTCTCCAAGAATAACCACATGACCCCTGATAGGCAGTAGGAAAAGGCTATACCTTCAGTCACTACAGTTATTTTTCAGCCTGGGTTTTCCTTCTCCCACAGACCAGTATTTGGATAGGCTTTTGGGGAGTGAGGGGGAGAGGGTGGGGTAAAGCCGCATGTGTGTGTCCCAGCACCAATAAACCTCTATATTGTGTGTGCGTGCGTGCATGCGTGTGTGTGGCTGTGTGTGTGTAGGGCTCACTCCCGGTCTCAGAGTTTTCTGTCTCTCAGACACACCCACACTCTCACACATTCATTCACACTCTCTCTAGTACACACTTACTCACTTTCTCTCTTACACGCTCAATCACACACACTCTCTCTTTCCCCCACACTCACTCACGCACTCTCTCTCTTGCTCTCACATTCACCCATTCTCTCTCACACACAAATACACTTGTTCACTTTCTCTCACACACTCATTCTCACTCTCTCACTTACCCTCTCACTCTCTCACACACTCACTCATTCTCACTCACTCACCAACACTCTCACTGTCTCACACACTCACTCATTCTCATTCTCTCACTTACCCTCTCACTCTCTCACACACTCACTCATACTCACTCACTCACCCTCTCACTGTCTCACACACTCACTCATTCTCACTCTCTCACTCACCCTCTCACTCTCTCACACACTCACTCATTTTCACTCTCTCACTCACTCACTCACACTCTCACTGCCTCACGCACTCACTCATTATTTGCAGCTTTTGTGAAAAAGCCCAAACTTCTCAAATTTCTCTTCCTAACTCTGTCTCCTCAGCCTTCTTAATATCCTGCTGATGCAATGCCCCTTCTCTATTATTTTGACATTCTTTCTATTTGAGAGTGTTCAAATATTCCCTCTTTCTCCCCTCTTTCTTTCTCTCCCCCTCTCTCCCATTCTCTGTCACTCATTCATGAGCTCCCTTTCTTGTGCTTTCCTCGGCTCATTTCCTTGCAGCCCATTCTCCGATTGGGCCAGTCTGCTGCTCATGCCTGGGCCATTGGCTGCTCTTCCCTGTATGTGGAAAGACCCACATCATCATCTGCTCTGGTGGGTAACAGTGACTTGATTGGGGTTAACTAGTCATAAGCTGATGGACAGGGGTTCCCAACCATCCTGGAATGACCCAGAGTTTCCCGGAAACAGGAAGTTCCTTCCTGTGCAGTCTCTACAATAGCCCAGGAGACCAGCAATGTAAGTTTCTTGCCAAACTGCATCCCAATCCACACTTCTACCCCATGTCCAGTGACACCACCTGACCATCTTTGTAGGGAGTTGGAACCATGTGGAGTACAGTTGGGGGTGGGGGTTGAGGTAGGAGAATCGGGGGCAAGCAAGGCTGCAGGGGTTGGGTGGGGGGGCAGGGTAGTTGGGGTGAGGGTGCATTTACACTGGTGCACCTGTCAGGTAGATCTCCCTGGTGGTGGCCAATTAGGATGCCATGTCCTGGAGCACCGTCCAATCAGCAATAACGACTGTTTTTCAGAGTCGGATATGGATGTGGCCGCCTGCTGCCTGTGCAGAGGCGGTGGTGCTGCTGGTAAAGCAAAAGGTGTGATTTAAGTCTGGGGCTCCGAGCTCCCGAGGGCACACAGCACCCATTCATTACCCCAGTGGCATGAGGCAGCCACTTGAGAGGGGAGGTGTTGTCAGAGCCCAGGCCCCCTGCCCCAGAGGAATGGGCCCCGGTGATTAGCACTGTCTGCAACTTCCTCCCCCAGGCCCTGCCCTAAATGCGTCCGTGGCATACACAATGAGTTTAATTTTCAGTTTGTTCAGAAGAGAACATATCAGACAATGGGCTACAGTACACTGGCAGACCTTTTAGGGGCATGTGTGTTAATTGGGGCATAAACCACGTGATAGCCTCGCCACACACTATCCTAGATGCAGCTGTCTTGCTGAGTGAATGGTTTACACAATTCAGTCCTTAAATCACAAAGCGCAGGGAAACAAAACTGTATTGCCATGTTACATTTAAAAGCAACACCTTTAGGCTTCCTGTCACTGGCGGAAATCATGTTTGGAAGGCAATTTAGGAGAACCTTGCCAAACCATCACCTGTCCCATTTCTCAGAAGTACAGGAGAAACTTCTCAAAAAACAAGGGAGAATGAAGATGGTGTATGACCGACATGCAGGTACAGAACTGCCTAGTCTGCAGGTAGAACAAAATGTTCGAGTCATACATCCTAGTTAGGGAACTTGGGTTACCTGCAGGAGTATCCAAAGTGTGCAATAAGCTTAGATCCTATGAATTCACTAAATGGAGTGGTGTTAAGAAGGAACAGAAGCCAGCTAAGGAAATTGTACAGCTGGATACCACGTAGCAGTCCAACTGTGTCGCGGACACATCCAAAGATGGAATTGGAGAATGAAACTGTGGAAGACCACCATGAAAACAATCAGCACTCTCCAACAATACACAAGACACCAACACACCTACAAGTCAAGGACACCCAAGTGAAAAGTATAGATCTCAGGAAGTTCATACCATTTCGAGGTTCGGGAGGATTGTTATACAGACCCTTAAATTCTTAAACCCTTAAACTCATGAGCAGAGATTTATTTTTGTGCAAATGATTTTTGCAATGACCCTAATGTATATGCAATTTCACTCTTAATGTATGCAATGTTATCTTGGAAAAAACGTTGATGTTGTGATATTGCTTTAAGAGACAATATGTAAGTAGCCAGGATATAAACTATGTGACCAACAGACATTGTTTAAAGGAGCTTTCAGTTTAGCTAGGAGCATGTGGTGTGAAGGAATTGCAGCTGTGCTTTCCTGTTAACAATAGCTTTTAGGTCTTTATAGTAAATTTATGAGCAATCCTGTCCTACATCTTCAAATAAACTGAAACTACCCTTAGTCTACTAGTCCTGTGTGAGATTGGTTAGTTCATTTTAAGCAGACATAGAAATACAACAGTCAACAGGTTAAACATGTCTTTTGTGCCTTCCCAAAAGCTCTAAGGATTCTGGCTTCCAACACATGATTTTAAATAGCCACTTCCCTTTAAATTACATCTCATTCATCTCTCACAAGGGAGCTATGAGTAATTGTGTAAATATATTGACCAATTTGCATGTAATCAGTTCACTAGACCTCCTGCTAGTATTACAGTGGCTCCTAGCCATGAGAGACTAAATTTCTGCAGGCCCTGAAATTCTTTTCCACCATAACCGCCCACTCTTTTGAACTCCAGCAAGACATTTTCTCCGATTTCTGGTCTTCATACATAAACAGAATGTAGTTCCAGGAGTGCAACTTCACAATATAATGGGAACTAGGAGGAAGGATAGCAATGTCATAACAATATTTTAGCAGCAGAAAAAAGGCATTGTGTCCAATTTGTTTGACCATAAATCAACCCCAACCACCTTTCCCTCAACCCCTTCTTTCTCTACAAGCATGTCTGTTCATTATATCTTGAATCTATTCCTATTGCTTAGTTCAATGGCTTTCCTAAGTAACTGACTATTCATGCTTTGCTTATTTTTTGTGAATTTTTAATATTTAAAAAGTTGAACATGCACATTTGCTTAGTGTCCTGAAGGTTTTTTAATAAATATAATAGTTTACTTATGAGCAGCATTTCCAATGCCCTTTATGAGCTTCCTAGATATGTGAAAACCAGAAGTACGGGATAGATAGCTCAAAAACGACAGCTTTTCATTTTCAACGGTTGTGTTCAACAGATCAATCAGAAATATTAACCAACTGAAGCAAAATTATCTCCATAAGCAAAATATACTGTGTGTACTGTCAAAGCTTTGGAAGAAGATTTAGCCAGAGAATCATTAGCCCAATTAGTGTTCCATTTCTTGCAATCACCCCTATGCCCATTAACCTTTTCACCCTTCTCTAGGTCATCAAAGTGGCCTTTCAATATTTCCCTTTTCTTTTAATACAGTTGGCAGTTCACGTTTGACTAAAGAGAGCTAGCAAGTTGAAGCATCTCACATTGTGTTTCATTATGTAGCAATATACTTTTACCCTTTTCTTCCTGCTCCATTGCCTCAAACCACTGAAATTGTGGCAGCGATTGAGTAATGGTGAAACTCAGAACATATGGAGCCAAAGCACAATGAGTCAAATCAGGAATGCTCTCCGCTCTGCTCCTTTAAGGTGCACTGGATCAAAGATCACAAAGCAAGAATCATTCTGGCATACAGAAAAATAAGTGACAAATAACTTGAAGCTCAGAACCTACTTATCTCATGTCAGACTAGCTCCTCTGCTGCTGATACCAATTCAGCTAGGTCAGACTTTTCCTGTCCACAGGGCAGACACAGCATACCATTGCTCTGGTTGAGAAATGATTACTGGGAAAAAATGAGACTATCTAAAGAGAGCAGTCAACAAGAAGGAGTTATCTTAAGCAGCATCACCATTGGCATAATAATAACCAGGCTTCTTGCATAATGAATTAGGTTGCCAGGAAAGAAATAAAACTCTGGATGAGTATATCATTTTCTATTCACTTACTAATAGAGCTTGCTGTACTAACTTAATATCAACAGATAAAACAAAAACAACTTGCATTTAACATAAAAAAGGAAGCTTCTCAAGTCACTTTACAAATGAACAAAAAAAAACCTGATGTTACAGAGTGATTGCCTGCTATAGAAAGTGGAAAATAAAATACTGGGTCTCTATAACAGGTTGCTGATGAACTTGAAAATGTACCCCAGGGAGGGTAACTGATACTGAGCTGTGGAGAAATTTTAGGATGGGTGATTATAAGCCTCACCAAGAAGTGGAATTTTGTGCTGTTCAACTGTTTGGCAAATATTTAAACCACCTGACTGTAAGCCCAGAGTAACATTGACCAGATTCAAAGAGGTTCACCACCCAATATCCCTTTTATTTAAATTGGGATCTTCCGAGCAGCCAGCTTTCAGAAATACAACTCGTTCATTGTGAAATTGCCACTGGCCTGCATGTAGCAGGAAGTCAGAGACACAACACCCCACTGATCACAGTGGCCCTGCAATTCTGTTGCTCTAGTCTGGCAGGAGATTGTAGTATAAAAGGTCAACAGAATGGATATGCTAATCTATGGGGCACATAATATGTGGCATCAGGCAGCCATGTGCTGGGTACTGTAAGAAGCAGACAGGCTGCCCAGAGGGGCAGTGTGGCTTCCCGATAACTCACTATGTACATATTGTAAATAGTGTAAATAAACTGATTTTTAAGTCGATACCCTGATATGCCTTTGGCTCTTCCTTGCTATCATCCTGGCTTAGTACGTTCTACAACATGGTGGCAGCGGTGGTGGCACCAATTTAGTCTATTGCTGGTGCCACACAAAGCGGTGCAGCTTTGTCAAAATGCAACATCAACCATCCCAGTGACACATTCATCGTAAACAGGTAGCGATGATGGCACTGCAAGAACAGTCACTGACCCCACCCCACTTGTTTTCAAGCCTTGAAGACTTTCATGGAGATTGCTGCTGGAAGTATCGAAAACCAACCCAGGTGGGTTCTTTCCCTTCTTTTGCGAGGCCATACTCGATAATTCTGTCTGGGCCGAAGCCTGCCAAAATGGTGCAAAAGGCCAGAAACCACTTCACTGCCATTTTGAAATGTCTGTACTGTGGCGCAAGATGACAGCACAATGGCAGGATTGCCCAGCAGGGGACACTGAGTGTTTCAGATGCGGTACAACAGGGCATTTCCAGCACTTCTGCTCATTTAGAGACTCCAACAAATGGGACAAATGATGACACCATTAACAATTAGTGCCTCACTCATATTTCCTGGGTGAAGTTCACCAGCATTCCCAGGTCTTCTGGCCCATTAATTTAGAGATCAGAGAGTTCCCAACACATTTCAAATTTGACACAGGTGCTGGGGTATCTGTACTAGCTGATTGCCTTGGCTCCGTACAATCCCTCTTCAGCCTTCCAATATGAAACTTCAGGGGGTGGGTCGAACAAACCTACATGTTAAGGGTCAGATTAACCGGACACTGTGCCACAAGGGCCAACAGATTACAGAAACCCTTTATGTAATCCGCAACCAAGCCATTTTCCTACTTAGCAGATGCACTTGTGTACAGTTATGCATCATACAAAAGTTGATGAGACTCTTCCATTGGACAACAGGGTCATCTTCCCTCAGGAATTCCATGGGCAGAAATTTTCGCTCCGCTGGCGGACGCGCGCCCAATCCACTCAAGCGTGAAATAACGCGCGTTGATGTCGGCCGAGTGTGCTAACGTCAACATGCACTCTTGTGATATTTCGCTAGGCAGGCATGCGAGGGAGACAGGGGCGTGACCACCATTAATTAAGAGGTCAGTTAAGGCCCTTGACACACCAATTGTCTCTGAGTTTACGTAGCCCGTGTGAATTTTCAGCCGTCACACGGGCAAAACAGGCAGGCGGGCGGGCCACAATTTGCAAAAGCTCATCCACGGCCAGGATAAGAATGGTCAGAAACCTTGTCAATATGAGTTGTGAGGAGTTTTGGAGATCATATGCTGCTGGCTGATTTTGTGAATTGGACAGCCTCACCTTGCTTCAGAGCTGCATCCTGAGCATGTCTAGGCTTCATTTTAGGACTCATTGGTGTCTTCCAGGCCCCTGGAGGATTCAGACTGTGTGGGCCCTTCCAGGTATCAGACAGCCTTCCATTCCACAACCCTAGTAATGTGGATTGTGGTCTCTGCTGGTGGCACCTCCTCTGATGAGGAAGAGAGGGGAGGAAGAGAGAGCAGGCCAGGTGTCCCAATGCAGCTTCCAAGGGAGCAACCTGTGGGAGGAGAGGCGTGGCCACAAGGGGGGCAGGGCCAGCTGGCAGTCCAAAGTGGAAGGGGCCACAGAAGGTGGCACAATCCTGTTGCCAGGGTTTACAGGTGGCGATGCAGCTACATCAATGTGTCCAAGGTGCAATGCCGAAGGGGGCTCTGCCTCTCAAGGGAGACAGTGACCTCCATTTGTCAGGGGATCGGGCCTGAGATCAGTTCCGACTGTGTGGGTGGATACCCCATGCCAGTGGCTCTGAAGGTCACAGTGGTCCTCAACTTTTATGCCTCTGGCTCTTTCCAGAGCTCAGTGAGGGATCTTTGTGGAGTCTCCCAATCAGCTGTCCACAGTTGTGTCAAACTGATGACAGAAGCTCTGTTCAGGCAGGTATTGACTTTCATTCATTTCCGTACGGATGAGGCCAGCCAGGCAGAATGAGCCAGAGGCTTTGCAGCGATTGCTGGGTTCCCCCACATCCAGGGTGCCATTGACAGCACACATGTGGCCATCAAGGCGCCAGCGGGTGAGCCCGGTGTCTTTGTCAGCAGAAAAGAATTCCACTCCATGAATGTGTAGATAGTGTGTGATCACAAAATGCAGATTCAGCAAGTGTGTGCAAGGTACCCTGACAGCTCCCATGACACTTCCATCCTGAGACACTCCCAGATGCCAAGGCTCTTCAGTGCTCCAACCCAACTGGCTGGATGGCTGCTGAGCGACAAGGGCTATCCCCTTAAAAGGTGGCTCATGACGCCTCTTTGCCACCCAAGAACAGAGGCTGAGCAGCGATACAGCAGGAGTCATGCCTCCACAAGGCCGGTGGTAGAGAGAGCCATAGGTCTTCTCAAGATGTGCTTCCAATGCCTGGACCATTCAGGGGCCTCACTGCAATACCCCCCAGATCATGTGTCACTGATAGTGGTTGCATGCTGCGCTCTCCACAATCTGGCACTGGCACTGGAGGAAGAGGATGTTGACGCAGCTGCACAGGCCACAGATGATGAGTCCAGTAGTCAGTCTGAGGACGAGCATGGTGAGGAGAATGCTGAGGGCATGGACGCTGACCTGGGTAACCTCCAGGGAGGCAGGGACACCCAGGATACTTTGATTCAACACACCTTCAGCTAGCCCACCAAGTAAGAACCACCATCACATGCCAGGGCTGCAGGCTCCATACTCGATCCCAGAGGGTAACATTTCTTTGGCCACCAACATACACTCTGTGCCTGTGCCCAGAGAGGGAATATGCCTTCCTGATAACATACTGTAAATAGTGTAAAAAAAAATAGTTTTTAAATGGATACCCTGATATGTCTTCAGCTCTTCCTTGCTACCATCCTGGCTTATCACATTCTACAACAGAGATGAATATTGTACAAGTTTACCATCGAAGTTATGGTGAGAGACCAGGAGAAATCTTGCAGAATCTCAAAATCAATGTTGGGACTACTTCTCAAACAAATGAATCCCTTGGGAATCATAGAATCTTGCATCACCGAAAGAGGGTATTCAACCTGTCGAGCCTGTGTTGGATCTTTGAAAGCACCGTTGTGCTTTGTCTGACCCCCATGCTTTTTGTCTATAACCCTGGAAATTCCTTATCTTCAAGTACCCGCCCATATCCCTTTTAAAATTATTTATGGAATTAGCTTCCATCGCCTTTTCAGGTAGAGCATTCCAGATCCCGACAGCTCTTTGAGTAACAAAGTACGTCTCTCCTGTAGATCTTTCTCCAATGTATGCCCTCCCATAATTGACCCACTCACTAGAGGGAATAGTTCTATGCCTTCATTTATAAACCCAAATGCATTTTCAAGTTTTACGTATGAATCTTAAGTAACTCAACTTTGAATGTTGGAACACACTATCCTATCTAATAGTTTTGTTAGCTTGATGTTATCAAGCCAATGAGGTTTTGACTTTTGCCTGCCAGTGGGAAGGGGCTTTCAGAGTGTCCCATCCCCAAAGGAGTTCTGTCTATGGAGTTTTACATTCGCTATGTTGAGTAAGCATTGCTGATACTTCAACTTGAAATGAATTTTGCCCCCAACATCAAAGGTTTCTGGTAAGCTATTTCAACACATTTGATAAAATATTCTGAATAGAAACTACATATGTTTCCTTTAAATTGTCCTGCATTTTATGTTGTATAAGTTTCATTCTTTAATTTGCTCTTATCAATTTACCCTGCCACCTTTAAGGAATTTCATCCATGGAAACCAAGGTCTCTCTGCTGCTCATCTACACTTGTCTAAATCTTGCCATTTATAGTGCACTCTCCTTCAATATTGGTCCTCGCAAGTGTATCACTTCACACTTCTTTGCATTGAACTCTATCTGACATACTTTAGATTATTTACCCATCCTGTCTATGTCCTCAATACTGAAGTCTACATCTCTCCTCATCCCTACTTATTAAATTGCCAAGTTTCGTACCATCTGAAAACTTTATAATATTGCTCCCAACACCTGAAACTCAGCCACTTGTAAATATTTAAATGAGTAACATGCCCATAGCTGATCCTTCGGAACAACAATGCAAACCACCTCCCAGTCGAAAATAAATTCATCCACCACCATCTTCAGCTTCCAGTGAGTGAACCAGTTCTGTATCCATACAACCACTTTCCCCTTCATTGTTCTCAATAAATATCCCATATGGTACTTTGTTGAATGTCTTCTGTAATCCTCACATATACATTTTTACTGCACTACCTTGATCAACCTTCTCTGTTACTTTATCAAAGAATTCAATCAACTTAGTCAGGCATGATCACTCTTTAATAAATCCATGCTGGTTTTCCTTTAGTTATCAAAGCTTCTTATGATCTGATAATAGTTTCTAATAATTTCCTCACCTCTGATGTTCGGCTAACTGGCTTCTAATTTTCCAGTTTACCTTTTTTACTTTCCTTGAACAGTGGTATAGCATTAGCAAATATCCCATCCTCTAACATTACTCCTACATCCAAGAAGAATTGGAAGACTGTGACCAAGGCCTCTGTTATTTCCACCATTGCTTCTTTCAACAACCTAGGGTGCATCCCATCCCAACCAGGTGACTTACCAACTGTAAGAAATGCTAATCTTTTTAGTATATTTTCTCTATCTATTACTACCTTGTCCATAACTATCCTCTTTTTTAGTCTAACCTTCATATCATCTGCTTCCTTTGTGAAGATAAATGTTAAATACTCATTTAACTCTTTACCCATGTCTTCTGTCTCACTACATGAAGATTTTCCTTTAGGTCCTTAATTGGCCCCATATTTTCCATAGTTAACCACTTTTACTTTATATGTTCATAAAATGTTTTAGAGTTCAATTTAATGTTGCCTACTAATCTTTTCTCATAACCTCTCATTGCCTCCCATATTAGTTTTTTCAATTCCCTCCTGTATTTTCCATAATCTTCCTTGTTTATACTGGCATAAAGGAATGCAGTGTGATTACTGGGGATCATGGTACTTGTTCCAGGTGGACACTTGTCATTACAGTACATGGGAGAAAAGTGCTGTACAGTATTGGGATACCATTGTATCAGTAATGATACCACTTTCAGGTAAATATAGCACGTTTATTAAAGCTGCCCTGTGCTCTATTTGTTTGAATCCTTCAACTAATTGAAGCCCTGCTGAAACATTCTGTGGCAGCTGTGATTTCAGTCCTATGCCAGTATTGCCCACACATTGATGGATTATATAAAAGCTATACAAACAATTATGACCTTTTGTTATTACTGTTGGGCAATTCTGCAATCTGAGTGAATGACTTGTACCTATTACATTCAGAGTCAATAATTATCTGAACTCATCATTAAATTGTTTCTGCTTATTAAGCTTTTAAAATGCTAATTTACCCTGTAACCTTACAGTGATGGTCTTAATGCTCCATTTGAAGTATCTTATTACAGAGGCACTTGTAATTACAATTCTGGCAATTTAAGATTTTAGCAATCTCGCAACATAGGTGCACATTCGCATGCCACTTCATTTGTCTTATTCTGAAAGTATACTACTCTGATAACAGACTGTACAGGCTCCCAATACTTTAGTTAAAAAGCTTTATTAATTCCAAGAACACATGCATTGTAGCAGAGAAACCTTTCCATTTATGGTGTATTTTCCTTCGATATTAGTCCTCCCAAGTGTATCAGCTCACACTTCTCTACGTTTGAACTCTAACAAACATACTTCTGATTATTTACCCCTCCTGTCTATGCCTTCCTAATGTCTACATCTTAGCTGTCCTACCCTCCCCATTCACAAAGACTTGTATTTGCTCAGTTCAGATTAGGTCATTATTAAAAGCGGCAGTTATTAATACTCTGACATTTATAGAATCAATGTGACCAGTCACATATAAATCCCTATGCAGCACATTTCCAATTTCAGGTAATACATTAAGAAGCTAGTGAGTGGTGGAAATCCCCCACAAAGAAAAAAGGGGATCAAGGATCAAGTCATCTTGCAACATGAACCGACTGATCACAGTATGGAGCAGCATACACTGTGGGCTGGATTTTCAATGTGGGGTCGGGAACTTGACACCTGGATAGATTCCGGGTCCCAGCCCTGCACCTGAACTGCTTTGTTCTAGCAGCACTATGTTCATAACCTAATTGGCCAGGAGTCGAGCACGTTGCCCAGTTAGAGATGCTGAGATACGGGGTGCCAACTCTGGCTGGGCATATTCCGGGAAACATCGGTGGAAGTGACATCACGGAAAGCCGGTGACGTGGCACAAGCAGGTTCTAGGTTTATGAGTTGGTTGTACAAACAGTGATACATAAATACAAATTCTGCCCCACCTCCACTTATTGCTGTTGAGGCACAATAATTGAGGGGGGAGGTGAAGAAAATGGAAATATCAGCAACAAGAAAATCTCCACCTCAACTGAGCTCCTGTCAAAACCATACTCAGCCATTACCCTCATCCTGTACCTCAACTTCTGATGTTTCACTTGACAAGTCACATCACCTCCCACCCCCCTGACCCACCCAGCTCCACCCACTGCTACCCCACCCACAGTCTCCTTAGGGAGTTGTAGTCTGCTCTCCACCTAGTTTGCCACTCTCCACCATGCAAGGATAGATTTCCCAGCCAGTGTTGCGGGACCCTCCTCCTGGATTCCAGGGGCAATGATGCTTGTAGATCAAACTGGCCCAACTCACTCAATGGCGTCAGTGGAATATTGTTTTTAAATTTATGGAAGGCTTTCTTTGGCCACCGGGAGATGCGATTTTGAATTCTCTCCTGCACTGGGTCTCAACCCCATGTCCCTTTGAAAATCTGGCCCAAAATCCTGCACCAATTCAGCTGTCTGCCCTCCTAATGAGGAGAAGGTATGTGATAGAGAGCTCCAGGAATCAAATTGCTTCTCCCTGCTCACAGAGCACTCCTTCAAAGACCTGTTCTGTATAATGATTAATCTATCATTCCATTAGTTCAGTAAAAACTAGTTTTAAAATGAATGTTTTCCACTGACTGGGGACAGCTGTTTTCTGTACTGGAAAGAATATCCTTTGCTGCTTGTCATTAGCTGGGAAAGACACACTCAGTCCATGACTCTTTCCAACATACGTACACAAGAAGCCCTAAAAAAGCTTTTCTATTTGAATCAGGTTCTGTGAGAAATAACTTTGACTAATAATTAATAAATTATTTCCTGTGCCGTGATGACTATTCTACATTGTGGCTCCTAAATTTCAACAGGCATGGAATGCTGAACCTTGGTGCCATCTCAAAACTGGAGACCCACCGAGTGCTACATACAGCATCTCCAGCTGCTTTCTGTACAGCCCGTGCGGCACTCCATGCCAGGCAGGGCACTAACGCTTCTCTGCATGCTAAAAACCTCTCAACTGATGCTGCCATGGCATCACTCAGTCCTACCGGCTGAATTGATGCTCTATTTGCATACTTGGACCAACACAGGCCTATTCAACATATTCATTTATCACTCACCAAAGAACATGCGTTCAGCTGCAAGATTGGCCCAGCACTCGTGTTACATAAGCTTTCAGGTAGTAGGTATTCTAGAATAACTTCTGCTATTGCAAAGCCTCAGGAGGTTTGGTGAGGTGTTTTTGGAAGTGTTGGGATGAGCTCCTGGTTTGGCTGGAAGTGTTGGTGTATCCTCAGAGGGACAGTAGAGGATTTGGTGACTTGTCCACATAAAGGATGGAATATTCCCCTCCTGCCACCAGCAGGTTTCGTGGCAGGTGAAGGGGGAAGATATGGCGGAGAGCCAAAAAATCAGTTTCCCAATGTTGGGAAATCAGGTTGGGATCTTCCCCTCCCGACATTCATGACAGGTTGATAGTAGGTAGGGTTTCCCGCTGAAGCACGGTGGGAATCCATTTTGTGTCTCATCCATGCTCATTAAAACCCAACAGACTGAAATTATGCGTCCCCATCAAATCTTCCACCCCCACTCCCCGCAATGGGGATTTACACCATTCCGTTACCCGACTGCACATTCAAGGTGTTCACCCGGCGAGGGAGAATATATTACAGTTGAAGCTGGCTGCATCACTGGAGCTGACCACAGGTATGGTGCACATGGAGGATATGAAGATGGGGAGGTCCGGAGGAGATGAAGACAGGGGGTGGGTGCAAGACATGAAGTGGGTGGTGGATGCAAGAGACAAGGCGGGAAGAGGTGGGTGTCCAGAGGAGAAGAAGTGGGGAATAGCGAGTGAGAAGGTCAGGGGGGGGCGGATGAGAAGGGGGAGGGCGGATGTGGGTGGAGTGAGGGGAGAAGAAAGGCATGAAGGAGAAGGGGGAGGTAGGATAGTATGAAGGGGTAGGGGAGGGAGGAGTTGTGGGGTGGGGCCTGAGTGTTTCAGGGACAGGGGTCAATTGACTCGATGTTGGAATCCTGGGGGATAACTGGGGGGTGCTGGTGATAGGAAGGGACAGTGACTGTGAGGGGTCAAGTGGGATGCTAAATGGTGGACAGGTCAGGGTCGAGGTATGACAAGTATAGCTCTCATCTGGGAAGCTATGGAGGAGGACAAGGATGGTGGCATGGATAACAGGAGTGGGGAGGACCAGGGTGGGCTTAGAAACAGTGACTGGGGTGGGCTCAGGGGGGAGGGAAGGCATGTCCAAATTCACGATGATAGGATCCAGGGTGATGGGGGGAGGCTCAAGGGTTCTCTCGGGGAGGTTGAAGGTGACTTTGGAGGGGGTTGATGGTGATGGGGGGAAATTGGGGGTGATGGGGGAGGATAAAAGGTAGTGGAGCAGGTCGCAGGCTGCTAATTCTGTGGCTGCTAGCTGACCTCGTAATTCCCCAAAATCTGACACCATGTGCATGGCTCAAGTGAGGAGTGGGATGGAATACTCTCCAGTTGCCTAGATGAGTGCAGGTCCAAGAACACTCAGGAAGCTGGGCAACATCCAGGTCAAAGCAGCCCACTTGACTGACACCCCATCCAGTACCCTCAGCATTCAGGCCCTTCACCAACAATGCAGAGTGGCAGCAGTGTGTAGCAAGTACATGATGCACTGCAGAAAATCACCAAGGCTCCTTGAACAGCACCCTCCAACTCTGCGAGCTCTACCAACTGGAAGGACAAGGGCAACAGATGCATGGGAGCAGCAGCACCTTCAAGTTGCCCTGCAATCTACCCCATGGCTTTGCCTCACTAACAGCACAGCACATGGACTGCAGAGGTTCAATAAAGCAGTAGCCAATTACCTTGTCAAGGTCATTTAAGGATGGGCAAGAGAAATGCTGGCCTTGCCAGTGATGCCAGGTCTCATGAGAGAAACACAAATGAGTGATGTGGGTTGGGAGAGTAGAATGTTCACTTACCCTAGCAGCACAGATTAGATCATTGACCCATTTCCTGCACTGCAGGGTGATCCTGCTCTGCACCCCATGGGCACTGACTGCTCTGGAGACCTCCTCCCAGGCCAAAGTGATCAGCTGAGATGGCCTCCTACCGGGGCCTCCCGCCTTTCCTTTACTGCCTCAAGAAGATGCTCCAGAGGTGCATCACTGAAGCAGGGAGCCACAGCTTGTTGTCTCCTCCTGCTCACCCTTCTTCCCTTTAATGAAGGCCTGTCCAGGTGCATTTTGAATATGGCACCCAGGCATGATGATGGGGCACCCAGCTTCCTGCCCGCCCCACCACAAGACTCAATGCAAACCATGCGTATGAATAACGAATGAGGTGGGGAGTGGACAATCGCGCATAAAAGCCCACCCCACTCCACAGCAGGGATCATTCAAACTTTCTGATCCTGCCACGGAACTTACAGCAAGACAGGAAGAAAAAAACTCCCAACAGATTTGAGGGCTGCAGCTCCACTGTCTCTGCAACATGACAGGGAGATGGAGCAAAGGCACAGGGAAGATGTAGTGGAAATGTCACTGGACTAGTAATATGGTAATCTAAATGCCCTGGGGACACAAGTTCGAATTCCACTGCAGCAGCTAGTGGAATTTGAATTCAATTAGTTAATAAAGATCTGGGATTGAAACCTAGTGTCAGTAATAGTGCCATGAAACTATCATTGATTGTTGTAAAAATCCATCTGGTTCATTAATGTCCTTTAGGGAAGGAAATCTGCTGCCCTTACCTGGTCTGGCCGACATGTGACCCCAGACCCACAGCAACATGGTTGACTCTTACCTGCCCTATGAAATGGCCTAGCAAGCCACTTAGTTGTACCAAACTGCCACAGAAAAGTCCTAACAGCACTCTGGGAGTACCTACACCAGATGGACTACAGCAATTCAAGAAGGTGGCTCACCTTCTCAAGGACAATCAGGGATGGGCAACAAATTCTGGCTTAGCCAGCAGTGCCCACATCCCAGTAAAGAATAAACAAAAGACTACAGAGAAGGCAAGCTTTGCGTGATCCCTTCTGCTAAAGTGGAGCCAGATTCTTTCACAGGAGATTGTCTGGTTGGTCAGCCACTGCACCCAGCTTCACGGTGTACATCCTCATTCGTGTTCTCCTGTGTGCTACCCCATCAAGTTCCTCACCTGCATTCCCTGCAGCAAAACCCATCTGTCAGCTCACCCTCCGATGAGCTGGCAACTGAAACATCATTCCTGCAGTCCATACATGTCCAGTGACTCACCACACACTGATTCCAACTCGATGCTTGCACCAAAGATATTCTGTAATTACAGCTTCCTGTAATTTAATGCATCTTCCCTTTAAAAGGGACAGACTGCCTTTAGAAAGAGCAGGCTGCCTGAAATAGCGCATGCTGTTCAGCTTACACCGCTGAGCACTCAGGCAACCAGCAGTGTGGGCCCTGAATAGATCAATGTTACAACCAGCTAAATGAGAAGGCAGCAGCAAATTTGCCACTGACTCCCGAGGCAATGGGCACCAGCAAGCTCTGAATCCTATCCCCATGCCCAAAGGCACAAATCAATTTCTAGGCCATACAATGTAATACTGGGGGAATGCTGCGCTGTCAGAGGTGCTGCCTTTGGATGAAACATGAAACCGAGGCCCCCAAACATCTCAGAAGGAAAGTATTGTGGCAGCATACAAAAGAAAAATAGCATTCCCCAGGATATGTGCCGTGCCAGTATTTGAGCTGGAGGCTGCAAGTGTCAAATCAAGTGATAAGATATATTCATTAGTTCAGTGCTATTGTTCTCTCCACCCACGGTGTCTGCTGTTCTTAGGTGACTGAAAGAAGGAAATTGGAAAGGAGAAGATTGTGTTAAGGGAAGTGGGGAAATCAAGAGGTCATGGTCACACCATCTGCAGCTTGCATGTCATGACGGATAGCAGGATGTGCGTGAACTGAGAGTTGAGATAGGGGCACAAGGCAAGTAAATACTGTCATGCTCGATGTTCCCAGTGATGCCAGGTGCCACGTACAGGCTCTGTTGTAGCCAGCCAGAAGGCAAAGACAGTAACAACTGGGAAATAAGAATATTGGTCCAAATTAGTCCTATATACCTTAAAATGGAACACCAGTAAAAACTGGGAAATAAGAGTACTGGTCCGAACTGTTTTTTCCTTCTGGGCAGCCCCATGATACAGAGAGCCATGCCCTTCATAGGACTCAGGAAATGCAGGCATCCTTATCCCCCATTGGTTCTGCTTTGCTGTCTTCCATTGTGAGCCATCTTGACCTACAAGAGAGAGGGATGAATGCCAATGAGTGTGTTGCAATGCGTTTGTGCTTCCACAGCTGAATATTAGGCCTGAGTCCTGAGTGTCGGAAGCTGCGAATAGGTTAGTGATGGGGGTATAGTGCATTGAGCAATCTGATAGGTTGACAGTGCGGTGGGTAGGAGATGCCGAGTGAAGATGTATTCATTGACCTCAACCACCATGGAAGGTCCTCAGGGTCAAATTTCAGGAATTGATCTCCATCTCTCCATTAGTTTTGAGTGTGGACTTTGAGAGTCTCCATGGCTTCTCTCCTTCAGCCACCTCAATGGCTAAGGCCTCTAGAGCCACATTAGTAAACCTAGCAGCCCCTTCTTTGCCCTGGTGCTCCATTTTCCTTGTTCAGGATTGCAGCAACAACATTCAGCAGCAGCTTCCTGTAATTCAATGCATCTTCCCTTTAAAAGGGACAGACTGCCTTTAGAAAGAGCAGGCTGCCTGAAATAACACATGCTGTTCAGCTTACACCGCTGAGCACTCAGGCAACCAGCAGTGTGGGCCCTGAATGGATCAATGTTACAACCAGCTAAATGAGAAGGCAGCAGCAAATTTGCCACTGACTTCCAAGGCAATGGGCACCAGCAAGCTCTGAATCCTATCCCCATGCCCAAAGGCACAAATCAATTTCTAGGCCATACAATGTAATACTGGGGGAATGCTGCGCTGTCAGAGGTGCTGCCTTTGGATGAAACATGAAACCGAGGCCCCCAAACATCTCAGAAGGAAAGTATTGTGGCAGCATACAAAAGAAAAATAGCATTCCCCAGGATATGTGCCGTGCCAGTATTTGAGCTGGAGGCTGCAAGTGTCAAATCAAGTGATAAGATATATTCATTAGTTCAGTGCTATTGTTCTCTCCACCCACGGTGTCTGCTATTCTTAGGTGACTGAAAGAAGGAAATTGGAAAGGAGAAGATTGTGTTAAGGGAAGTGGGGAAAGCAAGAGGTCATGGTCACACCATCTACAGCTTGCATATCATGACGGATAGCAGGATGTGCGTGAGCTGAGAGTTGAGAAAGGGGCACAAGGCAAGTAAATACTGTCATGCTCGATGTTCCCAGTGATGCCAGGTGCCACATACAGGCTCTGTTGTAGCCAGCCAGAAGGCAAAGACAGTAACAACTGGGAAATAAGAATATTGGTCCAAATTAGTCTTATATACCTTAAAATGGAACACCAGTAAAAACTGGGAAATACAAGTACTGGTCCGAACTGTTTTTTCCTTCTGGGCAGCCCCATGATACAGAGAGCCATGCCCTTCATAGGACTCAGGAAATGCAGGCATCCTTATCCCCCATTGGTTCTGCTTTGCTGTCTTCCATTGTGAGCCACCTTGACCTACAAGAGAGAGGGATGAATGCCAATGAGTGTGTTGCAATGCGTTTATGCTTCCACAGCTGAATATTAGGCCTGAATCCTGAGTGTCAGAAGCTGCGAATAGGTTAGTGATGGGGGTATGGCGCATTGAGCAATCTGATAGGTTGACAGTGCGGTGGGTAGGAGATGCCAAGTGAAGATGTATTCATTGACCTCAACCACCATGGAAGGTCCTCAGGGTCAAATTTCAGGAATTGATCTCCAACTCTCCATTAGTTTTGAGTGTGGACTTTGAGAGTCCCCATGGCTTCTCTCCTTCAGCCACCTCAATGGCTAAGGCCTCTAGAGCCACATTAGTAAACCTAGCAGCTCCTTCTTTGCCCTGGTGCTCCATTTTCCTTGTTCAGGATTGCAGCAACAACATTCAGCAGCAGCTTCCTGTAATTCAATGCATCTTCCCTTTAAAAGGGACAGACTGCCTTTAGAAAGAGCAGGCTGCCTGAAATAGCACATGCTGTTCAGCTTACACCGCTGAGCACTCAGGCAACCAGCAGTGTGGGCCCTGAATGGATCAATGTTACAACCTGCTAAATATGAAGGCAGCAGCAAATTTGCCACTGACTCCCGAGGCAATGGGCACCAGCAAGCTCTGAATCCTATCCCCATGCCCAAAGGCACAAATCAATTTCTAGGCCATACAATGTAATACTGGGGGAATGCTGCACTGTCAGAGGTGCTGCCTTTGGATGAAGGATGAAACATGAAACCGAGGCCCCCAAACATCTCAGAAGGAAAGTATTGTGGCAGCATACAAAAGAAAAATAGCATTCTCCAGGCATCCCTCAATCAACACCACCAATACAGATTAACTGGTCATTTTCTCATTGAGACTTTCCTGTGTGAAAGTTGGCTGCCACACTTGGCTATATAACAACATAACTACACAGCCCTTCTAAGATAATTCATCAATTGTGAAGCATATGGAGATGTCTTGAATATGTGAAAGGCACTATATAAAGGTAACTTCTTCCTTTTTAATTTCACCAGGAGTCAATTGTGTGGTATTGTGATCAGAGCACCACAGGAAAGCTGCATGATGCATTCTCTGTCTCTTTCTACAACAGTCATTGGTGGCTCTCAGCATTCTATTCCTCTCCTTCCTTTTAGGCAGTAGGGATTAGAATTTTGACTGATTAAAGTAATTTTGCAGGAATCCTTCCCAAACTGGAGACCCATTGGCAAGGAGCATGCAGAGGGAGATTTGCTTGTGAGTTTCTGTGCTGACAGCAGAACCATGTAAAGTGGCCCTTTAAATTTCTCTTCTCTGCACCTTCTCTGCTTTCTTCAGACCCCGGTTCTACTTCTAGTTGCATTCCTTTCCAGTCACCCATTTTCTTGGTTTACAACACCCACTCTGACCTTTGTTTTGAATAATGTGCTCAGCAATGGCTTAAACACCTTGCCCCTGTATCCTCACCTCAGCTGGTTCAAAGCTCAGTTACATTTTGCTTTCATCAGGAAGCGACCTCTCATAATACTTCAATCCCTGCCTTATGCAAAGCATTCATTCTGAAGTCTATTTTTGCCTTGCAAAGGAAATAATATAAATAGATTTGTGTTAGGAATTGAATAGTTGAAGCATTTCCAGTCAACAGTTTAACTCAAACTGCATGTTGCCAGACTCCAGAATGAGAAAACTGCAGTGTATTTTTGCTTTATTTATTCACGAGATGTCGGCTTTACTGGCTGGATATTGCCCATCCCTAGGTGCCTTCGAGAAAGTGGTGGTGAGCTGCCTTCTTGAACCACTGTAGTAATTATGGTTTTTTTTGAATTTTGGACTGTACCTTTAGGAATAGTCCTGCGATGTAAGATCGCATGATCTGTGTAAATCAATGTGTTAGCAACATGGGCTACGTCCATAGGCAGTGTAGAGATGGAGATGGACATGGAGTTGAAAGCGCAGGTGTAGTTGCTGCTGGCTAAACCTAAACTTTCCACTTAGAAAGTTGTCTGAGGATCAACTCTGCTACAAATAGGTGACAAGACCACACCACAATAAACTGGCAACAAGGATAAATCAGGATGAATCAAGATAAATCGGAATCGGTTCCTTACCGCACCCAGCGATTGTGAGCATCAATGTCTGTTTAAAATAATAGAAGATATACTTACCCAACATGCCACAACTTGGTAGAATCGATCCTTTCGCGCCAGGCACAGATGATTGGCCTCAGTATACAGAACGCCTCGGATTCTTCTTTCAAGCAAATGAAATCACGGGGGAAGAGAAGAGGTGAGCGAACCTCTTGAGCACCTGTGGAAGCAAAACCTACAGTTTAATTTGAAGTTTGATGGCATCTAGTGCCCCAGATTCAAAGAATTTTGGAGAATTAGTGGACGTTGTGAAGGGGCATTTTCAACACATGCCCTCAGTCATGATGCAGAGGCTCTGGTTCAATTTGCGAATTAGAGCCCTGTGTGAGACAATTGTGTGGTGTGGTGAATTTGAAGTAACTAACAGAACATTGCAAGTTCGGTGAGACTCTGAACAACATGTTCAGGGATCGTTTAGTGTGTAGTTTGAAAGAAGACACTATTTAGAGAAGATTGCTGGCTGAAGTGAATCTGGATTTTAAGGCGACATCAGTAAAAACGCTGGCCAAGGAAAGCGCTGTAAGAGATTCACAAGCAATACAAGGGCACAAAGTGGCGCTGTCCTCCAAATTGGGTGGGAACAGTCAGCCAAAAGTTGCATGAGAAAGTGAGACTCCGCCGCAAAGCCCCCAAAAGCCAAAAAATAAGAAGGAATAATTTAACAGCTAAATTGAAGAACAAGTTGTGGAAATGTGGAAGCAATCAGTCTTTTAACGATTAACAATTTTAAAAAGTAGAATGTTAGCTTTGTCATAGGAGTGGACATATAATGAGATAGTGCAAAGAGAGATTTAAACAGGCTTGCAGAAGAAGTCCAATGAAATCTATAGTGTAGAAGAGCCTGAAACAACAAATTCTGACATTTATTCATTGTTTAACATGAAAGTCAGGAAGACACAACCAATATTTGTTACAGTGCAAGTGAATGGTAAACCAGTAAAAATGGAAGTAGACAAGGATGCTTCTACCACTGTAACAGGAGAACACACTTTCAGATATTTAAATAATGGTGAGCATCAATTAAATTTGGAACAAACATCTGCCAAACTGAAAACATACACAGGCGAAGAAATCCAAGTAAAAGGTATCAGCAGAGTAACTGTTTATTATAGACACCAATCGGCACAGCTTCCAGTGATGGTTTTGAGAGGCAGAGGACCAAGCCTTCTAGGGTGAAACTGGTAAAGGGAAATCAACCTTGATTGGCCAGTGAGATTTGAAAAGGAAGCCGAAAGAGTTCAAGTCTTGAAAAAGGAACAAGGCAAAGTATGGCTGAAAGAGCCTGGAGAGTTCAAGGACCACAACAGGATGAAAAAGGAGTGTGTAAGGACTCAACAACCTGAAGAAATGCAGTCTATCTCAAACAAAAACATGGACAAACAGCAGAAGAAACTCAAGGAGACCCTGCTGAAAGACAGAGCTCAAGACAAATTGAGTAACCTTCACAAGGAAAAGGAAAACCTGTTGAAAAACCTTCACACACTACAAGATTCCCTCAGGTCAAAACCTCTGCCTCTGGAACAGTATGGAGAGAAACAGAAAGAATTCAGCACCTCTCTGAACAAACTGAAGAACCATTGGCAGGGAAGACACATCAATGTTCAAGTTTCGAGGAGGCAGCCAACAAATACAAACAAAGGAGACAGAAGAGCTGAAGAATCAGCTAAATGAAGTAAAAGAGGCTTTGAAAACAAAAACCGGAGAGCTTTCCAAGAGGTGAGCAGATAATGAAGTTTTGGGAGACTCAGCTACTGAACTAGGACAAGTTGAGATTTCACCTGAGAGAAGTGTGGCCAACAGTGAATTCAAAATGAAGGATAGGACTAAACTCTGTGGTAGAAGGAAAAAGACAAAAAGGGAGAAGTTTCCGAAAAGACAATAAAATGGTGGCTGGTACACCTATTATTGATATTATTTTATATGATTGATATTTGATATTATTCCAGTTCCTCAAAATGGTTTCCTGGATGATGATACTGAATATAAAATCAAAGAGGTACACGTTACTTCCAAGGCCTGATCTGGAAATAATTCTAGGTGCTGTAGACAAATATGAAGAAGTCAACACGTGATTAATTGGAGACCAAACTTCCAAGCTTTATTTTTCACTACAGAACGACCCCCCACATGACAACATGAGCAATATCTGCAGAATTGTTGGTGGATGTTTATAGGTGCTACCAGCCACCATTTTATTGTCTTTTTGGAAACTTCTCCCTTTTTGTCTTCTTCTTTCTACCACAGAGTTTAGTCTCATCTTTCATTTTGAATTGGCGGTCGGCTGTACTTCTCTCAGGTGAAATCTCAACTTGTCTTAGTTCAGTAGCAGAGTCTCCCAAAACTTTATTATCTGCTCACCTCTTGGAAAGCTCTGAGGACAAGACTGAGCCTAATATTTCCAAATTTGGAGGGGAAGATGGAGAAGAGTCAAGGAAACCAAAAAGCTGCACATGACTTGCATAGTTGTAAGGGACAATTTACTGTTGGAGACGCAGTATATGTGGAGAATTTTGATGGAGGACCTAAGTGGTTACTGGGTAAAGTAAATTCAGTGACCGGACCATTACCATGCCACATGGAAGTGGAAGGCCGGATCACCCGTAAGCACGTGGACCATTTAAGAAAAAGAGAGATACCATAACAAGATATGGTTCCACCTGTAACAATTACTGAACCAGTGCTTCCTGTTGAAGATGCTCAACTGAGTACTGACATGTCTGATGTTTCTATCAGAGTGGAAGACACTGAACTGCAAGTGCCCACCGAGGTACCTGATGTTCATGCAGCTCCAGAGAATGTGGCTCCTGAAAAAGAATCTGAAGTCGTGGATCTGCGACGTTCCACATGGATCAGGAAACTACCTGAAAGATTGAACTTGTAAATTTCGTGATCTTGTAAATATTATAGTGTCATGAGATAAATACACTTATAAATACAATATGTACAGCAAAGTTAAAGGGGGAGGAATGTAGTAATTATGGTTTTATTAAATGTTGGACTGTACCTTTAAGAATAGTCCTGTAATGTAAGATCATATGATCTGTGTAAGCCAAAGTGTTAGCAGCGCAGGCTACCTCCACAGGCAGCGTAGAGATAGAGATGAAATTGAAAGCATATGCGTAGTTGCTGCTGGCTGTATTATAAATAAACCTAATGTCTCCACTTAGAAAGTTGTCTACAGATCATCTCTATTACAAATAGGCGACAAGGCCACACTACAATAGGCTGGAATTGTCAATATCTGAGAAAATGAACACAAGACTGTTTCTTCTCGTTACCGAGATCGATGCCACTGTTGTGTATCTCCAGCATTTTCTGGTTTTGTTTCAGATTTCCAGCATTTGCCAAAATAGTTTGACAGACGGGATTTCCCCTTATTTTCACTCCTCCCCTGCAAATATTCAATTACAAAAGGGTCTCCTTCCTGCAAATGTGTTCCAGATTAGTATGGAAAATGCAATATTCATACCTTGTACATCATAACAACTCACTGTGGGTTTTCACCATTGCCCTCCTGTTTTTTTAAGGAACCATTTTTAAAGGTCACTGATTCAATGGGGACAACATTCTGAGAACACGGTGCTGGAACATAACCTTACCTAATCCCAGTGTATACTCAAAAAAAGTCCCCATTGAATACATTTTGAAATTATAATCAATTTAATGTAAAATCTGATAACTAATTTATGCCCTCATGTATATGCATATGGCTTCATTTATTTAGTATTTGTCAGATGCTCCCATTTGGGTCTGAAGTGCAAAGGCAACCCTCAAAGGATTATGTTAAAATATGAATCTTTTATAAAATTTAGGTAACATGTTGTCGCTTATTAATATCCGTTACATTAACCACGCCAGTGGTGTACATTAGATTCAGCAATGGGCAAGGCTTATCCAAGATGTCATCTGCTTTGGTGAGAGAATTACATTTAAGCAAGTATTTACGTTAGGATTAATTCTTGTAGCTTTATAAACTAATAGTTTTATACATTATGTTTACGATTGATTTTGTCAAAGAAAGGAAGGGGTGCATTTGTATAATACCTTTCACAACATCCCAAAGTGCATTATAGCTAATGAAGTACTTTTGAAGTGAATTCACTGTAGGTAAACACAGTAGCCAAACTTCCACACATCAAGGTCCCACAAGTAGCAATGAGATAATGACCAGATAGCCTGTTGTGGTGATGTTATTTGAGGTATAAATAATGGTCAGGATACTGCAAGAACTCCCTTTGCTCTTCTTCGAACATTGCCATGGGACCTTCTACATCCAACTAAAAGGCAGACAAATCCTTAATGTGAAAACAAACCACTGCGGATGCTGGAAATCTGAAACAAAAACAGAAAATGCCGGAAAAGCTCAGCAGGTCTGGCAGCATCTGTGGAGAGAGAAACAGAGTTAACGTTTTGATTCCATATGACCCTTCT
Source organism: Cetorhinus maximus (assembly GCF_964194155.1). Taxonomy (NCBI): domain Eukaryota; kingdom Metazoa; phylum Chordata; class Chondrichthyes; order Lamniformes; family Cetorhinidae; genus Cetorhinus; species Cetorhinus maximus. The sequence continues at coordinate 56,032,499 of NC_135899.1, forward strand.
TCAGAGCTAAAAAAGGCCTTTAATGTCTTATCCGAAAGCCGCTCAGCACTTCCTCAATATTTGAAGTGTTAACATCGATCATGAGGGATTTGGGGGTCTTCGTGCATGAATCCCAAAAAACTAACAGACAAGTTCAGCAGGTAATAGGAAAGGCAAAGGGAATGGAGTATCAACACAGGGGAGTCTTGCTAAAACCATACAAGGCACTAGTTAGACCACACCTAGAATACTGTGAACAGTTTTGGTCCCCTTATCTAAGGAAAGATATACGGGCGTTGGAGGCTGTCAAGAGAAGGTTCACTGGGTTGATCCCAGGCATGGAGAATTTCTTATGAGGATCAGTTGAGTAGGTTGGGCCTGTACTGTAGGGGGTGGCGTGTGTGTCAGCTCCACCTCTGACTTCTGAGTGGTTCGAATCGCTCCCACTCCCTGGGTTCTAGACCTTGTACTTATTTGGTGCTTGTGACAAAGTGCAGCAGAGAAATGTTTTTGGTGCAAGAAAAAAAGACTGTTTATTGAAGTCACAAATGAACTTATAACATTAGGATTACACTAAGATTATACAGACTTACAAAGTACACTTAGTTAAGAATGGAGAACACACGGCATAACGAGGGAAAATCACACTACTAATCCCCTTACCCTTGTCCCACCACCAAAACCTACCTAAATTGAACTAGGAGAGGTCAGGGATCATGCTCACCAACTAGGGTTCCTTGACAGTTCGAAATCCAGCCAGGTAAGCCGGTTGCAGTTTTGGGGTATGCTCTTTGTATCCTCTGGGGCCTGCCATCCCACGTGGTCCTGGTCTGTGGAATCTGCAAAGGTTCTTCAGTTGGGTGGAGGGCGCGGTTGTGGGTGGTCGATCTCCGTGGAGGGCTGCAGTTGCGGCGTTGTTGTCTTCTGTTGAGCCTGCCACCCCGTGCCCCTCGCCGTAACATTGCCTGCAGGCCTGCAAACCTCCAGATCTCCTTCCCCCGCTTGGCTCAGCTCCCTGTTTAAACTCTGCAAAACCGCTCCCAACTGCTCACTGCCCAAAACTGCTCACTTCAAGTCTCCTGGCCCAGTTATACTGTTTTTTTCGAATTTCTTATCTCAATCCAAATCAAGGTTAGTTCTTTGTTTGATTTTGGTGGGCTTCCCCAGGTGATTGTTGTCTCTCATTGTTTTTAATGGGCTCGCATGATGTTTATCATTGTCTTCCTGCCCCCGTAACTAGTCTTGAACTGAAAGCCATTGTATGTGTGGAGTATTGATGGGTTCGCATAATTGCATTGATTGTGGTCTTCCTACCTTAGTAGTTAGTAGTGATTATTTATGCAAGATTTTGATGGGCTTTAGTTTCGTGTTGATTGTTTTAAAGGGAAGAATGTGTATTCTGTCTCCTCTCGTTTTCTGGTTTCAGGTAAAAGTCCAAAAGTCATATCCTTCTTGATGATATGAAAAATGTGGGAATTTTGAGAACCCTTCAGTACTCATTGGAGTTTAGAAGATTGAGAGGTGACCTTATTGAAACATATAAAATTCTTAGGGAGCTTGACAGGGTAGATGCTGAGAGGTTGTTTCCCCCTGTGGGAAAGTCTAGGATCAGAGGACATAATCTCAGAGTAAAGAGGTGCCCATTTAAGGCAGAGATGAAGAGGAATTTCTTCTCTCAAAGGATAGTGAATCTGTGGAATTCTTTACCACAGAGGGCTGTAGAGGCTGGGTCGTTAATTATATTCAAGGCTGAGATAGACAGATTTTTAAGCAGTAAGGTAATCAAGGATTATGGGGAAAAGGCAGGAAAGTGGAATTGAGAATTATCAGATCAGCCATGATTCAATTAAATGGTGGAGCAGACTCGATGGGCCAAATGGCCTACTTCTGCTCTTACGTCTTATGGTTTTATGGTCTTACGTGCTGAATCCTCTGTAACCACAGCTTCTGTTTCAGAGGTGGGTATGCTATCACTGAGCCAAGGTTGACACCCATCAAAGGCCCCTGACACTTCAGCCGGGATTTTCAGGCCCTGCTGGGAGGGACCTGCTGCGGTGGAGATGTGACGGGTCAGCCAGAGTCCATTGACTTTTGCTAGGACCAGAAGATCCCGGTGGCAGACAGGGCCGGAAAATCTCAGTCCACATTATCTTTACCACGTCAGCATTAACCAAATGTCCTGGCCAATATTTATTCCCCTCCACCATCAAAAAACAGATGACCTGTTTACTTATATCAATGCTGTTCATGAGATCTTGCTTTGCACAAATTCCTACCATAATTCCCTAAATTATAACAGTGACTAAACCTCAATGGTAATTAACTGGCAATGAAGCACTTTGGGACACCCCGAGGTTGGGAATTGTGTTATATTAATCCAAGATCTTTTATTTTTACACAGAATCAATAAGAATGCAGAACACAGAAACAGTCCATTTGGTGCAATTGGTCTATGCAGGCATTAATGGCATGCTCCACACATGCCTTCATCTCTACTTACCAAAAGCACCTGTTCTTCCAAAAGTAGCCACTGAATCTTTAACAGCCATCTGACAGGGCCTCAGGATAATGTCTCATTGGAAAGACAATGGGCGGAATCGTCCCAGGTTTGCACTAAGTGCAGTAGCGGGCAGGTAAAATGATGTTTTACCTGCCGGCCACAATGGCGGCTTCTCACACCGTATCGATCCAAACCCGCCGTATTAATTATGCATTCCTGGGAAACACACCATTTTCATGGAGGATGGTCTTTCATTCACCTGCAATGCCATCACTTCACCGTTTCATCTGCTTCATCACGTCGGGCGCCATATTTAAAGTGCATCCACGCACACGCCTCTCAGTACTTCCAGCTGAGGAGCGCTGTACAGAAGAAATGGTCTCAAAAGGCAAGAAGACTGCAGTCCCCAGATTCAATGACTCACCCCTCAAGCACCTTTTGGACACAATGGAGACCCGCTGTGATGTCCTCTATACTGCTCTGGCCGAACATCAATGAGCAGCAACATCAATCCAGCTTGGGAGGTGGCGGCAGTGGTGGTCAGTGCCAATGACCTGCAAAAGAGGACACCTACCCAGTGCCGCAAAAGGATGAATGATCTCCTCCATTCGAACAGGGTAAGTCACTCTTCTCATCACTCTGAACTCACACGCTCACAAACCCATCACACATCCACAGAGCCCTCACTCACTGTCAGTTCAGGGGATATCACCATTCACTCTCTCATACACACCTTCATTGTCCTCATCGTGTCCATGGGACCAATTACCACCCACACATGCAAGGTATACTTCTCATCTGGCCTGGCTGGCATCCTGCTTACACTCTCTCCATCGCTATTCATGCAGGACAAGCTGGCACACAACAAAAGGGAGAGGTCACTTACTGGTGGACAAATGCCTGAGATCAAGGTCCTCACTGACTTTGAAAACAGAGCCACTCAGCTGGCCGGCAAGTACCTGAACTGTTCCTGTGCTGACAGTGAGGTCAGCAATGCTCAATCAAATGAGGATCCAGCAGTGCAACATCCACCAGACAGCCATGCTGTGGGTGATGTGTCCTGTTTCACGAGCCACTGCCATGCACTCTGGCCACTGCCTCCAATCAAGCCCTGAGGGAAGCTCAGAAGAGGAATCCACTGAAACCCTCCTTGAAGTCCCATCACAGCGTTCACCCACACCCTCCACCAGCGCAGAGACACACACCTCAGTGGGACCTAGCTTTAGAGTAGCCTCGGAATCACATACTGGTGAGCGCATCGCACTTTCTGATCCACAGCAGGCGGAGGCAGGGACTTCCCAGGTTTCCAGCACTCGGAGGACTGCTGGAGGCCAGAAATTTGCTGAGTCCAAGTCAGATGATGAGCCTCTGAACTCGGTCATGTCACAGTTGCTGGAGCTGCAAAGGCAAGCTCGGGAACATCAGGAAGGGATGTCCGCTGCACTCCTCAGATTGCAAAGCACGATGGAGGAGTCCGTCCATCTTCAGGCTGAGGTGATAGCGCCAGCATTACAATGCACCGAGGTCAACACTGGTAGGATGGTGGCCGCTATGTAGACCTCAGTCCAGGATGTCACTCCACTGCTGCGCGGGCTGAACCCTATCGCTGATGCCATAGTTGGCCTTCAACTGTGTGTACACGAGAGGGGTGCTGGGTAGCCTGTTCTCACTCCAGCTACCCCTTCTCCTCAAGGAGCCTGCCAGGGGCCATCAGGCACGCATAAAGAGGTGTACCCCCCAGGGCCATCAAACCAGCTGACTCTGAGAATATCCGGCCCATCAGATTCCCCTCTTTCTGTGACCTTAGAAGCTCCAGCTCCACTGACCAAGGATGGTGTCACTGCCACACAGCAGGACCCCCACAAGCAGACCATGACCCTCCAGATCTCGGCCCTCCAGAGGTTGCCCACCAAGGTCATCACAGACAGGGCGTAGCAGTCAGCAGGCTGCCTCCACCTCCGCTATGGATGTCCAGGGAGCATCAAGGGTTAGGAATGTTAAGCAGATGTAACTCTTTCGAGTTATCAATAGTCACAGATTGTAACTCTTTCGATTACATTCACAGTTCTTGGTTTCCGGGAGTGGGACATGAACCCACAACCTTCTGATTCAAAGGCGAGGGTGCTATGAACTGAGCCACATGCACAGCCTGGGGATGGGTGTTAATCATTTGTGCATTCTGTTCACTATTGTAAATAAACTCCCAAGAATGTCTCCGTGCTATGGCTCTTCTGATGACCAGGGCTAATGTCACCCAGATGCGAAACCTTTCTGCACAAGATAAAGGCAGATGTCTCAGTACAGGGCTTCTTCTCTCTGCTTTGTGCTGCCTTCTGACCCAAGTGATGGTCCGGCCTCACACTCCCTGGACATCTTAGGGATGACTGCACCTCGACGGTGCTTGTCATGGCTGCCAGAATGTCTCTCTGTGTGCTCTCAGCACCATTAAGTTGGGGTTGGCCCCCATCCCTTCAGCATCTGTGACCAGTGATGCCGTGCTCCTGAAGGGCTCAGGTGCTGCAGATGGAAAAAAGGATCAGGTGCATTTAAAGATTCATGGCTGCATCTCTATGATATGACCCTGATCACAGAGCACAAGCGAGCTACCCTCGGCCAGACAGGATTCAGACATTCTCAGAGGCTATGTGAAAATCCATGGAGTGTCCTCACTGCATATCGCCATCATCCTCCTGCAATAGAGCAACTTTTAGGGCCTCCATTGCATCTCATTGACAGGAGCATTATCATAGAGTGTACGTTTGCTGCCATAAGCCAGACTGGAGTCAAACGTTCATAGATGCAATGTGAGGATCCATGGTGCCTCCTCACTGCATGTCATCATCATCATCCTCCACAAATCGAACATCTATGGGGGCCTCCCGAGCATCCCTGCCCTCGTCCGGCCACTGCGAGGGCCTCATTGTGAGGAGGTCCTCGAAGGCATCATCGTCACCTTCGAGGACCTCCTCACATTCATCACCGTCAACATCCTCCCCATCAGAGGAGACCTCCAACTCCTGAATCTCATCCTCAGCCAGCTCCTCTCCCCATTGCAGCGCCATGTGGCAACGGATGCAGCAGACGATGTCTATGCATGACACCCTCCGTGGACTATATTGCAGGACACCGCCGGACTGGTACAGGCACCAGAACCTCATTTTCAGCATCCCAATGGTTTGCTCCACCAAGCTGTGGGCTGCAGCATGAGCCTTGTTATACCATCGCACTACTGCAGTCTGAGGCCGCCACACGGGTGTCATCAGCCACGCCCTCTGTGCGTAGCCCTTGTCCCCGAGGAGCCATCCCTGCAGTCTCTATGGACCCTGGAACGTCAGGGATCTGTGACCAACTGAGAATGTAGAAGTCGTGGACACTCCCTGGAAACCGTATGCAATGTGTTTGTGGTGGTCGCACACCAGCTGCATATTCAGCGAATTGAAGCCCTCGCAGTCAATATAGTTGACACCATGTTGCAACTGAGATCTGAGCACCACATAGTGCAGTCGATAGCACCCTGAACCTATGGGAAACTGGAGGTCTAGGCAAATCCAATCAATCTTGCATCCTGGCTCTCCTGGGCCTGGGACAAATGCACAAAGTTGTGTGCCCTCGCAAAGATGGCATCCGTGACCTCATGAATGCATTTGTGGGTGGAGGTTTGTGATATCCCACAAAGGTCACCTGTGGAGCCCTGAAAGGAGCCACTGGCATAAAAAATGAGTACCGCTGTCACTTTCACAGCCACTGGCAGTGGATGCCCTCTATGCCCTTGGCGCCAAATCTTGCAGTAACTGGCAGATGTGACTGACCAGTTCTGTAGATGTGCAGTTTTCAGCGACATTGGTTCTCGGTCATCTGCAGGAATGAAAGGTGACATCTATAGACCCTGGGTCTAGCTAGGCACTGACCAATGATGGCTTGCTTTGGCTCTTCAGCAGTGTGTGTGGGACCTCCAGCTGCCCCTTCTTCCTGAGGGTGCTGCTCCTCCCTCTGCCTGGCCAGGCGCCTCAGTTGCTCTCTTCTTTATCGTCTCTGCTCTCTGTACGCCATGAGGCAGATAGCTAGTTCACCAGGCTCCATGATCTTAATGTACTCCTCCTTTAGGATGAAAGAGAGGGATGCGTGGATTAGCATGGGCGTACTAAGAACCTCTTTTCTTAAGTCTGAAGGCCCCTTAACACATCCCAGAGAGTGCTGGCCACCACTTGGATGGCCAGAGATTAGTGAGCTTCATGGCTGCCTGAAACCCCACCCACCTCCGCCCCACACCAACCGACGGATTGGCAGCAGCTTTGTCCATTGAACTGCACGGTGTGCTCTCAGCTCAGGCACAGGCATTCTCCTAACCCACACTGCAAGGCTGCACTGTTAGCTTGAACCATGGGGGAGACTGGTCCAAACCGGGATGATGACATTGCAAGGGGCTGTGAGCACCTCCAGCAGTGGCTGCTCCATGGCCAGCTTTAGCAAGGAGATTGTACAACTTGCCCAGTCGTCCAACTGTTCTGCAGTCCACTAAAACACTCATTAGTTTGCAGTCTGTACCCAAGGGGTAAAAAGCTCTGGAACACTTGGTAGTGCTTTCATGCCTCTGCCTTGTTTGAGTGGGCAGATAAGCTAGAGACCCGACTCCACACATGTTAATGTGGCTGCGTCTGAACTGTCTCAGCAGCGGAGGAATGTTCGCTTCATGCAAGGTTTCTCTAATGCGTGGCTGCTTCCCTCCGCTCCCCCCGCCATCCTGCTCATGCTTGTGCACTACCTTCAACCGCAAAGGAGCCCTTGCCCCCATCCCAAAATCACCTCAATCGCATGGCAACCCTTACCCCCATGCCTCCAATGCACCTCAACCTTGAAATCCAACAGGCAAACCGGGTGAGCACTGTGCAACTTGACTGTGCTCTCACCTCCGAGTTCCCCTCAAAGTGCAGACCGCCAAGTGCACGTCTTACATATGCTGTTGTGGGTGGACAATCCTGCTGTGGAGGGGTGTGGAGGGTATGGGGGGTGGCGTTGGTGGAGGATTCCAGTGGATTGGCCTTATAATGATATGCAGATGCATTACAATGAGGTTCCCGATGTCTGATGGCAGGGAACGCAGCCCTCCATCAACAGGCTGAGCAGACACTCACAAACTGGTTTCACGACATTGCGAAACCGATTTCTGGCCTTCTCACCATATTGTCCAATCACACCGCTGAGCATGCCCAACGCCAGTGGACTTAAAAACAAAAAACTACTGCGGATGCTGGAAATCCAAAACAATAACAGAATTACCTGGAAAAACTCAGCAGGTCTGGCAGCATCGGCGGAGAAGAAAAGAGTTGACGTTTGATGAGGACTCGAAACATCAACTCTTTTCTTCTCCGCCGATGCTGCCAGACCTGCTGAGTTTTTCCAGGTAATTCTGTTTTTGCCAGTGGACTTAGATGATTGCACCCAATACCTTCCATGTTTTAGCATTCCCTTAGTACAGACAGAGAGGAACATCAGGTGTAGATTATGAGCTCAAATGTGAGATAAGTGCAAGAAGGTCTTCCTCTCCAAGGTGCAGAATGGTTTTTGAAGATTAGAATTACATAGAACCTACAGAAAACTGTTCAATGTTGGTGACTTTGCACCACTGCTCCCACCCTACTTCAACTAATCCTATTAACAGGGCTTTCTATACCTTGCTTATCCTTCCCCTTAAGACATGTTGGTAATATTTGGGTTAAGCTTTCAAAATTGCTTTTTGAATACACTTGGCTGAATTTTCACAGTTGAGCTGACTCCGGAGGCAAAAAATGACAGGGGGTACCTGGATGTGGAAGTCCTTCCCCTATTTCTGCCAGATACCATTTTTGCTCGCAGGGGGAAGGGGGCAGCGTACGAATCACACAGGCAGGAAACCCAAACTCAGCAGGGCAATTTGAAATTCATGCTGAGTTCAAGCAGACCGCATATTGGCTGTTACAAGCGTGGGAGTTTCAAATTGATGGCGGAGACATAAATGCTCTTGAATGATCGATATGTTCTGTTAAGCATCATAAACTAAAGGTATTTAAATCCCTAACCCTTTAAAAATGAAAAAAAAGCAAGTGCAACAGTCAGAGTAAAAAACAAGCATCGCTGGATTGATTGACAGGCCATCTGGTGTAGCTTAAAAAGCATTACCATCTGTTCCTGCAGGTTCAATAGAGTTCATTGTTGACATGTTCCAAGGGTTGTTATTATAGCTGAGCCCATTATGAATTTCGGGCTGAGTTTCAAAATCTCAAATAACACTTATCTAAGCAGGGGGAATGAGTTCATATTTTGATTGGCAGTTTTAAGATGCTATTAATGGATTAGCTGTCTTTGATGTGGTTACTGAATAGAAGTTCATTTTTATAGCAGATTGATCACTTGATGGGTTTTTAAATTTTTGAATGGGTTTCGTGAATGAGAGATTTATTTTCTGTATCAAGTCTATATGACTGAAAGTTTTCTTAAATTGTTAGAACTTTAGTCTTTTCATCTCCACATGGCTCCTGAGGTCTGTCTATAGTTGATATTGAGCGAGTGGCTATGGAAGTGGCATGGGGGTATGAGGTGGCATGGGGATATGAGGTAGCATGGAGGTGATATGGGGGTATGAGATGGCATGGAGGATTTGAGGTGGCCTGGAGGTGGCCAGAGGTGTGAAGTGGAGTGGATGCGACATGTGGGTATGAGATGGCATGGAGGATATGATGTGGCTTGGGCATATGAGGTGGCATGGAGGTAGCCTGGTGGGTGTGATGGGCCATGGAGAGTGGGTGGATCAAAGTCCCAGAGAAATGATCAGCCAGCCTCAGCACTCACTTGCCTCCATGGCCACTTTGAAGTTTCTTCCTGAGGTGGCAGGCCCGAACCGATCATGCGCCCACCCCTCAGAGTCAAAACCCTGCGTGTGGGTCTGCTGAGATTTCCCAACTGAAGCTTCCCGCCCCCATGGTGAAAATCCAGCTCACCATCTCAGCACACGTCAATGTCACTGAGGTAATGCTTTAGATGCCCAGGCTTAAATTAAATTAACTCAAAGCAGAAGGAATGATGTCATCAGTGAACTAAGATTATCAAACTTAAATAGCCCGTTAGTAAAGAAAGGGAAGAATAGAGGGTGGAGAATGTGATTAATTGGTTAGGCAGGGTGGGCCACTTGGCCTCTCTCTGCACTGCATCATTCCATGATTCTACAAAAGAAAAATAGCTTGCAATTCTGTAGCGCTCTTCTTGATCTCAGGACATCCCAAAGTGTTTTACAGCCAATGAAACATTTTTTGACAGGTGATAACTTTTGTAACATCGGAAATGAAAAGAAGTAAAATGAAGCTGGAATGCTAGCTGCTTTACATACACAATGCATCCAATTTGTGAATAAATATTTTACTGAAAGCATTTTCCAGTAATTTCTTGCTGCTTATCAGTGCTGAAACATTCCTGTGCCCTGCACAAGGGATTCTCGCTCCTTCATCTCTTAAACAGGATGAGAAGTTGGTAACCAGGCCTGGACCACCAATCAAATATAACCAGTGTTCTTTGCTCACATGCTTACATAGGCAATGGTGCTGGACAACCATTATATTAGTGAGATGTATGATCCTGATATAAGGGAGAAGACATGGAGAGTTCTGACAGGACAGTGAGCTTTAAGACACTTTTTGCTTTTATCTTAGTGTTTAATTTACTGCCACTTCTCTTAAAGGAGTGCCTACCTTGAAGAAGTATTGCTCTTCTCTCCGACAGGATTTCCGCCTGTCTTTTTTGCCCTGTTCACCTTCATTGCGTTCCATTTTTCTCCTGGTGTTTGACAAGGCATTTACTGAAACTCGCTTTCACAGCCATATTTCTTTCCTCGTGACTGTCTCCGTCTCCGACTTACCCCACGTGGATTTCAACTGAAGTTCCATCCCTCGTGTTTCGAACCCACCCAGGATTACAGGTATCTCCGGGACATACAACACTCCTCGGACTGCTGTTCTCGTCGCATCCTGAGATCCACACTCAGTGCCATGCGCCGCCATATGAACACACTCGACCTCTCCCTCCAGCAGCACCAACGCACCCTATTTCTAAGCTGTCCTTGCCTCCAGTTTCATTTTATTCTTCATCTCATCTGATGGCTCAACAAGAAACTTTGTCTCTTTCTTTCAGGTGCAAAGGAACGCAAGCTCCAACAACTCATCGACATCAATGCCCATCCAGGACACTCCACCCCTGCCTGTCCCTCTGCCCCCATCCCATCTTCCAATCCCAGCCCCGGCCGTGTATTCACCATACCCCCTGACCTTCGCCTCTCTGATGCTGAACGTTTAGTGCTCAGCAAAGGATTCAGTTTCATACCCTTACGTCCTCATCTCAATGAATTTCGGGCTCGGCATGATGCTGAACTCTTCTTCCGCCGCCTTCATCTCCGTGCTCACATCTTTGGGCAGGAGTCCTCTCCCCATTCAATGGATCCTTTTACCCGCCTCCAATATTCTCCCTCCACCTGGACCCCTCCCTCTGGATTCTTACCTGCTCTTGATCTTTTCATTGAGAACTGTCGGCGTGACATTAGTCGTCTCAATTTCTCTGCTCCTCTCACCCACTCTAACCTGTCTTTCTCTGAACTTGCCACACTCCATTCTCTCAGGTCCAACACTGACATTGTCATCAAACCTGCTGACAAGGGTGGTGCTGTTGTTATCTGGCGCAGTGACCTCTACCTCGCAGAGGCTGAGCGTCAACTTGCAGACACTTCCTCCTACCTCCCCCTGGACCATGACCCCACCACTGAACATCAAGCCATTGTTTCCAGGACTGTCACTGACCTCATCTCCTCTGGAGATCTTCCCTCCACAGCTTCCAACCTCATCATCTCCCAACCTCGGTCGGCCCAGTTCTACCTCCTCCCCAAAATCCACAAATAGGACTGTCCCAGCAAACCGATCATGTCAGCCTGTTCCTGCCCCACGGAACTCATTTCTTGCTATCTTGATTCCATTCTCTCTCCCCTTGTCCAGTCTCTTCCCACCCACATCATCGATTCCTCTGACACCCTACATCATATCAACAATTTCCAGTTCCCTGGCTCCAACCACCTCCTCTTCATCATGGACATCCAATCCCTCTACATCTCCATCTCCCACCGGGATGGCCTGAGGGCTCTCCGCTTCTTCCTTGAACAGAGGCCCGAACAATCCCGATCCCCCACTACTCTCTTCCGTCTGGCTGAACTTGTTCTCTCACTGAACAATTTCTCCTTAAACTCCTCTCACTTCCTCCAAATAAAAGATGTGGCTATGGGTACCCGCATGGGCCCCAGTTATGCCTGTCTCTTTATGGGGTATGTGGAACATTCCTTGTTCCAGTCCTACTCAGGCCCCCTCCCACAACTCTTTCTCCGGTACATCGATGGCTGCTTCGGTGCTGCTTCATGCTCTCGTCGGGACCTGGAAAAATTTATTAATTTTGCTTCCAATCTCCACCCCTCCATCATTTTTACATGGTTCATATCTGACACTTCCCTTCCCTTCCTTGACCTCTCTGTCTCAATTTCTGGTGATAGACTGTCCACCAATATTCATTACAAGCCCACAGCTACCTCGACTACAGCTCCTCACACCCGCTTTCTGTAAGGACTCCATCCCATTCTCTCAGTTTATTCGCCTCCATTGCATCTGTTCTGATGATGCCACTTTCAAAAACAGTTCGTCTGACACGTGTTCCTTCTTTTTTAACCGAGGTTTTCCACCCACAGTGGTTGACAGGGCCCTCAACTGTGCCCGGCCCATCTCCCGCGCATCCGCCCTCACACCTTGCTCTCCCTCCCAGAACCATGATAGGGTCCCCCTTGACATCACTTATCACCCCACCAGCCTCCGCATTCAAAGCATCATCCTCCGCCATTTCTGCCAACTCCAGCATGATGCCACCACCAAACACATCTTCCCTTCACCCACCCTGGCAGCATTCCGCAGGGATTGTTCCCTCCGGGACACCCTGATCCACTCCTCCATCACCCCCTACACCTCAAACCCCTCCCACAGCACCTTCCCATGCAACCGCAGAAGGTGCAACACCTGCCCCTTTACTTCCCCCCTCCTCACCGTCCAAGGGCCCAAACACTCCTTTCAAGTGAAGCAGTGTTTCACTCACACTTCCCTCAACTTAGTCTACTGCATTCGTTGCTCCCAATGTGGTTTCCTCTACATTGGAGAGACCAAATGCAGACTGGGCGACCGCTTTGCGGAACACCTTCGGTCTGTCCGCAAGCATGACCCAGACCTCCCTGTCGCTTGCCATTTCAACACTCCGCCCTGCTCTCATGCCCACATGTCCGTCCTTGGCCTGCTACAATGTTCCAGTAAAGCTCAACGCAAACTGGAGGAACAGCACCTCATCTTCTGACTGGGCACTTTACAGCCTTCTGGACTGAATATTGAGTTCAACAACTTTAGACCATGAAATCTCTCCTCCATTCCCCACCCCCTTTCCGATCCCCCTTTTCCCAATAATTTATATATATTTTCCTTTTCCCACCTATTTCCATTATTTTGAAATGTATTTCCATCCATTGTTTTATCTCTACCTTTTAGCCTATTTTGATCCCTTCCCCCCACCCCACCCTCATTAGGGTTATCTGTCACTTGCTCGCCTTGCTTTCTACCCTTAATGTCACCTATTAGCACATTTCTTAGATAATATCACCACCGTCAACACCTCTTTGTCCTTTTGTCTATGACATCCTCTGGTTATCTCCACCAATCCCTCTCTCCAGCTCTACCTGTCCCACCCCCCCTTAAACCAGCTTATATTTAATCTCTTTTCTATTTTTCCTTAGTTCTGGTGAATAGTCATACGGACTCGAAACATTAACTGTGTTCCTCTCCACAGATGCTGCCAGACTTGCTGAATTTTTCCAGGTATTTTTGTTTTTGTTTCAGATTTCCAGCATCCGCAGTTTTTTGCTTTTATCTTAGAGATTTAAGCCATAATTTGTTTGAAAGAAGAATGCATTGTTTGAGTGCCCCATAGGTAACAGCTGCTTTCATAGATATCCAATGAAACATTATCGATGCTAGTATATCAGAGATCATTTTTGGCCTTTGATTTAGATCTATTTTCACTAAATGTCGTGCTTTTACTCACAACTTGAGATCTGAAGGCCAAGAGCAGAGAAAGGTAAGAGAATATTTGATAGAAGTGTTCAAAATCATGAATAGCTTTGATAGAGTAAATAAGGAGAAGCTGAGTCCAGTGGCAGAGGGGTCTGTAACCAGTAGACAACACTTGGTAAAAGAACCAAAGACAGGCTGAGAATTTTTTTATGCAGCGAGTTGTTATGATCTAGAATGCACTATTTGATAGGGCAGCAGAAGAAGACTCAAAAGTAGCTTTCAAAAGGAATTGGATAAATACTTCAAGGAAAAAAATAAAGACCAAGGGGAAAACAGCAGGAGAGTAAGATTAATTGGGTAGCCGTACCGAAGAGTTTGCACTGTCAGAATGGGCTGAATGGCCTAGTTATATGCTGAATCAATCAATGATTTTATGATTCGTACATCCAAACAGTTCATTTCTAAACTATATTAAAAAGAACTTCTAAGGATTAGCCCTGCTGCTCCCATTCTGCATTCTGCACATAATTCTTCTCTCCATCCACTTTATTAATTTCCTTTATTACACTGAAAATTTGGGTCATGTTTGTTTTTAATCATCTTCTCAATTGATTCAAAATCTAGTTGACTTTCTGTGAATCCTCTCTGGTGCCTCTATATCTTTACATACAGATGGTGATCACATAGGTCACACAAGACCTATTTCTTATCAAACCCTCGTAAACATTCACTCATATTTTCTTTAATTTGATTCTATAGCTTAACAAGCATAGTTCCAAGATTCTATTTGCCTTTGAATGACAGCCTTACACTATGACAACACTTAATTTGACTCATTTTACTGAATGCCACACCTTTCATTTTGTAACCGTATTTGATATTTTTCGAAACTTCTCACTATTGAATTTAATTTACGATTTATCTTCTCTGATAGCTCTCGTTTGGTCTCCGAATGATACCTATTTCCTCTAAATGTCCCTGAATTGACCTAAATTGGTGTCTGAATGTCCAACTTCACACGTTCGTTAAGCTTATTTTTAAATTATGATTGAGAAAACCTTCCAATGATTGGCCCTCTGGTGCTCTTTTGGTCGCAGCTGTGATACTTCCATTTTTTAAAACAAAATTTTCACCTTCACCAAATGGGGCTGATTTTCAATTCGAGGTGCACAACTGGCAGTCAGTTGGCAGGGTGCACCCACTACTCGCCTGTTATTATCGTTGTGAGGCCTGAGCTATTTTGCATCCCAGGCCTAGTTCAAACACAGCCTGGTCCAAACCATGACCTCCCAGGTAATGCTGGAAGGCAGGAAATTGGGTGGCTTCACAGTGCTTGACAGGGGGCTGTTGCAGGAATGGGGGTGGGGTTCGGGAGAGTGGGTAAGACAATCCTCAGGAAGGGCAGAGGGCTTACAAGGGCTGGCAGTGGACCAGAGTTTTTTGAGTGCGGCCAGGTAGGGCTGGCAAAAATAAAAGGTAAAATAATTTCAAAAAACATAATCCTCTTAAGTGGCCACTAAACTCCCAAGATGAATAAACTCGCAGACCCCTTGACAGCTGTGTCAACAACCCCTATGGTACTGAATCCATTAGTGGGGTTTGGAACTCAGCCAAGATTTCATAATGGGGATTCCATTGCACAGGTGTGCAAACAAAGCCTCCAGAGCTGAATACATTCAAACCTTTGATGTCATTGAAAGACCTTAGCCATCTGTTCAAGCTTAAAAGCAGGGAACAAATGTCTGAGCTGCCATTCAATTAAACATTAAATCACAGGGGACAACTGACATGGTCAAATCTGAATATCAATGCTGTCCAATGGAGAAGAGCACTTTATCCATTGGATAATGTACTCTAATGTGGCTGAACACTTTCCACTTTCACCAGACTGGTCAATTTAATGGTCGCTTAACTTTTGAGAACATAGCCCTATCATCAACCACAGTATTAAAAACATACTTAACTTATCATACAGCATTACATTGTGACATATGAAGCTGTCAACACCTTTTGAACTTATCTGCCAAATCGTTTCCCACTCCAGACTAGAGTTTCTCCATGGCTCACAACTCCTCTTAGCTGGTGGGAACTGCAATGCCTTCAACTCCATGAAAATTGTGGGGTTCTAAAATTCCTGTCCCTCCAATGGAGCTGGCAAGGGCGGGAGTGCTGAGTGTGGGCTCGTGACCTGCCCTCTTTCTTACACTGATCAAAATTGCTGATGGCAGGAATGGTGATAGGGTGGGTTTCCCACCTGGCATGGGTTTGCCACACATTGGGACAGGAAAATCCTTAGAATAGGCTTCAAAGAATGCAGTGTCTGGCCAATCTTTGAATAATTCAATGCTCATTCAGCCGACCTAAGTGCTATAATCCGTTGCATTTCATAATGAGCTTAGTGACATACAGTTTAGGATGCAGGCACAGGGATCCTCTCCTTGTATAGCACTTGTTATGAGAGGGGGGGGAGAAAGTGAATTTCCATTTTGACTTTATATTAAAAACATTGAAATGTTGAAAAGTGAGATGAGAAATCTGCCAGTTTGAGTGGATTGCCTGGGATTTTTTAAAATGCAAATTTAGATTTTGTGATGACAGAACATCCAAATTAAACACATGAGCTTACTTTCCTAGAACTAATAATAGAAGTGGAAGGTTGGTCATGATTTAAGATGCAAGACATCACGTATGATTTAATGTCTCTCTCAATGAGATGTCACATTAAGTTTTTGTTAATGTTAATGAGGCAATCATGTCAGGAAAAGGAGAGGCAACCAGGAAGGGAGACGATGGGAAAGGAGGGACCAGGAGTCTGGCTGACTGGATCAATAGGGAGCAAGGGTCTATTGAGGCAGGAGGTGGATGCTGTGATGGTTGAGTTGGAACAATGGCTAGCAGTCCCCCATGTGCTTTGAATAAAGACCACTTGTACTTCTTTAAACACTCACCTAGTTAGTTGTGACCTAGCAGGCTTCTCCAGGAGCCACCTGTTCTTTCTAAGTGCAGTTGACACCTCTGGATAAACTAAACTTGTAGAGGGGCCACAGACAGGCAGTAGGGCCTTGATTCTATCTGTCTTTACCAATGTGGCAGCTGGTGCATCTCCAGCTTGTAATAAGCATATGCTTCCTTCCCATCATACTTGGGAGGTTGTTTAGTGCCCAATAAAAAGGTATTGAGTAGCCCAATTTCTATGTATTGATTTAACAAATCTGCCCTTTCCTTATTATTCAGTATAGTCACACCTGCATATGTTTTCCATGATCCCCTTTAACACACTGGACAGAATTTAATATCCTCCCCCATGGCGAATTTGGTGGCGGTGGAGTGATTGATGAGGAGGGTGGATGGCTGGCGGGGACCCAACTATTGATGCCCACTTAAGGATCTCATCCTGCCGCCGCTGGTATTCAAGCAACAGCAGGTTGGGGAGGGATCTGGCATCAAGAAGAGCAGGCCCACCGAAAGCCACCCCTGCCCTTGCTGCTGACCCCCTCACCACTGTTCTGTGAACACCATCCCACAATTACCCTTCTCAATCATCAACTGTGGCCTGGGTTCCTCAGCGATCCTGGGCTTTGGATGAAGGCACTACCAGCAACAGTCACCACCTGCCTGTTGGCGATGCTGAGCAATGAAGAACTGCCAGTCTCTGATTGGCTGACAGTTATCGGCGGGCAGGATTTCTGCCCCCTGGGTCCTTGATCCCGGGGAAGGCCCGCTGCTGCCCAGCTAATACCTAATTGGCACTTAATGTGGCAGGAGTTCCCAAAAAGAAGCGACACAGGGCTTCATGTTGCCTACATCAAATTCCATCCAATATATCTCTTAATATATTTATTAAAACTTTTGCCCTTAGCTTTGATGTTGCATTTTCATATTCTCTTTTACACCTCATGTTTTGTATCCCCTTTTACATCCTCTAGTTCTCTGCTGGATTTCCATTTTTCCTTCCTTTGATGCCAGCGGTATATTTTTTGGCACAGCAGGATCTCTCAGAATACATCTGCTGTTGATATCCTGTTCACCCATCATCCCTGTGCTTGTTTACTTAATTTGGCTCACGGCCTAGCAGAGTCTTGATTTTAAAATTCTCATCCTTGGGCTGAATCTTCGGCTCGGCGAGCGGGGGCAAGGCCCCACTTGCCGAAATGTAAAGTGATGCAGGGTGACGTTGGGCGTGCGTCCCGACGTCACCGCGCGTCATTTAGATTTTCGGCTCGGTGGGCGCTCGGCCGAGTTGGCTGCACGCCCGCCAAACTGTCAAAGGCCCGTCAAGACCATTAATGAACTAATTGAGCCTAATGAGAATGCTGCCCCTCCAGCCTTAAGGTTGTCGGGCAGGCGAAGAGCCCAGGCGGCCTTCGCATTTTTCATGGAACCTCATCCACGGGCGGGATGAGGTTTCATGAATGATTTAAAACTTTCAGAAAAATTTTTATTAAAATTAATGCACATGTCCCAGCTCATGTGACAGTTTCACAATGAGGGGACATGTCATAAAATTTTTTACAGCACTTTATTGAACTGTTAAAACTTAAAACTAATCTCCGAGTTTTCTGCGTTCTTTCGTGCCCATGCACGACTCAGGGAACCACTGCCACCCGCCCGCCCCCCCCACCCCCCCCACCGCCCGCAAAGGGAGCACATAACGCTTCTGGGCGCGCATCTCGCTGGGTGGGCCTTAATTGGCCCACCCTCATAAAATGGTGGCACAGACCTGATTGGGGGCACCGATCGGGTCCATGCCTGCCTGTGCCTGCCCCCGCACAACCTCCCCCGACAGGGGAAAATTCTACCCCTTGTTTCAAATCCATTAATGGCGTCACTTCTCCGACTTCCCCAGGCCCTATAACTCTGCAATGTCTCCATGCTCCTCCAATTCTGGACTCTTGCACAGCCTGAGTTTTTATCCCTCTGCCATTGGTGGCGGTGCCTTCCGTTACCTCAGCCCCAAATCCTGGAATTTCCTTGCTAAGCCTTTCTTTCTTCTTTTAAGTTGCTCCTTAAAACCTACCACTTTGACCAAGCTTTTTGCCACTTGCCCTAATATTGCCTTATGTGACTCAGTGTCAAACCTTAAGTTAAAGGTTCTATGTTAATGGAAATTGCTCTTATTTCTGTAAGCCTTTTTTTTTGTAATTGTTACTCTTACCTCATTGGTTGACCATGTTTTTTAAACTACACAAATGGAACCTTTACCTTTTAAGCTTTGTATTATGCCACATGCTTCTTTAACACTTCCTATTATTTCTCTGTAGGTTTTCTCATTAATAGTTCCGTTCAATTTACTGTGTTGTTCCCTTTCCCCTCTCAAACCTAATATCAAATTCAATCATATTAATATCACTATTCCCATGATGTTCTCATACTGTCAGATTGTTAATTAACTCTGGTTTGTTACTCATAACTAAGCCTTATGATCTTAATTGAAATTCCTGCCATATTGTTCTCCAGTCCAAGACTATGTCATCTCTTAACTTTGAACCATCGTTTTTTTAGATATAAGTGTAGAATCTTTGAATCATAGAAAGGTCACAGCAAAGAAGGAGGCCATTTGACCTGTTGAGTCCTTGCCAGTTCTCTGCAACTGCACTTTAGCTGGTCTCACTTCCCTACCCTTTCCCTGTTGCCCTGCAATTTGTTTCTCTTCAGTTGCTTATCCAATTCCCTATTGAAATTCATGATTGAACATGCCTCCACCACACTCTCAGGCAGTGCATTCATATTATAACCACTCACTGTGTGAAAAAGATCTTCCTCATGTCGTTTTCGATTTTTTTAATTACTTAAATCTGTGTCCTCTGGTTCTCGATCCTTCCACCAATGGGAACAGTTCCTCTCTATTTGCCCTCATGATATTGAACACTTCTATCAAATCTTCTCTCAACCTTCTCTTATTTAAGAAGAACAACACATCTTCCTCAATCTATCCAAGTAACTGGAAGTCCCACATCCTCAGAACCATTCTCATAATTTTTTTCTGCGCCCTCTCCAAAGCCTTCATATCCTTCCTAAACTGCAGTGCTCAGAAATGGACACAATGATCCAGTTTAGGCCAATCCAGTGTTTTATAACGGTTCATCATAGCTTCCTTGGTTTTTTTAATCTATGGGCCAGGTTTTCATCTCCCAATGGAGGGGCGAACAGGATCACAAAACGCTGAACTTACTTATTTTTTTGCTGAAGAAAAACAATTTTCCTTTGTCTTCTCGACCCCATGCCATTTTCATGTAGCATTGTTGTGGGTTGGGAAGAATTTGGGTGTAAAACACACACGCAACTCCTCCCAGGTCGGGATCCCGATTGTGAGGATCACAGAAAAATTGCATTTCCTCCCACATATAATTTTCTCGTGCTGGTTTGAGTTTTAGAAGCTCTTAAAAAAAAAACGAACCTCCTTGGAGAGTTTGTGACTACTGAGCATGCTGAAGAGTCAGAGACATTTTGAAAGATAAGTGTAAAATGCTTTGATATCTTCAAATGTCACAATGAGATACTGCATTGTGATATAGATGTGTTTCAATATAATGATTCATCATTGGGATCTGTCCTGCAAAGGCAAGTTGACCCTTACATGGACCAATACTATGTAAATATGTCATACATTACAGTACTTTTTTCCATCGGAGAAAGAGCTAAAATGCATTAAAAAATGTTTTAAAAAGATGTCCGGTCAGCCTTTTCTGTCATATTCTGCGTTGTGAGTTAAATCGACTGCCAGTTCTGGATGTTAAAAAACATACTTTTGAAAGTTGAAAAAAGTCTCTGTACCTGCTCCTCTCCATTATTGACAGATTGTGTGCTTTGAAATGGAAAAAGAACACCATTCTGTTCTATCTGTTTCAGGTAATATGGCTGGAAACTTTTGTTATGGCAGCTGAAGCCTTGATGAATGCTCGGCTAGGTTTCAGAAGCTTTAGCTCAGCAGGTATTCTATTGATCCAAGAGAGATTGGCACTTTTAAGAAGCTATGATAACAGAATATGCCTTTGATGCGGTTTCTTGTTTGTTCACAAAGCTAATAGACACTTGAAGGATTACGTTTTTTACACTAGAGTAGGTTATTTTTTCTTTCCAGTATCAATGATAGTGGGTTTAAATTCAGGGTATTATTAGATTGTTAGAGGTTTATTTTTTTTCAATGATTTTGAAATAATTCCCATTGTTATTACATAGTCCCTTAAGACTATGCATAGCGAATACTGGGTGAGTGATGGTGGAGGGTACATTGTGGACATGGAAGTGGCATTGAGGTGGCATGGGTAATCTGAGGGTGCAAGGGGAGGCATGCAGGTGCTTGGGGGTTTGGGGGTGGCATGGGTGCTCTAAGGTAGCAAGGGTGGCATGGGATTGGGAGGGTGAAGGGGAAATGTGTGGCATAGGGGCAGGTGGGGGTGAGGGAGCAGGGTGGCATGGGTGATCTGAGATGGCATGGGGTGGCATGGAGGGTTGGGGTTCAAGGGGCCTTTAAACAATGCTAGGAACTGGGCTGCTGTGTTGGAGATCTGAGGTGGGCCTTCTAACTGGCCTGCCTCCACATCTACACGCTGTATGCACTCCATCATGGTTCCCAAAATGCACTACGAATCCAACCCTTGTGTCAAAAGTCAAAAATCCCGAGCAACACATGGGTCAGGTGCACATTTTGGAAGGTGCAAAAGTGCACAAGTCAGGTTTTTCTGAGCCCACAGGGAAATTTGACCCTTGGCCTCTATTTATAAAATCCAAGGCCCTGTATGCCTTTTTAAACCACTTTGTCAAGCTGCCCTGCCACTTTGAATGATTTTTTGCACATATATCCCCAGATTCCTTTGTTCCTGCAACTCCTTTAGAATTGCGCTCTCTATGTTATATTGTCTTTCCTTGCTCTTCCTACCAAAATGTATCACTTCACTATTGTCAGCATTAAATTTAATCTGCAAATATGTGACTATACTTCCATGATTCTTTCTTATTTCCTCAATGTAACTTGCAGTCTTATTCCATTTTCTATTTGTATCATAGCTTATCCCATTCAGCATTTGTTATTGCAGTTTTATAAATCTTCAATTTTTTTCTTCAATATTCCCTTAAATCTTTCAAGGCATTACCAATTTCATGAAATTTTAAAGTTACTTATTGAACATGCAGACATACAAAAGTGATGTGTAGGTAAAGACCAGCTGGTCTACCAAGCCTGCCTCATACAGGTGGCTGGAGTAGCACAAGATCCAGGAAAACTGTCAGCTTTATTGAGGTGAAGACTTGATGGATTCAGGAGGTAAATGTCTTCACACCCACCTCTTGGATTGAGATGCCTGCCTGAGGAGCCTTCACAATCGGGCACCCAACACCAATCTCGTTCTAAAGGCCTCCCGTCCCACTATGAGGTCTCTGACCTCCCTTATTACCACAAGGTGCCAAAAACTCTGCACAGCACAAGGCCCCCAAAGCCTTGAACCATTTGTGCTTCAAACTGCGATCCCCAAAATACTGAAGTGTGTGATTTCCCTTACCCCTGGTGACCTCCAATCAATCCACCCTCACCAAGGTATCCCACCCATCCATTCCCCTGAGACTGGCAATCACCATCACAAAGTCTCCAACTTTCCTCCTCCTCAGAGACCCTGACTCCCGTTGGGTTTAGCAGCCCAGAGTGGACCTCTCTTTCCCATCCCTCGATGGACACCCATCGTCCCATTGACCAACTCTCCCCCCTCCTTCTTTCCTCTTCCAAATGACCCCCATCTGATTGATTCCCCCTTCCCATCACCCAGTCTACGATTGACCCTATCCCCCAGCCCCAGCTTACATGATGCCATTGTCTTTTGTGACTCCCTAGTCTGACAAAGAGTCAACCTTAATTAATTTATAAATATCACTTTCCTTTTTGTTGATGTGTTTTTTCTTATTATTTGTTGGAATCTTTCCATGTCAATCTTTCTTCCTTTGTTTCCCCCTCTGCACCCCCCACCATTTGTTCAGGGACTTTAACTTTGCAACACCAACAGTTGAACCTTTACCATATTCAAATGTTTACTAGTTTAATAAAGAGGTTGAAGAATCGCAAGTAATTGCTGTTGTGAACACAGTATTCGATAGGACACATCAAACATTAACAAACTAACATCACAATGATTTCTGAATTTCTATCTCCCATTTATTTCTCGCTCTGAAAGAGCAGCTTGAGAAACCAGTCGATCATTTCTTATTTCATAACAAAAACAGAATTACCTGGAAAAACTCAGCAGGTCTGGCAGCACCGATGCTGCCAGACCTGCTGAGTTTTTCCAGGTAATTCTGTTTTGGTTTTGGATTTCCAGCATCCGCAGTAGCTTTTAGCTTTTTGTTTTTATTTCTTATTTCATCCTTGTTACATCATGGGTCATTCTTGCTACGTAACTTGCATCAAAGCAGAGAAAACAACCTGAAGTTTTGGTTCTTGCTAATTGTATCTAAGCTTACTGAAATGAAGACCACGCCTGACAATGTGAAATGGCAGCACAGACGTAATGAGAGCAGCAGCAGCTGGCGAGGTGACACTACGATGCCAACTGTGTCGCTTAGGAATCTAACAGAAACCAACAGATTGGGGGGACTGTAAATCAACATGTATGTTTTCTTATGGTGTGCTCTTGGCATCAGAATGATGGTGCAGAAGGGATGGAACGACAAGATAGTCACATGCTGGTAGCAACTAAAGCTGCCATTTCCCATCCAGCAATGACTATGACAGCTTGTGCACAATTCCCAGAAACACTATGCATGGCAGTTGGGGAGCAGCACCCCAACAAACATTAGCTGTCCTTTAGGTGGCTACCAAGTGGTTACCTTGAGATCTATTACATCCCCCTGTAATGTGTACTTATCAGCACTGGTCAAATAAATACAGGAGAGCATTGCTATTTCTTCATAAGCTGAAGTCTTCATGTAGCTTGAAGCTTTACAAAGCCAAGTGGCACATAAGTTTTTCGCCAACTTTAAATGTGGGAATCAAAATGCAATTCTGTTTTTGAATGGAACCAAGCAGCATTAATTCTGCTCATGAGATTATCACTATGTCGCTTTGTAATGTTACTATTTACCATAGCGACATTTCCTAATTACATTTAAAAGTCAATGACTTTTGTTATATTCTGATAGCCTGCATCATTAATTAATTCAATTTGACTTTCATACAAAAGAACTGGGGGGCTAGATAAGGAGAAATTATTTTATGCAGGGAGTTGTTATGATCTGGAATTAACTGCTTGAAAGAGTGGTGGAAACAGGTTTGAGAGTAAATTTCAAATGGTAAGGGGATGATTACTTGAAAAGGAAAGATTTGCAAGCCTATGGGAAACAAGAGGAGAGAGATAATTGGATAACTCTTTCAAAGAGACACGATGGGCCAAATGGTCTCGTTCTGTGCTGTAATATTCTATGCTTCTAGCAGAATGTGTGGACAAAGATATTGTTTAAGTCAAATTATATTGTCTTCCTTGGACTGAAGGCATGATCTCTTTTTTTAGTTGTTTTGTTGTGAGTCTGAAGTTAGTACTAAATCACTCACTGGTATGTTACAAACCACAATATCAGCATGCCTTGAGGTTCATAATTACCATTACATCACAAGCCTTTCATCTGGCTATTCTGAATGCAGAACTTAGCTGAAGGCCAAGGACTGTTATCCTGGATATGACCAGGAATGGAAGTAGGAGCAGAGAAAAAATTTGTCAAGGGACAATAGTTATTTGATATTGAGGCACATAGGTGAAGAGATGGTGGCATAGTGGTAATTTCACTGGATTAGTAACACAGGGGCGGTGGTGTAGTGGTATTGGGCTGATAATGCTCTGGGGGCCCTAGGTTTGCATCCCACCATGGCAGATGGTGGAATTTGAATTCAATAAATACCTGGAATTAAAAATCAAACTGTCGTAAAAATGCTCTGGTTCACTAATGTCCATGTCTGGTCTACAGACCCACAACAATGTGGTTGACTCCTAAAAATGGCAATTGGGGATGGGCAATAAATGTCAGCTTAGCCAGTGAAGCCCACATCTGATTAACAATTTTTTTTTTAAAAAGGCCCATTTATTCCTCTGGTGGCATGGGTTCAAATCCCACCTTGGCAGTTTATGGATTGATGGAATTTAAATCCAGTTAAATCTGGACATAAAGCTGGCCTCATTAGTAATGATGATGAAATTGTGGTTGACTCTTAACTGCTTTCTGAAGTGGCCACTCAGAGAGCCACTCAGTTCGAGAGCATTAGAAGATGGACAATAAATGCTGGCCTTGCCAATGATGCCTGCGTCCCATTCTTCATGAAAGAATTTAAAAGGTAAGGGATTCTGAGCTTCTGAGAAAACAATGGCTTTGATTTTGTGGTTTTGATGATGATGAAATTGTTAATATTTCTGTAAAACTGACGGCAACTTCTGGAGCCTGCAAATGTGCAGTTAAACACAGAAATCCAGAATAAAAACAAAAATACCTGGAAAAACTCAGCAGGTTCCAGGTATTTTTGTTTTTGTTCTAGATTTCCAGCATCTGCAGTATTTTGCTTTTATTTCACAGAAATCCAGAGATTGCTAATGCTTCTATGCTTCTCCTGAGGATGTGTTGTTGAGCTCTTCCAGACTGCAATCAATTAAAAATCACTCAACTGATAAGAACCTCCAATCCGACACTCTTGGTGCTGGATTGGTAACACTCCGCAGGCTTTTAAAACTGGCGGCCGGGACCCAATTCTCGGATTCCCAGCCCCATTCCTGGCACCCCCAATTTTTGTCAGCATGGGATAAGGGTGCGGGTTGGTGCAGCTCAGAAGCCCACACCCTGCATTCCCGGCTCTATTGAGGGGAGAGACATCTCCTAGCCCCCTGCAATCTTCATGCAGTATGGCCAGCTTTTCAGTGAGTTGTGGTTCACGGCTCCTCAGGGATGTCCTGAACCATAGTCTGAATGAGGGAACCTTTTGAAAGGTAAATTCAAAAGGTCTTACACATGCCCCCCATTCCAACACATGCTCCTCCAATCAACTCCAATGGCCCCTCATACCCTCCAAATCAACCTATGCCCCTCTACTACCCCAATGGTCACTCATACCCTCCATGCCAATCTATGGCACTTCAATGTCCATGTACACAGTATATACTCTGTACAGACCCAGTGAACCCAATAGTAAAAATGTCAAGTTTGAAAAAGCTTTAAAAACAATGGTAACTCATTCATAACTTTCTTACATAAAAACTCCTTTTAAAACAGCCCTATAAAAGTGTCAATCAACCAGCCCTTCCAAGTATCATTAGCAGAAATTACAAGCACTTGACACCTCTTTTTCTTGTGTAAATAAACATTGAGCAATTGAAAAATAGATCTAAGAGAGAAAGCTGTCAATCAAGCAATGTTTTCCCTTGGGCATAGTTGTTTCAACAGGCTAGTGGATGCCTGGGCTCTCAGCCAAGCCTTATTATGTATTCTTGGCTGAGAGCCCTGTTTTTTTAAAAGCTTTTTCACACATGACATTGTTATTATGGGGTTCCTTGGTTCTGTACAGAGTGTACACAGGGTAAATGGGCATTGAAGTGCCATAGGTTGACATGTAAAGTATGAGGGGCCATTGGTGGTAGGCATGAGGAGTCATGAGCGGGCATGGAGAGTGTGTGGGGGTGTGAGAGTGAGGCTACAGGGCTGTTTTCTGTTTAATGGTCTTTATTGTAACTGGGACAAAGTCCCCAGAGCACCGAAGCAGACCTAACTCTGCACCTAGCAGGCTCTCTGGCTGCCTCTGAGCTGTTTCAGGGGCCAGCAGGCCTGACCCCAGTTATCAACCACCCCACCTTGGAACAAAAATCCTGCCTTTGCTGGTACTTTCTCCTGAAGCAGGCATGCCAAGCTGGGAAATGTCCCGACTCCTGCTACATGCCTCTAGGGTGAAAATCCAGATCTTATTCTCACTGCATGGAATCGTCCCCTCCCACCAGCAGTGGGGTCCGTGGTGGGCAGGAATGGGGAATATCCCTGGTAGGAAGAAAATTGGTTTCCTGATGGGGAGAAATGATGGCAGGAACTTGACTGTCATGGCAGGTTAATGGCGGATCACCTTTCCCACTGAAGGTTGTTGGGAACTGAATTTGCATCTAATGAATGTAATTTAAAACAGCAGCAGACTGGAATCTTCACCATACCCCCACCTCCACCGTCACTCGCACCCCCAACCCCAGCATATCTTCTGCCCTGTCAGCAGGGGAGATTTGTTCAGAGGGAGAGGTCACTGCTCCCAATGCCGGAATCTTGAGGGGGCGAACTGAGGATACTGGTGGGAGGAGGGGGGCTGTGACTGTGAGAGGGAGCAGTGGGATGCAGTGGAGTGGGAAGGTGAGGGTCTGGGTCTGGTGGGAGTAGTTTCCGTCTGGGTGTCATTGACAGGGATAAGAATTTTCACACAGATCTTGGGAGTGGGCAGGATCAGGGTGGGCATGGGGACTGCAACAGGTGTGGGCTCATCAGGGAGGGAAGGCATATGAAGGCTCCCGGTGATGGGCTCCAGGGTGATGGGTGGAGGTTCAAAGGTAACCGATGGGAGGGTGAAGGTAACAGTGGGGTTGGTGGGGGGGAGATGGGGGGATAGGGGGACGTCGATGGGTTGGTTACAGGAGGAGGGTAAAAGGTGTTTGCCATTGTCTGGAAGGTGATGTGCACCATCCTGAGGCAAAAGAAGATCAGGATGTCAATGCCCTCGCTGTCCAACAGAAAACTTCTAGGTGGGAGGAGGGTCATCGGGTGGGTGGAGCTGAAAGTCAGATCAACTGGACAACTGAAGAAGATAATCTATCCTGACAAGGCAAAAGTCTCTCTATAGGGTCTAGAGGGCAGTGGAGGGAAGGGGAATAGTGTGAGTGGGAGGCTTCGCATGAGCCTTGGCAGAGAGCGATGCCTCGATGTGCAGGCATGATTCAAGGGGACGAATACCCAGCCTTGCCCCTCCCTGGAAGAGAGGGGAGGAGTGCGCACAGCCAATAATACAAGCAGCAGCAAAGAAAACCCAGGAGACCTCCATTAAGTGAGATGAGTCATATATTTACAAAGTACTAAAACTATATACAATGATTTTACACCTCTGTCACAGTGTTAACTTAATCATTCATAATTTTTCTTACCCTACTACGGTGTTTCCCCGAATTCTGCAGCAGAGTGGAGACAGCCTGCTGACTACTGTGCCGAATTGTCTGTGATGGCTTTGGCAGGCCTCCAGAGGAGACCCGAGGCCTGGTGTGCCCTGGCTTTCGTTGGGTCTCCTGCTCTGGGGCAGGTGCACCCTCAGCAGCCTCACAGGCTGGAGCCAATGGGGTCACAGCCAGAGGGGACTCAGAATGCATGGCCACCTTGGAGAGTCCTGGGTGGAAGCTCCAGGGATGTCTGCCTTTCGCTCCTCCACCCTATAGGTGTCCGAGGACCCTCCTTGATGAGGGATAGAGCACCTCTACCTCCCTTCAGGTGCCCTTTTGAGAAGGGGCACCTGAAGGGAGGTAGAGGTGCCATATCCCCCTCTTGCATAGCCACTGCGAAAGTTCATCCATGGTTACAGTGATGGCGTGCAGGTCTGAGTGCATCTCCAGCAGAAACTGAGCATCCTGCTGGCTCCGTAGCATCCGCCATCATCCCCATGGAGACATTGATGTGCTCACATGTTGCAGCCACAACATCAGAGAGCATGAGAATGGATTCCTATACCTTGCGTGCTACTCTGCTGAGGGCCTCTGACACCCTTGCCTGATGTTCCCCTGCATCTCACTTATACTCCAGCATCTTTTCCATGACCACTTCCAGAGGCTCATCATCTGACTCAGACTTAGCAGGGACCTCTTCTCCAGCAGTTCTCTGAGTGCCAAAGACCTTGACTGTCACCGCCTCCTCCTACTGCGGACAGGTGTCCGTGCGGTGACCACCAGATTGTGAGCCCGAGCTATGTGAAAGATGCACTGCTGTTAGTTCCCAAGGCTACTTCAGCAGCCCACTTCAGACCCGCGAGCTCTAGCAGCTAGAAGGACAAAGGCAGCAGAAGCATGGGCTCAGCAGCATCTGCAAATTGCCCTCTACTCCAACCTCCCCCCGACCCAGGCGACCCCCATCCCCTCAAAATGTGTCTTCAGTGTGACTAGGTCAGCAGCCCGCAGTTGCCTCCCTACAAGTGGGGCAATGAGACATCACCCCAGCACCTTCTGAAGGGCTTTTAGGGATGGTCAACACAGATGTTGGCCTTGCCATTGACGCACACGGCCCAAGATAGATTCAGAAAAATGGTGAGGTGAGCATAGAGAGTAGAAGGTTCACTTACCCTGGTGGCGTGGATTAAATCATTTATGCATTTCCTGCACCGCAGGCCAGTCCTCCTCTGCATCCCTGTGGCACTGACCATACTGGCGGCCTCCTCCCAGGCCAATGTGTTGAGTCGAGCGGGCATCCTGTCCCCATCCCTGGGAAAGAGGACGTCCCTCTTGTCCTCCACAGCCTGAAGGAGAATCTCCAGGGAGGCATCACTGAAGCATGGGGCTGGTGCTTAATGCTTTCTCAAGGCCATCTTGGTGTCCTGAAGTGCAGGCCCTTGTCCTTCTAGCTGCTAGAGCTCGCAGGTCTGGAGAGGACTGCCTTTGGGACTAACAACAGTGCATCTTTCACTGGCTATCCAGGTGCCTTGTCAATATGGTACCCGGAAGTAACAGTGGGGTATGTAACTCCCTGCCCTTCCCACCATGAGACGTGTCACAAACCATACGCATACATAGTTAATCCAGTGCGGAGCGCACGATTGCATGTAGTGGTCCGTCCCGCTCATCTGCGGAGATCACTCTGGTTTCCTGCTCCCGCTATGGAATGTATGGCAGGAGGGGCAACTTTTGGCTGCTGTAACAACCCTTAAATCTTCACTAATGAGGTGGAACTATGGGCAGAATTATTAGCTCGGCAGAGGGGCACGTGCCTGACCTGATCGAACACAAAATCGCGCGAAAAGACATCGGGCGAGTGTTCCGACATCATCCCGCGCTCGCGCGATATTTCGGTCAGCGGGCGGGCGCATAAGTCAGAAGTGCGCCCACCGACAATTAAGAGGCCAATTAAAGTAATTAAAGGTGCAATTGTCTCTGATTTCTCATGGTCTGTCCCACCTTATGGTTGGCGGGTGGGCGAATCAGCCAGGCAGATTTTGCATTTTTTATGAAACCTCATCCAAGAGCAGAATGAGGTTTCCGTTATTAAATGAAAGAAAAATAAAAATCTATGGACAGCATTTTTATCATGTGTATATTCAGGTGAGTGATTGTGATGCTTGCACATTTCTTTTCCTGATTTTGAAAACTTTATTTAATGCTTTTCAAGTCTTCAGCTCCCTGAGGCAGCTCTCTGCCTTCAGGGACCTTTCTGTCAGCGCGCGCCCGTGCCCATTAATTGGCCAGCCAGCATGAAATTGCGGTGGGGGGCCGATCGCAGTCCGTTCCCTAGCCAATCCTGGACCCGCTGATCATGCCTGCCCACCAACCTAAAAATTCTATCCTATGTTTTTAATGGCATATTAAGTCCATAATCACTGCTAAGCAATCTCACTGGCCCTGAAAGAATAATTTTATATTTGTTGAATGTCAAATTTCTCCATTATGATAAATTCGACATATTTTTACTTTTTCACAATTATTAAAAAAGATTTTAGCTTCTACCGTAATCCCAAACGCATTTCTTTCACTACCTGTAAAATTTAAAATTTAAAGTGAAGGAATTCAGTGGTTTTGCTCCATGTTCTATGAATATATTTCAATGTGACTGGCTGCTTACCTTGCTTGATGATGTCACTGTTGCTGGACACCTGGAGATCCCTTTGACTTGCCGCCAGATTCAAATTGATATTGGGAGAAAGGAACTCCATGTCACAGAGATTGCTAGATTTTTGTGGGCGGCCTTCTTCGAGGCTAGTGGCCAGTATCATTACTTCACCGTTGACCCCAAAATCTAGTTCAATGAGCTGCTGTAAGAGATGGTGTCATCAAACTTGATTTCAATATAGCAAGGATTTGGCAGGAAGAGGAGGGTATTAAGAAATGGGTACTTGATGCTTAGAAAGGGCAAGAGGGAAAAGTTTAGTGCAGCAGTGATTATATGGAACATTTATTACAGTTTGTTATATATGAAACAATAAAGCAGATAAATAGAGCTCTTTCCAATGTTGTGACAACCAATTACAGAATTGTTATTAAATCAATGATCCAATTACCTGGAAAATACAGAGGATTACATTCTAGCATTACTGCTGGTCACTCCTGGGCAAACATTAACTATCAGCAAAAACAGACTTGCCAATAACCCAATAATACTGTACTCCAAGAACTCTACCTTTTAATCTTATGATAAAACAATACAGACTAGAATGTAGTTTTTTTAAACAGTAGGATATTGTTGGGATGAAGTGAGTTTCACAAACAATTTAATTTGTGCAGTTAAAGAAGCACAGAGATCTAAAGCATGGAAAGAAGCCATCTTGTGTTGTCTCTTTGCAAAAGCAACCCAAAACTATATCCTCTGCCCTCCTCTTCCCATAACTCTGATCTCTATTCTGATTCAAATATATATATATATTCCCCTTCAACAATTGAAAGATCTCTGCTTCAGCCATTCATTATAGAAGGTGCATTCTTTGCTAACCTCTGACCCCTAACTTCATAATCTCTTACGTCACTCTCTTGGAGGCACTCTTAAATTGATGCCCCGCGCACCGCCCACCCCCCACCTCCATACCCCTCTGATTGTCCAACCGGTGAAATAGTCTCAGAACCTCAGGTCGCTCCAGATAATCACACGCTCTCATCGGCCTGGTGGATCTACATGGTATGCTCTCCTTGCCTTTCATGTCCAAAACTTAACTTGTATTCTGACCATGGCCCAAATCATTGCCTTGTACAGATGTACCACAATTTCTTTGCTTCCATACTGTACTTATAAAACTCAAAATATCATCAGCCCATTTTTGCTGCTTTATTTAACTGTTTTGAGGAATTATGTGATGGCCTTTGACCTGGAAGCAGTAAAAGGAAATTTTGTGATTACTTTAAAATGTTTGGAGAATCTGTAATTGCTTTAAAATGTTTGAAAAGGAATTTTAAATGTTTGTTTCAATTGTAAAGGGATCAAGTATAATTGCTGCAAGTATAATTGCTGCATAATTAGAAATTCTGGCACATTTGGTCTGGTGACCTTTGATCTGGAAGCAGTACCAACAGGAAGGAAATTAAAATACAGATGGGGTGGGTGGGGAGGCAGTGGTATGCGACACACAGACACAAGGAAGAAAGGGAAGAATAAAGAGACCAAGAGAAGAGAGCAGTTGAGAGTTGCAAAGCTTCTGGAAAGAAGTGTGCCATTGTGTGGAAGATTGCCTTGCCTCCATGGGCACTGTTGCCTGTGAAGAACCACAGGGCGTCGCAAAACATTTTACAACCTTTGAAGTACTTATAAAATGCAGTCACTGTTGTAATGTAGGAAATGCTGCAGCCCATTTACAGACATCAAGCTCTCACAAACAGCAATATGATAATGACAAAATAATCTCTTTTTTCTGATGTTGATTAAGGGATAGACATTGGTCAGGGCACTGGTGATTTCTTCCCTGCTCTTTTTTGAAATAGTGCCAAGGAATCATTTACTCCAACCTTAGCGGGAAGGCAGGGCTTTGGCTTAAAGTCTACCCAAAAGATGGCTACTCTGACAGTGCAGCACTCCGTCAGTATATTCAGGACAGATAACAAGTTATCCAAGTCAAATTAAGTTGCTCAAGCAGCTAGTTACAGGCAGAGATTAGAGTATCGCCTAATTGCTAGCACTCTGAGATTGAGAAAAGTGAGAGTGAAGTCAGTTTAGATAGCATTCTGATGTGTAGAGTGGGTTCAGCTGGAACCCAAGATCCAAGTTGAAAAGATAACTCCACTGTTCAAAGAGGCTCATCGACTCGACAATCCAGAGACCAATACCTGCATCCCAGGGAAGGAAAGAGATTTGCACAACCATTCTGTTCATTAGGATGTTATGGTCCTTGGCCAGACCCACGAATTGTTGGCAAGATCTTGTTATGGACCAAGAACATTTTGTTTAAAGTAGAGAAAGTTTGAGATTCAAAACACTTACTAAGCGAATAAAGGGACAAGATTCCACGGGTTTTGGACAAACAAAAATAAACTTTACAAAATCAGGTCAGAAAGATAATTTACAATATCTATCCTTTATTCTAACATTAGAGTTAATATCAAGTACATGTAAATTAACAGGTAAACTGTGGTTGAACACACTACACTGCACAGTAAATGACAGATACGATCAAGGCAGAGTCCATGGATTGCTCAAGAACCCCCAGATGTCAGTAAACACTGTGAGTCAATCAATCTCACTGAAACTCTGTCTCCCTCACAAGGAATTCCTGTCTTCAACTTCGAAGATCTAACCTGGGAATTCTCTCCACATTTGCTCTAACTTGTACTGCGTTAACAATGGCCCATCCACCTTGCAGGGTTTCAATCTCATCTCCTGAGATTCCATTCCCCTGGATTCCCAAGCATACACTTAAACACCAACCCACAAACATGACTTCAGGTCTTTGGCCGCACCAAGCAGAGCGCTACTGCTCCAAATGCGTACCTTGTCCCAGCAGCCCACAGCATGGAGTCACCAGCCTTCCGCTGTCTGTTTTGCTTAAAGTCTGCTTTCCGCAGCCCTTTCCTGGTTGGAGCCTCTTTCTCTGTTCCTCTCTTTTAAGCTGAACTGGGACATTTTCATGTCCCTGTCCTCTCTCTCTGACTCTTTTGGGACATCTCCCTGTCCCCTCTCCCTTTGAGACCTCTCCCTGTCTCCTCTCCCTGTCCCCTGCCTGGGACTCTAGTCTTCCATGGCACTCCACTCACAGTCCCTGACCTGGATTTTTGTGCCATTTTTCTCCTCTATGCGCTGGACACATCCTCATCCCAAAGAGCTTACGCTGCCGAACTGCACGTGTACAGCCCACTCCCAGTCTGCAAGTGTGCAGAAAGTCCAGTGCTTGCTGGGAGTCGAAGTTCCTGACCTCTGCTCTCAATAAGGTAAGTATAGCTTTCATAACAAGGACATGTTCGATCCATTGCTAATCACCAATATCTAAACAAATTTACCCAGCAGCCTGGCTATCCAATGTAGTTAACTTGTCAGCTATTGTGTGTTGTTTGTAGTTCAGTTGTGAGCACTCTCACCTCTGAGTCAGTAGATAGTGCTTTAAGTCCCATTCCAAGACCTTAGCACAAAAATCTAGGATGATACAAGATGGGGAGATGTTTATGACCCACATAAATGGGGAGATGTTTATGACCCACTAGGAGTTCACCTAAAAGGTGGTTTAAGTTTTCCAAATGGTTTTATACCTTCAAGGAATGTCTGGAGTATTTAGCTTCGAGGTTTTATGGCTTCATTACTGGAGAATATCCATGGTTTGACTAAGCTGATAAAGTTTGTGCTTTTAGCCAACCTTCAGCATTTAGTTCAATAGCTTTCAAGCTAAACTCCATTTTAGGCCCATTGCAGAAGTTTACAAGGCTTTACCCCAACAAACTTTGAAGGTATGTTTGGGCAATTTACAGATGCATCATCAATTCCTTCTCCTGTTCCAGGCATTTTTCATGACATTTAACAGAGGCTTCTGATGCTTGAAGTTCATCTTTGTTGAATTTGCTTCCACAAGTTTATTATTTAGGCATTTCAAGTCGCTTCCTGTGAGTGACACTCCAGTGTTCTCATTAGTTCTTGTTTTTCGTTAGCTGACTCCTCTTTCATACGTGAAAGTTAGCTCTCTACACTAAACAGTTTTTCTTTAGCAGATCCTAGTTCCTGTGTGCTAAGTTTTCAAGCTCACATTCTGTAATTTTACTTCTGCTAATTGTTTCTGAGACTTTCTGTGGTCTTTTGTGAGAACATGCACTTTCCCTTGCCCTCCTGGGTTCTTGATTTTCATTTCTTCGTATATATCTTCGGAAATATAATGTTTTTTCAACTTTTCTTCCAAATGTCCAACTGTTTTCTCCAGCTCTGCAGTCTCTTTCTTGTACTCCTTGGCTTCCTCCTGTAATGTAGAACAATGCTGAGTCTTCTTTGCCAGCTGATTCTTCAATTTGTTCAGGGTGACATTAAATTCATTTTGCTTCTCTTCGTAATTCTCCAGAGGAACAAACTTTGACCTAAGGGATCCTTGTAACATGTGAAAGTTTTTCAGTAGGCTTTCCTTTTCCTTGCAAAGCTCAGTTGCTTCGTCTTGAGCATTCTTGTAATTCAACAGGATCTCCTTGAGCTTCTCCTGCTGCTCTTCCATTCAGCTGTTCAAGACAGTCTTCATTCCTTCACGCTGCTGACGGGCAATTTATTCCTTTTGCGTTTGATCTTGAAGGACAATCAGCTGTTCCTTCGACTGTTTATTTTTGTGTTGACTTCTTGCCAGCTCACACTGCACTTCATTCCATTGTCTCATCGCTTCTGATAGCTCCAATGTTGCTTTTGCTGTAGTATTCAACATCATTTTTAGCTCCTCATATTTTTCCATGGCTACGTATTGATTATTCAAAGAATCTTTCTAGTGTATGTTAGAAGGAGTGGAGTCACAATCCGACTGTGATTGCCACCGCTCAGAAGTTCTGGCCCATGGCTCCCAATACTACCAGAACTGAGAAGTTATATTTATCAAGAAGGACTGAACAGGCTGGAGCTCTTTATTCCAGGAGAGACCTAATGGAGGTCTTTAAAATTATGAAGGTGTTTGATTTGGTACATGTAGAGAAGATATAACTATTTATGGGGGAGACCAGAAATAAATATAAGTAAATATATGTAAGAAAATATAAGAAAAAATATAAAATCTATAAAACAGTCACTAATAAATCCAATAAGGAATTCAGGATAAACTTCTTTATTCAGAGAATGTTTAGATTTTCAAAACTTGCTACCACATGGAATATGTGAGGCAAATATCATAGAAACATTTAAAGGGAAAATAACATGGGGATGAAAGGAATAGTGGGTGCTCAGATAAGGTTACATAGGGAAGAATTTCCCCCCCGTCGAGGGGGGAAGTGCAGGAGCGGGCACGGGCAGGTATGCGCACAGAAGAGCGCACTGATCTCCCTGAGGCTAAGTGCTGCCTCAGGGAGATCGGCTCAGAATTAAAACCTTTAAGGTAAATGTTTAAAAAATTTCCCTGACATGTCCCCTCATGTGACGTTGTCACATGAGTTGGGACATGTCCATGACTTTAACTCAAACCTTTATTAAATATTTTAAAACCCTCATGAAACCTCATCCCACCTGTGGATGAGGTTTCATGCTTTTTCTTAAGCCTGCCAGGGCTCCCGGCCTGCCCGCCAAACCTAAGGATGGACGGGCAGCCCTGTCAATTACCTAAATTGTTTTATTAATGGCCTCAAAAGGCCATTGGCAGGTCAGCGGGCACACAGCTGACTCGGCTGCGCCCCCACTGACCTGAAAATATAAACGATGCAGGGTGATGTCGGGAGTTCTGCCCGACGTTATCCCGCATCATTTTACGCGTAGGTGAGAAGGCCCCGCCCTCCATTTGCCAACCTAAAGATCCTGCCCATAAAGTAAGCATCATAATATGCCTTTAAGTCAAAGCAGCATGACATTACTGGAAGGGAAATATATCATGTGATCAGTCTTAGTTTCACTTTTTCTTTTGAGCAGGAGGTCACCAAGGCTCCTGAGGCAACACCTTCCAAACCCTTGACCACTACTCTCTAGAAGGACAAGGGCAGCAGATAGATGGGAACACCACCACCTGGAAGTTCCCCTCCAAGCCACTCACCACCATGACTTGGAAATATATCACTGTTCCTTCACTGTCACTGGGTTAAAATCCTGGAACTCCCTCCCTAACAGCACTGTGGTTGTACCTGCACCACAGGGACTGCAGTGGTTCAAGAAGACAGCTCATCACCACCTTCTCAAGGGCAATTAGGGTTGGGCAATAAATGCTGGCCTAGCCAGTGATGCTCACATCCTGTAAATGAATTAAAAAAAAAACACACAGACACAGCTCTGCTGCTGATGTCTTCAAGCTTTCCACCTATGTATAAATGTTCTCATATAGTCTAAATAAATGAACCCACAATATGTTTACCCAATCCCTTATGAGTGATTTGTGCCTTTATATCAGTATAACAACATGACAGTAAGGTGAGAAGAGGTTCATATGGAGCATGTGGCAGAGATCAGTAGGGCCAAATGACCTGTTTCTATATTGTAAATTCTATGTAGTTCTGTGAAAACTCTGAAAAGTGGGTGAGCAGTCTTACATTACAAGACTCAGCATGTTCAAACAGTCTGCTGACATTCTAGCACTATTACCAACAGTGTTCGAATAGTGCTGATCAGCCAATGCAGATGGTAGGTCAAGCTGGTGGAGGGTGGCCGGTGCCAACCCAGAGTAAGTCAGTGACCAGAGGCAAAAAAAGGATTTTAAAAAAAGGCCTGCATGGGAGCCAAGTGTTTCCAAAGAGCATAACAATAGAAAGTAAAAATACTTCAACACTCTTTGGCAGCTCCTCCTGGACTTACCTATCAATATTTACCAGGTAGCTTTCAGCATGACACAACAAGGGCTTTTAATTATTTGTGTAAAAGAGCCAGTTGTGAGCTGAGCCAACATGTAAACCAGAGCCAAATATTTTAATGGATAGTTTACTAGTTGTGAGCAGATAAAGATCAGGTGTAGGTCCCCTGTCTGACGACAAAATGCGATGCTCAGAAGAGTGAGAAGGGCAGCCTGAGTGACAGGTTTCCTGAAATACTGCCAAGATATTTAGAATTACTAATTGTCGGTGATATATTTTAGGATGCAGCTCTGGAAACTTACAGTGGAGTTGTATTCTATTTAATGAATATTCTTGTGTACGCAAAGTACATTTTTGAACAAACTGGTTTAAATTTCAGATCAGTCTAGAAGCTAGAAACTCATCTGTACCCATTTTCAAGTCCACACAGGCCTTTTTCAGCAATTGGATTTCACACCACTTCACTTGTTGGCAGTCATCAAGGTCTTCTACCTGCCACAAAACCAGCCTCTCACATCCTCATCACTCATTTAGCTGTACTGCTCAGCTCTCAGAACTTATGCCTAACATCCAGATACTCCACCTTACCCTCACTCAATACTAATGCTGCCAGCTTCACCACCATCCCTTGCTGCCTCCACATCCTTCCAATTATTCCTGCTTTCAAATACCCAAGAACTGCAACCTGCCCAGCCATAACACCCCCAGGGGCAGGAAAGAAAGCACAGCACAGCAGTAATAAAAAGGTCCAATTACTTAATCTGGCATTCACAGCCATCGGCTCAGATACTGGCATTACATGTACCTTGGAGGCAAGTACAGAGTTGGGGTCAGCACTTGATGAGTCACCTAGGCACAAGTGGCCTGCAGGCAATCTAGAGCCAAAGGATGGCTCAATTGCCAGCTCACTAGAGGGTGAGGTCACAGACAGATTTTGCTGCAGAGGACTCATGTGAGGCCCTTGATGGGAAGACGTACAGGACACCGCTAATGGACTTGCAAACTGAGATGTTAGGCACATTGGTTGACCTGCCATTCAGCCACCTGTCACTGTCAAGGGACATGGAGGAGTCTGGCTCCAACTTGGCAGAGCACATGGAGCAAAGTTTTCCCTCTCTGCTACCTCTCTCCAACCCTCTGTCATGCTGCAGACCCAGAGACTGTTGCCCCCTTACCTGTTGTAGCATCTGTGTGGACAGGCCACCTACTGTGCTGCACTGCCCCCCTCCCCCTCACCCCCATTGGAATGTAGTAACACTCTCTGGCAAATTAAGGAACTCACCAAAACTCCTCCAAATAAAACCAGCGCACTTGGTTTTGCTCATTAAGAGTCCTGGTACCATATTATGCTTCAGTGTGCACCCTTCCATTGAAAGAATGCCATATTAGTTATGCAAGAAGAGGCAGGATGTGTGAAGGACACACAGAGTGTGGTACAAGATCTCTCTAGCCACAAGTAGTGCTACATGAGGCAATTTCTCAACCAATATGCCATATGCACCTTTAACCATCAACCATCCTGTGGAATTGTCATCAGTACACTATTGGATACTTAGCATATATGTATTAAAGTTACATATAGTAAATACCATCTCAATGTGACCAGTTAAGGGTTGTACTTCCCCACATAAGAAGATCATGAAAAATTCAATATGGCTGAATAAGTGGACAGAACTGGCAGTTAAATGATAAAGTGTTTGTTTCCTGTTTACTCTATTCACTGTATTGTTCTTATGCGAAAGTATATTTAAGAAAAATGTCCCAAGGTGAAGAAAACAAAAATTCTACTGAAGGTCTTTTTAAAGGGTCATTGAAAGAAGCTCTCTGACTTTTGTCCAGCTAGGTTGCAATAAATAGAAACGTTGACTTTAATCACTCACAGTTGGAAAGGTCAAAGATTAAAGTATTCACAGCGCTGACTGAGGCACCAGATCTCAGGGGTGATATGAAAGAATTAGCTGCACACTAACCCTCACACTTATATTGATGTGACTTAAGCTACCAGCCCTGACTCAACTCCAAATTGAGAACCAATGCACTCAGATGAATGAGCTTACAACGAACAAGTGCACCACTCTAATATGGCCACACATAAAGGATTGTGTTAAGAATGTCTAAGTGGGTATGCAGGATTTTATCTTTTGGATAAAACTATTAAACCTCGGTAATTGGCTTCACTGAAAAACAAGTGTTAACAACTTCACATTCTAATAAAAGCGAATCATTAAACTTACAGTTGGGGTAAGATGCTTCACTCTGCAACATGTGTACAAGCGGCCTGAGTGTTCATGGGATTCATTAACATCGAAGAGCTCTTAACTCCATTGCTTAAGTATGATGAATTGCTATATAATGTCCTACCCAGAGGCAAAGTGATTTTCCGATCCTCATCACCATCAGATTTCTAGAATATATCTCATTCAACTTTGCTGAATTTTGAATGAATACTACTTTTTGAAAACCCTATGATCTCTTACAGTCTGTGAAATAAAATATGTATTTAGGAAAGTCCTTAGAGTTTCAGAATGTGCTTCAGGTGCCCCTCAGAGTTTCTGGAAGTAAGGTGTAATCTTCAGTAGATCAAACCTTTGATCTTATTCCTGCACTAATGGAAAACTTACACCTGATGTAGACATTCTCATTTATTTACATTCATTTGTAAACTTTAACAAGTCAGTCTATAAAGCCCATCTCTGAAATCAGGATGTCCTCAATAAGTTATTTTTATAACTCCAGATTTCAGTCACATTGGGAACAATGTGAAGTTTGATCATCATCTGTCTGTGTTAGAGCTGCCAAAATATGCTCATAAATTAAACTTCAGAGTAACAGTTGATACCGGTCCCGGTGTTAACACTCATATTATGCATGTCAAATGCTTGGAAGTTTTGGAATAAGATAACAAAGGCTGGTATTAAAGAGATCTGGAGCTTTAATTCCTCAGATCTAGGAATGTTTCCAATGTTGTGGATCTCTGTAGAGAAATGTCTTCTGGCAATACACATGAATCCTTAAAAACATGTGCCAGTACTGCAGAACATGAAGTACTATTCAACTGTCAAGCTGTTAAATAATCTCAGCAAGGTATCCAGCATTGCATTCTAGAAACTGAGCAATGTTTGCTTATCAGCTGTCACTTGACAACGCGATGGTTGCCCAGGTAGACAAATCACAACCCCTGACCTCTAACCGGCAACTTCTGCCATGGGAATCAAAGCGATCTTGTGGAATGTGTTTGTCATCGTTCATCTTATGGTAGTTTCTCACCCCAGTCATCTCAGTTCTCTCTATATTCTGTAAAACAATTTCTAATTCATTTTAAATTGAGTGGAAATATTCTGCTCCTATCTTTAGGTTATTGATAATAAATACCAATTGAACTTTCTGCCAGGTGGAATGGTATTTCAGCATATTGCTGGTGCATAAAACTGGTAACTTAGATTTATAACTTAGATGAAAAGACAGAGTAATGTATCTAAGTTTGCTGATGATACTAAGCTAGGTCGATAGATAAGCTGTGGGCAAGACACAGAGAGGCTACAAAGAGGGTTAAGTGAGTGGGTAACAAGATGACAGAAATGTAGGGAAGTGTGAAGTTATTCACTTTGGTCATAATAGAAAAGCAGAATATATTTTAAGAAGTGTGGAACTTGTAAATGTTGATGTCCATAGAGACTTAGGCATGCTTGTACAAGGATTGCAGAAAGTTAGTATGCAAGTACAGCAAGCAATTGGCGAATGGCATGTTGGCCTTTATTGCAAGGAGGTTGGAGTACAAGAATAAAGAAGTCTTGCTACACTTGTATCGGGCTTTGTTGAGATCACATCTGGAATACTGTGTGTAGTTTTGGTCTCTATATTTAAGGAGGGATAAACTTGCGTTGGAGGCAGTATAGTGAAGGTTCACTAAATTAGACCCTAGGATGCGGGGTTTGTCCTATAATGACAGACTGAGTAAACGGGCCTATATTCTTTGAAACAAAAACAGAAAATGCTGGAAAAACTCAGCAGGCCTAACATCATCTGTGGAGAGAAAAAAACACAGAGTTAATGTTTTGAGTCCTTATGACTCTTCTTCAGAGCTAAAGAGAAGTAAAAATGTAATGAAATTTATACTGTTTAAGGGGGGTGGAGCAGGTGAAGCTGGATAGAAGGCCAGTGATAGGTGGAGGCAAAGGAGAGATTGCCAGAGATGTCATGGACAAAAGGACAAAGGAGTGGTAATGATAGTAATACTGGCTACAGGAGGTGCTGATGGTGGCATTAAGGTCAGAAAGCAGAATGTGATAATAGCAGGACAGGGGTATGCACTCTGGAAAGAACAACACGAACAAGTGACAGATGGCCCTTGTGGGGGTGGGGCGGGGGGAGGGGATGGCAGCGGGAAGAAAGATTGAAAATAGGATAAAAGGTGGGGATAAAATAATTAATAAAAATGAAAATAAATAAAAATAAAAATAAGTGGATAAAAAATAATAATTAAAAAATTAAAAAATAAAATTGAGAAATGAAAATGAATAATGAAAAAGGGGATGAAAAGCGGGGGTGGGGGTGAGGATGGAGGAGAGAGTTCATAGTCTGAAGTTGTTGAACTCAATGTTAAGTCCAGAAAGCTGTAAAGCGCCTAATCGGAAGAGGAGGTGCTGTTCCTCCAGTTTGCGTTGGGCTTCACTGGAACATTGCAGCAGGCCAAGGCCAGACATATGGGCATGAGAGCAGGATGGTATGTTGAAATGTTGACCAGAAGGTCTGGGTCATGCTTGTGGAGAGACCAAAGGTGTTCTGCAAAGTGATCACCCACCCTACATTTGGTGTCTCCAATGTAGAGGAGACCACAATGGGAGCAGCAGATGCAGTAGACTAAATTGAAGGAGGTCCAAGTGCAGCGCTGCTTCACCTGAAAGAAGTGTTTGGACCATTGGATGGCGAGGAGGGAGGAGGTAAAAAGGGGCAAGTGTTGCACCTTCTGTGATTGCATGGGAAGGTGCCGTGGGAGGGAGATGAGGTGTTGGGGGTGATGGAGGATTGGACCCGAGTGTCCCGGAGGGAACATTCCCTAGGGAATGCTGACAGGTGGGTGGGTGAAGGGAAGATGTGTTTGGTGGTGGCATCATGCTGGAGTTTGCGGAAATGGCAAAGGGTGATCCTTTGAATGCAGAGGCTGATGGGGGGGAGAGGAAGGTCTGAGATCAGAGGCACGGGAGATGGGTCGGACAAGGTTGAGGGCCCTGCCAACCACATTGGGTAAGAAACTTCGATTAAGGAAGAAGGAAGACATGCCAGAAACGCCGTTTTGGAAAGTAGCATCGTTGGAACAGATGAGACGGA
Organism: Cetorhinus maximus; assembly: GCF_964194155.1. Classification (NCBI taxonomy): domain Eukaryota; kingdom Metazoa; phylum Chordata; class Chondrichthyes; order Lamniformes; family Cetorhinidae; genus Cetorhinus; species Cetorhinus maximus. The sequence continues at coordinate 56,074,999 of NC_135899.1, forward strand.
GGCGAAGGAACTGAGAGAATGGGATGGAGTCTTTACAGGAAGCAGGGTGTGAAGAGCTGTAGTCAAGGTAGCTGTGGGAGTCGGTGGGCTTGTAATGAATATTGGTGGACAGTCTATCACCAGAAGTTGAGACAGAGAGTTCAAGGAAGGGAAGGGAAGTTTCAGAGATGAACCATGTCAAGGTGACAGAGGGGTGGAAATTGGAAGCATAATTGATCAATTTTTCCAGGTCCAGATGAAAGCGTGAAGCAGCACCGAAACAGTCACTGGTGTACCGAGAAAAGAGTTGTGGGAGGGGCCCTAAGTAGGACTAGAACAAGGAATGTTCCACATACCCATAAAGAGACAGGCATAACTGGGGCCCAGGCAGGTACCCATTGCCACACCTTTTATTTGGAGGAAGTGACACATGTTAAAGGAGAAATCATTCAGTGAGATAACAAGTTCAGCCAGATGGAGGAAAGTAGTGGTGGATGGGAATTGTTTGGGTCTCTGTTTAAGGAGGAAGCAGAGAGCCCCCAGACCATCCTGGTGGGGGATGGAGGTGAAGAAGGATTGGACGTTCATGGTGAAAAGGAGGCAATTAGGGCCAGGGAACTGGAAATTGTTGATATGACATGAGGGTATCAGAGGAATCACAGATGTAGATGGGAAGAGACTGGACAAGGGGGGAGAAAACGGAGTCAAGATAGGAAGAAATACGTTCCGTGGGGCAGGAACAGGCTGACATGATCGGTCTACTGGGACAGTCCTGTTTGTAGATTTTGGGGAGGAGTTAGAAGCGGCTGTCTGGAGTTGGGAGACCGATATTGGAAGCTGTGGAGGGACGATCTCCAGAGGAGATGAGGTCAGTGAAAGTCCTGGAAACAATAGCTTGATGTTTGGTGGTGGGGTCATGGTCCAGAGGGAAGTAGGAGGAAGTGTCTGAGAGTTGGCGCTCAGCCTCTGCGAGGTAGAGGTCAGTACGCCAGACAACAACAGTACCACCCTTGTCAGCAGGTTTGGTAACAAAGTTAGGGTTGGACCTGAGAGAACGGAATGTGGCAAGTTCAGAAGGAGACAGGTTAGAGTGGGTGAGAGGAGCAGAGAAATTGAGACGGCTTATGTCAGACTGACAATTCTCAATGAAAAGATCAAGAGCAGGTAAGAGGCCAGAGGGAGGGGTCCAGGTGGAGGGAGAATACTGGAGGCGGGTGAAAGGATCCGTAGAACGGGGAGAGGACTCCTGCCTAAAGAAGTGAGCATGGAGACAAAGGCGGAAGAAGAGTTTAGCATCGTGCCGAGCCCGGAATTCATTGAGGTGAGGGTGTACAGGTATGAAACTGAGTCCTTTGCTGAGTACTGAACGTTCAGCATCAGAGAGGGGAAGGTCAGAGGGTCTGGTGAACACACGGCAAGGGCTGGGATTAGAAGACGGCGTGGAGTCAGAGGGATGGGAAGGGGTGGAGGGTCCTGGATGGGCATTGGTATCAATGAGTTGTTGGAGCTTGTTGGTTCCTTAGCACATGAAAGGAAGAGACAAAGTTTCTTGTTAAGGCATCGGATGAGACAAAGAATAAAATGAAACTGGCAACAAGGACAGCTTTGAGATAGGATGATTCAGTGCTGCTGGAGAGAGAGGTCGAGTGTGTTCATATAGTGGCGTATGGCACTGAGTGTGGATCTCAGAATGTGGCGAGAACAGCAGTCCAAGGAACGTTGTATGTCTGGAGATACCTGTAATCCTGGGTGGATTCGAAACATGAGGGATGGAACTTCAGTTGGAATCCATGTGGGGTTAGCCGTAGACGGAGACAGTCACTGAGGAAGGAAATATGGCTGTGAAAGCGAGATTTTGGTAAAAACCTTGTCAAACATCAGGAGGGAAATGGAAAGCAGCAAAGGTGAACAGGGAAAAAGTGACAAATGGAAATCCTGTCAGAGAGAAGAGCAGTACTTCTTCAAGCTGGCCTTTCCTGGAAGAGAAGTGGCTGTGAATTAAGCACTAAGATAAAAGCAAAACAGGTCTCGTCTGGACCTGGAAAAATTTATCAATTTTGCTTCCAATTTCCACCCCTCCATCCCCTTGACATGGTCCATCTCTGACACTTCCCTTCCCTTCCTTGGCCTTTCTGTCTCGATTTCTGGAGATAGACTATCCACCAGTATTCATTACAAGCCTACCGACTCCCACAGCTACCTTGACTACAGCTCCTCACACCCCGCTCCCCTATAAGAACTCCATCCTATTGAAGATGCAGAAAATTTGGATTTATTTTAAAATGCTAGCCAGGACCAGCAGCTAGGGCACCAAAGCATACACAAACAATCGCAGCCTTACATGAAAGCTATAAACTTGTACAAAGGGCTCAGCTGTAAATTTGCAATTAGGAAATGGGAGACACATGGCCGGGGACATGGGATAACTCAATCAAGAGATGGGGAAGGCCATTTTGCACTGTCTGATAGCCATCTTCAAAAAAGACAATGCCCAGTCTCTGCACCGCAATTACTGTACAGGAACACAATTATCAGCCCACCGGAGGGTCATTGTGCTGTGGCCTTTGTCTAACAAATACCATTAAGTTGTAACTGATAGTAAAAAATATATAAACTCTGCTCATTTGAACCTCGGTGGAGAAGCGCCTGGATTGCCCAGCGTTTGCTCCCCGCATGCGTAATAAAGGAACCACTTGAATATTGCATCTGGACTCCCAGTGTTGAAATTATGACCCAGAGTATTCCTCGGACCTTTCACCATTCTCTCAGTTTCTTCGCCTCCGTTGCATCTGTGATGCCACTTTCCAAAACGATGCTTCTGGTATGTCTTCCTTCTTCCTTAACCGAGGTTTCCTACCCACTGTGGTTGACAGGGCCCTCAACCGTGTCCGACCCATCTCCTGCACATCTGCCCTCACACCTTCCTCTCCCTCCCAGAACCATGATAGGGTCCCCCTTGTCTTCACTTTTCAGCCCGCCAGCCTCCGCATTCAAAGGATCAGCTTCCGCCATTTCTGCCAACTTCAGCATGATGACAACACCAAACACACTTTCCCTTCACCTCTCCTGTCAGCATTCCATAGGGACTGTTCCCTCCGGGACACCGGGGTTCACTCCTCCATCACCCCCAACATCTCACCTCTGTCCCACGGCACCTTCCAATGCAATCGCAAAAGGTTCAACACCTGCCCCTTTACCTCCTCCCTCCTCACCGTCCAAGGGTCCAAACACTTCTTTCAGGTGAAGCAGCGCTGCACTTACACCTCCTTCAATTTAGACTACTGCATTTGCTGCTCCCAATGCGGTCTCCTCTACATTGGAGAGAACAAACACAGACTGGGTGACTGCTTTGAGGAACACCTTCGGCCTGTCCACAAGCATGCCCCAGACCTCCCTGTTGCTTGCCATTTCAACACTCCACCCTGCTCTCATGTCTACATGTCCGTCCTTGGCCTGCTGCAATGTTCCAGTGAAGCCCAATGCAAACTGGAGGAACAGCACCTCATCTTCCGATTAGGCACTTTTCAGCCTTCCGGACTTAACATTAAGTTCAACAACTTCAGGCTATGGACTCTCTCCTCCATCCTTACCCCCACCCCCCTCTTTTGTCCCCTTTTTTCAGTATTAATTTTCATTTCTCAATTTTATTTTTTAATTTTTTAATTTTTATTTTTTAGCCACTTATTTTTATTTCTTTTTATTTTCATTTTTATTCATTGTTTTATCCCCACTTTTTATCCTATTTTCAATATTTTTACCACTACTTCCCCCACCCCACCCCCACAAGGGCCATCTGTCACTTGTTCATGTTGTTCTTTCCAGAGTGCTTACCCTTGTCCTGCTACTATCACATTCTGCTTTCTGACCTTAATGCCACCATCAGCACCTCCTTTAGCCAGTACCACTATCATTACCACTCCCTTGTCCTTTTGTCCATGACATCTCTGGCAATCTCTCCTTTGCCTCCACCTATCACTGGCCTTCTATCCAGCTCTACCTGTTTCACCCTCCCCCTCCCCTCCTTAAACAGTATAAATTTCATTACATTTTTACTTCTCTTTAGCTCTGAAGAAGAGTCATAAGGACTCAAAACGTTAACTCTGTGTTTTTTCTCTCCACAAATGTTGTTAGGCCTGCTGAGTTTTTCCAGCATTTTCTGTTTTTGTTTCAGATTTCCAGCATCTGCAGTATTTTGTTTTCATCTATATTCTCTGAAGTTTAGAAGAGTGAGAGGTGAACTCATTGAAACATACAAGGTTCTGAAGGGGCTTGGTAGGGTAGATGCTGAGAGATTGTTTCCACTGGTCGGAGAATCTAAAGCACAGGGGCACAGTCTCAGAATAAGGGGCGGATCATTTAGGACTGAGAGGAGGGGAAATTACTTCACTCAAAGGATTGTGAATCTTTGAAATTTTCTACCCCAGAGGATTGTGAATGCCTTATCATTGAATTCACTTAAGGCTGAGATGGACAGGTTTTTGGTCTCTCGGGGAATCAAGGGATATGGGGAGCTCATGAGAAAGTGGAGTTGAGGCCCAAGATCAGCCATGATTGTATTGAATTATGGAGCAGGCTCAATGGGCTGAATGGTCCACCCCTGCTCCTATTTCTTGTGTTCTCATGTTCTTGTAATGTTTTGGTTGGGCACCTATTAGAGAAACCACACAATTTGTCATTCCAATGATCTTTGAGAGGAATATCGGTCAGTTTTCATGAAATATAGTTTGATCCTTGTCCTGCCTTGTCTTTAATGTTCCAGTGACAAATTAAAAATTACCTTTGTGCTGTGTATTGCTTCGATGCATACTATTCTCTATAGGTTGCATATCACATATGCCATATTCTTCAGCATCAAATATAGAGTAGGACAAGTATTATTTTCTCTATATAACAGGACTGATTGCCCTGGTGATTACTTGTCTTTACACATAGCACTAAATCACAGAATCATAGCATTATAAAACAGCACAACACACAAGGAAGACATTCACCCCATCAAGTCTATGCCAACTCTCTAGCAGAGCAATCCAGTTAGTTCTGGGACCTCACTCTTTCCCTGTATTCCTGCAACATTTTCTCCTTCAAATATTTATCTACTTCCCTTTTGAAGGTTACTACTGGATCTGCATCCACCACCCTATTAGGCAGTACATTCCCAATCCGAACCATTCATCAAGTAAAAAAGTTTTTCCTCACATTGCTTCTGATCATTTTGCTAATCACTTTAAATCAGTGCCCTCTGGTTATCGATCCTTCAGTATTGGAAACAGGTTCTCTTGATTTATTTGATTGAAAAACTTGATAAATTTTAAACACCTTTATCAAGTGTCCTCTTAGCCTTCTCTGCACCAAAGGAGAACAAACCCAGCTTTTCCAATCTATTCACATAACCGCAAACCATTATCCCTGGAGCCATTCTGGTAAATCTGTTCTGTATCCCCTCCAAATCCTTTCTAAAGTGTGGTGCCTAGCAATGGACACAACGTTCCAGCTAGGAACATTAAATTAGTGTTTTGTATTGGCTTAGCATAACTTCCTTACCTTTGAACTCTGCGCCTATTTATAACTCTGAGAATCCTAATAATTAACTTCCACCTTTAAAGATTTGTGCACCAACACCCCAGGTCTCTCTGTGCTTGCACCCTCTTTAAAATTGTACCTTTGAACTTGTATTTCCTCTCCTCATTCTCCTACCAGGAGTCTACGTCCTCTTGAAGTCTATTACTGTTTTCCTCACTGTTCATTACGCTTCCAAGTTTCCTGTCACCTACAATTTTGAAATTATGCCCTGTACCCCCAAGTCCAAATGTATATAAAGGCAGTGGTTGGCCTAGTCATGAAACTTGGGGAAGACAAGTGCATTCACAATAACTCTAGTTTCTATCACTTAGTGAATTTTGTATCTACGCCTACATCTGACCGCTTTATCCCATGGATTAAATTTTACGAACAAGGCTACAATTTGGTACTTAATCAAATGTCTGCTCAAAGTCCATATACAAAACATCAACTACACTGCCCTTATTCATGATCTCTTTTACCCCATTAAAAAACTCAATCAAGTTGGTCAAACATAGTTTTCCCTCAGCAATTCCATTTTGACTGTCCTTCATTAATCTATGCTTGTTCAAGCGGCTGTTCATTTTCTCCAGGATTACTGTTTGTAAGACCTTCCCCAACACTGACGTTATTTGATTGGCCTGGTTTATCGTTGTAAAAAATGGCAGCCGAATGGCCTTATTTAATCTTAAGAAATTAACTACATGTTATAGGAATAGCTCTCTCTTTCTTGCTCAGTCTCTCTCTCTCTAATTGAGGAAAATGCTTCAGCAGCCTACCAGAGCCAACACAGATATAAAACAGCAATCAGGATAGATCAAGTTTTTCAGAAGGTCTGTTATCTGGCCAAGGCCATACTTCAGGAACAAGCCTTTGTGTAAGCATAGCTAGACCTGAAGGACTGTAGTTATGGAATCTCAGCAGTGCCCGTGAAAGAGGTGGCCGCTGCTGAGGCTACAAGGAAAATGAGAAGGTGACTCCATTTTGAGGCACTCTAAAAGGGGAGGTAGGAAATTTGTTGCTGTGCTGAGCCCAGGGGGGCTTGTCCTGGTGATTGGAGGGCAAATCCCTCCTGCGATGGCATCAGGGCCATGAGGGCAGCCACCGAGAGAGGGACCACAAGGACTTCAGAAACCAAGGCCCTACCAAAAAGCCAATGGGAGTCTGCGCCCTGTAATGTAATAGATTAATAAAATAGATATGCTAATAAGTGATGTAGGTGAGGATGTATCTGTAACATCAGCAGCCATGTGCTGGAGATTCTGTGCAGCAGACAGGTAGCTCTCAGGAGAGATATGCCTACTCAGTAACCCACGTTGTATATATTGTACATAGTGTTAAAAAAAAAGTTTGGAGTAGCTACCTGAGTCAGGCTACAGTCCCTCTTCATAAGACACATGACCTAGCATGTCCATGAAACATGGTAGCAGCAGTGGTGACAACAATCTAAGCAAGAGTTGGTGCCATTAACGGAACACCCACAGCCTATGATGGCAACGAATCCTGGTCGGACGAACATGCCGCAATTGTGCCTAAGCAAAAGGTTAACTGAAAAGGGTAGTGATGGCGGCACTAGACAAGCAGTCACTGCCCCTGATCCACCTGTTTGAAAGTCTCGAGAGCCCTCACAGAGGCCGACATTGGAATACCTGTCAGATCGTTAAAATGCCCCTACACATTCAATGGTTTTGTCTTCGCCTGATGCGTTGTCAATACGTCGTCATCTACATTCCAGGAAAGTCACAATCCCCAGCTGATGCTCTCTTCAGAGCTACAGTAGACCGAGTTATTGCCCTGGATTTCATACTTGTCTTAGAAGTGGAAACATTCTCTTCAACTTCAAACTTATTGCCCACCTCCATCACAAAGCTCCAAGATACCCAAAGAGCACAAAATGAGGATGTGCAATGTGCTGAAGTACGAGATTTCTACCGGCAAGGTTGGTCTAAATATAGTCCTGCAGACCAGCTCCTCCGTAAATATATCACGCAATGTAGACACTTAACCATAGTGGATGACCTCTTAGTTTTTGATTACCACTTGGTCATTCCTAGGTCCATGCAAGAGGAAATCCTCCACAGGCTCCATGGAGGCCACCTAGAGATTACAAAGTACAGAGCACGCATACTGTGATCTGTGTGGTGGCTGGGCATCACACAGGCTGTTCAAGATTTCATCCTATCTTGTGCATTAATAGCCAGACACCCATGGAAAACCTGGTGCCATCCAGTTTTACACACCGGCCTTGGCAGGAATTGGGGCTTGACCTCTTTGATCAGCAGAGCAAGACATACCTTGTTGCTGTAGATTACTACTCTAGGTGGCTGGAAGTAGTCAGACTCCACGCCACTACGGCTGAGTTAGCGATCAGGGCAGTGCAGACCATCTTCTATACCCATGGCTTCCCTGATAAAATCATCTCGGATAACTGTCCACAATTTGCTAATGACCACTTCAAGAAATTCACTGCCAACAATGGGATCACCCGTATTATCAGCAACCCTCTTCGTCCACAAGCTAACAGAGAGGCCGAGTGAGCGGTCAGGACCAGCAAGACCTTGGTGTTTAAGAATTCAGACTGGCATTCAGCCCTTTTGTATTATGATGCCATGCTTCTAGCTAATGGATTCTCTCCAGCTGAATTACTCATGAGCTACCATCTAAAGACACACGTTCCTCTACTGCCAAGAAACCTCCAACCTAATGCTACCCCTGCTGACCACAAGAGGGTGAGAAGTAGGGAGACGAGCCTCTGTGAGAAACAACAACAGTGGTAACATTCTAGACATAGGGCCAAAACCCTACCACCCTTAACTCTGGGCCAGGGATTTGGGATCCATGATCATTAGGCAGAAGGTGTGGTCCTTACCAGAACGGAGCACCCACAATCACACCTGGTCCAAACACCCATCTGGTACTTTCCAACGCAACAGGAGGGCCCTGATTTTATAGGTACCTAAGAGACCACAGGTCTTTGATTACCATACAATGTGGAATGAAGACCCCAAAAAATACTTTGGGTCGTTTGTGAAATGCTGACCTACCCAAGACCCACATCCAGACCGCCGGCCCCGCATGGCAGTCACAAGAGTGCAGTCCGGAAGAGTAGTGAAGGCTCCATTGAAGTTTACCCTCTAACCAGGGGACTCTGTGGGGGAGGAAATGACAGAGCCAATGTAAATAGTTTAAAGTAAATGCGATGCAAATAGTTTGGACGTAGTTGTCACTGTTATTAAAAAAGTAGGTAGTATACTTGGTGGGAGGTGTAGTGTAATAGGTTAATAGAATAGATATGTTAAAAGCGATATAGACTATGATATACCAGTAACATCAGGAGTCATGTGCTGAAGACTCTCTATAGCAGACAGGCTGCACTCAGGGGAGATGTAGTAATCCACCTTGTATATATTGTACATTGTACAATAAACCAGTTTGGAGTAACTACCTGAGTCAGGCTACAGACCCTTTTCATAAGAAACAGGATCTACCATGTCCATGAAACCCCTCCATGTGTTGGTAGCCTCCCCACATGGTAAGGGGGCCATTCCCTCACCAACAAAATGCTGGAAGCCTGCGAAAATGGGCATCAATTGGCCCTTTAATTATTTAAATTGGCCACTTGCCTCCAGTCGGCGGACAACTGAGCCATTGCTGTTCCCACAGCTGGGAAAACAGCCTGGTGACAGGATTGTGTCACGGACCCCTCCCAATGTGGCTGCGTGGCATTTTACTGCCACCTCCGCCATCACCACCATCTCATTGCCTGCTATCTGAGGCCAGTAAAATCACAGTCACAGTATCATTTTTATTCAGCTTCACCACAACAGCAGTATAAATGCAAAATGTGAGCACTTTAGAAAGGTTTTTTTTAAAATTCAGGCATCCTTAACTTTATAATGGTTTAAAAGAGCTGACCGTTCTGTCATGGGCCACGTCGGCGTTAGTAATTGTGTGTGGAGAGAGCTCTGTTGTCTATCAAGTAGAGAACAGCGTGAGTGGGCCAGTACAGCAAGGTATGTCCATCAACATTGTTACAAAGCAGCAACCTGTAATCTGCATTGCAACTGGAGCGTTACATATTCATTTCAGTAGGAAAGTGCACTTACAAACTGCTTCGGGTGCATATGTATTATTCACCACTGCATAATCAGCGCAGCTTCTTAGATAAGTCATATCACCCACAGCCAGCCCATTATACCGCAGATATGCATCTGAGCTTGGTATTTTTGCAGTGCGATATAAAGGCAGCAGATCTGTGCTACACTGTCATCTCCACCTCGCACTGATCTCAGGAACAAAGAAGCACTCTGCATGTTTCTTGACTGTGTGTATGGAGTTCCAAACTATATCGCCATTCCTTCAATGTCACTGGGTCAAAACCCTTGAACTCCCTCTCTAACAGCTCTATGATGCACCTACGCCACATGGACTGCAGCAGTTCAAGAAGGTGGCTCATCACCGTCTTCTCAAGGGCAGTTAGGGATGGGCAATAAAATGCTGGCCTGGTCAGCGATGCCCACATCCCATGGACAAATAAAGAAAAGCTCCTTCGCTGGCTGATCTTCAAATGTACAAGGCTGTAGAAGGAAGCTTGCCTTCTCTCGCACCATTAAAATAGATTTTAGATCAGAATTAAAAAAGATCCCGGGAAGTTTGAATTAACAACTTCTAAATTTGGAGTTGTGCTACACCCCAACTGATGTGAGAGCTGGTTCCATAAGAGTTGCTTTAGCGAGCTTAGGCATTAAGAGTACTGATGTGATGCCCAAGTTTTTCTGCCAATTTTGTGTTGATGCATCCTAGAAGATGCTTTGCATTAGCAAAAAAATGGGAATGTATCTGCATGCAAAAAATCCCTACAGTACCATCTAGTTTTAACTAAAAGGTCAATGATGTACAAAATGTTTGTTCAGGAAAGATAGGAAAGGAAGGAAAGGACAAAGGATGGCGGTATTAATCAAGGAGAACATTGCAGTGCTGGAGAGGGGGAATGTCCCAGAGGGGTCAAGGACAGAATCTATTTGGCTACAGCTAAGGAACAAATAAGGTGTAATTACATTGCTTGCAGTGTAGCCTAGGCCATTAACTAGTGGGAAGATGTAGAGGAACAAATTTACAATAAAATTACAGAGAGATGCAAAGATTATGGAGTATTGCTGAAAAAAATACATTTTGTCAAAGCTTTTTATCTTACACTCATCAGGACAATCGCAAGAATATCAATGTAAAGGGAAGCAACAACTTTATACTTATGAGAAGAGAATGGTTGGTAAGTGGACGCTGATTGGTAGAGGCAAGCTGCCTGGTTTAAATTTCAAACAAAGCTTGGTAGTTAAATGTCATTTACCATTAACTGATGCATTCTCCATGGCAATGCCTCTACCAATCAGAGCCCACTTGCCAACCAATTATCACTCTTTTCTCATACAGTATAAATTTATTGCTTCCCCTGGCATTGGTATTCTTGTGATTGGCCTGATCAGTGTAAGACAAAAAGCTTTGACAAAATGTATTTTTTCAACAATACTCAAGTTCTGCACTACCAAATGCCTAATTATACAGTAGTTATAATGGGAGATTTTAATCATCCAAATATAGTCAAAGGAAAGGAAAATCATGTTTGACAAATCTGTTGGAGTTTTTTGAAGATGTTACGAGCAAGAGAAATAAGGAAGAAGTAATGGATGTGGTGTATTGGATTTTCAGAAGGCTTTCAATAAGCTCCTGCACAAGTGGTTAGTAAGCAAAATTAGGGTACATGGGATTGGGGTTAATATACTGGCATGGATCGAGGATTGGTTAACGGACAGAAAACAGAGAGTAGGAATCAACAGATCATTCTCAGGTTGGCTGGCTGTGACTTGGAAGGATGTTTGCCCTCGTTGGGGGTCTAGAACCAGGGGACACAGTCTCAGGAGAAGAGTTAGGCCATTTAGGATTGAGATGAGGGATTTCTTCACTTAGAGGGTAATGAATCTTTGGAATTCTCTATCCCAGAGGGCTGTGGAGGCTCAGTCATTGAGTATGTTCAAAGCAGGGGTTGATAGATTTCTAGATATTAAAGATATCAAGGGTTATGGGGATAGTGCAGGAAGATAGCATTGAGGAAGAAGACTAGCCATGACCTAGTTGAATGGAGGAGCAGGCTCGAGGGGCCAAATGGCCTACTGCTGCTCCTATGTTCCTAATACAGGGGAATGGCACTCAGTAAATTGCTCCTACAGAGAGCCAACACAGAAACGATGTGCTGAATGCTCTTCTGTGCTGCAACCATTCTGTGATTCTGTGAATAGTGTTTACACAGCAGTGGGTAAGGGCAGGTCTCCTGATTGGCTGTGCTACAGGATGCCAGAATTAGCGAGACTTTTCCTGAGACCTCAGGGAGCTGAAGCATGCTTTCAATGCAGAATAATGATCGCACTTCTCTTCAATTTACCCAAAGTCTATCGAAAAGGAGCAACCACACCCCCGAATTCGTCATTTAGTTCATAATTGAGTTGTGCAGGCAGACTCCAGTTCGTGCTATTGATTGGACAATTGATATCAGTACCCTCAGGTTTGGTAGAGGGGGAAGGAGGAGACCATACAGGTTCTTGTTCCTGATCAATATCCAATGACCCACAATGGAGTTGGAGGTTGAATAAAGCCAGGATTGAGAGCAGCTTTGATGCTCTTGTAGTTGAATGTCTTCCCGACATTCTCAGATAACATTGGCATTGTCTTTGGGACTTGATTGCAGTAAGCTGCCAATGTCTTTAGAAAACGAAAAGGGGGAAGGAAGAAAATCAGTGGAGAAACTTTGAAATCAAGTTCAAAAAAACCCAAGTGACATTACTGGCAAAAATATGCTTTACAATGGGTTCCCTATTTATGAGGGATCCATAAAGTGTGCATGTTACGTTAGGGTATTTTAGTGAAGTGCCATGTTATGGAGAATTTCTTATATAGGTTGTCTCACACTGAGAGAGCAATAAATAGTATACAATATATTAGAACATTACAGTGAACTGTGTTGTAGGGTGTCAGAAGCCGGTCAGTAGGTCTTGATGAAGTCTCCATAGCCTTAAGTAGGTTAACTGTATGTATTTATTAACCACAAGATACGTGTATAATATAAATATATATATATATATATATATATATATATAGTAAAGTGTTCAAACCAGGAGCTGTCTCCACATGGCTCTGTCCACCACTAGACTGACCCCTAGTTGTGGTTCATGTGTTCTCTTACATCATTGTGTGGTTGGTACTGTACTCAGTGCCACATTAACCCTATATGTACCAGACTCTTATACTACAAACAGCGTGCTACAACAAGTGTTTGTATGGGTTCTCGATCAGTGAAAGATCCTGAGAAACAGTATACAATACACCAAAGAATGGACTGGTTGGACAGAATGAACTGTTTCTGTTCCATTTATCCCATGTAATCCTCTGTATTGTGCAATGGTGAAAGTGTGCTATAGGATTGGCAATTAGTTCTCTGTTGGTGAAGGAAGCAGCAGTAGTGCTTCTGAAATAAATGTTCACAGTCTGAAGTGTGTGTCTGGAAAACAAAGTACAACATTCAGGCAGCAAGTGCTTCAGACAGAATTGGCAATCAGAATATATCCTGCTTTAAAAACTAATTGCATTATTCGTATTTGTATATATATATATATATTAGTATAAATATATATATAATATATCTGAGGAATAATTAATGTTTTTTTTTAAAAAAAGATATTCAATTTTGAAGCATTAAAACAATTCTTAAGCTATGCAATTGTAATTCTTCTTAAGCACTATTAATTGGTGTAGATTTTTCTAAGTCACTGCAATGATATTACCCAAGGAAACCTCGCAAACTATACAAGTTATGGAAGTCACTTATCTCTTCACTTGGCAATGCATTAACGCATAATCAAGTAGATTTTGACTTTGCACGATAATGTTAAGCAGGTGAGAGTCAGCAGCCCATTTTATACCTCTTCTGATTTGACTCTAATGGAAATAAAGATAGGGAGAGATCGAAAATGGATGGCTGGCTTGTATTGCACTATCATGCAAAGTCAAAATGTAGCCCTGTCAAAGGGAAGCGGAGCAGCAGCACAGACTCTTTCCAATTATGGGGGAAACCAAATCTAGAGTTCATAAATATAAGATAGTCATCAAGAGATCCAATAGAAAATTCAGGAGAAATTTTACCCAGGGAATAGTAAGAATGTGGAACTCACTACCACATGGAGAGCTTGAGGCAAATTGCATAGATGCCTTTAAAGGAAAGTTAGATAAGCACAAGAGAGAGAAAGGAATAGAAGGATATATTGTTAGATTGAGATGAAGTATAGTAGGAGGGGGCTCGTTTGGAGTATAAATACTGGTATAGGCCAATTGGGGCTAATTGTCTGTTTTTGTGCTGTAAAATTCTATGTAATTATCTTTTATACATAAAATGAAATGTCATTGAAGGCAGGAGCTAGATGTAATCATTTGTAATTTTATATTTTTAATGAACATCAAGAAAGACTCTAGTTTTAAGGAAACTTCTGCAATGTAAGTTTGCAATCCTGACATCTCTCACTGATGGCTTTTTGGCAAAAAAAAACAAGCTCGAGAAGGCAGCTTCACACTTTCAGCTTCACAGGGGCTGGAGGATTATCATCAATAATGATGAGCCATCAGTAAACAGTGGCATCTGTGCAGAGACACATTCAGATGCCAATTTCAGAATCATTTTTGGATTTGTATAATTCAGGGAAATATCCATCCCCTTTTTTGAAAAAAAAAGCACCTGTTTTAATTCCTCTCATTTCTTTCCCTATCATTATTAATTGCAATCATTCACACTAACATCTTGTTCACCCATCTGTTAACAAACTGCCCAAGAAAAGAATTAGCACAAGCTCACAATCGCTTTCTCTGTCTGTGTAACTATGTGAAGCGAATAAACCATTCCAACTGACAAGAGGTTTTTCCTCTGCCATGTTAAAAATTCAATTGAATATAAACTTTTAATTTATTTAATGAATGTTAGGCTAAGGTCACAGTTTTTTTGGATCCTTTACCTTTTGAGAAGCAAAGTACACAAACATTCCTTTCAAAGAATAAATAAAGTTGAAAGAAAGAAAACCTTACGCTTTTATGGTCTGTGTATTGTGCCAGCCTATTTTCACCCACAGGCAAATACCTAAATTTACTTCCAGTACACAGCATCCATTAACTCTGGATTCAAAACAACATTCGTCCATTTGGTTAAATAAGCTTAATTAGCATGCATCCCTGGCCTCAGTTAAACAGATCAGTGCAATTTACTTCTGCATTTGAAATTAATCAATGAGCTTCACTAAATTATTTGTACATTAACGTCTTTATTCTCGATCTCCCTAATTAGTTTAGTGAATAAATGCACACAGAAAGGAATTAAAGTCATACAGACTAGATTCCCAGTCCGTACTGAGTTAGCTCATTTGAAGCTGACCAGCAATTCATTGCTAGCACCTTCCAAAACCTACAGCCTCCAGTGCACAGAAGAACATGAGCAGGAGGCGCATGGGAACACTACTGTCTCCAAGTTCCCCTCCAAGTTGCATGCCATCCTAATGTGGACATATGTCACTATTCCTCCTTCATCACTATTGGGTCAAAAAACACATCTCCCTACCTAATGGCATCATGGGAGACCCTTCGCCATGCCATGATACATTGGTTCAGGAAGGCAGCTCACCACCACTATCTCAAGGGCAACTAGGGATGGCCAA
Organism: Cetorhinus maximus; assembly: GCF_964194155.1. Lineage (NCBI taxonomy): Eukaryota > Metazoa > Chordata > Chondrichthyes > Lamniformes > Cetorhinidae > Cetorhinus > Cetorhinus maximus. The sequence goes on from NC_135899.1 coordinate 56,090,280, forward strand.
TAGATGTTTGGTATTCCAATGATGCCCACATCCTGGGAATGAATAAGTTGAGACCTACCATTTTCCTCTGTAGCACTGGGCTGATGTGTGAAATAATAGCAATCTTCATGTTCTTGATCAATGCTCAGAGAAGCACAGTGGAATGTATGTATGTATGTATGGATATTGGGTGAGAACAGGACTGGAATTAACTGTGATTTTGTCCAACATGGACTAGCCTGTGTACACTTCCTCACATTACAAAATACCTAGTTAAGTTGCCAGTGTCCATTGTTAACCATTGAGGCAGAAGAAGTTCGGGGGACAAAATTTCCTTCACGTCCCAAATTCAGCCCAACCAGTCAATGTTGGTGTTTACTCTCTTCTGATCCTCTTCCCACCATGTTCTCAGATTCCTTCATGCTCTTTTCCTTCAACCAGCTTTCCAATCTTACCTTGAATACCTCAACCAGTAACCCTGGAAATGCATTACCCAGCCTCACATATTGCTGTGTAAAGAAATTGCACCTAGCCTTCTGTTCCAGATCTTTTACATTTAATCTTATATCTATGTCCCCTCACTTTGGACCCTCAACTATTTTAAACCATTTGCTTCTGTTTGTCTTGTCCCATTCTTCCATTATTTTGAACACTTACATCATCTTTCCACATAATTAGTGTTGCTCTGATGAAAAAAGCTCCAGTTTCTAAGTTTTTGCACTTGTATTTTATTACACCAAACAGCATCCTAGCAAATCCATATTGTACTCTCTCTAAAACCTCAATATCCTTCCCACAGTAGGCAGTCCAGTATTGTTCATAGCGTTTAAGGTTCCATTAGGGTGCTTTATAAGCTTATCATTACCGCTTGGCTTTTATATTCCATGCATCTTATGATAATACATGGAAGTGTTTTTTTTTATGACCTCATCAACCTGAAGAGCTGCCTTTAATATCCTCTGAATCTCTATGACCCCTCTAAATCCCTTGACTTTCCAGCAGCACTGATTCTGCATCTATTTGGAATACAATTACTGCTTTTTATTAAACAAAATATATCACTTCACACATTCGGACATTGATTTCTATGATCTATTTTTTTTAGTCTTCTCCCCCATTTTGTCAATATCCTTTTCTCATTCCTTTTGGTCTTCTAAAGATTTAACTGTACTTCCAAGTGCAAAGAATCGAAGAATTTTTAAATGTAGGTGAGTTATGTCCAAAACCACTTATACTCTGTTTTCCCCAACCTTTTACACTGGTTCAGAATTTAATTCATCTGAATCAAGCCCTGGCCACGAAACTGGCCATGTCCCCAGGTCAAATTTGTGATAAAAACAGAAAGTGCTGGGGAAAATCAGCAGGTCTGACAGCATCTGTGGAGAGCGAAACAGAGTTAATGGACAGAATTTTCTCCCCGTCGGTGGGGGGGTTGTGTGGGTGTGGGCGCGGGCGGGCGCGCAGCAGATTGGTGCCCCCGATCGGCTGGGCATTGCCATTTTATGTGGACAGGCCAATTAAGGCCTGCCCAGCATGATACACCCCCGGAAGCGCTGAGCGCTCCCTGCGTGGGCGGGGAGGTGGTGGGGGTGGGGAGTTGCCTGAGGGGGGAGCACGCTCTTTCATGCGCATGCATGCGAAAGAGTGCAGAAATCTCCCTGAGGCACAGAGGTGCCTCAGGGATATTACTTTCGCTTATAAAACATTGAATAAAGATGTAAAAAAAATTTAAGGACATGTCCCCTCATGTGAAACTGTCACATGAGCTGGGACATGTCCATTAATTTTATTTAAAAATTTTCAAACACTTTAAAAACCTTCATGAAACCTCATCCTGCCCGTGGATGAGGTTCCATGAAAAATGCGAAGGCCGCCTGGGCTCTTCGCCTGCCCGACAACCTTAAGGTTGGACGGGCAGCTCAGCTAATTGCTTTATTGTCTTTTTAAATGGCCTTAATAGGCCTTTGACAGTTCAGCGGGCAGGCAGCTGAGTCGGCTGAGCACCCGCCGCACTGAAAATCTAAATGAGGCGCGGTGACGATGGGATGCACGCCCGACATCACCGCGCGTCATTTTACGCCTCGGTGAGCGGGGCCTGCCCCCACACGCCGACCCGAAGATTCTACCAAATGTTTTGTGTCCATATGGCTGAACAGTCATATAGACTCGAAACATTAACCTTGTTCCTCACTCCACAAATGCTGTCAGACCTGCTGATTATTTCCAGCAATTTCTGTTTTTATTTCAGATTTCCAGCATCTGCAGTATTTTGCTTTTATCAAAATTGTGATGTTCAATTGATTCTGCTGGTTGGGGAAGATTCTTCAAATCATGTTCATTTTTTTAGGCTCAGAGGCACCATAGACACCTTTTCTGAGTTTTTTTCACGTCACAAAATGTTTAATTGACTAAGAAACTGATTAGTTCTGACATGATTCAGTATTTTATTGAGTCATTTCGGTGATGTTAAATCATCTAATCACAAGCAAAGGATTCCACATCCTCATTAAAACTGCTTATTTTTGGTGATGAACCCAGATTCAGCTATATCAATAACACCAGGTTACTCTTTTTAAGTATGTCAGGTAATGTTTCTTATATGGAAAGACAAAAAAAGTAGATTACATTCTCTTATGCTGATCGATTGCACTGCTTAATGCAAGAATTTACAATTGTGATTTCATGGAAACTTGAAGTCTAACAAAGTTAGAGCATTTTGTCAACTTCCTGTGGTAGTGAGTTCCACATTCTTACCACTCCCTTGTTTATTAAATTCAACACAAAGCCACAATTCTATTCAATGTTTCTATTTCTCACATAAGGGTCTAAATTGAACAACTTCTCAGCAGTCATAATTGCTGGGACAAAAAGATAAAAATCAGAAGTAGTCTCAGATCTCAGGTGAGTTGATGCATTGAATGAAAACCATTAGTTGTGCTGCAATGTCAGTTTGTAGTGCGGGGGAAGGGCTTTACTTTGCTGCTTTGACTAGCTCCTCCTCCTCGTCCTCTGCCATATCAGCAATTCTGCTTTTCCTGTGTGGTCAGGTGCTTAGCTGGTCAACACTTCCCTTCCACATACTATTGTCGCCATTCCAATCACTAGTGGCAATTGCAAGACTTTCGTCAATTGTATGAGATTTTCCATTTGTTGATATTTGGTATGAGAGAGCATAGGTTGTCAAAAGCTTTGGCAGAGGTAGCACTTTTTTCATCTATTATCGTTGCCTACCCTTTCATTTGAAGACATGACATGGTTTATTTTTGAGAGCAGGAGGTTTGGTCCAAGCGACATTTTAGTTTGCTTGGTCTCAATATTATTCTGAGCAAGACATTCAGCACAGAACAACAAACAGCAGCTGAGGGCATCAATAAATGTGAAGCCCAAATTCAAACAGGAAGGATATTTCTTATGTCCGGCTCTACTGTTTCTTCCCAGGGTCAAGATCATCAACTTTAAATGCTCTCTCACAATTATTGAGCACCTAATATCACATGAATGTGAATTATACAGTGCTTGATGTTAACATTTATACTCCTGTGATATCTTAAACTTTTAACCAAGGCAATTTTTGACAAGGTTTTCAAAAAAACAAATCTTTACCTGTTCTGCCATTCAAAAAGGTTATGGCTGATCTGTGACCTAACTCCATATGCCCATCTTCACACCATATCCCTTCATATGGATTAATTGGAGTTCAGGATAAAACAGGAAACCAAGATGATGTAATCTGTATTATTCAGTATTCCTAATTGCGTAGCTTCAGGTCCACAGTGTTTTAAAAAGATGAGGGTCTTAACAATAGTTAAGTTCTTTTTTAATAGCTTTGTTCCCCTTTACAAAGATTCCTTCCCGTATCTCTCTGTACATTTGGTTGCAAATGGTGTGTGAGATTTATCTCCAGGGGCAGTATCATTATCACTCATCAGTTTATCTGATTTGTAGCTGAAAAAGCAATCTGGCAGTAGAACAGGATCCCTAAATCATCAAATTGAATTTCAGTGACCGAAAGAGAGATGCTACTATGTCCCCTCAGACTAACAAAAGCTCCAGTTTGTTGCACACTTTGAAACTTGGCTTTCACTTCAAAGAGCTGCAATGAAAGAGGGACTTATTAAGTAATGTTCCTGAGGGATTAGAAATGCAGAGTACTGGAAAAGTAAGATTTTTAGATGCTACATTTAAAAAGGGCAATTTGAGAAAACTTGGGGAATGGGGTGTTTAGCGGGTTGATTCACACCCTGTCTTCTTGTTGGATTCAATGATGGAATTTATGATAAAATGGATGTGAAATGTTACCTTAGCACTGTTCATCTTGCATACTACATGTATTATATGAGAAGGGCAGTGGCATAGTGGTATTGTTACTGGACTAGTATTCTAGAGACCCAGAGTAATGTTCTGGGGACCTGGGTTCAAATCCCACCATGGCAGATGGTGAAATTTGAATTCCTGCAATTAAAAGTCTGATGATGACCACAAAACTATTGCTGATTGTCAGGAAAAACCCATCTGATTCACCAATGTCCTTTTGGGAAGGAAATCTGCTGTCCTTACCTGGTCTGGGCTACATGTGACTCCAGGCCCACAGCAATGTGGTTGTCTCTTAAATGCTCTCTGAACAAGAGCAGTTAAAGGATGGGTAATAAATGCTGGCCTAGCCAGCAACACCCACATCCCATGAACGAATTTTAAAAAACTACTACACTTGTATTAACAGTCTATCATGCTGCCAACAGTTGCAACATATCAGGCAGTGCAGGGATTGTCAGGCTACTCAATACCATGGGTGTATTCTTGCCTCCCACAACATCACCACCTCAGCCTTTAATGTTTTTGTGGCTATTCAAGGACAAATTAGTCAATAGAATGTCTTTCTCAGCAGATTAGGCAGTTGAAATCCTGTCTTTCACTGCACAGACAGAAAAGTAGGTTTATAATTGCTTTATGTAGAGACCTTTCCCACTCATTTGACACTGAAAAAAATAATGGCTGCTTTAGAAGAGTTACACATGTGCAATTTTTTTGCATTTGTAGTTGTAAGGTTGATGCGACTACTGTTGAAACCCTCTGCATTATAAAGTAGACAGTTCCAACAGTAGCAGGACTAAGCGCTAGCTGAAAAGTTCATGGTGATGGACTTTAGAAACTTAATCCTTATATGAGGGAGGAGAAATTGGCACACCATTGGATGATATTTCAGTGCATAAAAGATTTAAAAGGATAATAACAGAACTATTAGAAAGGACTGAACAGGCTGGGGCTGTAGAAAAATGAAGGCTAAGACATGACCTAGCATAGATCTTTTAAATTATGAAGAGATTTAATAGGGTAGATGTAGAGAAGTTTCCACTTGTGCAGGAAATCCAAAACTGGGGGCAATAAATATACGATTATCATTAAGAAATCTAATCAGAAATTAAGGAGGTATTTCTTTACTCAAAGAGTGTTGAGAATGTGGAACTTACTACCATATGGATAGATTAAGCAAATAGCATAAATACATTTAAGAGGAAGCTGTTGTGTTTAATCATTTGGTGCTTGATTGTGTGTGTCCGTTGACTATACACTGTGCTGTGTGCTGTGAGTCAAGCCTGCAGGTGTGGTTACAGAGAAAGAAAAACTGAAGTAAGCTGGAAAGCTAGTGAGAGCATACATTTTTAAAAAGCTTTTGTAATAAAGTCTTCTTCACACATAGAACCTAGTGTGTGTCAGCTCTGCATATCTCCGAGACACAAAACACAATAGATGCTACATAAATACATGGGGGAGAAAGGATTAGACATATCTGGTGACAGGATGAGGTAAAGTAAGTGGAAGGAAGCTCATGGGGAGCATAAACACAGACATAGACCCATTGGGCTGAATAATCTGTTTTTGTGCTGTAAATTCTATGTATCAGGTGCAATTTTGGTATGATCTGCAAATGTTGATGTTATTACCTTAAGGACTTAATTCAAATCATTTGTATAACAGAACTAAACTCTCTGGGACACCACTACAAACTTCCAACCACTCTGAGAATCTGCCATTAGCTCCTATTCTACTCTCTTCAATTCAGTTTGTTCCCCTTCTCCTAATCCCATCCTCCTTAATCCTCACCAACAAATTCCTGTGTCATATCTTATCAAAGACTTTATTAAGTTCCACATATACCAAATCCACTATATATCAGCCATCTGTCAGGTCTGTAGTAACAGAAAAAAAATTCATGAGCTTTCTCCAGTGCAACTACTCCTTTTAAATTCGATGCTGGCTACCACTAGCTATTTTCCCTTTACCTCGATATGCGGTAACTTCATTAAAGGGGGACTTTACCCCAAAGGATGGTTGGGTTGGGATTGGGTGCAAAATAAAAACTTAAATATTCCAACTCGCCTCCAATGCACCCACTCCTGGTTTTAAGGAATTACATGTAACCTACCTGTTGGCCAGAACCATTTCAATCATTAACAGATAATAATGAGGTGTATTTAAAATAATTTCAGCAAGGATTTGATTGTAACATGTCGAGCAATGGTTTTCTGGAGCATAGGAAATTTGCTAGTGAAGTAGAAGTGAGATTGAATGGCGTTTCATGGGATGGTTAATGTTAAGGTTGACTGATATCAATAAAGGCTCAGCACTTAGAGATGTTTTGTCAACTCCCTCTGTCAAACATTTTACAGAGAGTTCTTGTGATCATAGATATTTTTGAGAAGTTTGGGGGTGTTTAAATGGTCAAGGTCTAGATATGGGGGCACTGTGGATGTCATTGATAGGAAGTTAGGTGAGGAAAAGAATCACTGTCCACAGCAGCAACGTTGGGATAAGATGGGATCTGCAGTTGCACAAGAGACTGGTGCATAAGAGATCCTCAGAACAGCCTGAATAGCAGATAGCCGAACAAGTGCAGAGCAGTAAAGAGGGGAGCAAGATTGCAGGACGCACTACCACGTAGAGGGGTCTGCAGACATAGCTTCAGTTTCCTTGACCTATCTGAACAGCAGTACTTCCACAGGCTCAGACTGACATGACAGGTTGTCTCAGACATGTGCAACCTCCTTCAAAAGCTTCTCCTTGTTGTATCTAGTGACCATGCATTGTCTCTCGCTGTGAAAGTCACCACTGCCCTCAATTTATCTGCTTCTGTTTCCTTCCAGTGCACCACCAGGGACATTTTGAGGGTCTCTTGGTTGGTTGTATAAGGCAGCTCAAGGATGCGTTGTTTGCCAGGGTGATGATTTATGTTAGTTTTCCCTGCGACGACGATAGCCAAATGAGCAGGCACTCGAATTTGCTTCTCTTGCTGACTTTCCACAGGTAGAGGATGCTATTGAATGTCCAATTTGGCAATCTGAGGATCACCAGATAAACCAGGAGGTTTTATCAACCAAGATTTCACTGCAACAATGTACAGTTGGTGTGAAAACAGAAGGAGAGGTTTATGCAGGTGTTCACCAGATTCCCTTTATGCTGTCATGATGCTTTTATCCTGTGGCAGTCCAACATTCCAAGCCTCTTCATGCCAGGAAACAGAATTAAGAGCTGGTTTATAGGATGCAGTGTATTTGGTGAGGACGGCCATCAGACAGATGTGTCACATTGTATAAGATTTGGGTTGAATAGCAGTGGTGGAGGAATAAACAGGGAGGTGAGGAAATGCATAGAGAGTGAAGGTTGCGTGCTTTTGAAAGTTAGGTGAGTGTGAAGTATGATGCGATGGAGTACACTCAAGAGGACAAAATGCAATGGATGGGGTTGTTCACCACGGGATGCAGGTGAATCAGCAAACATACACATTTTTTCCTGACCTGGTATAGGTTAATAAACCACTTCCTGCACTGGATCCCACTCAATGCTCCTGCTGCTCACATCCTCAGTCACCTCCAATCATGCGCCCTTCGTGAGAGCAGCAGGCTTTTCCCTTTCATTGCTGGGGAAAAGTATGTCCCTCTTGTTCCTGCCTGCACCAACTGTAAAACAAGAGAAGCATCATTGAATGTGGATTCTGGCCTTTTTGTGACTCCATACTAAACATCTCTGGCTTGTCTAAATTCCATTTTTGCATGGGCCCTTTAAGTAGCCAATTTGACATCATGTCAAGCAGGAGCACCACGTGTTCGCAGCACAGCCTGAAGCCCTGAAGCCAGCAAGGAAAAATGTAATCATTCATGTTTAAATCGGGGAATCCGAGCCTTTAAGTTCATTTCTGGAGTTCACGGACATAATTTCCCCTCTAGTCCAGAACACACATTAACATCAGAGCCAAGGACTTTAAAATTTTTCCTACCATAGACATAAGGCTAACTGGTCAGTAATTACCTAGCTCTATCTCCCCTTTTAAAAGTAGGTACTAAACTGACCGCTCTCCAGTACCGTGGCACATATCTACACTCAACAGTGCTCTTAAATATGACTTGTCAGACCATGGCAACTCCATGTCACGTGAGGCTAGCTGCTGTTGTGACACTTGGGTGCATTCAAATTGGGCTCAAGCAATGAGCAAGTGCCATTATAATGCTGCCTTGCCTGCTGAGCATTTCCTGCATTTTCTGTTTAAATTAATTTCCTGTTGGATTGATTCTTGTAATCGTGGACAAGCTGTCAGCTTGACTTAAATCTTCTACCATATTGCGATAATGTATACTCCTTGCATGATTAAAAAAAAACACTGAGAAACTGGGCGAGGTTTGCACAGGTCTGCATAATATTCCCAAAAAATGACACATTCAAGGAAGCACTCTGGAATGGAATTGGAGGGAAGGAAAGTCGTATATTTATGGAAGCCTGCAACATGAGCAGGACAGGCCGAGGAGGAGGCAGAGAGGGGAATGTCTGTAAGGAGGGACAAGTAGGGGGGCTCTCCTTAGAAGGCGCTAACATAAAGGGTCTTCCGGAAGCACCGCTCTGACATTGGGATGATCCAAAAGTAATGCCTCAGAAGGCCTTATTTAACTAAGGCAGTAGTGATAGTTATGTTACCCGCTTCACTATGATCTGGAGCCTCAAACCAGAATGAGGGTGGCTGTCTCAGTGCCAGTGATAAGTGTTGTATATTTTCTAAGACAGAGTTATGCAAAGATAATGCTAGTTTCAATGAGCGAAATTTTCCCAGGTTTGCACTAAGTATGGTAGTGGGCGGGTAAAATGGAGTCATACCCGCTGATGAAAATGGCGGGTTTTCACGCAGTCTCGTCCCAAGCCCATCTCATTATTTATTCACTCCGGCGAAGCATGCCGTTTCCATGGCAAGTGGCATCTCATTTGCCCACTCGCCATCATCCTGCTTATCTTCAGGGAGCAGACTCGGAGGGAGGAGCACCAGAGCGGTGTGTATAAATCTAGCTTACCTCGGGGATTCGCGGCCTTGTCTCCAGGGAGCAGACTCGGAGGGAGGAGCACCGGAGCGGTGACCTCGGGGCACAGAGTAACTGAAGCCAAAACTGTAAAAGTGACATCACAGGAAAGCTGTGACCTGATTGGTTGGTAGGAAATCTGCACCAAATTTGAAAAAAAAACACTGCAAATTAATAAATTAATTAACTAAGTAGAGATGGCTGGGCAGGTGATGTGCTGTAGCTATATGATGTGGGAGCTGGCAGATCCCATTGCGAGCCGCAGTGACCACATTTGCAGCAAGTGTTGGTTGCTGGATGAACTCTGCCTCAGAATTGATGAGCTGGAGTCCGAGCTCCGGACACTGCAGCACATCCGGGAGGGGGAGAGTTACCTGGACGCTTTGTTTCAGGAGGCGGTCACACCCAGTAGATTAAGTACCTCAAATTTGGTCAGTGGTCAGGGTCAGCAGGGTGTGACTGCAAGTGAGGCAGGTAGATGGATCCTGTGTTCAGGAACAGAGGAGCCTCAGCTCTTGACCTTGTCCAACAGGTATGAGGTACTTGCTCCCTGTGTGGATGAGGAACAGGGCTGTAGGGAGGATGAGCCAGCTGACCACGGCACCGTGGCACAGGAGGCCATTCAAGAGGGCGGAGCAAAAAGACAAGTGGTAGTTGTAGGGGATTCTATAATTAGGGGAATTGATAGCATCCTTTGTCAGCAGGATTGAGAGTCCTGCATGGTATGTTGTCTGCCTGGTGCCAGAGTGAGGGACATCTCTGACCGGCTTGAAATGATATTGGAGAGGGTGGGGGAGGATCCAGTTGTTGTGGTCCACGTCGGGACAAATAACATAGGTAAGACTAGGAAAGAGGACCTGTTTGGGGATTATCAGGATCTAGGAACTAAATTAAAGAACAGGCTCTCAAGGGTTATAATCTCCAGATTACTACCCGAGCCTCGTGCAAATTGGCATAGGGATGCGAGAATAAGGGAAGTAAACACATGGCTAAAGGAGTGATGCGGGAAAGAGCGGTTCCATTTCGTGGGGCACTGGCATCAGTATTGGAACAAGAGGGATCTGTACCGTTGGGATAGTCTCCACCTGAACCGATCTGGGACCAATGTTCTAGCGAAAATGGGTAAATAGGGTGGTCAACAGGACTTTAAACTAGAAAATGGGGGGGAAGGGAAGGGTAAAACTCCAAGAAGTATGACTAATGGGAAACAAAGCAGCAGGTTAGCGTGTTGGGGGGGGTGGATTCAACTTCATGGAAAATTATGAAAAAACTGAAAAGAAAGGAGAGCCCAGGAGAGGCTATTAAAGTCTCCAGAACACAAAATAGGACAGAGTGTTTGGAAAGAGCTAGGAATCTAACTTCAAGCACATCAGATAAAGGGACGACAATGAGAAAGGGGATGGGAAACACAGGACTGAAGGTGTTGTATCTGAATGCACGCAGTATACGAAATAAGGTAAATGAGCTTGTGGCGCAGATTGAAATTGGCAGATATGATGTGGTGGGCATCACGGAGACATGGCTGCAAGGGGATCAGGACTGGGAGCTAAATATCCAAGGATATACATCCTATCGAAAAGATAGGCAGGTTGGCAGAGGGGAGTTAGTGAGTTGCTTTGTTAGTAAGAAATGAAATTAAATCGATAGCAAGAAACGACGTAGGGTCAGATGTTGTAGAATCTGTGTGGGTAGAGTTGAGGAACCACAAAGGTAAAAAAATCATAATGGGAGTTATGTACAGGCCCTCGAACAGTAATCAGGATGTGGGGCACAAGATACTCCAGGAGATAGAAAAGGCGTGTAAGAAAGGCAAGGTTACAGTGATCATGGGGGATTTCAATATGCAGGTAGACTGGGAAAATCAGGTTCATAGTGGATCCCAAGAAAAGGAATTTGTGGAATGTCCACGAGATGTCTTTTTGGAGCAGCTTGTGGTGGAGCCCACTAGGGAACAGGCAATTCTAGATTTAGTGATATGTAATGAGGCAGATTTGATAAGGGAGCTTAAGGTGAAGGAAGCCTTAGGAGGAAGTGACCATAATATGATAGAATTTACCCTGCAATTTTAGAGGAAAAAGCTGGAATCAGATGTAATGGTATTACAGTTGAATAAAGGCAACTACAGAGGCATGAGGGAGGAGCTGGTCAGAATTGACTGGGAGATGAGCCTAGCAGGAAAGACAGTGGAACAGCAATGGCAGGAGTTTCTGGGACTAATTTGAGAGACACAGCAAAAATTCATCCCTAGGAAGAAGAAGCATACTAAAGGGAGGACGAGGCAACCATGGCTGACAAGGGAAGTCAGGGACAGCATAAAAGTTAAAGAGAAAGCACAAAATGCGGCGAAGAACAGTGGGAAACCAGGGGATTGGGAAGCCTACAAAGACCAACAGAGGACAACTAAAAAAGAAATAAGGAGGGAGAAGATTAAATATGAGGGTAAACTAGCCAGTAATATAAAAGAAGATTGCAAGAGTTTTTTTTAGATATATAAAGGGTAAGAGAAAGGCAAAAGTGGACATTGGGCCACTGGAAAATGACGCTAGAGAAGTAGTAGTGGGGAACAAAGAAATGACGGAGGAACTGAATAGGTACTTTGCGTCAGTCTTCACGGTGGAAGACATGAGTAACAACCCTAAAGTTCAAGAGAGTCGGGGGGCAGAGGTGAGTATGGTGGCCATTACCAAGGAGAAGGTGCTAGGAAAACTAAAAGGTCTGAAAGTGGATAAATCACCTGGACCAGATATATTACACCCCAGAGTTCTGAAGGAGATAGCTGAAGAGATAGTGGAGGCATTAGTGGTGATCTTTCAGGAATCACTGGAGTCAGGGAGGGTCCCAGAGGACTGGAAAATCGCTAATGTAACCCCCCTGTTTAAGAAGGGAGTGAGGCAAAAGACGGGAAATTACAGGACGATTAGCCTGACCTCGGTCGTTGGTAAGATTTTAGAGTCCATTATTAAGGATGAGATTTCAAAATACTTGGAAGTGCATGGTAAAATAGGGCAAAGTCAGCATGGTTTCATTAAGGGGAGATCATGCCTGACAAATCTGTTAGGATCCTTTGAGGAGGTAACAAGCAGGTTAGACAAAGGAGAGCCAATGGATGTTATCTACTTGGACTTCCAGAAGGCCTTTGACAAGATGCCGCACAGGAAGCTGCTCAGTAAGATAAGAGCCCATGGTGTTAGAGGCAAGGTACTAACATGGATAGAAGATTGGCTCTCTGGCAGGAGACAGAGAGTGGGGATAAGGGGGTCCTTCTCAGGATGGCGGCCGGTGACTAGTGGAGTTCCGCAAGAGTCAGTGCTGGGACCACAACTTTTTACTTTATACATTAATGAACTAGATGAAGGAACTGAGGGCATTCTGGCTAAGTTTGCAGATGATACAAAGATAGGTGGAGGGACAGGTAGTATTGAGGAGGCGGGGAAGCTGCAGAAGGATTTAGACAGGTTAGGAGAATGGGTAAAGAAGTGACAGATGGAATACAACGTGGGGAAGTGTGAGGTATGCACTTTGGTAGGAAGAATAGAGGCATAGACTATTTTCTAAATGGGGAGAGAATTCATAAGTCTGGAGTGCAAAGGGACTTGGGAGTCCTAGTCCAGGATTCTCTTAAGGTTAACTTGCAGGCTGAGTCGGTAGTTAGGAAGGCAAATGCAATGTTGGCATTTATTTCGAGAGGACTAGAATATAAAAGCAGGGATGTGCTGCTGAGGCTTTATAAGGCTCTGGTTAGACCACATTTAGAATACTGTGAGCAATTTTGAGCCCCGTATCTCAGGAAGGATGTGCTGGCCCTGGAGAGGGTCCAGAGGAAGTTCACGAGAATGATCCCAGGAATGAAAGGCTTAACATATGAGGAACGTTTGAGGACTCTGGGTCTAAATTCGATGGAGTTTAGAAGGATTAGGGGGGATCTGATTGAAACTTACAGAATACTGAAAGGCCTGGATAGAGTGGACCTGGGGAAGATGTTTCCATTAGTAGGAGAGACTAGGACCCGAGAGCACAGCCTCAGAGTAAACGGAAGACCTTTTAGAACAGAGATGAGGAGAAACTTATTTAGCCAGAGAGTGGTGAATCTATGGAATTCATTGCCGCAGAAGGCTGTGGAGGCCAGGTCATTGAGTGTATTTAAGACCGAGATAGATAGGTTCTTGATTGGTAAGGGGATCAAAGGTTATGGGGAGAAGGCGGCAGAATGGGGTTGAGAAACTTATCAGCCATGATTGACTGGCGGAGCAGACTCGATGGGCCGAATGGCCTAATTTCTGCTCCTATGTCTTATGGTCTTATGGTTGCATCATGCTGGCCACCATCTTTAAAAGGCAGCTGCCAGCAATTTGCTCATCACCACCAGCTCACCACCACTGCCTGGGAGACATGGCCAGCAAAGGAAAAAAGACTGCTGCCCCCTGCTTTAATGATGTGCTCCTCGAGCGACTGCTGGATGCCGTGGAGGCCCGTTGGGATGTGCTCTACCCCCGCTCTGACCACAGGGTGGGCAGCAAAGTCACCAACCTGGCTTGGGAGGCGGTGGCAGCAATGGTCAGTGCAAATGCCCTGCGGAGGAGGACAGCCACCCAGTGCCACAAAAATATGAATAATCTTCTCCGTTCTGCCAGGGTAAGTCACTCTTTTCATCACTCCCAACTCACACACTCACAAACCCATCACACACCCACAGGGCCCTCACTCACGGCCAGTGCAAGGGACATCGCCATGCACTCTCACACACACACACCTGCATGCTCCTCAGCCCGTCCATGGGACCACTCAACACCCACACAGGCCAGGCATACTTATCACCTGGCCCGGCAGGCATCCTGATACACCCTCCCCATCTCTAGCCATGCAGGACAACTGGCACAGAACAGGAGGGAAAGGTCACGGACAGGTGGAGGGAAACAGGAGATCAAAGTTCTGACAATTCGAAAACAGCCATCCAGCTGGCCGGCGATGACCGGGGCCGGTCCTGTGCCGACGGTGAGGTCGGTGCTGCTCTACCAAGTGACGATCCAGCAGTGCAACATCCACCAGACAACCATGCCGTGAGTGATGTGTCCTCTTTCACAGGCCACTGCCATGCACTAATTATCTCTCCTTGCTTTCGCAGGCACATCTGCCAAACAACCGACAGAGACCATGACGCAAGACCTGCAATCAAGCCCTGAATAAACCCCTGAACAGGAATTGGAAGCACCCTCCCTGAAGTCCCATCACAGCACCTACCCACACCCTCCACTAGCGCAGAGACACACACCTCAGTGAGATAGACCAAGCTTTAGAGTAGAATTGGGATCACAGTCTGGTGAGCACATTGCACTGTCTGATCCACAGCAGGCAGAGGCAGGGACCTCCCAGGTCCTCATCACTCGGAGGACTGCTGGAGGCCAGAACATTGCCGAGTCCGAGTCAGATGACAAGCTTCTGGACTCGGTCATGTCAGAGTCGCTGGAGCTGCAAAGGCAAGCTAAGGAACATCAGGAAGGGATGTCCGCTGCACTCCTCAGATTGCAAGGCATGATGGAGGAGTCTGTCCATCATCAGGCTGAGGTGATAGACCCGGCATTGCAACGCACAAAGGTCAACACTGGTAGGATAGCAACCGCCATGGAGACCTTGGTCCAGGATGTTACTCTGCATTGCTGCATGGGCTTAACTCCATCGCTGATGCCATAGTTGGCCACCAACAGTGTGGACGTGAGAGAGGTGCTGGGCAGCTCGATCTCACTCCAGCTACTCTTTCCGCTCACAGAGTCAGCCAGGGGCCCTCGGGCATCCATAGGAGGAGGATCAGCAGGTGCACACTCCGGGGCCATCCACCCAGGTGACTCTGGGAGTAACTGGCCCATCCGAATCCCCTCTTCCTGTGACCTCCGCAGCTCCAGCTCCACAGCTCGAGGAGGGTGACTGACACACAGCAGGACCCTGAAAACAGGCTGGGGCCCTTCAAGTCTCAGACCTCTAGAGGACACCTGGCAAAGTCATCACAGACAGGACATCACAGTCAGCAGGCTGCCTCCACCTCCGCTGTGGATGTTCAGGGAGCACCAAGACGTAACGGCTGGGTTAGGAAAGTTATGTAAAAATAGTTGCACAGCCTGGGTACAGGTTTGATCACTTGTACATACTGTTCACTATTGTCAATAAACCCCTAAGAATGTCTCCCTGCCTGTCGCTCCTTGTTCTAATGAGCAGTGTTCTTGTCACTCAGATGTGAAACCTTTCTGCACAAGATAAAAGGCAGGTGACCCAGCCCAGGGTCTCTTCCCTGTGCTCAGTGCAGCCTTCAGACCACAGTGATGGTCCAGCCTCACACTCCCTGGACACATTACTGATACCTGCACCTCGGCAGTGCTGGTCATTGCTGCCAAAATGTAGTGGGCAGGCGCCACAGAGTTCTCTCATTCTCTCTGTGTGCTCTCAGCACCTTTAAGGTTGGGCTGGCCCCCATCACACCAGCATCTGTGACCAGCTCCTGAAGGGCTGAGGTGCTGAAGGTGGACACAGCATCAGATGCGTCCAAAATTTCATGGCTGCGTCTCTGAGATGGCCCTGATCATGGAGCGCAAGCGAGCTGCCCTCAGCCAGACAGGAGTCAGACATTCTCAGAGGCTATGTGAAGACCTATGGAGGGTCCTCACTGCATGTTGTCATCATCCTCCTGCGATCGAGTGACTATTAGGGCCTCCACTGCATTCCCATGACAGGAACACTCTCACAGAGGGTATTGGCGCTGCCATAAGCCAGACTGGAGTCAAACGCTCACAACTGCGATGTGAGGGTCTATGGGGACACCTCACTGCATGTCATCATCATTCTCCACAAATCTGGCAGCTGTGAGGGCCTCCAGAGTGCGCCTGCCTTACCTAACCAGTGTGAGAGCCTTATCCCCGTCATCGTCACCACCAAGGACCCCCTCACTCTCATTGCCGTCGTCGTCCTCCTCATCCGAGGTTCCTCCATCTCCTCCTCAGCCAGCTCATCTCCCCATTGCAGAGCCAGGTTTTAAAGGGCGCAGTGGACGACAATGATGTGTGACACCCTCTGTGGACTGTATTGCAGGGCTCCACCAGACCGGGCCAGGTACCGGAACCACATCTTCAGCATCCCGATGGTCTGCTCCACCAAGTTGTGAGCTGCTGCATGAGCCTCATTATAGCGTTGCTCTGCTGCAGTCTGAGGCTGCCTCATTGGTGTCATCAGCCACGGCCTCTGCGGGTAGCCCTTGTCCCCGAGGAGCCAACCCTGCAGCTTCTGTGGACCTTGGAAGACTGCAGGGATCTGCGAGTGACTCAGGATATAGGTATCGTTCACACTCCCTGGGAACCATGCACACACCTACAGGATGCGTTTCTGGTGGTCGCACACCAGCTGCACATTCAATGAGTGGAAGCCCTTGCAGTTGATGAAGTCCACCGAGTGTAATGATGGAGGTCTGACTGCAGTCAAATGCACCCTGGGCAAATCCAATGGCCCTTGCATCCTGAGTGTCCCGGTCCTGGGCGAAATGCACAAAGTTGTGTGCCATGGAGAAGATGGTATCCATGACCTCATGTGGGTGGTGGATTGCGAAATTCTACAGAGGTCACCTGTGGAGCCATGAAAGGAGCCACTGGCATAGAAATTGAGTGCCATGGTCACTTTCACAGGTGCTAGCAGTGGATGCCCTCCATGTCCCCTTGGCGCCAAGTCCTGCAGTAAGTGCCAGATGTGAGCTACCAGGTCCCTCGACATGTGCAGTCATCGGCAACACTGGTTCTCAGTCATCTGCAAAAATGGCAGGCGGCATCTATAGACCCTGGGTGTCACTAGGTGCAGACCAGCAATTGCTCGCTATCGCTCCTGGGCAGCGTGTGCGGGAGCCCCTGCTGTCCTTCTTCATGAGGTTGCTGCTCCTGCCTTTGTGCAGCCAAGAGCCTCAGTCGCTCTCTCCTCCATCTTCTTCGCTCTCTGTAGGCCACCAGGATCCATGATCCTGATGTGGTCCTCCTGCAACATGAAAGAGAGACGTGGTTATCATGGCTGTACCTAGCACCTTCCCTGGCCCTGTGTGACTGCCCTTTAATGCTTCCCAGAAAGTACTGGTCACCCCTTGGATGACCAGAGATAAGTGTGTTTCATGGCTATCCCGGAAAGCACACCAACGTGGATGAACGATACAGTGGGGTTCCAAGTACCTGGTGGGATGGCTTTTTAATTATTTGCTGATGTATTACAATTAGCTCCCCGCCGACCGACAGTGGGAAACGTGGCCCGCTGTTGGCGGGCTGACCGGACAATCGCAACCTGCCTCACGCCGTCTTGTAGCAGGTTGCACCATATTTTCCGCGCATACCACCTATCACGCCCGCCCCCAGCGGGCTCGGAACATTCTGCCCTATGTGTGTAACAGGTTTTATTCACAATGTTTCAATATGTCTGTTCTGTGCTTCTAGCTCAAGATTCCAGCTCTTATACAATTTGTTTACTTTTCTCTGAGTCCACACCCAAGCTTAACCAATCAAGCACAGTGAGCATAGATCAGTTATCAAGACTCACGTAATCAAGCAAAACAATTGAACACGACAAAGATCACCATCGCCCGTTCCTTCTTTGCACTTGGGTTCCTCCAGGCAACAGCAACGTGTTGCAATTTGCTGTCCATAGAAGCATCCGGGAGGTGACAGAGGCTCTCTGCAGGAGGAGAGGGGACTTCATACTCTCCCTGAGAAGGGAAGACTAGGATGAAAGGACATGTTCATTCACCAGGATGACCGGATTCCCAATGGTGCAGGATATCATCAACTGCAGACATGTGGCTCTGTGGCCACCCACATCAATGGGACGCGGCACTACAAATGCAAAGGCTACCACTCTGTCAGTGTGCAGCTGGTGTTGTGACCATACCAAGAAATCCACCTCAGCGAATGCTCACAATCTTGGCAGCACCCACAATGCTTTTGTCCATTGACAGTCTGCACTACCCACCATCTTTGGGCCTCCGAGACTCAATGCTGCTTGGTGACAAGAGCTACCCGATTCTCACATGGTTCATGACCTCCTTCCGCTACCTCACCTTGTGCTGTCATCCTGAGAGAGAACAGCAGGTTCGTACCCACGGGGCAGCACCTCAGCAATCCTCGTGATCATCTGGAGCAGAGTGTCCTGGACTGCTGAGAGAGCCTGCATACCCCATTGAGTGCTGATCTGCATCTGAAATGGCAGCCGCCCTGAGCCTGCATACCAGCAGCCAGGAATCTAATGACCTCAGTCTCAGCTTCCACTGCAGCACTGATGCATCGGGATGCTTCCTCCTGTGCCGCAGCGGAAGCTGAGAAAGCAGCCAGCAGACACTCTATTACATGCACCTGGCGAGCTGCATTTCGCTCAGGACTTTGAGGTTTGTTTGCCTACCTTGTTATGGGCAGTACTTGCAGTCATCAGCGCCAGGCTTCACAGGCAGCACCGCATCACTTTTACAGGGGCTCTTGGGCAGTTCTCTACTTACCAGACCAGCCATCAGGCAGAGTTGGCTTTTCAATGGCTGCAGGGCTAGGCCTTGTTTGAGGAAGGGGGAGAAGAAGATTCAGGCAAGGGGAGAGGCTGCAGGGCGAGGGCTGTATTGGGGAAGGAGGGTATCCCAAGGTGTGTGTGGGGGCACATGTTGATTTGTGCAAGTAGCCTCAAGATGGTGAGGGCTAAGGAGGCAGTCTCCAGAGATGAGGCTAGATGGAGATGTGAGGGTGTGTGTGAGAGAGTGAGTGGTGATATTCCTTGAGCTGGCAGTGGGTGAGATGCCAGTGAATGTGTGTTGGCCTTGAGTATTTGAGCTTGGAGTGATGAGTGGTTGCCTTACCCTGGTGGCACGGATGAGACCATTCATCCATTTTCTGCACTGGATGGCCGACTTCTTGTGTGCAGCATTGGCACTGATCACCTCTGGCACCGCCTCCCAAGCCAGCGTGGTGAGACTGTTGGGCCTCCTGCAGCCAGAGTGGGATAGAGGGCATCACGGTGGGCCTCTATGGCATCCAGAAGGTGTCCTGGGGATGCATCACTGAATCAGGGGGGCTGCACTCTTCTTTTTGGGGCCATGTCTTCACTGGAGCAGTCCTGGACTGCAAGCATTGAGAAGTGTGCATGTGGCTGCAGCTTAAATATAGCACCCTGCGTGTAGAAGTGGCATGGTAACAGCATGGCGGGCAAATCAGAGGCCACCTACCAGCGAGAAGGCACGCTTCCTGCTGTTGCATAATTAATGAGGCGGGAATAGGATGATGTGGCGCGAAAAGCTGTCTGTGCGACCAGCAGGTAAAACGTCCTTTTTTCCATCTACCCCACTTTGTACAAATGTGGGACGATTCCGCCCACATTGATTGTTATTTATCATCTTCAGCTTTTATAATTCTCCTGAATTGCATTTCCTAAGATAAATTCCATTAATTTGTCTCTCATTGAAAGACGATTAGCATACTGTGCCTACAGTTACATTTTTATTCTATTTCGGAGAGATGTCTCTTGCTAAACAGCCATTCCTTCAGTTTCTCCTGACTAACCAGAAAGTGGTGAAATAGCGATCACTGTTAGCATTGTATGTATCATTTTTTTTTTACATTTGTTTATTATTTGGTATATATCTTCTGAGTTGGCTCACTTAATTATTTCATTGTGCTTCTAAAATCATCAATGTTACTGTTTCTTTCAACCTAAGTGTTATGAAAATGTCCAACTTCATGATTCACAATTCACTCACAAATTTGATTGAATTCTTTGAGGAAGTGACAAGAAGGGTTGAAGAAGGTTGCGCAGTGGATGTTGTGTACATGGATTTTAGCAAGGCATTTGACAAGATCCCACATGGCAGATTGGTCAGGAAAGTAAAAGCCCATGGGATTCATGGTAATGTGGAAAACTGGATAAAGATTGGTTTTGTAACAAGAAACAAAGGGTAATGGTCGATGGATGCCCTTGCGAATGGAAAGTTGTCTCAAGAGGTGTTCCACAGGGCTCGGTGTTGGGACCCTTGCTGTTTTTGTTATATATTAATGATTTGGACATGAACGTGGGGGGCACAATTGGGAAATTTGCAGATGACACAAAGATTGACAGAGTAGTGGATAGTGTAGAGGATAGCCATAATCTCCAAAATGATAGAGATGGGTTGGTGGAGTGGGTGGTAAAGTGGCAGATGGATTTTAACGTAGAGAAGTGTGAGGTCATACGTTTAGGGAGGTCAAACAGTTACAGGGATTACAAAGTAAATGGGAATATACTAAGAGGGGTAGATGAAGTGAGAGATCTTGGCGTACAAGTACACAGGTCCCTGAAGGCAGCAGTTCAAGTAGACAAGGTAGTAAAGAAGGCATATGGAATGCTCTCCTTCATTGGCAGAGGTATAGAATATAAAAGTAAGGATATAATGTTGGAATTGTATAAAACACTGGTGAGGCCACAACTGGAGTATTGTGTGCAGTTCTGGTCACCACATTATAGGAAGGACATAATAGCTCTGGAGAGAGTGCAGAGGAGGTTTACAAGAATGTTGCCAAGGTTAGAAAAGTGTAGCTACGAGGAGAGATTGGATAGGTAGGGATTATTTCCCTTCGAACGAAGAAGGCTGAGAGGTGACTTGATTGAGGTGTACAAAATTATGAGGGGAATAGATAGAGTGGACAGGATAAAATTGTTCCCCTTGGTGGAGAATTCTAGAACCAGGGGACATAGATTCAAGATAAGTGGCAGAAGGTGTAGGGGGGACATGAGGAAGGACTTTTTTATGCAGAGGGTAGTGGGTGTCTGGAATTCGCTGCCCAAGTTGGTGGCAGAGGCAGAAACTCTAAATTCTTTTAAAAAGTACCTGGACCTGCACCTTAAGTGCTGTAAGCTGCAGGGCTATGGGCCGGGTGCAGGAAGGTGGGATTAAAAAGGGCACCTGGGTGTCCTCGGGCTGGCATGGACAAGATGGGCTGAATGGCCTCCTTCTGTGCTGTAACTTTCCTATGGTTCTATCTGGTCTGGCAGTGCTGCCATATGGATGCCCATCACTTCCACAGTGGGAATGATGGGCTCCAAAGCCTGTGATATGCCCTGTGCCAAGTTGGAGCCAGACCCCTCTATGCTCCTAGTCAGTGACTGGAGGCTGTCTGGCAGACATGACAGTGCAACAACTATCTCAATGTGCATTAGTGTATGCCTATAGTACGAGGTTCTCATCTGAGACCACCGCAGCAGAACTGGTCTGTGACCTTTCTCTTCAGGGAGTCCGCACATGAGTTGACTTTCCCCCTGTCCTGGCTGTAGCTCGGTGATTGGCCACTTGCAGTCCCTGACTCTAAGTTAGTCTCTAAACTACAAGCTGTGCCAACCTGTGAGCGTTAGGCTGGGTGACAGAGCTTCCATCCTCCCCTCACCCTTCCACGTGAGGCTATAGGGGCTGAACAGATGGCAGTCCTTGGTTATCTGAAAGCGCAAAAGCACAAAGAGAAGGATGGGGGTGAGGGAAAGAGGTGGAAGGAATGAACCACACACTCCATCAGCAGTTTCCATTTCATGGCACCTTTCAGGACGATGGTGAGTGGAGAAGGTAACTAGCAATCTTCCCTTTTTTTATTCATTCATGGGATATAGGCATTGCTGGCTCAGCCAGCATTTATTGCCATCCCTAATTGCCCTTGAGAAGGTGGCGGTGAGTTGCCTTCTTGAACCACTGCAGTCCATGTGGTGTAGATACACCCACAGTGCTGTTAGAGAGGGTGTTCCAGGATTTTGGCCCCGTGACAGTGAAGGAGCAGCAATATGGTGAGTGGCTTACAGGGGGAGTTCCTGGTGTTTGCTGCCCGTGTCCTTCTAGATGGTAATGGTCATGGGTTTGGAAGGTGCTGTCTAAAGAGACTTGGTGAGTTCCTGCAGTGCATCATGGTACATAGATGGTACACACTGATGCCATTGTGTGTTGGTGGTGGAGGGGGTGAATGTTTGTGCATGGGATGCCAATCAAGTGGCTTGCTTTGCCCTAGATGTTGTTGAGCTTATTGAGTGCTGTTGGAGCTGCACTCATCCAGGAGTGGAGAGTATTCCATCACACTCCTGACTTGTGCCTTGTAGATGGTGGACAGGCTTTGGGGAGTCAGGAGGTGAGTTACTCGCTACAGAATTCCAAGCCTCTGACCTATTCTTGAAGCCACAGTATGTATGTGGCTAGTCCAGTTCAGTTTCTGGTCAATGGTAACCCCTAGGATGTTGATAGTTGGGGATTTAGCGATGGTAATGCCATTGAATGTCAAGGGGCAATGGTTGGATTCTCTCTTGTTGGAGATGATCATTGTCTGGCACTTGTGTGGCACAAATGTTACTTGTCACTTGTCAGCCCAAACCTGGATATTGTCTAGATCTTGCTGCATTTGGACATGGACTGCTTCAGTATCTGAGGAGTCGCAAATGGTGCTGAACATTGTGCAATCATCAGCGAACATCCCCACTTCTGACCTTATGATGGAAGGGAGGTCATTAATGAAGCAGTTGGGCCTAGGACCCTGAGGAAATTCTGCAGTGATGTCCTGGAACTGAGGCGATTGACCTCCAACAACCACAACCATGTCCTTTTTTTCTAGGTATGATTCCAACCAGCAGAGAATTACCCCCTTTATTTCCATTGACTCCGGTTTTGCTAGGGCACCTTGATGCCACACTCAGTCAAATGCAGCCTTCATGTCAAGGGCAGTCACTCTCAGCTCACCTCTGGAGTTCAGCTCTTTTGTCCATGTTTCAACCAAGCATTTATGCAATGTGAAGGTGCAGCAACCTCAAAGTTCCTAACCAGGTCCCGCACAAGTCGGCCCCTTTAAGTTACCTCACAAAAAAATTTAAAGGGGCTGTGCACTCAAGCAAATCACCTGTGCACTCCAAAATAAATTCAAAAGTGCAATAGTGCCTAAGGCAGAAACTTACCATCTTCCAGGATGGCCTCAGTGTGCTGGCTGCCACAGGTTCCATTGTACTGATGCCCATAATCCTCAGGACTATCTGTTCAAGGGCTCTGAGTGGATGAATGCTTGTTGTTCCTCCGTCGGTCATCTACCTCCCATTCCTGTTGTGGGTGCCCTTTCCTGGCAACAGGGAGGACAGAATATCAGTGACTTTGTCTTTGAGTGATGTGCCCACCATGGCTGAATAGCTGGATGTATGTAAAGGCTGTGAGAGGTATTTCTGTAGCTGGTATAGTTGCAAGCTGTGTGCACGTGAGGTGCAGTATAAGAATGTTAGGGCTGAGTCTTGAATGACAGTGTGATGCTCAGAGAGTGATGGGGTTGTGGTGCATTGAGCAGTGAGAGAAGCGGATGGTGTTGTAGGTGTGAGATGCGATGCGCAGATGCATTTATTCATCTTGCAACCCAAGTGAGGTTAATAAACTTTCTTTGGCACTCTTACCATTTTCATGACGCACGCTATGGCCATTCACAACCCTTGTAATCTGCTCCCATTTCTTTCACAAGGTTAGACTGGATGGTTTCCTGCCTCTCAGCCCCCATTATAAACATGGCCTTTTTCCTGGCTTCGACCTCTGTGCAGTGAGTCCATAAACCTGGGAGCCCTCTCCTTGCCTTGCTGTGTCATTGCACCTCCCCGAATGGTAAAACAAACAATACTCAGCAGCCTGCAGTGCATTGTTGCAATTTCACCTTTTATAGGGACTATGCTTTTAAAAAGGGAAGTCTGTCTGAAGAATGTGTTTTCTTCAGAATGCTACTCTGCCTCTTTGAATGTGCAGAGATAAATGTGCTGAAGTAAAGTCGAGTCCTGTGCTGGAGCCACTCGTGGCCACTCCACAGTCATGGAAATTTTGTGTCTTGATAACCACGTTTCCAATGGATTCAGGCACATCGGGAATTACAATGCCCACACCTAAATATCGAGGCACATGAATTTTTCACCTGATGAGGCTGGTGTTAATATTGATTTGGCCAATGGCTGTTTGTATTGGATATGATCTGTGAACTGATTGGGTATGTATGCCATCTCTAACCACGTTAAAAACAATTCAGTTGGCATGTGCTAGAACATTAATGGTGTCACACTTATCCTTTATCTCTGATTTGTCTGGTCTGCCCTTATCACTGTCTCCATCTGTGAAATAATCTCCTGATTGCTACTCTAAATAATTGCCTGTCTTCTTAAAAACATTATTCAAAAACTCTTAGCATGCACTTTTGTATTACGGGTATTATACTTTAACGAATCACAATTTAGGCTGGGCATCTGTGATTCCTAATCCATTTGAAAAGGGATCCTTCAACCGAAAACATTTGAGAACCAAAGGTCTGACTAATTTATCTAACACTTTCCTCTAATCATCACCATATCACTCATCTGGTTCAACATACTTCTCTTCAGTAAAGACTTATATAAAGTAATTATTGAATACTTACTGAGAGTACCTGTGTCATTTTTTTGATCATCGTCTATGCAATTGACAATTTTCTCCTCATAGATACCACCTCACTTTTAACAATCCTCTTTTCACTGATATATTTATAAAATACTTCACTATTCCTGTGGATGTTTTTTAAAAATCCTCATACTTCCTCTTGGGTTTCTTCACCCTTCTTTTAATCACTCTTTTCTTAGTTTCTCATGTTCCTTTAATCATTATGTCACACAATGTAGATTCGTGGATTTATGGATAATGGATATAAATTTGAAATGGACACCTTACTGTAAAACAAAATTGAGAATGCACACTACCTATAAAATAAAATGTAGTTAAGAGGTCAGGTGACTTTGCTTTCCTGTCAATGTACATGGAACTACACAAGGCCCTGTGGATAATCTTTGTCTGAATTTTTGCTCCTGAATCGGGGGTGCGAAGTTGGGAAAATTCCTGGTTCTGCCAAACCGGCTTGGGAGAAATTGCCCCAGACAGCGGGCAGGGGGGGGGTAATAAATGGAGTCGGGCCCGAAGCCCAGGCACCCACAGGGGCTGCCGGGTGCAGAATCGAGCCGTCTGAAAGGCCGGCCTCAGTGCTCTGGCACTTTGTCTCAACTTTGAAAAAAATAAGAAAGCAAAAAACATTCCTCCCACCCTCAGCCCTCACACCCCCTCATGCCCCATCCACTCTCCATGCCCCATCCATGCCAAACCATACCATCTCATGTCCCCCACCCAGCCCCCCATATCCCCTCATATCCTCCATGCCAACCTGTGCCCCTCTACCCACCCCCATGGCCCTTTATAGCACCTGTGCCAACTTAGTGATAACTCATGTCAACCCATTCCCCCACCCACCACCCTTTGCCCTTACGCTCTTTATGTCAGCTCACCAAGTATCCACCATGGCAGACTTCAGGAAGCATGCTGAGGTGAAATGAAATAACATTCTTAAGCGTCTATTGATAGATTCACTGTTAAAAAACACTCTAATTGAGAAAATCTAATTCACTATATTTATCTTCCTTCAACTACTTTCTCCCCTATAAAAAAACAAGAATTTGTATTCATAGGCACACTTCAAAGACTTTATAAGCACTTGGAGCTGTCAATCCAACTGTGAGCTTGCAGACAGCCCACTGTGATAATGATAAGTTATGAAATCAGTCATGCAACACAACTCCTATAATAGTAATCTGCAGGCTTATGTCATCAGACAGAATGAAATAGCAAGCACTGATTTCTTTTACACCGCAGACTTTGTTTTTCAAAAATTTAAAGGCCAGTAGATTTAAATCCATTGACAGCTTGACAGTTCCAATCAGCTTGGGAGTTCCGATGAGTTTAGTCACTTTTTATGCATATTCATTTCTACTTTCAACAACCCCAAAGGGCAACTAACCTCTCCCAAAGGCGTCCTTGAGCCTATCTAAAAGGGTCCCTACCTCTCGAAAGAACTCCATCAAATTTAGAACTACTCCTGAAAGGTCTGAAGCCTACAAGTCATGTTTTGGACATCCCACTAGCGAAAATTTAATCTGACTGAAGGCAGCTACACTTTTATATGTGCAGCCTCCTCTGTGAACCACGAACGTGCAATGTACAACCTACCCCAGCTACCCCACCCCCCTCCGCCCCTGGTTAAAATGATGGGCTCTGGATTCGGGACGGGACTTCCAGATTCGGGCCTGTGGTGCCATTTTGGATGAGCCAGAGACCATCTCTGCCATGGCAAAAATTTAGGCCTTCATGCCTGGACAATACATTAAAATGCAAACAAACTTTCGGGACATCTCATTGAGAACTCATTAAAATGCAACAGACCTTTTTTTGTGGTTAACAATCACATCCTCAGCTAATTAAAGAAACTGCTGCATAATACTACTTGCAGACTTTTCGGCTTTGGATTGGAGTTCCAAAAATGGGTGTGATAAGAACCCTATTCTATCACAATGGGATGTGAGTGGGTGAAACTCAGACCCTGTTGTTTGTCAAAAGCTTATTTGTCATAGACCATCTGTGAGGATAATGGACAGAAAGCCTCTGGTCACATGACAGAAACTAGTTTTTCAGATCAGGTCATTTAATAAGACACATTTTTGGAGCAAGGGAGGGAGAAAGATCCAGGCTATCGAAGGAATAGGACCCTGTCTAATAACCATCCGTAAACAGAGAATTCGGATTGGCCTGCGATGTTTTCAGATTTCATCTCGGAAAAAAATAAGTGTGACAGAGAACTGTGAACTTTTAAGAATTAAGCGTACGCTAGCTTTTCATAATCACAATCTTTTATTTTAGTGTGTGTGTGTGTGTCTGTATAAGTGTATGTGTGTGAGTGGATGCTGTTGCGAATACATTCAGGTATTGAGTAACAAACATTTATCCTTCTTTTTAAAACTTAAGAGAAAGCCTGTCATTTGTTCTTGTCAAGTACAGCAGTTGGGGGTTAAAATACGTTTTACTTTTAACAACACATCTGTCTTCAGTCAGTTGGGAGTTGGGAAAAGGGGAAGCCATCCTGCCATTTCTCCCCTGTCCGTAATAATTACTACTCAGGTCTTCTTCAATTTCAGTTTGTTTTATTTATCCGTAGCATCCTGAAACCCTGAATAGTTTCCTTTCTATTTTTATTGGAATATATTTATTCTGTACTTTTGTAATTTTGTTTTTTTTTAAATCCCACTACTGCTCCACAGTCATAAGTGCTAATTTTTCCTTCCATTTCACCGCATTACTTTTCCTTCTAAAAACTGCCCAATCTAACCTGGTATTCTCAAATTTGTACTGCCTTTTCCCCTTTTTAAAGAAAGATTTGCATTTATATAGTGTCTTGCACAAGCATCAAACATCTCGAAAGTGCTTTAAAGTCAATGAAGTACTTTTTGAAGTGCAGTCACTGTTGTAATGTCGAAACACAGCAGGCCAGTTTGCAGACACCAAGCCCCCACAAACAGTAATGTGATAATGACCAGATAATCTGTTTTTGTAATGTTGATTGAGGGATAAAAATTGGCCAGGACACCAGAGATAACTCCCCTAACTCTTCATCAAAATAGTGCCATAGGACCTTTTACATCCACCTGAGGGGCTAATGAGGCCTCAGTTTAACGTGTCATCTGAAAGACAATACCTCCCACAGTTTGGCACCAGAGTATCAGCTTTGAGCTTAGTGCTCAGTTGCTGGAGTGGGACTTGAACACAAAATCTTCTGACCAAGGGACAAGAATGCTACCAACTAAGCAACAGCTGATACACTAGTTATATCTTCGATCTTATCATTTCATGCTCACTCGTCCCAAGGTGCTCAGCCACCTTTAGCTCATCTACCTGATCTATTCATCCTCTTTCGGCATCACTGTTTTCCCTTCCCTTCCTCTTTATGTATCCTTAGAGTGTTGGCTCTATCTTAGGGTATGAGGTACAAACACTCAGCCATACTTTATCTTGGCGGCCAACCTCCATGCTTCCTTTCGGTTGCAGCGAGTATCGGAGCTACTCGGCTGCTGCTGTTCAGTTCCTGCTCAGTTCCACCGGGAGCTGCTGGCAGCAACCAGGAGGAAAAACCCTGATGGTTTTTTTTCTGGAATCGTTCTAGTCTGTATGGCTCAGCTACTCATTGGATGAACTCAGTCAGGGATTCATGTCTTTTTATGTTCTAGTATTATCCCTTCAATGTGCACTGGTCATCTCTACATAACTTCCCTATGTGTGCAGGGCAGCTGGCATTATCTCTATTTGCTATAATTACAACATAGAATCATAAAATCATACATCAGATGACCATTCAGTCCATCGTGCCTGTGCTAGTTCTTTGAGGGAACTGTCTGACTGATACCACTCCCTACTCTTTCCATATAGCCTTTCAAATTGTTCCTGTTCAAGCATAAATCCATTTCCCTCTTGAAGGTTACTACTGAATTTGCTTCTACCGCTTTTTCTAGCAGTTCATTCCAGGTCATTAAAATATTCCTACACAAAAAAATATTCTCCTCATCTCTCCTCTGTTTTTATTGCCCATTATCTTAAATCTGCATCCTTTGGCTACTGACCGTCCCGCCAGTGGAAACAGTTCCTCCCTACTTACTCTGTCAAAATAAGTCATGATTCTGAACGCCCCTCTCAAATCTGCCTTTAACTTTCTTTGCCTTAAGGAGGACAATTACATATTTGTTAGTCTCCCCATATAACAAAAAAATCAATTTGCCTTTCTGACTGAAAGAGAAGCCAATAGCAGGAGAAAATTGTGGAACATTATAAACATTCAATATGCTTACATGGTGAGGGAAAGAGAGTAAGACACTTTCAATATATAATATATAATCTACTCCCCATAGCTTGAAGCCACATTATACAAGTTATCTAGCCATTCATCTATGAGCACTACATTTCTACTTTGTCATGTTATTTCTTTTACTTAGTTCAAATTATTGGATAAATGAAATTTTAAACACAAAAGGTAGTTTTGGATTATCAGGAGGAAATGGTACAGTTTTAGCATTCAAGTATTAAAATACACAATATCTCCATAGTAACCAATGTCTCACAAGTAGTTATCTCCACTCCAGTTTTCATCTGTAGTACAAATAAAATTGACCACTCAACCTCGAACCAGATTCTCCAGCACTGCAAATGGTTTCCAGTAAATTACCCTGAAGAGTGTTTGAGCCCCAATACAGTGCAGCACCATGGATGTCATGGAGCTTCACACATTTAATAGGCCACACATGAAGCTCATTGTCTCTTCAGTACAGCAGTTGGTCCCAGTTGAGTGGAATGCCTGACGTGGTAGCTGCGGCTAAGGGTGGTGCATCCTGCAAAGCGTCAAAACAGTCGCTGACTAAAGTCACCAAGAAGCCGCCCAAGAAGGAGAGGAAATCTCGTAAGCAGAGCTATTCCATTTACATTTACAGGGTGCTGACCAGGTTCACCCTTCCACCGGGATCTCATCCAAGGCCATGAGTGTTATGAATTCCTTCATTATCGACATCAAAATCCTGGCCTTGAAGTAAAATATTGCTCCTCATTTGCTATTACTGGGTCAGTAATCTAATGTTTACCACATAAAACAGATATTTGTATTTACTTATTGTTATCATGAGACTTGCTATTTCCCTCCACCCACTTTTTCTGAATTGCCTCACAACACACCCAGGACCTGTATGGGTGGGGGGAGAATCCCAAAAAAGAGATTGCACTCTTTTGCGCAAGCGCACGAAAGAGCACACTCATCTTCCTGAGGCTAAGTGCAGCCTCAGGGAGATCGGCTCTAAATGTAAAAAAGCTAAAAATAGAAAAATAAAATTTCCCTAACATGTCCCCTCATGTGACACTGTCACACGAGTTGGGACATGTCTATAATCTTTACAAAAACTTTATTAAAATTTATAAAAACCTACATGAAACCTCATCCTGCCGGTGGATGAGTTTCATGCTTTTTCTAATTCCCGCTGGGGCTCCTGGCCTGCCCACCAACCTTAAGGTTGGACGGGCAGGTCCACTAATTAGTTTAATTACTCTATCAATGGCCTCATTTGGCCGTTGACAGGTCGGCGGGCACGCAGCTGATTTTGCTGCGCCCCCGCCTACCGGAAAATTTAAGTGGGGCGCAGTGATGTTGGGAGTTCCGCCCGACATCACCGCACGTCATTTGATGCGTCGGCGAGTGGGGGGGTGCCCTCCACTCACCGACGGGAAAATCCTGCCCCAAGTCTTCTCTCACCTGTTTTTACTTCTTCACATAGTGTGCACTACAGCAACAACTTATATTTATAAAGCAACTCTGAAATAATAGCAAAATCCAAAGGCACTTTAGAGGAACAACATATGACACCCAGCCACATATAGGAGATATTAGGTCAGATGACCAAAAGCTTGGTCAAAGAGGCAGGTTTTAAGGAGCGTCTTAAAGGAGAAAAGTGAAGTAGAGAGGCAAAGAGGTATAGGGAAGGTATTCCAGAGCTTAGTGCCAGGCAGCTGAAGGCAGGGACACAAATGATGAATAATTAAAATCTAGGATGCTCAAGTGGCCAGAACTAGATGAGCACTGATATCTTGGAGTGTTGTGGAGCTAGAGGAATTTACAGATACAGGGAGAGATGAGGCCAAGGAGGCATTTGAAAACAAATATGAGAATTTAAAAATCAAGGCCTTATTTGACTGGGAGGCAATGTAGGTCAGCAAGCATAGAGATGGTGTGATGTTTGTTGTAATGAATGAGACGTGAGGCCTCTGAGGTGATGCACTCGAAAATATCAAGGGGTGATGTCGAATGGGACTTGATGCAAGTTAAGACATTAGTAGCATTGTTTTGAATGACCTCAGCTTTACAGAGGGTAATGTGAGAGACCAGCCAAGAATGTGTTGGAATAGTTGAGTTTAAAGGTAACAAAGGCATGAATGAGGGTCTTAGGGGAAGATGAGCTGAGTCAGGTGATGTTACAGAAGTGAAATCGGCAGCCTTAGTGATGACATGAACATGAGCTCATAAATTCACTTTAGGGTCAGATGTGACACCAAGGCTGTGAACAGCCAGGCTTGATCTCAGACTGTTGCCAAGGAGAGGGATGGAGTTGGTAGCCCAGAAATGGAGTTTGGAGTGGGGACCGAAAACAATGGCTTCAGTCTTGCCAATATTTTGTGACCACCTGACAAGGTGATTAGGGCCTCGGTTTAACATCTCATCCAACCTCCAACAGTGCAACAATCCCTCCTCACTGTACCAGAGGGTCAGCCTGGATTATGTGCTCAAATCTCTACTGTGTGATTTAAACTCACAACCACCTGACACAGATGCAACAGTACTTCCCACTGAGCCACAATTCCTGCTGGATAGTAAGTGCATATTCATTGGGTAAGCATATTATTGGGCTTGACTGTGAAGTCTCCCCCCACTTTTGAAGAGCTTCCTGTCTCATTGCCTATAGGTGAGGGATGGGGAGAGTACTAAATGGTGTCCTTCACATAGGGAAGGAGGGGAACATGAAAAGTCATTTCAGAAAAGTCACAATTGATTACATTCATGATCTGGGATGAATTAACGATTAGGCAGAATGGCCTTAGCTGGTTTTTCACCTCAGTGGTAAAAAAAGAGGCAGATGCTCACCTTGCAGAGATCTCAGGAGTTAAAAATCCAAGTCTGAATGTTTTCCTCTTGCAACACTTTCCAGAAAGCGATGTCATGGTGTAATATCAGAAGGGAAAGGAATTGGATTTCCAAGTGAAAGAATAAGATTAGAGCGACCAGTGAGAGAGTGAGTAGAATGTTAAAGGGACCCTGATTGTTCCTACCATTCACAGCTAAAAAAGTGAAGGATTGTGTGGTGATCTATGTAAGACGAGTGTAACAGTCAGGAAGTGAACAATGAACAAGATGAATATTTTGGATATGTTAATCTGAAAGTCTTCTTTGTGCTTGTGAGCACTTCTATCAGACAAAGGGCAGAACATTCCTGGCTGATTTACTTTAGATTTGAGCTCAAAGTAAATTGGAAATCATGAATCATTTTGACAGCAGCACGCAGAGATGAATTACCTGTGTTATGGGGCTTTTTTTCTTTTTCTTTCTTTTCCCAGTGTTTTCCTGAATCATAAGAAAATGTATTTTATTTTTATAACAGATGAGTGGCCCAAGCATTTCTAAAATTAGAAACCTGCTAACACAATAGCAGCTCCACTCTTCACAAAGCATATCTTTACAATGCTTATCAGAGCCGCTCCCTCTAGTGGGTGCGAAATACATTAGCGGACCTAAATGAGAGAGAGACCTGTCAGCAGTCTGAACTAAAAGAAATCATTGAAAAATTATGGAACAACCAACTAAAAAATGAGCCCCAGGAGGGCCAAATGGCAGATTTTGCAAATGACTTCCAATATAGAACAATTAAACATATCATCTGTTCAAAATGGAGTCCTCAATTAAATGGAGAATGCTAATTTACTTTTAAAATTAAGAGCTATTTTTTATTCTTTCATGGGACCTGAGCATCACTGGCAAGGCCAACATTCTTATTGCCCATCCCTACTTGCCCTTGAGGAGGTGGTGGTGAACCACCTCCTTGAACCGCTGCAGTTCATGTGGTGTAGGTACACCCACAGTGCTGTTAGGGAGAGAGTTCCAGGGTCTTGACCGAGTGACAGTGAAATAATTGGAAAGGTGATTTACAAGATGGAAACCTTTGAATGAAAAATATATGTTATATATCCCTATACAATATGTAGTTACATGATGAGCTCCTATATGCCACCTACTAAGAGCGTTGGGGGCATTATTTCTTAGCTAACCTCAAAGCTGCACCAGTGTAAATATATAATTGCTGGAGCTGGATAGCGCACTGAGTTAAAACATTGCTCTTTCGGCTATTAAAACATTGGGTTTGAAGCAAGTCTCATTGATAAATGTCTTTTCTGCTGGTTATGAGGGCACTACATGACTGGACCATCTCTCCCAGTTCCTAGTGGGTGCACTGCTAATGGTCTCACTCTACTGAGCTATTAAGATCACTGGTGTAGGGATAATGGTGCAATGCTGAGCAGGGTGCACATGGAGACAACAATGGAAAAGTGTCAGTAACTTAGCTCAGAAAAATATTTTTTGTTATAAAACATTTAAAACATATGTAATTGGAAATATATTCTGGATAATTACATAATATATCTGCTTGAGACATTTAAAATGCATCTTAATATACCCTCCTTGGTGAATTTCTATTCTCCACTTTCCAGTGACTCCAACTCCTCCTTAACTCATTCAGATCCTATCCTGTACAATGCCCAATTTTCCCATCACTCCTGTTCTCATGAGTACACATTTGCAGTGAGGTGCATGCAATCACTCCAGCCTTTGCAGCCAAAATTCTATTTCCCTTGTTTGTAGTGCTTTTTTTTTAAACAAAAAAGAAATTATATAGATAATGAATCATTGGGAGTATTTCCAAAGAAGCAATCTTATCAAAAACCTTGGGTGCTGCTCAAAAGATGAATAATCATCATCAGAACGACAAGATGAGGTTATAGCCTTGAAATTATATCAAAGAGAATGTGCCAAAAATTGGACACGAATTTTAAATTTGCTTTTTAAAACAATGACACAGTCCAATTCTTGAGTGGAGAATGTTCCACTTGGATCAATTTTTGTTGATGGTGGCATGTTATTAAGAGTTTGTTTCTTATCTGCACACACATTTTTCCCCTTCAGGGAATTGTGGGGAAAGGTTAGTGGGCTGATTATCAGCCTATTGAAACACATCATAGATGCTCCTTCCATGGCTGACAAGCCTGGAGTGGGGCTTGAACACAGAGCTTCAAACTCCTGACTCTTATTAGAGTCACTGAACATGAGAACAATTTCTTTAATTCATAGTTAATGTCATATGCACTGAAGATGAAGCTAATCACAGCACATTGAGTGGCTATCAGTTATAGCACAGGGTAACAAAGAGGTTAGTGGACCCATAGGAATAGAAAATTAGAGCAAATTTTAAGAAATTTTAGTTAATTTCTTAAATGCTCTGTATTTAGCAGCACTTCTTTAATTGGCTAATATATCACAAAATTTCTACTTTTTTAAGGCAGTGTTAAAATCTCCTAGAAAGTCTGCCCTGTGACTGTAAAATTAAGGGAGAGAAAAGCACATCTTAAGAGCTGAGGAAGGGTCATGTGGTTAAATTGGTGGCCAAAGATGATTTGTCACCCTCTTAAAAGGATTAACCTTGACTTTGTGTGATTGCGTAGAATGAGTGATAGTGAGTTGGCAGCCTATCTTACATCTCTCTCGATTTGAAGTCAGTGAAAATAAAAATCAGGTGAGATGGTGGTTTGCTATCCAGCACACAAAATCAAACCTAATCCCAAGCAGATTTTACACAGACCAAGTTCCTGAAAACATTTTCATGTTAGTCACTAAGGAAAGGAAACCAGTTGTATTGATGTTTTGCTACTCTCTATGTTTCTACTTACAATAAAACCCAATTCATGGGTTATATAAGCAAAAAAACAATTAAGCCTCTTTCCATACTGTGGAATCTCACAAGTTCCAATCAATGTAGACGGGATGGAATTCCTTCAGGTAAATTAATCTAATGCAATTGTTTCATGGGAGTATTTAAATATTTTGATAACTTTTTTTTATAAAGTGCTGCTTTGCGACAAGTAAAATCTACACTAAAATGACATCACTTACCAAAGACAGAATTGCACAAATATGTTTATCTTTTTACCAAAATGGCAATACCGTTATCGGAAAGGAGATAAGAAAGTTTCATTCAAATAGAGTTTCTCACTTCCTTGATTCCCATTAATGACCATTATAGTCAATGGGTTATTTTAAGAAGTGAGAAATAGGACTGCTGGAATGTTCACAATAATTTTATTAAAACGTTACAATTAACACAGTGGCTAGGGTTTTCCGGCCCCGCCATGGCAGGACCCGCTATGGGAGATTCAGTGACCCAGCCAAAAGACTTTCTGCGGGACCTGGACGATCCCGGCAGCAGATGGGGCCAGAAAATCCCACCCAGTGTCTACTGCTTCAACTAACTGAACGAACTCTAACAATCTCATGGGCCCTGGTCCAGAATTTACCTTAATAGGAGCATTAACAGAGCACACAGTGTTTAGTATTTTTGTACCAGAGTGGTGATAAAGGTTCTACGGAGGTCTTGTGGACTTGATGACCTAGGAAGGTGTATCCATAACATGGCCAAACAGGTTGATCATCAGCCTGTAAATACACCTGATGGCAGGTGGTAAAGAGCGGGAGAGTTCCTGGTCAGCCATACTGCAGAAGGCAACAGCAAACCACTGCAATACTTTGCCAAGC
Source organism: Cetorhinus maximus (assembly GCF_964194155.1). Classification (NCBI taxonomy): domain Eukaryota; kingdom Metazoa; phylum Chordata; class Chondrichthyes; order Lamniformes; family Cetorhinidae; genus Cetorhinus; species Cetorhinus maximus. Next base: position 56,125,828 of record NC_135899.1, read on the forward strand.
ATGAGCATGGACCAATTTAATGGAAGTCAATGGTTGCCAATCCCATCTTGAGGCATGGTACCTGAAATGGGAGGAATGGAAATTCTATTATCAGATGGGACCTACTACATTGACTTTTTGCTACTGTTTACTGTTTTTATTCACTAACCCTCATTGGTGACTTTTTGCTCAGGGAAATAATTGTCCTTGGCTATATTCTGTACTTGCTGACATTTCAAGTTCCATTCCAACATGGGGTGAGGGGAAGAGAATGTCTCCTGTCAATAATTCTAATAGAAATGCCAGCATGAGCACAAAAAGGGACTTTCCTTTTCCATTCAAGCTGTGTTTTTCTATGAAATTAAGAGGAGCAATTTCAACCCATTTTTCTCAGCTGATGCCAATGGTAAATTGGCACTCGCACAGGGAACTAATATCCAAGTGAACTCAAACTGCTCCAGTTCAGAGTGATTCGTGAGTATCCACATTTTTCCCAGTTCTTGCTGCCTTTTAAACAGTGACAGTCCACACATACTCCATTATTTTCTCCCTCCCATTGCCAGTTGGGCTGCATAATGGGATGTATTGAACAAGCCACTGCTGCCTTGGCTAACACTAAAATAACACTCATACATCCTGGCATTTCTCCCATTCGCTTTTCACTTCATTCCCTTCTATTTCAGGGTTGCTTAACAATTTTTTTTTTTCTTTATGTGGTGTTTTCACTGGGGTGATATTTTTATACTGCATAACTTTTCATCTCAGTCCAGCTTGTTACACTGTCTGTTCACAGCCTCAGACAGTCCATAGCTATCACTTTGTATTCAGCTTTTCTGACCATGTTCCTTAACTATTGTTATTCCCACCACATCCCCCCCCCCCACCCCCCCCCCCCCCACCTTATGTTGGTCATTTGTATGAAAGGATGAAAGGACCTTGTCTTCAATTCTGGTCAGAATCACCCACCTAAAGACATTAACCTGGCTTTTTCTCTTCAGTTGGATTTTCTACCATTTTTCCAACATCGAGGCCTGGATTTTTGCAATGACGGAGAGCCTCCCAAACACTCCACCTCCCATTTTTGCGGGGACGTGAATGGGGGCAGATCACATTTCACGCATGAGTATTTCGCGGAGGCAGCTGCCCATATAAATGAGCAGCTGCCTCCACTCGTGTCTGATTTTGATGACCTAGGTGTGTGAAGTACAGCATGTGAAAATTAGGCCTAGTAGGGGCAGGCCTAAACTTTGCGGAATCCTTTGGAGAGGTGGGGTAGCCTTCTGGAGAGGTGGAGTACCCTTTAGGATATTGTCCTGGGACGCCTTTGTTGGGAGGTCAGATGCCTTTTGGGGGAGGTAAATTGCCCTTCAGGAGAGGTAAGGTGCCCTTTGGAACTGTTAAAATTGGACATGAATGTGTGTAAAAATGCATAAACTCATTGGAACTGTCAAGAGAGCTGTCAAGAAGAACTATCAAAAGTGTCAAAAGCAACTGTCAAAAGCAACTGTCAAGCTGTAAAGGCATTTAAAATTTCTACCCTTTAATTTTAAAAAAAATTTTGTGAAATGTTTAAAAAAAACATTTGCTTTCTATTTCACCCTGTCTGTTGACATAAGCCTGAGGGCTATCATTACTTGATTTATACTGCATGACTGATTTCACAAGTTTTCATTATCACAGTGGGGTGCCTTCCATTTCACAGCTTGATTGACAGCTCCAAGTGTTTATAGACTCTTTGAAGTGGGACTATGCATTCCAATGATTGATTTATAAGTGATTAAGCACATCAATGAAATGTCTGTTCTTATAAGGGATTTTACAGTGGAAGGAATATAAATGTATGGAATGGGTTTTTATGAGTGTGTTTTTTTTTAAATAAAATCTGCAATAGACAAAACTTTATTTAATCTTCAGCATGGCTTCTGAGATCTGCCCATGGTAGATACTGGGTAAGTTGACATAGAAGGTAATAGAGGTTATGAGAGGTGGGTGGAGGAGCAAAGGCTTGCATGGAAGGTATGAGAGGTTATGGGGTGTGGCTGGAGAGGCATGAGTTAGCATGGAGGGTATGAGAGGCCATGAGGTGGCATGGGTTGGCATGGATGGGGCATGGGGAGTGTGTGGGGGGTGAGGGGTGAGGGATGAGTGCTGTTTTTTTTTGTTTTAATGCTATTTTTAAAAATCTTTGACAAAGTGTAAGTGCACCAAGGCAGCCCTTCCGCTCAGCCAGCCTCTGCACCTGGCAACCTCTACACTCATTCTGGTGATGCCTGGTGTAACTCGTAGAGAACCCCGCCACCCCAGAATAAAAATCCCAATTTCTAGGGCGTGTTCTCCTGGGTCCTGTTTGCAGAGCCGGGAAATGTCTCAAATCTGTGATCCCGATGCTGGAGTGAAAATTCAGGTCTGTCTATTTATTTTATTTTGGCTTTACAGCACTGAAAGATTTTTCTTTTCATCTCTTTAGGTTTTGATGAAATGTCACTTGAGACTACAGTGTGGACATACACTGTAGCGCATGTCTGAAGTGTATTACATATAGGGTAGCACACATTTGAAGTGTGTTACATACAGGATAGCACACATCTGGAGTGTATTATATACAGGATAGCACACATCTGGAGTGTATTACATACAGGATAGCACACATGTGGAGTGTGTTACATATAGGGTAGCACACATCTGGAGTGTGTTACATATAGGGTAGCACACATCTGGGGTAGAATTTTATGTCCCACGGGTGGGCGCATGCCCAACCCGATCGGGCATAAAATAGTGCGCGATGATGTCGGGCGAGCACAACGTCGTGAAACCAATTTTTGGCCTTCTCGCCATATTGTCCTTTCACGCTGCCAAACACAGCCGACGCTAGCAGGCATGGAAAATTCTGCCCAGAGTAAACGTTTAAGGTCAATGCCCCTTGATCAGAACTGTTCAAATGAAGGGTCATCGACTTCATTCCTCTCCATGGCAACCTGAAGTGGCCTGTTCCAGAAAGCCAGTTGGTGAAGGATAGAACTGGAGCCAATCTTTACACACTTTTATATTTAATTACAGAATTACACATTACAAGGATATAATACAATAACTGCAGTTTTAGTCTGTGTCTATTTTTATATCTCGTTTAAAGAACCCATAAACAATTAAGTGCTCTATTTGAAAGGGACACTACAAATCAACTGCAACAAAAACAAACCAAAAAATAGATTCAACATGGCAACTGTAATTAAAATTACATTCCCGGGCTGATGATGCACTTCAGTACACCTGTGCCCACCAGTTGAGGAAGTCTATCTATTTTTATTTTTTTTTTTAGATCTATCTATTTTTATAGGGACTCAAGTGAGTCATCAATTAACACCACTCATCTGCATATAATTAAACACAATTAATAAACAACTAACATGAGGCTGAGCCAGACTGTTTGCAATCTCAGTGTTACATTTGACCCCAATATAAACTTCCTGCCACACATCCGCACCATCACTACCTTTCCTCTACCTCTGTGACATCACCTAACTTCAACCTTGCCTTACCTTATCTGCTGCTGAAATCCTTATCCATGCCTTACCTCTAGAATTGATTATTCCAACATACTCTGGCCAGCGTCCCACTATCTATCCTCCAAAATCTTGAAGTCATTTAAATCTCTGCTTCCTTTGTGCTAATTCCACCCATATCCTGATAAACACCAACCCTGCTTGCCCATCTGCCCTGCGCTTGCTGGTCTACATTGGCTCTCAGTCAAGCAGCGCCTTGATTTTAAAATTCTCATCCTTTTTACCAAGTCCCTCCATCTCCTCATTCCTCACTATGTAGTCTCCTTCAACCCTCTGAAATAGCTGCGTTCCACCAGTTCTAGCCTCTTGAATATTCCTGATTTCAGTGACTCCCCCACTGGGGACCATGCCTTCAGTTGCCAAGGCTCTAAGTGTCAAATTCACACCCTGTACATTTCCATCTCTTTTCCTCTCCTTCCTCCTTTAGGATGCTCCTTAAAACCTACCTCTTTGGCCAAGCTTTTGACCATCTGACTTATTATTTTCTGGATGGTGGGGGGGGCGGAGCAGGAGTGGGCGCGGGTGGGCACGGACCCAATCGTCGCTCGCAATCGGGTCCGTGCCACCATTTTATGCGGGCGGGCCAATTAAGGCCCGCCCAGCATACTTCACGAATCCCATGTATAGCAGGAGTGGGTGGGCGGCGGCGGGCGTGCTCAGGCTGCCGGGTCCAATGGCAACTCGACGGCCTGTATATAGGAAGGCCTGGCAGCCTTGGAAAGGCTACTCGCAATGGCTGGGCAAAGGGCTCTGCAGAGGGGCAATGGAGGTTATGCAAGTCTGGAGGGTAGGCCATTGGGGCAGGCCCAGTCCAGAGGGTAGGCAGTGTGCCCCTGGTTTTTCTGATGACTGCCTTGCTGCCCTCCTTGAGGAGGCGGCAGCACGGCAGGAGGTGCCGGTTCCCCAGGACGGAAGGAGGAGGCCCCCCCACATGACAAAACGTGCCTGGGAGGAGGTAGTGGAGGTGGTGAGCTCCAGCAACGTGGTGCGGCGCACCTGGATCCAGTGTCGCAAGCGTTTCAACAACTTGTTGCATTCTGGCAGGGTGAGGACAATGTTGGCATTGGTCACTTAACCCAGCAGGTCGGCTTATCCCCTGCTGCCCCCCTCCCCAAGTCTGAGTGTGGTGAATGCATTGAATAATTCACGGCATGTGTCCTTCGCTGGGTGGGCCAGCAGATATTGCCCATGCGAAGGTCAGCCTGAGAGGGTGGTGAAGAGATGGGTTCTGTGCCCGCAGCATGTGTTACACTGACACTCACATGACTGTTTTGGGGGCAGCCTGGAGGAGCTGCACCTGGGTGCTGTGCTTGAACTGCAGGACATGTCCTAGTCAGGGTGATGACATGCTGGGAGGGGAGCTTCACGGTGGCGTGGCAACAAACTATCTGCTGCCCTCTGTGCACCATGTGCTTGCGCCTCCTTGCTATGGAAGGATATACCGTGTGATGCCTAATGTGATGTAGGCAGCATGTGGCCAAGGGGCGGTTAGGTGGGGTGGGCTGGGGAACAGGCCTAGCATCTTTATGTGAGTGTTTGGCAGCAGCGGGGTGAGGAGGCACTGGAGCCCTGATATGTCCCACTCTGGTTGGGGTGGGCCATGCGCGAAGAGAGTCCAGGTACAAGTGACACAAATCAATGCTCTTCTCTCATTTTCGGGAGAAGAATGCTTATAACGCGGCAAAGTATGCGAGGACTGGCGGCGGCCAGGCGCAGTTAGCCATTCTCAGCTGGTTTGAGCAGGAAGCCCTGGATCTGGAGAAGCGCCATGTGCCCAGGTCCACTGGTGTCGGTGAGGCTGGGGTGCCTCAGCAGTGAGGTCAGCATTGTTCTCCCAACAGCCATGGCAGTGCTGAAAGTTAACTGATTTAATTTTGCAATGTGGCTTGACCATTGCTTATGGAAGGATGAGAACATGATGATCTGGGGGACAGAATGCACTTTGTCATTGGCTCCACGTTAACTGATCCACTGTCCTTGTTCTTCCTTCCAGCATCAGCGAAGCAGGGCCGGGAGGAGGAGCAGCAGAGGCCCCCTCTCACACCTGAGGGCCCTGAAGTCTCACCAGTGTCACACCATCTCTGCCAGGCAGGCACCAGCGCAGATACTAGCACCTCGGTGGGAGTTAGAACATTGGCTAGTGTCTCAGGACATAGCGGAGAGGGCACTTCACAGTCGCTGGAGGAGCTGGCAGAGACAGAGAGTGCCCATGGTGCCAGCAGTCGGAGGACTGCAGGGGACAGCACATGCTCAGTCCATGCCTGGTGATGTGTCTCTGGAGTCGTCCGCAATGCAGCAGATGTAGGAAATGCGGCCGGGTGTGCGGGACCATCTGGCGGAGATACATGAGACAATGCTTGGCTTGGTGTCCGTGGTGGAGGAGTCTACACGGACGATCGCCGAAGCAATGAGCCACATGTCCGAGCACCATGCGTCCTCCATGGAGACAGTGGCAACTCTCGTGGAGAGGCTCCTTCAGGAGACCCATCAGGGCTTTCTGGGGATGCGCTCGGACCAGCAAGCCCTCACAACGGCATTGACCTCAGCTGGTCAGTGCCAGTGTGGGAGATGGTCTGGGCAGCAAGTTTCCCAGCTCAGTGCCCATCCATCCGCGTGAGCAGGGAGGTCCGAAGCGACCTCACGTCAGCGCAGCAGCTGCCTATCGTCTTTGCGGGCACCTCTCAGGGCGCTCCAGGTGAGGGCGTCAGCTACTCCGCCCCTCTCCTAATGACCGTACCATCTGGTGAGGCTGCGACAACTGGGGAGATGCCAGCTGTGGAACTGGCAGCTCCCTCCCAGGCAGGGCCAGCACAGGCTCCACGGGCCAGAGGGCGACCGCCAAGGTCATCGAGGCCAACAGGACAGCAGAATCAGCAGGTTGTCTCATATACCACTCCCAGCAATGGGGCAGCACCAAGACTTAGCACCCGGAAATGTAGACATAAGGCACCTTCGGCACACCACGGGTTTATCACTGGTGCTTTTGTATTGGCTCGAGATGAGGTCTTTATGATTTGCTTTGAATTGGAACACCCTTGTCATTTTGTTTCATTAAGTTTCTTTGCCTGTGATATTAAATTCAGACATGTGACCATGGCTGAGGGTGCCTCTTTTCTTCTGCATGTGAATGGTTTCCAAAAATATTAGGAGTGTTTTGTGGGACATTCAGCTTTATTAACAAGGCCCTTAGTTACTGTTCCTAACCTGGAAGATTTGGCACTTAGGTATCGAGTATGGAGCCTACAGCCCAGGCTTGTCCTGCAGGTCCATAAGTCATGTGCTAGCTGAAGGTTCATTGGATTAAAGCCTCCCGGGTGTCCCTGCCTCCCAGCAGTATGCCTGGGTCAGCGTCTAGCCCCTCAGCATTTCCCTGTGCATGCTCATCCTCGGACTCACTGCTGGACTCATTGTGTGCAGCCGCAGCCACTGGGTCGATGTCTTCATTGTCCACTGCGTCCTCCCTTTCCAACGCAAGATTGTGTAGAGTGCAGCATGCAACTACTATCACCGACACACGATCTGGGGGGTACTGGAATGCGCCCCCTGAGCGGTCCAGTCATTGGAAGCGCATCTTGAGAAGACCGATGACTCTCTCCACCACAGCCCTTGTGGAGGCGTGGCTCCTATTGTACTGCTGCTCAGCTTCTGTTCTTGGATGGCGGAGAGGCGTCATGAGCCACCTTCTGAGAGGATAGCCCTTGTCACCCAGCAGCCATCCATCCAGCCGGGCTGGACCACTGAAGAGCCCCGGCACCTGGGAGTGTCTGAGGATGTAGGCTTTGTGGGAGATGCCTGGGTACCTTGCACACACTTGTAGAATCAGCATCCTATGATCACACACTATCTGCATGTTCGTGGAGTGGAAGGCCTTCCTGTTGACGAAGGCACCGGGCTCACCTGTTGGCGCCTTGATGGCCACATGTGTGCAGTCTATAGCACCCTGGACGCGGGGGAAGCCAGCAATGGCCGCGAAGCCTCTGGCTCGCTGTGTCTGGATTGTCCTGGACCCAACGGTAGTGGATGAAGGTCAAGGCACGCCTAAACAGAGAGTCTGTAACCTGCTTGACACAAGTGTGGACAGCTGATTGGGAGACACCGCAAAGATCACCCACCAAGCCCTGGAAGGAGCCAAAGGCATAGAAGTTGAGAGCAGCTGTGACCTTTAGAGCCACTGGCATGGGGTGTCCACTCACACAGTTCGTGGAGATCTCAAGCCCAATCACCTGACAGATATAGTTGACTGTCTCCCTTGAGAGACGGAGCCTCCTTTGGCACTGCACCTCAGGCATATTGAGATGGCTACTTCGCTGCCTGTATACCCTGGCAGCAGGATAGTGGCCTCTTTCATCTTGGTCTACCTCTTGGCCCTGCGCCCCTTGTGCCTGTGCCTGTCCTCCCAAAGGTGGCTCCCCTGGAGGCTGAATATGCACTCCTGGCCTCCTGCCCCTTCTAGCCCTCCCTTCCTCCTCAGAGGAGATGCCTCCAATGGAGAGCTCAGTTCCCATTCCCAGGCTATGGGAACACTTCCTGAAACCTGCAGGCCCAAAAATGATTCCTCACTGCAGAGTGCTGACCTGAAGGTTGTGAGTCCAGTCAAAGCAGCTGGTATGCGTTTTGAAGTATCGCAGATCACACAGGCAAGTTTCAATAACTTTGAAAAATCAATACTTGAGAGAGCACACTCGCGACCCCACTGAGCCCTCTTATCCCACCCGTGGATGAGGTTTAAACAAATGTGTCCTACACCCTGCTCGTTGTGCCCGTGCGCCAACCCGAAGATTGCATGGGCGCTGAAAAATCAGCATCAATTAGTGAGTCAAGGGCCTTAAGTGGCCCGTTAATTAATGGCGGACGCACAGCGGATATCATCAAGAGCCCAATGAAATATCGCGATAGCGCGCTGTGACGTCAGGACGTTCGCCTGACATCACTGCGCGTCATTTAACGCGTGGACGTGCGGGGCCCGCCCCCGCACGTCCACGGGAAAATCCTGCCCATTAGCTCCTTATGTGGCTTCTTCCCAAATGTTGTTCCATAATGTGTCTGAAAAGCACCTTGAAAAGTTTTCTTACATTAAGGGCACCATCTAAATGCAACATGCAAAAACAAATTGCTCTTGTTGTCATATGTTATGCTGAGCCCCTTGAACAAAACTAATTAAATCCAGTAGAAAAATATACCAGATTTGTCTTTCTTCATGCAAATTCCTGAACTGTCCACACAATCTACTCCCTGAACCCATATGGAATAACAGCTACTTGTTCAATGCTTAACCAGCTGATCAGGGGCTTGCAGAGTGGCCACTGTGAAGTTCTTCAAAGTGGTGAAGACAACTCTTGAATCAACACTGATAAAGTGAATACTGGCTATTCCTCAGTATATTGAACTAAAGTTACAGGGGAGGTAGGAGTTCCGCTTAAAATAGGTTGCAAACTCAGTTAATCTATGAAATAAGCTGCACCCTTCAAACACCCACTGTCCTCTGTTGTCCACTAATAACCTTATCACTCTCACTGCCTAAGGCTATACTTGAAGAATAGACTCATACCAAAGGAGCTGCAGCACCTAAAAAACTTACCACTGCAAAAGCCAAAGCTTTCAGACAGAGAAGGAGGGAGAGGAAAGGGAACATTGTGTTGTTCTATATTAGGAGAGATTTAGTTAGTACACAACAAGATTCTTCATTTCTCGAGAAGGGTGCAATACTGCGGACATTGAGTCATTGCATTTGGAGATGCTGTTACCTGACTTCAGGCTCCAAACAGTTTATCCCTCTTATTAATCAGCACAACTCTTGAAGCCCTAGAGATGCATCAATTTATAAAGCCGATTCCCTGGGTAGTTTTGTTTGGCCAAGTCTTTTGTTGTATTCAAGTTGATAAATTTGCATTGAGTAAAGACTGAGAGCTCAAACAATGAAAGTCCGCTCGCATCAACCACTTCACAAAAAAAGTCTATTTTGTCATATTCCGGCAATCATTAAAATTCAATGAATTATGGAAATTCTGGTTTTATATTTTAATTGCTTTTGGAACATTGGTGGTGGACGTTACTTACATGATTAATTTGTGTGCTTCTAAAACTGCTTCAGAAAAAAACCAAAGGATTCATCTGCGACACAGCTGGTGCATTCAAATGAAGATGATGTCTGCAGCAAACATTTCATTGCAGTGCTTCCATTTCCTCGATTTATTTCATAACTTGCCTGACCTTCGTGTTAATTGGTTTTATTCAGCCTTTTTTGGTTGTTGCATTTCTTCAAATAGATTTTTCCCGTGAATGCGCACAAACCATTTATGTTGCTATCTGACAGCCATGCATAGCCTTGGGTTTTACATTACAATATGTAAAACGAAACATTGCCACTAGCTAACTAGACTAATAATAATCATGTCTCTCAGAAGTACAGGGTTGTTATTTTAAATGTATCTTGCTCTGTAATTTGTTGTCCTTGTATTTTTTCTCCTGTTAAAAATATTGTTTTCACCGTGCATTTTAGCAGGATTGTACTCCATTTAAGAGTTCTGAGCTTCAGTTTGGAGATTAATAAAGATGTCACTGAAATGTTGAGTTATATTGTTTAGAACAGAAATAAATTTAGAAGTCACTTCTTTTTTTAAATTAAAATACAAGTTGTCACATTGTGGGACAAAATGAATGTGGTGTTGTCACGTTGTTTGGGCAACTAATCACAAAATGGCAGCCCTGCCAATGGTTAAGAAAACTCAGGTCAATAAAATAGATTTGATCTGGCTTCTGTAGTATAAGGGCCTGGCAAAGAAAGGGTTAACATGAGACTGGGTACAGTGCCTTCCACACTGTGATGTAAAGGAACATATGATCTGAGTCTTGGGGGCAGTATTGCACTGAACAGAGATGTGTGTAGAGGCAAGCATGGAGGTAGCCCCTAGCTTAGACCTTATACTGTATAAATGTATATAGACACAAGTAGTTAATAAACACTTACTGTTAAACTATACAAGACTCAGACCTCTTCATGAGACCTACCAAACTACACACAACATCTGACAACAGCTAAAGTGAATCTACTTCGAGTAAAAGCCATCAAACTAAGTAGATAGCACAATTTCAATGTGGAGCAGTTACAGAGGGTACGGTAGTGTAATAGTTATGTTACTGCAATGGTAAACTAGAGATTTGTATTAATAATCCAGGGAATGTGAATTTTAATTCCACCACAGAAGTTTGAGAATTTGAATTCAGTTTTTTAAGAAGAAGCTGTTGGGTTGTCATAGAAACCCAACTGGTTTACCATGTCCTTTAAGGAACAAGTATTGTCATGCTTATCTGGCCAATATGTGCATCCATTCACTCAACAATGTATTTGACTGGTAACTTCCCTCTGAAATGACCTAATAAGCTACCCATTCAAATTAATTCACTACAAAGGATCATCGTGTTAACTGCAGAACTTCAGGAATACGAAGGCCTTCCATCATATTTGGTTGGTCATCATGTTGGTCTTGCCAGCTGATGCCATGAGAATAAAAAAAGCTTTAGCTCCAAAAGTTGTTAGGCAGCCTAAAGGTAACTATACCCTTAATTTAAGACTTATATTTAATAATGAAATATGCAAGGTAGAAGAATTCACTCAAAACTTCCTACAGCCTACTGCCACCTGTTCTTACTATTCATCTAACAGCTCTAAATCCAGCCAGGTATTTCTATGATTTTTTTGAAAATTGCAACAAAACTGTCTGATAGTCATCCCAAACGCCAATCTGTAACGGGTCCCTGACTTTGATTGCAGGAATATAGGTTCTGACCTCCAGCTGACCCCAAACTCGAAACAAGCCCAGCACCAGGCCACGCAGGCCCCAAACTCCAACTCCAGGCAAACCACAATCTCAATCATTGAATTGAACGTCAGCTCTCATTCCAGCAGTACTTTCCAGGACTCTAGCTGAAACAGTGCTTGGACTTTAACTCCCACATGCAATGAAACCAGATGGTACATAAGACAAAAACAAATTCATTCCATTTACCGTTCATTTTCCTCCCAGTGACTATCTTAAAACCATGGGGGCTGAGTTGGTAGCCTCATGAATTTAGCTAATCAGGTCACTCTGCTCAGTGAAAACAGGTGGAGCAGAGGCGAGGATCCCCCAAGATGTATGAAGAAATTCTACTTGCATGGCCAGAAGGTGCAGGAAAGAATAGTTTGGGCTTTTGTTGCCCCAGGACACTTTCCCTTCCACCTTCCACCTCCCCACAAGGATACATGAGATTGACAGAAAACAACCTGGTCACTCAGTATAGCCTCAAATATCTGATGGATGTGAAAAGATATAGAATCATACAGCACGGAAGGAGGCTATTCTGCCCGTCGGGCCTTTTCTAGGTCTTTGAAAGAGCTATCCAACTGGTCACATTCCCCGACCCTTTCCCCAGAGCCCTGAACATTTTCAAATTCAAGTATTAAGGAGGAAATGAATTGGGAATTAATTAAGGAATGTAATTTATTAGAAACAAATTAAAAAGATGTTACCGTGCAAGACTTGACTATCATATATGGGAAAGAAAAGGACATTACAGCCATCGACAGTGAATGGGTAAAGACCCTTTGAAAGAAATTGTTTCAAATTTGTTCCCTTTTTATGCATTTGCCATGCTACAACTATTGATCTAACGCATCACAAGGATATATTTGCAAATAAATATTATTGGCAACTCACAGTGACAACTGAATAAATGTTTCTCATACGTGCTAGACACTGCAGTGCCAGAACGGCAATAAACAAGGTCTTGTGAACATCCTGAAACCACCCATGATGGCAGAGATATTGTCGGCACTTTTATGTTTTGTACTTCTGCATCTGAGATGACAAGGGACTACCATTCAAGTGCCAGCTGTTCGCATTGGCATTGGCAATGTTGGCATCACTACCACCTTATCGGGTTGGCAACCCTTCAGCATTGTTCTGGAGTCTTCAGGAATTAAAACTTAATCTCCCAAACACGGCTGTGAGCATAAAGGATATTAAAAATAAATTGGGTTCTTTTCATTTTCTTTAAACACATTTGTTTATTCATTCTAAAAATATTGGAAATGGGAAAAGAAGTTATTCCACTGACAGTCAAGAATCATTCGATACCGTGATGAAAACTTTGCTCGCTTTCCAATCAGCCTGTGGTCGGTACCTGGTTGTGTCGGGAGACCAATGGCGGAAGTGTGGGGGCGGGGTGACTTGATGCAGGCAGTCATATGATGAAAATTCTAAGAATACCTTCAATCAGAGTTGTTAACCTTAAATCTCAAATAAATATCAGCTCACTGGTGTGGTGGTGGGTTTGGGGGAGGGGGTGTGTGGGGGGTATCACAATTGTTACTTTTCAGTGCAAACAGATGGCATGTAAAAGTAAGAAAGAAAGACTCACAGAACATCCCAACATATCTACAGACAATGAAATGCTCCTGTTATCACTGTTGCAATGTAGGAGTACAAAAAATGTTTGGCAAAGGGCAGTTTTATTGATTGGGAAAATTCAAATGACTGATGGTTGGAAGCCACACTAATCGTGGGGGCTCAACTCTGGATTCAGCTCTCCACGGTCCTGCTTATAAATATAGCGAACTGATTAAACACCAATGTCTGCGACATTCTCTTGCCACCATGGAGCACATTCTGTTCATCTAAAGGGAGGCGTGTTCAACTTGTGCCCTGGCAATTTAGCCCTTGAAGCTACAGCAACTAAATATGATTTGTCATCGTATTTTTCTTCTGCTGGTTCATCCAGTTTGAATTTTGTGGGCCTGAAAGTTTGGAAAAGGATGTGTTCAGTGCCATCTCTGACTGGTAGATAAATTCTTAATTAGAACACCAGGATCTCTTAGTATCTGTGACTTGAGATGAAAGCAGGTTAATAGCTATTGCTCGAATGATAAATACTGGCCAGGAACTTGTGAAGAACTCATGCTTCCCTTCGAAGTAGATGGGGCCTCGGTTAAACACCTGGCATTCCTGACAGTGCCAGCTTCCCACAACTCTGCACTGAAATGTTAACCTAGATTATGTGCTCGAGTCCCTGAAGTGGGATTTAAACACATAACTTTCTAACTCAGGAGTGAGAACACTACCAGTGAATCGAGGCTGAGCACTTTGGGGTCCAAGATATGAGGCACAGTCAGTGCTGGCTTTAACATGTTTGAATAGACAATTTGAGCACAGTTAGCAAGGGATTTGTATACCTTGTAGAAGTCTTATGTTCTATGCCTTCATCACTCAAAGATAACTTCTCAAATGCTATTCCTACCACAACTCTTCACAAACTTCAACAAACCTAAAACTCTAAAGCCGAACTCTTCTCCCACACCAACTTCTGTACACCTATTACCATCTTCACTAAGTTCCAGAAGTTACTTTTTTCCAGCAAGTAAATCTTAAGATGCTCATTCTTATCTTCACATCCCTAAAACAGTTGAACTATGCCTTATCTTCTCTTGTCCCATTGTTCATTGAATTTGAATTACTGCTTCTTCTCCATTCTCACCATCAGACACTGATTGTCCAATCACTGAACCAAGGAATCTAGAATTCTCTTTGCTTCAATCTCTGCCTTCAAATGTTTTCTGAAAGTTAACCTCTTCAACCTCCTTGTGGTAATCTGAGGTGCAATACACCTTCAAGAGAATGTGAGCAGCTTGACCACATGACTGTATTACCCAATTGCTGTGTAGCGCAGACAACAATGTTAATGAGTAGTTTTAGAGTATGGTCTGGTTGGAAAAGCACACATTGTGTTAGTGCTCTGTTACCTGTGTGATTAAACAGCATGTGTTTCATCTTATATTGGTCTCTCTGTCCGCAGTATATTGTAGCCAACTCACTCGCCAGTACATAGGCATGGAACCGTGTTCACGAACAAAGAGACCCAACAGAAGAACATAACAACTGGCGACGAGGCAAAACACGACCAGTTCATGACACCAAGGAAAGCTGCGAAAATTCCACTGCAGTGAATCAGCCGTGCCTTGCAGGCCAATTGTAAGTACAGCCGTCACCATAGTCGTCGAAGTTATCTCACTCCAGTATGCCACAATTTGGCTGAATCGAACTGTTTGAAGGCCGTCGATGACTGGTCGCATTTTTTTTAACATCTTGCGTTCTTCTTTCAGGCCAACAGCTTATTGGGGGAGGAGAAGAAATGAGCGGTCCTCTTATCAACATGGTGCGGTAAAACTTACGGCCTAATTCATAGTCTAACGGCACCCAACGCCCCAGATTCCAAGAGCTTTGATGAGTTGGTAAATCTTGTGAAAAGCCATTTTCAGCCGAAACCCTTGGTAACAATGTAGCATTTTAAATTCAATTCGAGGTGTTGCACCCCTGGAGAGACAGTCGCTTGCTATGTAGCAGCCTTAAAACAATTGACAGAGCACTGAGAGCTTGGGACTTCGATTAATGACATGTTAAGAGACCGATTAGGATGTGGGGTTAATAAAGACGCCATTCAAAAAAGCTTGTTGTCAGAAATGAATTTAGACTTCAGCAAGGCACTGGAGTTGGCACTTCCAGTCCTTCTTGGGAATGGTTCATCATTATGGTCGTTTTCTCCCAAATTTGCCAACAGTACTGGCTTCATTATACGGTTTACTTAAGAAAAACTACAGGTGGCCTTGGCGAGCCCCACAACAGGCTTTTATGACAGTAAAACAATTGCTACGTTCATGGGCCTTGTTGGCACATCTCAACCCAAAGAAAGAATTCATTTTAACCTGCAATGCAACCCCTTACGGAGTAGGGGCAGTACTCCCCCATCGGATGGCAGATGGCTCCGAATGGCCCATTGGCTACGTCTCAAGAACACTCAGGGTGGCAGAACGAAGATACTCATGAATAGAGAAAGAAGGCCTATCCATTGTATTTGGTATTAAGAACTTCCACCAATATATCCATGGTTGCTACCTCACCATCGTATCTGATCACAAGCCACTACTGGGCTTGTTTGAGGAAGATAAGGCAATACCTCCAATTGCCTCGGCGCACATCCAAAGGTGGGCACTGATTCCATCTGCTTAGGAATGTACTTTTAACGCCAGCAGAGAAGCCATATTGCCAAAGCCGACGCACTGAGCCGATTACCTCTAAAAGACAGCAATGTGAACGTCCCCATTTCTCAAGAACTTGTCTTGTTATTAAACTTTCTGTATTTGTCACCAGTACATGCCAAACAAATAAGAGAGTGGAAAGACCATGAACCACTTTTGTCTCACATCAGGGAACAAGTCCTGCAGGGATGGTCTAACGAGCCAAAGTCAAACAAAATGAAGCCATATTTTAATAGGAGATACGAGCTCACCTGCCAGGATGGCACCTTGCTGTGGAGAGCGAGAGTCATTGTGCCTTCAAGAGGAAGAAACCATTACTGACCAAATTGCATAGTGCTCACCCCAGCATCTCTAGAATGAAAATTTTGGCATGCAGCTAATTATGGTGGCCAGGGATGGACATTGAAATCGAAAACATGGTCAATAGCTGCATGCAGTGCTAACAGGTGCAGAAATTGCCCCCTTCTGCTCCACTGCATCCCTGGGAATGACCAGGAAGTCCATGGGTGCGCCTCCACATTGACTACATGGGGCCTTTTTTGGGCACACTGTTCCTCTTGCTTATAGACACTCACTTGAAGTGGATGGATGTATATGAGGTGAGATCACCCACGTCTGCCGCCACCATAGACCGATTGCGTCTGAGTTTTGCGAAACACAGAGATAATAGTAACTGACGATAGAATGGCTTTCAACAGCGGGGAATTCCAAAGATTTACAAGTCTCAATGGCAATACACACGTTAAGACCTCACCATACTACCTTGCATCCAATGATTTGGTCGAAAGGGCAGTCCATACCTTCAAATCCGGAATTAAAAACTGGGTGGAGATTCTATTGCAACTAGATTATCATGTTTCCTACTCAGCTAAAGGACAATGCCACACATGACCACTGGTAGGTTATTAATGAAGAGATGTCTCAGGACACGTTTGAGTCTCATTAGGCTGAAATTAGGAGGGAGGGTAGAGAGAAGTCAGGAGGCCCAGAAAAATGAACACCATTACCACAGTCGTGAAAGAAACTTCACCGTAGGAGACGCAGTTTTTGCAAAGAACTTTGGGGATGGGCCCAAAGGACTTTCAGGTGATAGGTGTCCTATCACATGTTGGTCGAAAGCTGGATAAGTAGGAGATACGAGATCACCTCTGAGAAGGGAAACAGATCTACAAGAAAGGATGCTCCAAACATTCCTGTTGGAGTCTGCGCCACATGTAGAAGGAACTCCCCTTGCTTTGAAAGTGCCTGTAGGATCTATTGAGCCTGAGAGAGTCAAAGAGACAAACTTACAGGTTCCTACTGGAGAGCCTAGTGGACAGATAACTCCTGAGATGGAGGCCTTGGATAAACCATTCGAAGTCGTAGAACTATGACATTCAACATGCTTGAAGAAACCTCCAGAGAGACTGAATTTGTAAATTGTTTACTTATGTAAATAGTTGATATATTGTAAAGATTGTAAATTGTACTTTCGAATAAAGGGGGGGGCGGATGTGGTAATCTGAGGTGCAATACACCTTTAAGAGAATGTGAGCAGATTGACCACGTGACTGTATTACCCAATTGTTGTGTAGCGCGGGCTACAATGTTAAAGAGTAGTTTTAGAGTAGGGTCTGGTTGGAGAAGCACATATTGGGCTGAATCTTCAGCTCGGCGAGCAGGGGCGGGGCCTGCTCACTGAGGCGTAAAATGACGCAGAGTGACCTGACGCCTGACGCATGCGTCCCAACGTCACCGCGTGTCATTTAGGTTTTCAGCTTGGTGGGCCGACATGTGTGACACTGTCACATGAGTGGACATGTCTTCAATTCAATTTTTCTTTATCAAAATTTTTAAAACTTAAAACGTCTCTCGCTGAAGGACCTCTGTGCCTCAGGGAGATTTCTGTGCTCTTTCATGACAGAGCGCACTCCCAACTCACCCCATCCCCTGCCGCCCACACAGGGTGCGCTCAGCAATTCTGGGTGTGTGTCATGCTGGGCAGACCTTAATTGGCCCACCCATGTAAAACGGTGGCATGGACCCGATCGGGGGCACCGATCGGGTCAGTGCCCACCTGCGCCCACCCCCGCACAAGCCCCCCGACGGGGGGAAAATTTGCTCCATTGTGTTAGTGCTCTGTTACCTGTGTAAATAAACAGCATGTGCTTCATCTTATATTGGTCTCGGTGTCTGCAGTATATTGTTGCCAACTCACCCGCCGGTAGATAGGTGTGCAACCGTGTTCGCGAGCAAAGCAACCCAACAGAAGAACATAACACTCCTAGTTCATTCCTTCACTTCCTTCTCAATGTCCACCAGTCCTGCATACAAAACACTGACATATTAATCTATGTGAATTTTGAGACCAAACTCTATGCAATTTTCATGAAAGTAGATCTATGTTTGTTTCCATATACAGCCTATAATTTACAAGTGCCAGGGTTTCTTTAATTGTGGGATATTAAAGAAACTCTGGCACTTGAAATTTATAGGCTGTATATGGAAAGCCTTTACAACCCTTACAGGCAACCCTTAAAGGCAACCCTTTAAGGACTGAAGGTGCTGCTTCCTGCCCTACTCCATATCTTTGGAGAGCTCCTAACTTTGGGTACAAACCCAGGAACAAAAAGGAAAGAAAAATCTTGCATTTATATAGCACCTTTCATGAACTTCAGGACTTCCCAAAGCACTTTACAGCCAATGTAGTACTTTTGAAGTTTAGTCACTGTTGCAGTGTAGGACATCTGACTGTCAATTTGCTCCCAAAAACAGCAATTTGATAATGATCAGGTAATCTGTTGTTTAATAAATCACAGTACATCACAACTGATACCAGCATAGAACAGCACACGGTCTCAGCACCAAGACCAGAACAACAACTCTGGAGACAAGAAGTGTGGTGTAGGTGTGAGAGAGCAGGTGGGTAGGGGGCAGGCAAGGCTGACAGGAAATACCCATGCTAGTGCCAAATTGACTTTCATTCCACTTTAACTCCCGAGTCTTATTGCCATGTAGGAGACCAAACTCCTGCCTGAACCATTGGTAAGGACAAGGTAGCCAGTGGGTAGGAACAGGATTTTATGTGACAGAAGGACAATAGGTACCCAGGGAAGTGTTTGGCAATAAGGTAAGTATACAGATTGGGGGTCGATGGGGTTAGTGGTGGGGGGTAATAACAGTCAGGAGGCATGAAGGGAAGCCCAGGAGAGGACCACAGTTCCTTTATGGGGCCTAGAGAAACACTCCTGCTCCTCCTGGCAAACAAGGAAACTTTAAATAAAAATGAAAAGAAACCTGACCGTTCTCTGACCATGATTTAGCCTCCTGTCCAATCTCACTAGTGAGTCTATCACTTAGCTCCGCTGCTGCAATTGGAAGTTTTATCAGGGTCTGAATGACATTCTTCAGACGTGAACTTCTAAATATTAATGAGGCCCACACAAAGATAGGTAAGTGGCCCCAGTGCTGCCGAGAAACCCGGCATTTAAAATGGCAGTAGGCACAAATGTGTCAGCAACACGGTGGGAAGCATTCGGACGCCATTTTAACTAACTGCCCAACACATTTTCACCAAATAGACACTATTACAAAGGGCTCCAATGGCTGAAATTTTATCGGCACTGCAGGTTCCCCGATGACTGGCCCAAAAATCAGGGGAAACCCAGCATCAGCCACTTATGTGGTCCCCCCAGTCACCTTTTCAGCCCTCCTGCAACTAATTAGTTGTCCTCAGGGCTCCCATCACTTTAAAGGATGGACGCCTGCCCCCAAGAGCTGCCAACCAACCAGAAGGCCGGCTGCTCAGAGTTCTGAGTATGAGCGGTGGCTACGGCTGGGACTGTGCCCGGAAGACAGGACACCTTGGGGGCAGGCCACCCTCCCAACTCGGTAAGTGGGAAATGGGGTTTGGAAGTACCAGGGCCAGTCAGGCAAGCCTGTTGAAGGTGTTTGCGGATGGCTGATGTGGGCGGGGCTGGTTGCCAAGGAGGCTGTTATTGTTGCCGGTGGGGAGGGGCACCTCCCTGATCCATGGAGGGTCTGAACAGGAGACCCCTCCCACCCCGAGCCTTGCAGGGAGGCTGCCAGGGTTCACTACGCAGTCTGACCACATGGTGGAGGGCCTATTCACCGATGGTAAAATGACATCCGTGGCAGAAAGAGGCCCTTAACTGGCCACTTAAATGATTCACTTGGCCTCTGGGAAGGACAACCACCCTGCAACTACCTTGTCACTGGTAAAATGCTGTGACAGTGGGAAGGAGTCAGACAAAACACCCCCAACCTTCCCTCATCATTTTACAGGCACCATCCATCCTCCGCCCACCTCGCAGCCCATCCCCAGATGACTGGTAAAATCCAGCCTAATATCTCTCATTTTGATATGGCAACAATCAGTAAAATTAAAATGAAGTATTTCTCCTGCAGGCAACTTCTCCTTCAGTTCACAGGCTACGTACGGGCTACATATAAAAAAAAGTTAGAAATTTTATTCTCAGAGCTGAAGCAAGCACATTTATTAGTTTAAATTTCAGAAATAACATTAATGCTATGATTGGATTATGAAATGTTTGCACATTGTCTTGGATTAAAGAAGCTTTTAATTTTTTTAATAATGCATTTTTAGCAGTGACAGAACTGCCTGTTTCACACGAAAAATATATCTGATTCAAATTGGCTTCATAAATAATTCTTCAGTTTATCAATGCTGGATAAATAGAGAATAATGCAGACCTGAAACTGGCTATGATCTAATCAAGGGGTTCAACCTGAAGGAAAACCATCTCCTGAATCTCATGGCATTAGTTTATGGCCTAAAACCAGTTGGTATCCATAATTCCTCATCTCTCGTGCCGATGCTCATGGAGAGTTCCCAACCTGAAGCCTTGTCTCGTATATTTACAGTAACCGAGAAATTCAGAAAGATTTGCATTTGTATAGCGCCTTTTGTTACCTCATGATATCCCTAGATGCTTTACTGCCAATGAATTTCTGAAACACAAGAGCCAAATTGTGCACAATAAGGCCCCACAAACAACAATGTGATCATGACCAGATAATCACTGTTAGCGATATTGGTTGAGGGATAAATATTAGCCCTTATATAAGGGAAAACTCCCCTGATCTTCTTCAAAAGAGTGCTGTGGCATCATTTCTCTCTACCTGAAAGCATAGATGAAGCCTTGGTTTAACATCTCCTCTGAAAGGTGGAATAGAGTTTGGTGACAGGGTTCAACGAAGAACAGAAGACTCAGCGGGAGCGATGGCTGTATAAGCAGGGAGCGGAGCTGAGGGTTTACAACTATGTCAGCAGAAGTTGTTTGCTGCTGAGACTATCGTCTATGAGTCTCTTACCTCCTGACTTTAATCTGTGCTTTCTTCCAATCATCCACCCTGCATAAACTTGAGCTCATGCAAAACTCTGCTGTCCGCACCCTAACTAGGGCGAAGCTATGTTAACTTATTGTTCCTGTGCTCACTGACGTACAATGGCTTCTATCCGGCAAAGCTTCAGATTTAAACTTCTCATCCTCAGGTTTGAATCCTTCTGTGACCTCGCCCCTCCCTTTCTTTGAAACCTCCAGTGACCCTACAACTCTCCAGCATATCTCCATTGCTCAAACTCTTATAGGAACATTTATTTTATTCATTCATGAGATACGGGCATCGCTGGCTAAACCAGCATTTATTGCCCATCCCTAATTGCCCTTGAGAAGGTGGTGGTGAGCTGCTTTCTTGAACCATTGTAGTCCATGTGGTGTAGTTACACCAACAGTGCTGTTAGGGATGGAATTCCAGGGACCCAGCGACAGTGAAGGAACTGCGATATGTTTCCAATTCAGGATGGTGAATGGCTTGGAGGGGAACTTCCAGGTGATGGTGTTACCATGTACCTGTTGCCCTTGTCCTTCTTGATGGTAGATAGACTGTAGATGGTACACACTGCTGCCACTGTGCATTGGTGGTGGAGGGATTGAATGTTTGTGGAAGCTGTGTCAATCAAGCAGGCTGCTTTGTCCTGGATGATGTTGATCTTCTTGAGCATTGTTGGAGCTGCACTCATCCAGACAAATGGAGAGTATTCCATCATGCTTCTGGCTTGTGCCTTGTAGATGGTGGTTAGGCTTTAGGGAGGCAGGGGGTGGGATCATCTGTGCCTGTTGGCGTCAGGTGTGCTTGGCAGTGTGTGCGGACAATATGGCGAGAAGGCCAAAAATCGGTTGCACGACGTCGTGAAACCAATTTGCGAGCGTCAGCTCATCCCGTCAATTCCAGGCTGCACTTCCCGCCATCAGATATCGGGAACCTCATTGTAAATACATCTGCATATCAGTATAAGGCCAGCCCGGCTGAATCATACCACTCCCCCACCCCCGCTGGATTGTCCTCCCATCTCGGCGTGATTGCACGCTGACCTGTTTCACAACAGCATATATAAGGTGTGCACTTAGCGGGCTGCATTTTGAGAGAAACCCAAGAGCTGAGTGCACAGGAACATTGTGCAGCGCTCACCCGGTTCGCCTGTTGGACTTCAAGGTGGAGGGGTGTTGGAGGCGTGGGGGCAAGGGCAGCCCTACAGTTGAGGTGACTTGGGGGTGGGGGCAAGGGTTGCCCTGCGGTTGAGGCAAGTTAAGGACGGAACTCAGTGTCGCCTGCCCACAACATTCTGGCAGCAATGACAAGCACAGTCAGAGTGCAGGCATCAGTAATGTGTCCAGGGAGTGTGAGGCCGGACCATCACTTTGGTCTGAAAGCTGCACAAAGCACAGGGAAGAGGCCCTGGACTGAGACACCTGCCTTTATCTTGTCCAGAAAGATTTCACATCTGAGTGACATGAATACTGCTCATCAGAGCAAGCAGCCATAGACAGGGAGACATCCTTTGGAGCTTATTTATAATAGTGAACATTATGTACATGTGATTAACACCCGTGCCCAGGCTGTACAAATTACAGCTTCCTGATTGGACCCTCATTGCTGCTGCTGCTGCAGTTGTGTGCTGGGCGTGTTGTTGGAAGGAGCTAGGAGTTACTGCTCTTGCTGCTGTGGTTGTTTGAACTATTTGTCTTGCTGCCTTTCCATCAGGCTCCTTGAGACTTCTTCCATCTTCTGTATTTTTGCTGCCCAAGAAACATCAACGAATGTGAGACCTGCTGCTGGTTTTGCTGCAGGGGCCTGGAGCCTGCAAGGCCTGAGGCCTATTGAGGCCTGAAGAATTGGAGGAGAGAGAGAGGAGGTGCTGCAGGGCAGGGAGGCAAGGAATTTTCCTCAAATAACATCTGAGGTGGGTGTCTGAACATTTGTTTGGTGGGGGCAGAAAACAACCTTGTACTTTGTGGGGGGAGTAAATAAGGCATTTGCAGAAACTTGGGGAGGAGTGTGTGGGTTTGTTTAAGACCTTGCTGCAACACCCCCCCACCCCCATCCTCTGTCACTTTGCTGGTGCTGCCTGGTGAGGAGGGGCGGTGCCAATTTCTGTGTGCCAGGCAGTGCCGGCTGCCTGGTGAAGACATCATCCTCCCCTGACAGGAAGACCAGCGAAGCTCCCACACCCCCAACTCCACTCCACCAAGTGACACCCACCCAGCCTGCACCATACACCCTTTCCCGCCTGTGCCTCCCTGTCGTTTTACCCCTCTCCCTCCTCTCCTCCTTGTTTTCATCACTCCGGAGGTGAGGCCATACCATCCTTTCCCCTTCTCCCCCAGACTGGGATATTTTTGCATAAAGAGCTCGGGGTGGGTGTGGCTCTCCCTCTGTGACTGTGACAGGGCCTCCTGTAGCCGGGCCTCCCCGGGCGAATGTGGAGGCGGTGCTGCCAATGGTGGTGGGGCCCCCCAAGAAAATATATGCGGGAGCAGCTGCTCCCACGGCCCCATCACCTTTCCACCTCCTTCCGAAGACCCTGGGGTGAAGAGCTACACCCACCCCGAAATGACAATCCAGGCGTGGTCAGGGCTATGGCTGGGTCGTCGGCCCCTCAGCCGTAGCTGCCGCCTCGAAAATGTACGGCAAAGCCGCCCTTTTCTTGTAGTCCAAGCAGGCGGTGCACCTGGCCCTTGAAGAGGGGCTCACTGTGGGTGGGACGTTTCTGGCTGTGGACCCCCGGATGTCGCCACCCAGAGGATCATAATCTCCGACGTCCCGCCCTTTGTCCCCAGTGAGCTCCTCCTCCCTCACCTCCATCAACTGGGGGAGGTCAGGTCAGGGGTCGGCCTCAAGGAGGCAAACCTCCGCCACGTGTATTCCTTTTGGCGCCAGGTTTCCGTCCACATGGCCCGGGCGGAGTGCACGGAGTGGGGTTTTACTGTGCAATACGAGGGGGCCGCCAACAGAGTTTTCTGGACTGCAGATGGTGTGTGGTGCCATGCTGCAAGGAGGTGGGGCACGTCCATAAGAACTGCCCCGCCTCCAAGGCCACCAGCACCACCCAGGTGGCCGCGGTTGGCACCACTGCACCTCCCCCACCGCCACTCCATCTTCCTCCCCACGAGGGGAGGTGCCACTGGCAGTCACAGTGAGGCAGTGGGAGGACCCCGCGCTGTAAGAAGGTGTGGAGGAAGACCCGCCGCCTGGAGGCGACCCCCTCCCACCACCAGATCCCCCAAACCCGCCCTGATTCCCACAACACCTGAAAACACCGGCTCGGAGGTAAAAACATCCTCCGGCCTTGGCGACGTGTCTGCGCGTGCTCCCGGACTCGTGTGCACCTCAGCGCCATGTGCTGGGCCCGGCGTCGACTCTGGGTGGGTTCCCGGGTCCGGTGGCAATGGGGCAGGTGACCCCGAGCCGGTAGTTGTCCTCAAAAAGATTGACCTACCCAAACCCCAGAGGACAGACCATCCTGGGTCGGGTAGGGGAGGCTGGGGGAGGCAGCGGAGACCTTACAGATGGAGGTGTCCCCAGCCCCCAGCCTATCCCAAAAGAGGTCTCACCCATTGGAGGGGGAGGACCTCACGGCTCATGAGGCCCATTGTGTTTTCTCTCATGATGAAAAGGTGGTGGCGTCTCCTTGGTATGTCCTTGGTCTATCCCCTGCAGGGAGCCCAAATCCCCATCCGCTTGCTGGGCAGCGCCCCTCGGGGGTCAGTGAGGGTATTACCCTTGTTTCCCACCCCGATCCACTTTGAACCCCCCCGAGATGCCATCTGGCCCGCCAGGGGACTGCGGCAGTCCCTTCATAGCCCCAAGCGCTGGGTCATCAGGTGGAGGTCTCCTGGCTCCCTCCCGACCTTTAGCACCAGGTACCCCCCGTCCTGGGTCCGGAGATTTTTCCGGACTCGTCGGGCAACCCAGTGCCCGGGGAGGAGCAGGGTTCTGGGCTGCCGTCGCCCTATGGCCCAGATCCAGAAAGGGAGACCAGAGAGGACCCCTCTGCCCTGGATCCTGGGGGTGGAATCGAGGTGGAGGTGGAGCCGATTGGCAGCTCCGACCCAGCCCCTGTTGTCAATATGGGGGAGGGGTTGGAAGCTGGAGGCAACAAACTGGAGGAGGGTGGAGTTTCGGTGGTGAGCACCAGAGACAACTTAGATTCGCTGACGGGTGAGGTGGTAGAGCCCCTGGTGCCCCCCCACCAATTCTCCCCTCATCCCTTTACGGGAGCTGCAGGATTTTTTAGCGAGTAATCGCGGTCGCCGAGACAGGGTCCTGTCGGCCCTGGGCTGGTGACATTCTTTTCTGCTGGTGTTTTGGTCCACCCGTGAGGCACTAAAAGCCCCTGGGCTGGACCAGAACACTAAGAGGAGGGTCCACACATTTCTTGCTGGGCTCCTGAAGGAGAGGAAGGATTAAAATAGCCCTCTCCTTCTTACTCTAGGCGTGGTGATGGTAGTACATACTTCTGACAGTGAAGACTACCATAGCCAGCCTCCACATCCACGGCAGCAGGGACGCACAGCGCAGGTTCCAGAACTCCTCGGTCCTCCGGGACGGGAAATATGCGCTGTGCTTCCTGCAGGAAACCCATACCGTTCCGGGAGACCAAGCTATGTGGCTCCTGGACTGGCGAGGGCGGAGGGGGTCTCCATGAGTCACCTAGTCTCCGATTCTGGCGGGGTGGCTATCTTGTTGGCCCCACGTTTTCAACCGGAGATCTTGGGGTGAAGGAGCCTGTGCCAGGCCGCTTGCTGAACCTTAGTGTGCGTCAGGGGGGCGCAGCGCTTCACTGTGTGAATGTGTGCGCTCCCCTGGGCACACAGCAGCAAGCAGGCTTCTTTAAGGAACTGTCCATTCATCTCAGCTCCATCGACGCGGATTTCAACTGTACCCTCGAGGCCAGGGGCCATCTCAGTGCCCAGCACCGCACGCTAGGTGTGAGTAATTTGCAGGACCTGGTCGGGTCCTTCGACCTGGTGGACGTCTGGTGACATCTCCATCCCGATTCTAGCATTTTCAGTTTTGTGTCACCTGGAGTCGGAGCGTCCAGACTCGACTGCCTTTACATTTTCAAGGGATTCGTGGCTGTGTTCCATCGGCTTCTGTGCGGTGGGTGCCGTGCACGGTCCGTTCTGCGCTTGGACAGGGTCTGCGTACTGGCACTTTAACAAGCTGCTGCTGGAGGACGAGCGGTTCCTGGACTCGTTGTCTTTTCTGGGCCGGATGGAGAAGGAAGCAGGGAGGCTTCCCCTCCTTGAGCCTATGGTGGGACGTGGGCAAGGCTCATGTCCACGTCTTCTGTCAGGAGTACGCGAGGAGGTCGGCAAAGAGGCGGAAATCCAGGGTCGAGGAGTTGGAGAAGGAGGTGCTCGACCTGGAGGCACGTCTCCGTCAGCCCGACGCGGACCCGGACCTGCGGTCGGTGTACGATGAGAAGGAGAGCGCGCTGCGGGACCTGCAACTTGTCGGGGCCCGTTCATGAGGTCATGGATCCTTCGGGACCTGGACCGTGTCTCCCGTTTCTTCTTCTCTCTGGAAAAAAGGCACGGGGTCCGTCAGCAGCTCCTTACGCTGCTGGCCGACGACGGATCCCTTGTCTTAGACCCAGAGGGCATCAGGGCCATTGCCAAATCCTATTACACTGCCCTATTCTCTCTGGATCTGTCCAGCGAGGATGCTCACAGAGTTTTGTGGGAGGACCTGCCGCAGGTCGACCTAGAGGGTGCCGGAAAGCTTAACTCCCCTATTAGTCTGGGGGAGCTGACTGGCGCCCTCGACAGTCTCTCCACGAGCAAATCCCCGGGGCTGAATAGGCTGACCGTGGAGTTATTCAGGGCATTCTGGGACATCCTGGGGAACGACTATGCAGGAGTCCAGGGGGAGAGTATCGCTACTGGGGAGATGCCCCTCTCATGTCGCAGGGCTGTGATTGCCCTGCTGCCAAAGAAGGGGGATCTCTGCCACCTTAAAAACTGGTGCCTGGTCTCCCTCCTCAGCACGGATTTCA
This sequence comes from Cetorhinus maximus, assembly GCF_964194155.1. Taxonomy (NCBI): domain Eukaryota; kingdom Metazoa; phylum Chordata; class Chondrichthyes; order Lamniformes; family Cetorhinidae; genus Cetorhinus; species Cetorhinus maximus. Next base: position 56,152,799 of record NC_135899.1, read on the forward strand.
AGATCTTTGCCAGATCTTGAATGTCTTCTCACCTTGGCACTGTGCTGGGCCATATGAACAACCTTACCAGCGCTACACAGTCCCGGGATGTACTATCTTTGATAATAACCATCTGGTCCGGGACATCATCCAGTTTCCCCAGAGGACTGGTCTGTCGAGCGCCTTCCTGTCTCTTGACCAGGAGAAGGCGTTCGACAAGGTGGATCACAAATATTTATTCGGAACTCTGCGAGCATTCGGGTCCGGGACGCATTTCGTCGCCCGGATCCCACTTCTGTACTCTGCACTCTAACTAGAGTGTCTAGTTAAGGTTAACAGGTCCCTTCGCTTTGGGAGAGGGGTGTGTCAGGGCTTCCCTCTGTCTGGCTAATTGTATTCCACCTGTGTGGAGCCTTCCCTGCGCCTCTTGTGGAGGAGGTTGTCAGGATTGGTTCTATGTGGGCTGGGCATGGGGGTGGTCCTCTCGGCTTACACGGGTGATGAGCTTCTCATGTTCACCGACCCGGCTGACCTGTGGAAGATGCACGAGAGCCAGGTGGTCTATTCTGCTGTGTCCTCTGCCAGGATCAACTGGGGCAAGTGTTCTGGACTCCTGGTCGGTCAGTGGCAGATGGATCCCCTACCCGAGGAGCTCAGGCCTTTCACCTGGAGCAGGACCAGGCTCTTCTACCTGGGGGTCCAGCTCTGCCCTGCTGAGGGATCCTGGCCAGCGAACTGGTAGGAGCTGGAGGCCAAAGTCACCACTCGCCTGCGGCGCTGGACAGGACTGCTCCAAGTGTTGTCTTACTGGGGTCGAGTTCTGGTCATAAACCAGCTGATTGCTGCCATGTTGTGGTACCAGCTGGTTACTTTGATTTTTGTCTCCTGTTTGTAGACCTGAGGGGCCTTTTTGACTCCTTGCAGGTATTGCCCATCTTTTACCAGGACCTGATCAAAGTCTGGAACATGGTCGCCTCGTGATGCAGCTCTCCACTGTCAGGAGTAGTGGCTCTTGTCAGAGAGCCGCTGCTCAGGAATCTGCCCCTCCGTCCTTTTCAGTGGCTGGCGGAGAGGAGAGCTGTGGCTGTGGCTGCTGGGGTGACCAAGATTGGGGACGTGCTGGGTGGCGGAGGAGTGGGCTAGATGATTTCACAGGAGTTGGCTCATCATGCATTGGTGGACATCCAGCTCGCAGCCAATGCCTTTCAAGACCCTAGGATGGTCGTGCTCGGCCCCAACACCATACTGGGACTCGAGGTGGTGCAGGTGCACAATGGTCTTCCCTCTGAGCATACCCCCATTCGGATGGAATTCCACATTGGCCCCCAAGCCCCAAACCCTCCCTCAAGAGCCAGTGCCCCGCAACCTGAGTCACCTCGCGGAAATACCCTCCATGCCCTTTAGCGCAGCACAGAGGGGTTTCCTGTACGAGTTGCTGCTGTACACCCTTCACTTCCTTGCCCTCGCCCGCCACCCGGACACGCCCTGGCATGCCTTGTTGCCGTCCGGCAGTGGAGGTCCCCAGTGGGGGGGCCCCTCTATGGAGGTGTCCTCCCCTTTTCTATCGGGACCTGGGGTGGAGGGTGTTGAACGCAGCAGTCCCATACAGTCGTAGGTTGTGTCAGTTCACAGACACCCAAGATGCCTGTGTCTTTTGCAGCCTTGTGGAGTCTGTGGACCACATGTATGTTGGTTGTTGTAGGCTGCACCCCCTTTTCAGTTATTTGAAAAACCTTTTACTATTGTTTTCTTTGCACTTCAGTCCCATGCTCCTGATTTATGGTCACCCAGTGCAAAGTGGAGGACCTCCTCGTGAACCTGCTCCTGGGCCTGGCCAAGTTGGCCATTAACAGGTGCAGGCAGTGGACAAGTGGTCATCCGACCTGACTGTCTGCCCCTCTTCCGCGGCTACGTTCAGGGCCAGGTGTCCCTGGAGAGGGAGCACGCGGTGTCTGCCGGGACCGTCGAGGCCTTCCGTGCTCAGTGGGCACCGCGAGGGCTGGGGTGTTTTATTGACCCTGTTAATCACATTTTGGTTTAATGCTTGTAAGTTTCCTTTAAATTTTGTCTTTGTTATGGCAGTTTCCCTTTAAGGGGCTGCCTTTTAATTTGTCCTCAATTTTGTTAATTTAGTTTACTTGGTTGACTCAAAAGAGTTACATCTTCCATATCAATTTTTATCTGATTACACACTTTGGCACATTTCACTACACTAGGAGCTGTATAAATGCAAGTTGTTGATGTTATAAAAAAGATTGTACATAACAAGATTGACTGCATCATTACTGCGTGAGGAGAAAACCTGTCCCCTAGGAACAGTTTGCATATATCGAAACACTGCTCGTAATATGCCTCGATTGGTAAGGATTGCATATGTATCTATTCAGCTATACCCACAATTTTATAGCCACAATGTACCATTTTATTACTTCTTTGGTAAATATTGAATGTCAGAAGGATCGAAAGGGAATTTAATGTCGTTGTGGGATGTAAAATAAGCAGTAACTCACCCATACATTATCCCATCAACATCACAGCATACTGCATTTTCAAATCTATAGCATTTCGTATCTGAAAGAGAAAGGTAGGGAAATTTCTCAGAACTAATCCCATTCCCCTCGGTATTAAGCTCTAAGGGCCTTGTATCTGGCAAAATAACACTGGCATCGTGAAAATGTGAACTAATTTGCTCTAAATTTGAGCAGTGTAAATGTTGCATTATACTCCATGGTGGCAGGCAGATATGCCCAGAGCTACAGTCACAGTGTTTATGACATTAACGGAGTGAAATTTACTTTCTGATTGTTTTACCATTCCCAATTCCTTCCTCCCCCTCCAAACCTTCCTCACCTGTGGTTGACCACAGGTGCTGCTGCACTGTTTCATGGTTTCCATTATCTCTGCGGACCCTTGCAGTGCGACAATTCCCTCATATTCTCCATTCTTCTGACTGTCCTCTCTGCATCCCTGCCCCCACCACCATGACTGGTGCCTTCTGCTGATGAGGCCTAAACTCTGGAATCCCCTCCCTAAACTCTTCAACCTCTGCGCTTCTCTCTACTCCAGCAGCTAGATGTAAAGGCACCCACCCCTGGATCCGTTAGGCCCAGCATGGATGTGTCTACCAGATTTCCCGAGACTCGGGAAAGTTGGCTGCTTGTGGCTAAATTCAAAAAGCTGAAAAACAGTGAGGCCTCATTATAAGAGCAGCCTCATATTTAAAGTCTCAACCCATCTCCTTGGAGTGGGTTAATCACCCACTCACCTTCCTGTCTGTTAAAACCAAAAGTGCATGTGTTGGAGGTGAGCTGGGTTGGGATTTTGATTTTTAAATCTTTAACCCCCTGACCTGACCCAATCCCAAAAGCGGTCAAAATTCCCCCAATTAACTCGCAAATGACTCACCAAAGCTATAATCATCTCAAAAGCAGGGATATTTATAACAGATGTAATTCCAAATCATCCGAGTGCAATATATTTATGACACCTGTGAAAGCATTTTAAGACATTACAGGACAAGTTTTCCAATTTCTGTTCCAAGTGGCGTTGAGCCACACAGTGAGAGTTTGAGAGGCGGAAGAGTTAGGTAGGGAATTCCAGAGTTTAGGGACCCGGCAGCTGAAAGACATGGCTGCCAATTGCTGAAAAGAAGGTGCAAGATACACAAGAGACCAGTGTTCAGCATTTCCTGACATTGGGCCCATTATTTATACACTGTCAGCTTGATTAATCCTGGTGCTGGGAACCCACTGACAGAGCTCTTGAAGGCAGCAGCTGCCATTTAAAGGAGTCTACATGAAATAGCAATAGCAAAGAGCAGTTTGCAAGATCACAAGGCAATTATGTCATCATTGTGGCATTCATTTCTTTCTCTGCCTTAAAACAATCCTAATCTATTTTGAACCAATGCTGTCTCGTTCTACTCTCACCATTTAATTTAAAATAAGAACCCAGGTTAACTTTGCCCTTAAAATTTTTATGACGTTTAGAAGATCCCTGCTCATACGCTTCCAGGAAAGTCAAAGTTTCCCAGTCATTCCTCACAGCTCATACCCCCGAACACCATGGATTATCCTCATTAGGGGCTCTTCTCCGCACTGCCTCTAGTGGCGGAATGACTCCCTTGTTGCCTGGTGGCCAAAACCTGGGGCAGGATTTTCCATTCCAGACCGAAGTCCCATGGCGGGGGTGGGATCCGGGCATGTTTCCCACCGCGCAGGCCGATGGGAATTCACGCCAAATCACATGATGCTGGCTTAATTAATTATGCAGTCAGGCATTTTCCAATGTATTGCATGGCTGGACAGGCTGGATGGTGCAATTCCCGCCGTCATATCCAGGCGCCATGCTTAAAAGGTGCCCAGAGATCAACTTACCCACCATTTAAGGGGGGGATTGTCCACTGATCACAGGGAGCTCTAGCCCCCAGATTTAATGATGTATCCTTGGAAGTCCTTCCTCAATGCAGTGAAGACCAGGAGGGACGTCCTCTACCCAGAGGATGGAAGGAGGAGGCCGAGCCAGCAGACCAATCCTGCAGGGGAGGAAATCTCCAGGGCAGTCAGTGCTCAGGGCCTCCACGAGGAGACTGCCCTGCAATGCTGGAAATGAATAAATGACCTCATCTGTGCTGCCAGGGTAAGTGAACCCTCAACTGCTCACACTCACCTCACTGAATGGTAGAGGGGACATAGGCCTCAGCGACAAAGTGATAAGGCGAAGCCTCACAGCCCCACTGCAGTCCATCTAGTCTGCAGGTAGAGAGGCCACCGTGGGTCCCTGATCATTCCACACAGAGAGCTCAGAAGCTGTCTGAGGGCGGGAGAAGAGGGTTAGACGTTGAGGGAACCAGCAAACACCGCTAATCACATGCCTCTCTGAGTCTTATCCTTCTATCTACATGAGCTCACTGCTCTGGAGGGTGCTGCCCCAGAACCCTTGGGGACAACTTCCAGAGCATCAGTCACATGGCACACAATCCAGTCAGTTATTTGTAAGATGAAAGCATGAGAAAGATACATGAAACCCAATTGCTCGCAACTTCATCTTCTCTCTTTGCGCTGGAAAAGTTGAGGCACAACAGGAGAGAGAGAGAGAAGACGGGCCTGCCTAACCTCAAGAACCTCGCTGAGCTCGAGTAGCGGGCAGCCCAGCAGGCAGGGGAAGAACCAGACCAAGCTTGTGTGGATAGAGAGGTTGGCAGGTGGCCTCCATCATATAAGGATCCATGTAAAATATAGTCTCATAGAAACCTAGAGCCATGCATTCCTCCATGTCAGAGGCGCTCATGCAGTTGCTCGCTATCTCCTCTCTCACTTACAGGTGCCAGCAGGAAGAGGGAAAGGTGGGAAGAGGAAGCCCTGTCCAGCAGAACAAAAGAACTAGGAGCAGGAGGAGGCAATTCAGCCCCTCGAGCCTGCCCCACCATTTAATACATTCATGGCTGATCTCATTTCGGCCTCAACTCCAATTTCCCGCCCTCTCCACATAACCTTTCAACCTGTTATTAATTAAAAATCTGACTATTTCCTCTTTAAATTTATTCAGAGTCCCGGCATCCACTGCAGTCTGAGGTAGTGAATTCCACAGGTTCACGACCCTTTGAGAAAAGTAATTCCTCCTCATCTCTGATTTAAATCTACCACCCCTTAGCCTTAAAATATGGCCTCTCATTCTAGAATTCCCCACAAGGGGAAACATCTGCTCCATGTCTACTTTGTCTATCCCCTTTAGCATCCTATATACCTCAATTAGATCTCCTCTCATTCTTCTAAACTCTAGCGAGTATAGGCTTAAACTGCTCAATCTCTCCTCATAAGACAAGCCCCGCATCTCTGGAATCAATCTAGTGAACCCCCTCTGAACGGCCTCCAATACAACTACATCCTTCCTCAAGTAAGGGGACCAAAACTGTGCACAGTACTCCAGGTGCGGTCTCAGCAATGCCTTGTACAGTTGCAACAACACTTCCCTATTTTTATACTCTATTCCTTTAGCAATAAATGCCAAAATTCCACTTGCCTTCCTTATTACCTGCTGTACCTGCATACTAGCTTTCAGCGATTCATGCACGAAGACACCCAGATCCCTCTGCACTGAAGCATTCTGAAGCTTCCCTCTATTTAAATAATAAGTCACCTTTTTATTCTTCCGACCAAAATGGATAACCTCAAACTTATACACATTAAACTCCATCTGCCAAATTCTGGTCCATTCACCTACCCTGTCCATATCCATTTGTAAATTTCTTATTTCTTCATTGCAACTTACTTTCCCACCAATTTGGTGCCATCTGCAAACCTCCAGCCCACAGAGGACCGAGGACATCGAGGAGGAGGAAGAAGGTGCTTGTTTAGAGGCATCACAACAGTCCCCTGCACCCTGAACCTGCCCAGAGACACACACCTCAGTGGGTACTAGATCTAGTTCAGGCAGGATCCCACATTTTCGTGGCCACCGCACGGACACTTGTCTGCACCGGGAGGAGACAGGGACTGCCAAGCGCACCGGCACTCAGAGGACTGCTGGTGAAGAGGCATCTGTGATGTCCGAGTCGGATGACAAGCCTCTGGAATGGGCCTGCATGAAGTACTGGAGATGCTGCGAGAGGTGGGGAAACATCAGGCAGAGATGTCGGACGCCCTCAACAGAGTGGCAAGTGAGAAAGAGACTCCTGTTAGCTAATGAAGTGGTGCTGACATGTACACGCAACAAGACCTCCATAGGGAGGGTGGCAGATGCCATAGAGAACTTGGCCCAGCAGAACGCCCAGTTTCTGCCGGAGATGCACACAAACCTGCACTCCATCACTGTAGCCATGGGTGGGTTTTTGCTATGGCTATGCCTAAGTGGGACAGAGCAACTTGACCTCTCTCCAGGTGGCCCTTCTCCTCAAGGAGTCAGGTAGGGGCTTTCAGGCACCAAAGGGAGAAAGAGCAGATTGTTGGACACCCCTGGGACCTGCACTCAGGACTTTGAGGGAGTCCGGCCCTTCAGGGGTGACCCCTTCAGCTTAGTCCTCTGTGACCGCAGAGGGAGCAGCTGCCCCACAACAGAACAACCAAAGTAGGCAAGTACCCTCCAGGCCTTGGGTCTCCAGAGGACAGCTGCCAAGGTCATCCAGGACAACAGGGCCTACTGGTCAGCAGGCTGCCTCCACCGCTGCTGCGGATGTCGGGGGAGCACCTAGAAGAAGTGGTAGGGAACAAAAGATTAAGAAGTTTTGATTTCATATGTTGTTGCATGGGTGCACTGTGATTGCTAATGTTGTGACACTTTTGCAAATAGAGTGAACTTGCATTTTAATGAAGTCCGATGTGATTTATTTGCAACTTGTAATCCTTAAGCCTGTGTGGCCCCCGCCCCCGCCCCCCCACCCCACCTCAACTTCAGAGGGACACCCCAGCTGGGTCTATGTCCCTGGAATCATGCATGTGCAGAGGGGTAAAGGCCTTTTCCAGGGCTCTTGTGAGCGATGTGCAAGAAGTTTCCCACACACGCTGAACCTTTGCCCTTCACACACTCATCTGTTCCAGGGCCCTGGCATTGTAAGTACCACATGCAGAAGTTCCCCTTGTGTTGAGATGACCTGCAGCTCCAACTACCCCTGATGAGCCATTTCCATGCAGCATCTTGAGATCACCACCACGAGGCACTGGATAGTTGCAAGCGGCCATGGATCATGTTCCATTCAATACACAGTCCAATACCCATGACCCACATGCTACCCCCCTCCCATAACCATTGACCACCCCCCCACATGTAACATTTGACCTTCCCATAGTTACCCTTCAACCTACCCCCATTACCCTTCATCTCATGCAGGTGAATGTCTACATCCCCTACCTTCCCAAGGGGCCCACTGCTGTTACAATAGACATGCCCTCCTCACCTGTGTTTGTGTGTATGTGTGCGTGTTTTAACTGAATTACAGACAGCTGGCCTGGGTGCTTTGATGTAGCAGAAGTGAAACTAGGTTTGAAATGCTAAATACGTAAACATGGCTGAAGTTTTAGAATGTGAGGTATGAAGAACATTTACATTTTTAGATAAACCAGAGTAATGAATTTCAAAAGGTGGTACACCTAGCCAACAGAGGCTAAGCCAAACAGTGTGTTTATTTTTCCCAAAGATAACTGATGATATGAGTGCTAGGAAAGATTTATATTATGGAAAAAATAAAGTTGCAAGGATATATTGGGATCATGGAATTTACATTAAAAAGGGAGAAACATGTATAAAAGAGATGAGATGATGTGTAAGGAAAGAAGGAATTCTACGATCTAACAAATGTGAAAAGCCTCCAGCCTCTATGTACCCAGCTGCCATCTCCAGGAACCAAAGCTAAGACAATTCTTGTTAAATATCACTGTCCAGGGTATTGTGTGCTTTGCCTGGGTCTGTTGAAATCTATGTTGTTTTACTGTTGCCTTAATGGAGGTGTAACTGGGAGCTAGATTAATTAGGGGATTTTGGAGTTATCATAGTAGTAATTTGTAGTCCTATGTATGTGCTTAAAATTGTTTCATTTATTAATTTAGTTTTGTAAAAAAAACCTCTAAGACTCAGTGGACCTATCACTACTGAATTTAAGGCACGCATCTCAAAATAAAAATAAAAATTGCAAAACAGTTGTGGCAGCTGTTTAAAGTTTCCCTCTGGAATTTGAGCAACTCAGCATTTACCATCCGCTGTGCCATAACAATTGGTTGAACAGTTTTAGCATTGACTCTGCTAATACTCCTAGGTCTCAGTTCAATTTCCTCCTTAGTTATTAAAGGGGCCACTTCTGGCTGTTCAGAAACATTTTCTAGGCTTGTATTTTTATGGAGCTGGGAGGAGCAAGCTGCATTTATGGCTCAGGTGCCATGCATGACAGCTTATTAAATCTTTGCATCATGCTTAGCGAATTGAGTTTCTTTAGTGTTTTTTTTCATAGCAATTTAGCGGTTTTGGTATTTATGGGATTTATCTCACAGAATAGATAATCAGGACAACACAGGAGAAAGCAGGACATGAATGGGGCAGAACAGTATCTGAGAGCACTAACCTCTTGCTTTCCCTTTTGAAGAACATCTGAAGAAAATGATATAACTACTGAGATTAATCCAATTTGATTTTCTCAGATTTGATTCATTATCTTAAGTCAGACAAAGACAATATTTATAGCTTCAGAAGCCATGTTCCTGACAACATACTGCCATCTATTGTAAGTAATGCAGGTATGAAGATCTTGCTCCCACTGTGTGAAGGGATTTTGGTATAGGCCTTCAGATTTCTCCATACACCTAAGCAGCGTCTGAAGACTTCTTCCTTTAAAATCACAGCTTTTAACTTTTGGACTTGCAAGTAAGGGTCAAATTTAACTTTAAAATCCCCTGAAAAAGGACTCTCAGAGCAAATCCAAGAACCTTCCTTGAGGCCCAGTAAAGAACAAACTCGCATTTATATATCACATTTCATGATCTCAGATCAAAGTGCTATCTGCAAAGATTTTTAAAAAAAGTTAGTCACTTTAGTTTTGTCAGAAAATGCAGTGGCTTGTTTTTTTCCACCAAAAGCCAATATTAATCTGCTTTTGCTGGTACTGGTCAGGGGATAAATGTTGAGCACAAGAATTCCCTGTGCTATGGGCTCATTTATATCCATTTTAGTGGGCAGATATTTCCTCACTTTAACTTCTCATCCAAAAGGCAGCACATCCAACAATGCTGCACTCACTCAGTACTGCATTGAAAAGCCACATTATGTGCTCAGTACCTTCATGGAGGCTTGAACGCACAAATATCTGCCTCAGAGGCAAAATGCTAGCATAAAGTTAAGCTAAAGCATGTATGTCCATCTAAGTGGTAAGTTTGAAAGCAGCTAATAGTTTCACCACAGATTAGGGGGAGGCAGTGGCATGTTGGTAATGTCACTGGGCTGGAAGGCCTAGTCCTGTCCCACCAGAGGTGTTGACACAGTGGTATACAGTTAGCACGGAGTTGACCTGGGAGTCCTCAACATTGACTCCAGACTCCATGAGGTTTCATGGCATCAGGTCAAACATGGGCAAGGAAACCTGCCGCTGGTTACCACCTAACACACCCTCCTACCCACTTCAGCTGGTGAATCAACCATGTTGAAATTCACTTCAAGTAATCACTGAGGTAGACACTGGCACAGAATTTACCCTGGGTGGGGGATTTCAAAATCAATCACCAAGATTAGTTCGGTGTCATCCCTACTGATCGAGCTGGCTGAGTCCTAAAGGGCATAACTGCTAGACTGGGTCTGTGTCAGGGGGTGAGGGAACCAACAAGAGGGAAAAACCTACTTGGCCTTGTCCTCACCAATCTACCAGTTGCAGATGCATCTGTTCATGACAGTATCAGTAGGAGTGACCACGCCACAGTCCTGTCTTCACATTGAGGATTCCCTCCATCGTGTTTGGCACTACCACCGTGCTAAACGGGATAGATTTCAAACATATCTACCAACTCAAAACAGGGCATCCATGAGATGCATGGGCCATCAGCAGCAGCAGAGTTGTACTCAACCACAATCTGTAACCTCATGGCCTGGCACAATCCCCCACTCTACCATTACCATCAAGCTAGAGGGTCAACCCTGGTTCAGTGAAGAGTGCAGGAGTGCATGCCAGGAGCAGCACCAGGCATACCTAAAACAATGAGGTATAACGCTGGTGAAGCTACCTGTGTACCAAATAGTAGAGGTAGAATACAATAGACAGAGTTAAGCGATCCAACAAGCAATGGATCAGATCTAAGCACTGCAGTCCTGCCATACCTCATTGTGAATGATTGTGGACAATTACATAACTACTGGAGGAGGTGGCTCCACAAATATCCCCATCCTCAATAATGGGGGAGCCCAGCACATCAGTGCAAAAGATAAGACATTTGCACCAATCTTCAGCCAGAAGTGCCAAATGGATGAATCATTTTGGCCTCATCCTGAGGTCCCCAGCATTATAGTTGGCAGTATTCAGCCAGTTCAATTCACTCCACATGATATCAAGAAACAGGTGAAGGCATGGAATACTGCAAAGGCCTTGACAACAATTCAGCAATAACACTGAAGACTTTTGCTCCAGAGCTAGCTGTGCCCTTAGCCAAGCTGTTCCAGTACAGCTGCAAGACTGGCATCTACCCAGCAATGTAGAAAACTGGCCAGCCATGTCCTGTCCACAAAAAGCAGGACAAATCCAACCAGGCCAATGACCGCCCCATCAGTCTACTCTCGATCATCAGCAAAGTGATAAAAGGTGTCGACAACAGTGATATCAAGAGGCATTTGCTCAGCAATAACCTGCTGCACTGATGCTCAGTTCGGGTTCTGCTAGGGCCACTCAGCTCTGACCTCATTACAGCCTTGGTCCAAAAATGGACAATAGAGCTGAACTCCTGAGGTGAGATGAGAGTGACTGCCCATGACATTAAAGCAGCATTTTACCGAGTGTAGCATCAAGGAGCTGTAGCAAAACTGAAGTCAATGGGAAGCAGGGGGAAAATCTCCACTGGTTGGAGTCATACCTAGCACACAGGAAGATTATTGTGGTTGTTGGAGGTCAATCGTTTCAGTCTCAGGACATCACTGGAGGAGTTCCAAAGGGTGGTGTCCTAGGCCCATCTTCAGCTGCTTCATCAATTACCTTCCTTCCATTATAAGGTCAAAAGTGGGGATGTTCACCGCCATTTGCCACTCCTCAGAGACTGAAGCAGTCCATGTCCACATGAAGCAAGACCTGGACAATATCCAGGCTTTGGCTAATAAGCGACAAGTGACATTTGTGCCACCCAAGTGCCAGGCAATGACCATCTCCAACAAGAGACAACCCAGCCATCTCCCCTTGACATTCAATGACATTACCATCGCTGAATCACTCACCATCAACATCCTGGGGGTGACCATTGACCAGAATGGAATTGGATCAGCCAGATAAATACTGTGGCTACAAGAGCAAGTCAGAGGCTGGGAATTCTGCGGTTAGTAACTCACCTCCTGACTCCTGAAAGCCTGTCCACCATCCAAAAGGCACAAGCCTAAGGTGTGATGAAATATTCTCCACTTGCCTGGATGAGTGCAGCTCCAACAACACCCGAGAGGCTGGACACCATCCAGGACAAGGCAGCCGAGTTGACCAGCTCTCCAACCACCACATTAAACATTCAGCCCCTCCCTTGTAGATGACTTATACCATCTACAAGCTGCACAGCAGCAACTCACCAAGGCTCTTTTGACAGCACCTTCCAAACCCGAGACCTCTACCACCAAGAAGGGTAAGGGCAGCAGATGCATGAAAACACCTGGAAAGTCCCCTTCAGCTACTCACCATACTGACTTGGAAATATATCACCATTTCTTCACTGTTGCTGGGTCAAAATCCTGGAACTATCTTCCTAAAAGGCCTGTGGGTGTACCTACACCACATGGAGTGCAGTGGTTCAAGAAGATGGCTCACCATCACCTTCGCAATGGCAATTAGGGAGAGGCACAAATGCTGGCCTAGCCAGCGATGTCCATTTCTCATGAAAGAAGAAATCAAAAAAATAACAGCTAAATTATTATAAGTCTGGGATTAATAAAAGAGAAACTCAATTGTGAAGATACAAGCCAATCTACAAGCTGGGAGCCCATCCCCAGTTAGAGCAAAAGCAACTAGCTCCATCATTAAACACCATAGAGTTGCAAATGAATCCTCATTTATTTGGCTTCATGGAATTTTAAAGGTACAGAAGGAGGCCATTCAGCCCATTGTGTCTGCACCGGCTCTCCAAATGAATATTATGACCTAGTGCCACTGCTCTGTCTTTTCCCCATAACCCTGCACATTGTTTCTATTCAAATAATCATCTAATGCCCTCTTGAATGCCTCAATTGAACCTGTTTCCAGGCAGTGCATTCCAGACCCAAACCACTCGTATGAAAAAGTTTTTCTCACGTCACATTTGTTTCTTTTGCAAATCACTTTAAATCTGTGCCCTCTCATTCTTGATCCTTTTATGAGTGGAAACAACTTATCCCTATATACTCTGTCCAGCCCCCTCATAATTTTGAACATCTCTATCAAATCTCTTCTTAGCCTTCTTCTCTCCAAGGAGAACAGCCCCAACCTCTCCAATCTATCCTCATAGCTGAAGTTTCTCATCCCTGGAACCTTTCTTGTAAATCTCTTCTGCACTCTCTCCAATGTGTTCACATCCTTCCTGTACACAATGAGGTCTAACGAGTGTCTTATATAAATTCAGCATAACGTCCCTGCTGTTGTACTCTATGCCCCTATTAATAAAGCCCAGGATACTACATGCTCTATGAACTACTCTTTCCAACTGTTCTGCCACCTTCAATGATCTATGCACATATACACCCAGGTCTTTCTGCCCCTGCACCCCCTTCAAAACTTCACCCTTATTTTATATTGTCTCTCCATGTTCTACCTACCAAAATGCATCACATCACACTTCTCCGCATTGAACTTCATCTGTTACCTATCTGCCCACTCCACCAACTTGTCTGTCCTCTTGAAGTTCCATACCATCCTCCTCACAGTTCACAACACTCCCAAACTTTGTATCATCCACAAACTTTGAAATTGTGCCCTGCACACCAAGATCTAGATATTTAATATATATCAGGAAAAGCAAAGGTCCCAATACCAACCCCTGGGGAACTCCACCAGAAACCTTCCTCCAGTCCGAAAAATATCCATTGGCCATTACTCTCTGCTTCCTATTTTTCAGCCAATTTTGTGTCCATGTTGCTCCTGTCCCTTTTATTCCATGAGCAAGGGCATAATGTTTGCAATTCTCTAGTCCTCTGGCACCTTCCCTGAGTCTCAGGAAGACTGAAAGATTATGGCCAGAACCCCTGCAATTTCTACTCTCACTTCCTTCAATATCCTTGGATGCATCTCATCCTGTTCCAGTGCCTTGTCAACTTTAAGTACCAACAGTCTATTCGACACTTCCTCCTTATTAATTTTGAACCCTTCTAGTGACAGAGTTTCCTTCTCTGTCACCATGGCCTGGGTAGCATCTACCTCCTTGGTAAAGACGGATGCAAAGTATTCATTTAAAGCCTCAGCCATGGCCCCTCCATCCATGTGTAAATTCCCTTTTAGGTCCCTAATCGGGCCTACTCCTCCTTTTACTATTTATATGCCTATAGAAGACATAAAGGGATTTCCCTTTATGTTGGCTGCCAGTCTTTTCTCATAATCCCTCTTCGCTTCTCTAATATGCTTTTTCACCTCTCCCCTGAACCTTCTGTAATTCTCTTGGTTCTCAATTGTATTTTCTACCTGTCATAAGCACACTTTTTCTTCTTTATCTTATTTTATTTCTCCTTTTTCATCCAGGGAGCTCTGGATTTGTTTGGCCTACCTTTCCCTTTAGTGGAAATACACCTCAACTGTGCCTGAACCAAGTCTTTTTTGAAGGTAGCTATAGTTTTTCCTGCCAATCTTTCGTCCTAACCTGAGCCAGCTCCATTCTTGCCTCATCAAAGTCAGCTCTCGTCCAGTGAATTATTTTTATTCTGAATTGCTAATCAATCTTTTCTATCATCATCCTAAAATGTATAATACAATGATCACAGTCTCCTAAATGGTCCCCTACTGACACTTGATCTAGTTGGTCCAACTCATTTCAAGAACCAGGTCCAAAAGTGCATCTTTTCTTGTTGGATTGGGCACATACTGCCGTAGAAAATTCTCCTGAACACAATCTAGGGACTTTTGCCCCTCTCCGCCCTTTACACTACCACTGTCCCAGTCTACATTCGGGTAATTAAAGTCCCCCATTATAACTACTCTATAATGCTTGCACCTCTCTGTAATTTCCTGCAGGTTTGTTCTTCTACGTCCTTCTCACTATTTGAAGGTCTATAGACTACACCGAGCAAATTCATTGCACCCTTTGTTTTCCTTAGACCTAGCCAAATTGATTCTGTCCTTGAACCCTCTGGGATATCCTCTTTCTCCAGCACTGCAATGCTCTCCTTAACCAATATCGCCATCCTTCCTCCGTTCCTATATTATCCGTACACCATGTACCCGGGAATATTTAACACCTAGTTCCGCCCTCCTTTGAGCCATGTCTCTGTTATCGCCACAACATCATATTCCCACAAGGCAATCTAACTCCTAAATCTTATTTTCTATACTCCATGCATTCACATACATGCATAGTAACCCTGATTTAGATTTTGTTACTTTCTCCCTTACCCCAACTTTACCTATTAACTTATTATTCGCTATACGAGTGCTATCTGTCCCTCCCAATATTTTGTGCACCCTGGTATTCTTTTCTAATATTTTCTCTTGGTTACTACACCCCTGCCGTTAGTTTAAAGCCCTCCCAAAGCAGTGGTTCAAGAAAGCAGCTCACCTTCTCAAGAGCAACCAGGGATGGACAATAAATGCTGGCCCAGCCAACGAAGCCCACACGCCATGAATGAATGTTTAAAAACTAGCAAAACGCCCCGCAAGGAACTCAGTTCCAGCTCTCTTCAGGTGCAACCTGCCCTGCTTGAACAGGTGTCACCTCTCCCAGAGTCAGTCCCACTGTCCCAGGAATCTAAAGCCCTCCCTCCTGCACCATCTTTCCTGCCTCGCATTCATCTGCCTTATCCTCCTATTTCTGCCCTCACTGGCATGTGGCACTGGGAGTAATCCAGAGATTACTAAATTTGAGGCACCGCTAATTTTCTACCTAGCTACCTAAATTCTGATTGCAGGACCACATCCCCCTTCCTACCTAAGTCATTGGTACCAATGTGAACCATGACCTCTGACTGATCACCCTCCCCCAGAAGAATGTCCTGCAGCCACTCTGTGACATCCTTGACCCTGGCACTAGGGAGGTAACAAACCATCCTGGACTCACATCTACAGCCACAGAAACGCCTGTCTATTCGCCTAAACAATGAATCCCCTATCACTATTGCTCTTCCTTTCTTCTCCCTCCCCTCCTGTACAGCTGAGCCGCTCGTGATGCCACAAAGCTGGCTCTGACTGCACTTCTCTGAGGAACCAGCACCCTTACTAGCTTCCAAAACATAAAACTGATTTGTGAGCAGGACCCCAGAGGTCTCCTACACTACCTGCCTACTTCCCTTTGACTGCCTGGTGGTCACACATTCTCCCTCTGTCTCCAAGCCCTTAAGCTATGGTGTGACCACCTCTCTGCACATGCTATCCACGTAGCTCTCAGCCTTGCGGATGTACCACAGTGACTCCAGCCACTGCTCGAGCTCTGAAACCCGGAGCTCAAGTTTCTGCAGCTGACAACACTTCCTGCACATGTGGTCATCTAGGACACTGGTAGCGTCCATGACTTTGCACATGTTACAGGACACACATTCCACTCAACTGGGCTGGCCTGCCAAGCCTTAACTCTACTTCCCTTACGTTAACCCAACTATTTACAATCTATACTAATGACTTGGATTCAGGAATAGAAGGTACTATAGCTAACTTTGCAGATGACACCAAAATAGCTGGGAAAGTAAGTTGCAATAAAGAAATAAGAAATTTACAAATGGATATGGACAGGTTAGTTGAATGGGCCAGAATTTGGCAGATGGAGTTTAATGTGGATAAGTGTGAGGTTATCCATTTTGGTCAGAAGAATAAAAAGGCAACTTATTATTTAAATGGAGAGAAGCTTCAGAATGCTTCAGTGCAGAGGGATCTGGGTGTCTTCGTGCATGAATCGCTGAAAGCTAGTATGCAGGTACAGCAAGTAAAAAGGAAGGCAAATGGAATTTTGGCATTTATTGCTAAAGGAATAGAGTATAAAAACAGGGAAGTGTTGTGGCAACTGAGACTGCACCTTGAGTACTCTGCACAGTTTTGGTCCCTTTACTTGAGGAAGGATGTAGTTGCATTGGAGGCGGTTCAGAGGAGGTTCACTAGATTGATTCCAGAGATGTGGGTCTTGTCTTATGAGGAGAGATTGAACAGTTTAGGCCTATACTCGCTAAAGTTTAGAAGGATGAGAGGAGATCTAATTGAGGTATATAAGATGCTAAAAGGGATAGGCAAAGTAGACATGGAGTAGATGTTTCTCCTTGTGGGGCATTCTAGAATGAGAGGCCATAGTTTTAGGCTAAGGGGTGGTAGATTTAAATCAGAGATGAGGAGGAATTACTTTTCTCAAAGGATTGTGGAATTCACTACTTCAGAGTGCAATGAATGCCGGGACGCTGAATAAATTTAAGGAGGAGATAGACAGATTTTTAATTAGTGACGGGTTGAAAGGTTATGGGGAGAGGGCAGGAAATTGGAGTTGAGGCCGAAATGAGATCAGCCATGATCATATTGAATGGCGGTGCAGGCTCGAGGGGCTGAATTGCCTATTCCTGCTCCTAGTTCTTAATTTCTTGTGTAACTTTATTCTACTTTTTTTATTTATATTACTTTACTATGTTGGCCCCAAATTTCTCTTATTCATGGTGTTTTTCAGTTAAATCCAAGTATAGCAACTTGTTTAAAAATATTACACTTTTCTAATTTACTTACCAGGCTCTATCTCCCAAGGCCACTGCTTTTCTTTCTGAAAAGTTAGAAAAGGAAATGAGCCCCTTCTCCCTCCTCAGCAAACTCCCTCAGTCACCAAACTCTAACTGAAGCACTCTACTGCAGCCCAAAACAACACTCCGGTGCAGACAAAGTCAGCATTATAAGTTAGCCTACTTTTATACTCTGAAACTAGCCTCTGAAAACCTGATTAAGCCAGTTATCTGATTAGTTAGTTAAGCTGCAAGCAGAGCCTGTATGAGCCCTGTTTTAAGGCTGGACTAAAACTCACCTTCTTTCAACCCTAACATATTAAGAAAATTAAAATACTAGCAGTCGTACAGACACATAAAATTATAGTCTAAAATAAAATATCTTTTAAAAATGTTGTACAATGACACTTGCAATTCCTACCATGATGAATGAATCACCTATATCCTGCAAAAACTGGGCCATAGATCTTTGGGGCAATGTCTGAAATGGCAATGTATGCCTTAAAGGTACAATACATAGAACAAGAAATCATCCCTTTGTGCATAAATTAGAACTTTATTATCATTTAATTATTGAAACTGTATTAATAAACCTCCATACAGACACTTATTCCCATTATTTTAATGCATCCCTAAAACCATTCAGATAGATTAAATGAATACTTGATAGAAGTTGACCAGGAGCTAAGGAGTGGAATTTATGTTCAGGGCAGCAAGTATTTGCATTTCAGAGTGATTTTAAGTGTTGTGTAAATATTGGAAGTTTTTGTTTTTCACCTGTGTCTTACAAATTCCAAAAATATGATTGAGAAGACAAATGACTTTCAATGAAGTACAAAATCTTATCGTGTTTCAACAAGACTTTGTCAGTAGAAACTAAGGTGTGCATTGTTGACTGTGGATTTGAGGATTCTAGGCATGAGTCAGTACCTCAGCTTGGGTGTTTACCATGAAAAAGTTTTTTGTCTCTCAGTTGTGAGATGTGTACCTGCCGAATTAGAACAAGAAAGGATATTTTCCCCCAACAACTTGGTCATCTTTTTGTGGGGTCAGCATTACGTAGCTTCCCATCACATCCTTCTTTCCTTTCTCTCCTTAGAAATATATTCATTGGTCCCTGCCCACATTTGTGCTCCTTGTCAGGTAACTTATTATGGAACAATATGTTACAGAGCTGCCTGTGGTTTGGTTAGTGGCCCTCTTGTCAATGAGTCAGCATGTTGTGGATTCAAGTCCCACTCCATGAGACTTAAGCATGTAATCTAGGCTGACGCTCCAGTAAAGTATTGAGGGAATGCTGGGCTTTTGGAAGTGCTGTCTTTTGGATGAGTGGTAAGCTGAGTTTCTAGCTTTCCTCTCAGGTGAATGTAAAGACCCCATGGCACAATTTCAGAGAAGAACATGTGTGTCCCAGCCAACATTTATCCCTCATCTTGCATCTAAAAAAAATGATCTGGGCAGTTATCTCCTTGTTTGTGGGACTCACTGTGGCCACTTTGGCTACTAGATGGCAAAAATACTTCATGGGCTCTAAAGCACCAATGGGACATCCTAAAATGTGCTCTGTAAATACAAGTATTTTCTTGTTTTCTTTATATTTAAAAGCTGGCACCAGTTCACGATCCCACAAGATTTGAATACCATTTGAACCTCACGCCGTGTTTATATAAGAGTTGAATGGCACTCAAATATTTGTAGAACCCTACCTGTGGAAAATGGCCAAGAAATTGATGGCAGCCTCTCCAACAGTGGCTGCCCTACTGGCAAATGTTCCGTGATAATCGTTGTGCACAAGGTTGACTTTTTGAAAATATGAGTCTTGTCGATGTGAGGGAAGTAATCAGCATTTATTTATTGACTTGCACTGTGGGCCCTGGGTTAAAGGTTTTCATTTCTGCAAGTTTTATCAAAATGTTTCAATATATTGTGAGCCAATTACTTACCTGCAATATAATAATAATTTAGTTGGATAAGCATAGGCAATTGCAAAGCCACTGTTGTAAATAGGAAGTCCAATACAGCTAATAAAGGGCTCATTCTTTGCCAGAACAAACAACAGTGAAGCAAACAGCAAAGGCATTTAAAAAATTCAATCTATTGAAGTCCCCATAATCTTTGATTAAACATATAATTAAATGGAACTAGATAACATGCACATTGAAGACCAAATATTGTCAACAAGAATAGTGAACAAGTATCTGAACCCCCGGGGCTTGAATCTTTGCTCCTGGGTTGGAAGTTGGAAGCAGAGTTGGGACAATTCCGGCTCAGCAAACCCAACTTGGGAAAAAGTACCCTGGAAGGTCAGATCTTCGTTGGGGGGGTGGGGCATGGTGGGGTTGGCAGGTGAAAATGCAAGTCATGGCGGGCGACTTGGAAAGAGGTCAGAGGTTGCCAGGTGCCAAAGCAGGCTGGGCGAAAGGACGGCCTTGGTGCACCAGCACTTTGTGGAGGCTATGAAAATAAACAATAAAACAAAAAACAGCACACCAGCCCTCACCCCTCACAACCCCTCAACCGCCCCCCCCACATACTCCCCTTACCCTACCAATGCCAACCCATGCTAATTCATGTCCTTCCACCCGCTCCTATGGACCCTCATACCCTCTATATCAACCTATGCCCCTCCACACCCCCATGGCTCTTAATAGCCCTTATGCCAACTTAGTGCCAACTCATGCCAGCCCATGCCACCATTTGCCCTTACACCTACCATGCCAACTCACCCAGAATCCATCATATTTAGACCTCCTGAACCATGCTGAGATTAAATAAAGTTCTTAAGTGTCTATTGATGAATTCACTATTTCAAAAAAACACACTCATTGATTAAAAACCAATTCACTACATTTAAATTCCTTTAATCGCTATGAATTAGCATCTGTATTCATAGAGTTCAAAAGTTTATAACCACTTGAAGCTGTCAATCAAACTTTGAACTCGCAGAAACCCCACTGTGATAATGACAGAATATGAAATCAGTTATGTCACACAAATCTTGTAATGATATACCTCAAGCTCACGCGAACAGACAGATTGAAATAGCAAGCACTGATTTTTTAACACTGCAGACTTTTTTTTAAATTTAATGGGCAGGAGATTTAAGTGCATTGACAGCTTGACATCTATCTTGGCAATTCTATTGACAGTTCTCTGGACATCAGTCTTGACAGTTCTCTTGACAGCTATTTTCACAGTTGTCTTGACAGTTCCAATGAGCTTCACAGTTCCAATGAGTGCATATGCTTTCTGCGTACATTCATGTCTAATTTACCAATCCCAAAGGGCACCTTAAAACTCCCAAAGCGCATCTTATCTTTCTCAAAGGCATCATGGGATTACATCCAAAAGGGTATGTTATCTTTCCAAAGAACTCCGGCATATTTTCCCTACCTGGTCTAAAGTGTGCACATAGTGTTTTAGGCATACTACTAGCCAAAGTCAGATCTAACTGGGGCAGCTGCACTTTAACATGTGCAGCTGCCTCCGTGAACCACGGGTGTGTAAATTAGGACCCGTCCCCTATTTCTCCCCCCCAACCCTGTGAAAATTACACAGACTGGTTTCAGGGGTGGGACTTCCTAATCTGGGCCTCTGCTGCCATTTTTGCAAAGACAGAGAACTTCTCTGTCTGCATGAAAATTCAGGCCCTGGTGTCAGGCATCCCTCAATGACTCGCAATCATGCACCCTCCAAAGTTCCAACGATTTAAACCAACACTATATCCTATTGAAAAATTGATTATCGATTTATGAGTTTTTGTGCAACTTCAGAACCATACACTGATGTCTTTTGTTTTCATGCAAGATCTAGCACATCATCCTGCAGTTAAATGTTGATGTCAGTACCATACCCCAACCAGTTATAGATGGTACTACTTCTTATACCCTCAAAAGGGAATGCAAAATGAAAGTACATCTGATTCTTGACAAACATGTTAATCAAAATATTATGCCCTGATTAAGGACTTCAATGTGATGGAAATTTGGTATTGGGTTTCTCTGTGTGGAATGCAGTTACACTGGGATTAGACCTGTGACACATTGACTGCCCAGTACCTCTCACAATAGAGTAGTTGACTTCCAAAGAGTTTTCCAAATGAGTTTCAGTGGCTGCAGATACATCTGTTATTGTAGCTGCAGCAAAAACACTTGGGCCAACAATGTGATGCCCACAATGCAGCTCTATAAGCGCTGCTCCTGAGAAGTTTATAGGATTGCCAATCTTCAGGAATGTCCTGGAATCTCCCAGATTAAGGATTAATCTCCTGGACACTCTTGTGACCAACCCAAGAGAAAAACCATGGGCACATTAAAAACTGTGCATTTTTCCATTTCCTTTGAACACTTTCAATTATTAGCTACAAAAATATTGGAAACAGAGTAGAGTAAAAAAAGACTTTTGACTAATAGACAAAAATCATTCAATCGGGCAATGAAGAATCTGTTTGCTTTCTATTTGCAATGGGAAGGCAATGAACATGTGGGGTGAGTGGTGAAGTGGAAGAGATGGACGTTGAGGAGGTTTTTGAAGGTGGAAGAAAGAAGAGCGGCACGGAAGATTTCTGGAGTGTAGGTACATGGTGGCTGAAAGCTCTGTATGTTTTGGGAGGGTGGGGGCACACAGTGGTGAATGGCATTAGAGTATACAATTACATTAAAATATACATTGGTCCAGATTTTGTGCTCAGTAGTGACTGAATGGCACAAGCCATTCATTAAACTTATAGCTGCCTTCGGACTTTTTTTTGAGGTTTTGCACAGCAAATAATCATTGTTGGGAGTCTGATACAACATGGTGCACTCTACAGGGCATCTGGAACCAGTTTGAACTAGTCTCTTCAACCAATTGAATTGAAGAGTCCTTAACGAGGCAGTCAGAATCTAAACCAGGAAGTGTAAGTTATAATATTTAATTCAATATAAAATCCTGTACAGAAAGCAAAATAAAATGAGGGAAGGAAAGATAGGATTGAGAGAGAGAGAGAGAGAGAGATAAAAGTTTAAAAAATATAAAGTTAGAAATATGCTTTTAAAAACTCCAATGATAATTAAAATTTCAAGCAATGACACTCAATCCTTGTTCAAATAAATTTCCAGTGCCAGAGAGGTTGTTTCGAAGTAATTAAGAATTATCACATCATTAGAAACTCACTTACACTTGAATGGAAAACATCTATTGCATTAGAGTGATATATTTTGGAAGGAGAAATAAGGAAAGCCAATGTCAACTAAATTGCACAATTTCAAAGTGAGACACAGGAAAAGAGAGACCTGCAGGTGTATGTACACAAATCTCTGAAGGTAGTAGTACAAGTTGAGAAGGTTGTTAAAAAAGCATATGTGATCTTTGGCTTTACTAAAGCAAGAAAGTTATGATGAACTTCTTTAAAATATTGGTCAGACCTCAGCTGGAGAATTGTGTTCATTTCTGGGTACCAAAATCTAGGAAGGATGGACAGCATGCAGAAGAGATTTCCTAGGATGGTTCCAGGGCTGAGAAATTTCAGTTATGTGGAGAGCTTGGAGAAGCTAGGTTAGTTCTCCTTAGAGCAGTGAAGCATATAAGGAAATTTGATAGAACTGTTTAACATTTTGAATGGCTTTTATAGAGTAAATGAAGAGAAACTGGGGGCCCAAAGAGACATGGGGGTCCATGTATGCAGTGTTAAAAATACAATGTTTAAGCTTGTTATATTTTAGGACTGTCTCTTTGATTTTGTATAAAATTGAAGAATGAAGGGGGTCATGTGACCTGTTCTGAATTCTGCCTGACAACAAGCTTGGGTGGCTTGGTTGTTAAAAGCTAAAGGAGGACCCTGGTTGTTTTACTGGGAACAGGATGCAAGATCTTCACACGTATAGACAGTGGTCAGAGCATCTGGGATTATTGTGGGTAGACTGTTAATCTCCAAGTCTTACAGGGAGGTGCTAGAAATGCCAGGTTTTATAAACAGTTATACTTTAAACTGCCTGTTTAATTCCACAATGGAATGGAGCTGGTGGGGGACGGGGTAGGGGGTGATGTTTAGCAGATAGATAATTAGCATTTCTGCATGGATACAAGGCCCATGTGATTTACTTTGCCATGGAGATGGGTTTTAGAAAGGAAAATTCAATAGAAAGCCATAATGATATCAAGTTGCAGGTTACTTAAGATATTGCTGAATCTCACAGACAGGATAGTCTTCAAGAATCCAAGAGAGTGAGCAGAGAGATAGAAGCATCTAGTCCTGAACTTCAAGCAGAGAAAATGCTGTCTTTATTATTAACCATGCAGAAGGCGGGTGCGAGCTCATGCCCGGACTGAAAAGACCACATTTGTGAGGATTTAAATGAGGTTGGAAGTTTTACCTAGCTTTGGTCAGTTGGAGGAATTTCCATAGTAACCCTTACTTGAAAGTCAGCTTGGGGATTAGAAGTTACCCAACTAGGAAAGAAAATTGAAGTAGGCCATCTGAAGGGAAGAATATCTTTGGACTGGTTCCAGGAGAATAAAATATCCATTATTGGGACATAGTAAAGTATAACTGTTGTGCGGTGTTTCGGTTGTTTTACAAGTTAAATGGGGGAAACTTTTCTGTAGTTTAAGAGTATAAGTCACCGACTGAATCATGTTAAGATAATTTTGATATTAGTTTGTCAGAGTGAAACTCTGAAAATTTGTTCTGTGATCCTTCCAGTCGGTCACTAGTAATTCAAACATCTTTTTATCAGTTATCAGTTTCAACAGGGATCATAACAATAGGTCATTAAAGTGTCTTGAGCAGTTACAGAAAATAATCAGAGACTTATATAATGCTGGCCCTTATTTCCAAAGTGTTAGAATACAAGGGGACAGGTGTGTGGCTCACAGTGGGCCTCCCCCAACTCCTCCCCATCACCCCCACCTCTGATGCCGAGTTCATCAATCAGGCACTGAGTGCCTTTAAATGAGGGACCCACCCCTAAAGCCCTCAAGCAAATCCGAAAGGGTTTGCTTCTACTTGCTCCCTGCGTGGCAATTATCCCATCCACCACATTTTAAATACAATTGACGGTGGGATGAGGCCCTTAAGTGGACATTAATGGGGTCATTGTTATGGGGTCAGGCGTTAGGGGGCCAGGAATACCAGGGGTTGGGCCTGGGGTGGGTGGAGGGTATCTAGAGGGTTGGGCCTGCAGCCAAGGAGGAATCTGTGGCCTGTATGTCGAAGTGGGAGCAAGGTTGGAGATCTTGAGACCGGAAAGACAATGGCTAAGGTAGGTTCGAGGCCAGAATTTTGCCATCGGCGTGCGGGGGCCCGACACATCAACGCATAAAATGACGTATGGTGACGTCGGGTGTGCATCCCGACGTCAGCGTGCGTCATTTAGATATTACGTTCACCGGGCGCGCGCCGGAGGTGGCTGCGCACCCGCCGAACTGTCAACGGCCTATTAAGGCTATTAAAAAGCCAATTAAAGTCATTATCAATGCTTCCAACCTTAAGGTCGACGGGCAGACGAAGAGCCCAAGCGGCCTTAACGTTTTTCAGGAAACCTCATCCATGGGCAGGATGAGATGTCCTGAAGGTTTAATAAAATCAATAAATAAATTCTGCTAAATTGACAAACATGTCCCAACTCATGTGACACTGTCACATGAGGGGACACGTGTAAATAATTTTTATCTTTATTAAAAAATTTCAATTTGTACTTACTCTCCCTGAGGCATGGAGCTGCCTCAGGGAGATTTCGCGCATGTGCAAAAGAGCACAGGCTCCGACTCTCCCTCCACCCCCCACCCGCACAAGTAGCGCTGAGCACTACCAGCCGTGTGTCACGCTGGGCGGGCCTTAATTGGCCTGCCCACATAAAATGGCAGTACAGAGCCAAACATGGGCAGTGATTGGCTCTGCACCCGACCATGCCCGCACCCACTCCGACATGCAGAAAATTCTCCCCCTAGCCTTTTTTAACTCAGTGCTGTTTCATATTTGGTAGTACAGAACTTGAGTAGTGCAGTAAAAAGAGACATGCTATCAAGGTTTTTGTCGTGCACTCATCAGGATACGTTGCAAGAAATCATCAACTGCAACGGGGGAGCAACAATTTTTACTCCATGAGAAGAGAGTGTTGATGGGTTGGCTAGTGGACATTGATTGGTGAGGCGTTGACATGAAGTATGCAGCATGGGACAGTGAACAGCCCAGCTTTGTTCAAATTCAAACTGGGCATGTCATATTTGTTTTCCAGAGGCAATCAGTGCTAGCGCTGTCTGCCTCAAGCGCAATACATCAAGTCCCTTATCAGCATATCCTAATAGCCTAATGCCTGTTTTTGACCTTTACCAAAATGGCACCTGGTGCAGCCAGTACCAGAAATGTGCACACATGGCACAAATGCCATTTTGGATGCAAACCAGCCCCATAGTACTAAAAGCCTAGGGTGCTATGAAGGCAAATTTTTAGCTCTATGATTCTATGATCACCTTTTTGCTGGCTAGCAGGCACCTTTGTCCATAATTATACATTTGAACAGTTGTCTGCCAATCACTCACTTTCTCTTCTACAATATTTAACATTTGTTGCTGTTACTCCAGACAGACTTTGGCGAATTTATTTCATGATTAGATATCCTTAAATGTGCAGTGCCAGCCTAACAGAAGCCAGACTTGAACCTTCTGTATTTTAGTGGATCTGCTGCCAGTTCGATTCGCATTATCCCCATGAGCAATTCATAACCTATTTCTATCACCAATGAATCTGCCATTACAGTGACTTATCTATCTATAAGCTGCCATTCCGTTAGCCTTATAATTTTGGACACAACCACTGTGTTCTCTTTGTTAATTTTCTCATCATCGCTCAGCCACCCTGAAAAGATACCCCTGTAGCAAGACCCACTGAAATTATCTCAACTCAACCTCTCCAGAAATGTCTAGTGCTCAGTCTTTATGCCTCTCCCTTCAAATCAACCTAAATTCCCTAAACTGCTTACATTCAGTGGAGATGGAGTCACCTGCCTTCCGCTCCCTGTTTAATAGTTCTGTACCATATTACTAGAAGAACCCTTGACAATAAGGCTAGGTCTGTAACGTGAACAAAGATGTTGCTGATAACTCAGGAACGATGGAGCATCACCTCAAGAGGTAGTGTCCATCAAATCCCCTATTCCCTTTGCTAGACCATTAGAGATGCAGCATTGCCACCAATGTAAATGGCCTCGGCAGAAATCTGGGTTAGTTT